>NC_045775.1:18770000-19395000 GCF_008692025.1 Phocoena sinus | reverse complement strand
TATGAATGACATTCGTTATCACCTGAGAATGCCCACCACTCTTTTGGGGAACTGCTCTACCCTCTCCATACTGCTAACGTGTTCTAAAGGGGAGCTGCCAAATCCTCCTATGACCCGCCCTCCTCCCTGGTCACAGAGATTGGCCCAAGAGATTGAAATGTCACCCAAGCTGAACCAATTGGCATCCCTCCCTGGGATCTTTCTAATTGGATCTAGGAAAGCAACCTTCTTCTCAGGAGAGGAAGATAGGAGGAGTCCTGCTGATGCTGGCAACCTTGATTCCAACCTCATAGAAAAAATTTGAGAGAATGAAACAGACATTCAGAAAGAGTCAGAGTCCTGATGGCTAAGACTTTCCTTCTAGTCCCCTGAGATCCCCTGAACTGGTTGTTCTTCAGGCCCATCAGCCACCCCAGAATCCTTCTAATAAATCTCTGCTCCTCTCTTTTCTGCTTAAGTTTCCTGGAGTTTGTTTTCTGTTACTTGCAACTAAAAGAATATTAGAAAATAATAGACATTAAGGATCACGAGCAGGGATGAGAAAGCTATGGTCTGTAGACTGGTACAGTACTTGATAAGTATATTATGACATTTTATATATTAAAATATATCCAAATACTTGGTGTTTTCAACTAAAGTCTTGGGCTATGTTTTTTTTTTTTAAATTTATTTATTTTTGGCTGTGTTGGGTCACACGTTGCTGCGTGTGGGCTTTCTCTAGTTGCGGCGAGCGGGGGCTACTCTTCATTGCGGTGCGCGGGCTTCTCATTGAGGTGGCTTCTCTCGTGGTGGAGCACGGGCTTCAGTAGTTGCAGCACGTGGGCTCAGTAGTTGTGGCTCACGGGCTCTAGAGCACAGGCTCAGTAGTTGTGGTGCACGGGCTTAGTTGCTCCGCAGCATGTGGGATCTTCCCAGACCAGGGATTGAACCCGTGTCCCCTGCATTGGTAGGCGGATTCTCAACCACTGTGCCACCAGGGAAGCCCTTGGGCTATGTTTTAAACCAATAATAACCAATTGTAAACTGAGAAGAAAAATTAGGTTTATTCATTTTGTTTCAGGATCAATTTAAGATGCACAATTTTATCTAGCTTTTTTGTTTCCATTTGACCCATTGTCTATCAGGGGCACTTCTAATATCTTAAATTTCTTTTTTTTAAAAAAAAATTAGTTAATTAATTAATTAATTTATTTTTGACTACGTTGGGTCTTCATTGCTGCACATGGGCTTTCTCTAGTTGCGGCGAGCGGGGGCTACTCTTCATTGCGGTGGCTTCTTTTGTTGAGGAGCATGCGCTCTAGGCACACGGACTTCAGTAGTTGTGGCATGTGGGCTTGGTAGTTGTGGCATGAGGGCTCAGTAGTTGTGGCTCGCGGGCTGTAGAGTGCAGGCTTAGTAGTTGTGGTGCACGGGCTTAGCTGCTCCACGGCATGTGGGATCTTCCTGGACCAGGGCTCAAACCCGTATCCCCTGCATTGGCGGGTGGATTCCTAACCCCTGCACCAGCAGGTAAGTCCCATAATATCTTAAATTTCTAATCAAACTTCGTTGTTAAAATATTCATTCACCATGCATTTATTGAGTACCTACCATGTGCCAGGCTCTGTTCTAGGCACTGGGGATGTAACAGAGCACAGAACCAACAAAAGTCCCTGCCCTGTGGAGCTTACATTCTTGTCATTGTTGTTTTTCATTTGTGAAGTTTTGAAGAAGTTTATTTTTTCCTGTAGGTTTATTTCTGAAGAGGCAGATTTGCATTTTTTGACTGCTCTTCAAGATATGCAGTTTTGCAATTAATACTCTGATTGCTACTACATACTAAAGATCATGTAGGTTGTTAAAATGCTATATTAATTTTTTTCTTGAGAACTTAACCATTATCATTATACAAAGTTGTTTTTCCTGTTGGCCTGGAGGAAATAGTACTAGACTTAAGGAGTTTCTTTATATACGTTTTATATTAATAATTAAAATAGTAATATATCCTTCCACAGCAGTTCATAAGGTTGTGTTCATTTGGAGGGGAAAGTATCTAGAATCTCAGTTGTTGTCTTAGTTAAGTAAATAGTGTATACCTCTGATATCACCCAGTTAAAATTGTGATCAGTTGACTTTAGGAAAATTATTTCTCCGTGAATCCAGAACAGTTAGTTGTTAGTGATAATTATAAAATCAGCAGATGCAGTCCACGAGAGTATTTGTTCTAGGGAAGAGAAATTAAGAGTCCGCTATGACTGAGAGAAATTGAGGTGCCACATGCCTCAGATATCAGGATGTGAACATTCTGCTGGTTTCAGAACATGAGAGAAAACAAAAAGGTTAATAAAATAAATACTAAAGAGAGGAAAGACATCAAGTTGTTCAAAAGGAAAGATAAAGAAAACAAAAGAAACTATCTCGGATCTGACTAGCAGGGAGAAAATAGAAAAGCCCCAAGTCAGTGGTTGTCAAGTGCTTTTTATCAACAGAACCCTATATTTCTAGTGAACTCCGATATGAGACTTTTATTTAAGAGCAACATTTTATTAGGATAAATTTATAAAAGTTCAAGCTTTTAACATCACGCCATATAAAAGCAACCTACCAGGCAGTTCTGTCTCCTAGGGGAGACGTCAGCATTTATATCAGAAGGTGATAAATCCCCACACTATTCCCTCCTGCTCACAGATGCTGGTGAGGAGAGCGCCTTGCCCAGGAAAGTAATCAGGTTCAAGGAAAGTTAAGAGCTTCTGCCAGGCACTGTGTGCTGCTGGCAGTGCTGGACAGGAGCTCTGTTTAATGAAGCAGCCTAGTGAAATTTTAGGTATAAGGGAAAGTACTATGGCTTTGCGTGGTGAGGCACGGAGCCGAGCTGCTCTTCATAAGAAATGAACAAGACTTCTAGGGGTTGGGGCTGCCTAAAAGAAAAGGAAGAAAGACTTGATGAGATGGGACAGGAAGCTGGGGTCCAAAAAAGGATTATTAGAAAGATATTAGATGTTAAAAATTATTAGATAATTTTAGAAAGATAGCCAAAGAGAAGTTCCCAGTGACAGAAACATTCAAAGGACTTTCAAGAACATGAATGTCTTTAATAACATCATCCCCATTTTACAGATGAGAAAACTGAGGATCAGAGAGGTTAAGTGACCTGCTCAAGGCCAAATAAAAAGCTATTCAAACCCAAGTTTGCCCAACTTCAGAACCCAGTCTCTCAGTGTACACTGTCAGCCTAAAGTTCCAAATTTTTAAATACTTTGCTTCACACCCATAAATAATGTTGTTCCTGCTTGTACCATGTTACTTACATGGATATAAATAGGACTGCTTTTTTGGGGGGGTGGGGGTTGACTTTTTTTTTTTGACTTTACAAAAGTGAGATCATATTATGTACACTTTTCTGCATCTTTCTCTTCTCATTCAACAGTACCTCATAAAAATCTTAAGTCAATTGGTTTAGATTTAATTCAGTCTCTTTAGTGACTGAATAATAGTAATAGTAATGGTGTTGTTATGCCATAACTTATTCAGACACGGGCTTTGTTTCCAGCTTTTTGTCACTACAAAAAATGCTGCAATATTATCTATGTGTGTTGTTTTTATGAACTCGCAGGGTTTTTTTAATTAACTTTTTAAAATATTGAAAATATTAAAAATTTAATATTTAATTTATTAAATATTTAATAATAGCAATCATTTAATATTTAATAAATTATTATTAATTATTAAATTAATGGTTAATTATTAAATTTAAAAATTAAAATATTGAATATCAGAATTAAAGTATTAAATATTAAACATTAGTATTAAATATTTTAATTAAATATTGAAAATATAGTTAATTTACAATGTTGTGTTAGTTTCAGGTATACAGCAAAGTGATTCAGTTATATATGTGTGTGTATATATATATATATGTATATGTTCTTTTTCAGATTCTTTTCTATTATAGGTTACTACAAGATATTGAATATAGTTCCCTGTGAATAGGCCTGCATTTTTTTTTTTTTGAGGGGGGAGATTGCATACATTCAGACAGTTAGTGAGCAGTGGAGCTTGGATTTTTTTCTTTTTTTTTTTTAACATCTTTATTGGAGTATAATTGCTTTACAATGGTGTGTTAGTTTCTGCTTTATAACAAAGTGAATTAGTTATACGTATACATATGTCCCCATATCTCTTCCCTCTTGCGTCTCCCTCCCTCCCACCCTCCGTATCCCACCCCTCTAGGTGGTCACAAAGCACCCAGCTGATCTCCCTGTGCTACGCGGCTGCTTCCCACTAGCTATCTATTTTACGTTTGGTAGTGTATATATGTCCATGCCACTCTCTCACTTTGTCACAGCTCACCCTTCCCCCTCCCCATATCCTCAAGTCCATTCTCTAGTAGGTCTGTGTCTTTATTCCCGTCTTCCCCCTAGGTTCTTCAGAACTTTTTTTTTTCATTCCATATACGTGTGTTAGCATAACAATATTTGTTTTTCTCTTTCTGACTTACTTCACTGTGTATGACAGACTCTAGGTCCATCCACCTCACTACAAATAACTCAATTTCGTTTCTTTTTATGGCTGAGTAATATTCCATTGTAAATATGTGCCACATCTTCTTTGTCCATTCATCTGTCAATGGACACTTAGGTTGCTTCCATGTCCTGGCTATTGTAAATTGAGCTGCAGTGAACATTGTGGTACATGACTCTTTTTGAATTATTATATACTCTCAGGGTATATGCCCAGTAGTGGGATTGCTAGGTCGTACGGTAGTTCTGTTTTTAGTTTTTTAAGGAACCTCCATACAGTTCTCCATAGTGGCTGTATCAATTCACATTCCCACCAACAGTGCAGGAGGGTACCCTTTTTCTCCACACCCTCTCCAGCATTTATTGTTTGTAGATTTTTTGATGATAGGCCTGCATTTTTAAAAAGACCACAAAGGTACAATTTTCCTCATTCATGGCCCAAGTTCAAATCCTATATATGTGCTTAGGAATGAAAGAAACTTCTTTCTGAGGTGTGCCCAAGCCAAGAGGGAGTTAACATGACAACTTAAGTTAACAGTGAATTAAAATATGGAATATAATACATCTGGATATTTTTATTAAGAGGGTTTTGTAAGTGAAATTTTGCACTAACTCTTGCAGAACCCGATGATGCCTCCAGAACCACTTGAAAATTGTGTCTTAAGGGACATCCACCCTGAGAGTCTAAGATATAACTGGTGGGCAGGAACGGAAGGATCCCTTTACAGCATTTGTCAGCCTAAGGATTTTGTTTCTGGGTGATTTTCACATCCCTAACTTATTCTTTTGTCATAGTTAGAACTGAAGAAGCTAGTAGCCGGCTGTCTCCCTCCCTCTCTCCGCCCCAAAGCTCAGTGTGGCATTTTGTATTAGAATCGCCAGCACTGCAGGAAGAAAAGTTGCTTTATATTTACCAAACTGTAAAGAGTGATTGTCTGGGGAGTGGGTTTTAGGGGATGGGGTCAGGATGGTTTGACTTTCTGCCTTATGCTTGTCTGTATTATTTGAGTTTTCCCGGTGAAGGTCAACTACTTTAATCATGTAAAATGTTATGTGAAACCCAAAACTAAATATAGCACCAGATTAAAAAAGAGAGGAAGGCACTCTGAAGCTTGTGTGGGGACTCTATAGTAGGGGCGCTCTGGGCTATAATTAAATCTTACTTCTTTACATTAGTAGAAACTTGAGACTAACATGGAAAAAAAACTTTTAGTCACTCAAAAGTTTTTTGAAAAGCTAACATAGCAATCAGCGCTCTCTGGCTGGAATTTCAGATTCACTTAATGTAGGTACATATCCGCAAACACACTCTCAGATAACATAGAAGCGGTAGAATTGAAATGAGAAGTCCTGAGACAGAGGCTTATCTATTAATTAATAGAGTAGCCTTGGGCCAGGGGCCCCTTCTGAGGTTTGGTTCCTCCATTATTAGATGAGGCTGTTGGTTAGATAACACCTATGGTCCTTTCTAAAGATCGCTATTTTGTGGAATTTTACAAAGGCAATAAATACTAGACCCCCAGACCTCTCGCATATAATTCTAGTGCAACTCATACCCCCAAAAAAAGAAGAGAAAGAAAAAGAAAAATTAATTTAGAAAAAAGTTAGTGAATTAAGTTTTTCCTAAAGTTAGCAATAATAGGCTAACTCTCTCATTTCTTTTAATAAAGAGAACCTTAAATTCTTACTACTTGAAATTGTGATATGGCATCTCATTTTACAAAGGCAAATGATGTCACAGGTCTGAAATTTTTAGTAATAAGTCAACAAGACTCAGATGTTCAAAGATAATCTTTATTCTTGTAAAACGGAAGCTATCTTGGCTCCCAAGCTCACATTTTTCACCAAGGACAGGAAAACTTAAAATTTGCCTCTTAAGGTAGGTTAGTCACTTCTGGTTTTGAACATCATCAGTTCAAGATTAAAACACAGTAAATGCAAGGTCCCCACCTCCCCTCATACTTCCACTACCCTGCTGTTCCTAGGGGAGATCCAGAGTTGGGGCGAGGGTACCTTACCTCTCATATTTTTGGTACTCTTGCCATCTTTCACCCCAGTGGCCTCACTGGCTCCAGTTGGTCTGCCATCTGTTGCTGTTGTCATGTCCCGCCATGGCTTCCAGACACAAGGTCCAAGCACTCATCCTCCTAGTTGTCCAGGCCCTCAGCCTCTTCTACTCCCTGGTCCTCTTAGCACCTCTACGCCCTGCCCACCTGGGCAGTCTGTAACACAGGCCACTTTCCCTCAGCCCGGCAGTGGAGCCCAAGGGCCCCTCTTTCAGCCATGGCCACTCTATGCCAAGCTTCCCTGGTAAATTGCAGCCTCCCAGATTACACCTTGGAAGCCACCTTGAACTTCTTCATCAGGCCCTAGGAGTTCCTGGTGTGCTGGTAAACTGGCCCTCCAGGAGGGGGGCGAGGAAGCCCTGATTTGTGGCTTTTGCCCAATTTTCATGGTATAAATACTCTTCATGGTTGATTCCAAGTTGGGAAGAGATGCACCAATAAGCTTTCATGAGCCGTGATACAGCGAACTCCAGCTTGGCTCTGGGTTTACCCCAGGAAAGCATGGGAGTGGTCAGGGCTTTTATGCATCCTCCAATATATAAGCTCTCCTCACGCCCCTCAAGATCCTTTCCTTTTATCTCATCCCCTCAACCAGACGGTTAACCCTTTGGGGCAGGGCTTGGGTCTCAGCCTCATCTCTCATAGCACTTGTCGCAGTGACTTGCAGGAGACACTCATTAATTCTGTTGACTGATTACAATCTTTAACAATATCACCATTAAAGACTTTCTTTTATCCTGTTTCATTTTTATTTACTTTTTTTTTATACAGCAGGTTCTTATTAGTTATCTATTTTATCCATATTAGTGTATCTATGTCAATCCCAATTTCCCAATTCATCCCACCACCATCCCCCACCCCCTGCTTTCCCCCCTTGGTGTCCATACGTTTATTCTCTACATCTGTGTGTCTATTTCTGCCTTGCAGACCGGTTCATCTGTACCACTTTTCTAGATTCCACATAAATGCATTAATATACGATATTTGTTTTTCTCTTTCTTACTTCACTCTGTATGACAGTCTTCAGATCCATCCATGTCTCTACAAATGACCCAATTTCATTCCTTTTTATGGCTGAGTAATATTCCATTGTATATATGTACCACATCTTCTTTATCCATTCATCTGTTGATGAATGGAAGTTAGGTTGCTTCTTGACCTGGCTATTGTAAATAGTGCTGCAATGAACACTGGGGTGCATGTGTCTTTTTGAATTATGGTTTTCTCTGGGTATATGCCCAGTAGTGGGATTGCTGAGTCATATGGTAATTCTATTTTTAGTTTTTTAAGGAATCTCCATACTGTTCTCCATAGTGACTGTATCAATTTACATTCCCACCAACAGTGAAAGAGGGTTCCCTTTTCTCCACACCCTCTCCAGCATTTGTTGTTAGTAGGTTTTCTGATGCTGTCCATTCTAACTGGTGTGAGGTGATACCTCATTGTAGTTTTGATTCACATTTCTCTAATAATTAGTGATGTTGAGCAGCTTTTCATGTGCCTCTTGGCCATCTGTATGTCTTCTTTGGAGAAGTGTCTGTTAAGGTCTTCTGCCCATTTTTTTTTTTTTTTTTTTTGTGGTACGTGGGCCTCTCACTGTTGTGGCCTCTCCCGTTGCGGAGCACAGGTTCCGGACGCGCAGGCTCAGCGGCCGTGGCTCATGGGCCCAGCTGCTCCGCGGCATGTGGGATCTTCCCAGACTGGGGCACGAACCTGTGTCCCCTGCATCGGCAGGCAGACTCTCAACCACTGTGCCACCAGGGAAGCCCCCGCCCATTTTTTGATTGGGTTGTTTGTTTTATTAATATTGAGCTGCATGAGCTGTTTGTATATTTTGGAGATTAATCCTTTGTTGATTCGTTTGCAAATATTTTCTCTCATTCTGAGGGTTGTCTTTTCGCCTTGTTTATAATTTCTTGTGCAAAAGCTTTTAAGTTTCATTAAGTCCCATTTGTTTATTTTTTTAATTTCCATTACTCGAGGAGGTGGGTCAAAAAAGATCTTGCGGTGATTTATGTCAAAGAGTGTTCTTCCTGTGTTTTCCTCTAAGAGTTTTATAGTGTCTGGTTTTATATTTAGGTCTTTAATCCATTTTGAGTTTAGTTTTGTATATGGTGTTAGGGAATGTTCTAATTTCATTCTTTTACATGTAGCTGTCCAGTTTTCCCAGCAGCACTTATTGAAGAGACTGTCTTTTCTCCATTGTATATCCTTGCCTCCTTTGTCATAGATTAGTTGACCATAGGTACATGGGTTTATCTCTGGGCTTTCTATCCCGTTCCACTGATCTATATTTCTGTTTTTTTGCCAGTACCATAATGTCTGGATTACTGTAGCTTTGTAGTATAGTCTGAAGTCAGGGAGTCTAATTCCTCCAGCTCCATTTTTTTCCCTCAAGATTGCATTGTCTATTCAGGGTCTTTTTTGTCTCCATACAAATTTTAAGATTTTTTTGTTCTATTTCTATAAAAAATGCCATTGGTAATTTGATAGGGATTGCATTGAATCTGTAGATTGCTTTGGGCAGTATAGTCATTTTCACAATATTGGTTCTTCCAATCCAAGAACATTATATATCTCTCCATCTGTTTGTGTCATCTTTGATTTCTTTCATCAATGTCTTTTAGTTTACTGAGTACAGGTCTTTTACCTACTTGGGTAGGTTTATTCCTAGGTATTTTATTCTTTTTGTTGCAATGGTGAATGGGATTGTTTCCTTAATTTCTCTTTCTGATCTTCCGTTTTTAGTGTTTAGGAATGCAAGAGATTTCTGTGCATTAATTTTGTATCCTGCAACTTTACCAAATTCATTGATTAGCTCTAGTAGTTTTCTGGTGGCATCTTTAGGATTATCTGTGTATAGTATCATGTCATCTGCAAACAGTGACAGTTTTATTTCTTCCTTTCCAATTTGTATTCCTTTTATTTCTTTTTCTTCTCTGATTGCTGTATCACTGTTAAAGACTTTTAAAACCTCTCTCCATTAGAGGCATAAAGGTGAATCACTTCCTGTGATTTTCCCTGTAGACCAGATGAAATTAATCCAATGCCCCAAAGCTTTTTACTCCTTTCCTAGAGCGCATACCCACCATATTGCCAGGGAATTTTAATACAGCAGGGCTTGGGGTTCTGTGAAATGTATTTAGTGGGATGGGTTTGGTTGAAATCAAACTCATTTACATCATGATGTAAATTACTAGGTAGGAGGACCTGATGTAACTCACTAGCAGCCTCCAGTCAGCATCATCAGTGGGTATTAAGTCTTTGATAGTATTTTAAATCCAAAGCATGTGATTCACTGAAGCAAGGACGAATTGAGCACTTGATATTTGCAAAGCATAGTGGGTGCTTCAGGAACTGAGGAAATGTGTAGGACAATGATTCTTAAAGTGGGATCTGGGACCAGCAGTGTGGGCATCACCTGGGAGCTTGTTAGAAATGCCGATAATTCTTGAGCCCCATCCCAGACTTATGTACCAGATTCTTGGGGGCACAGAAGTCTGTATTGAGACAAGCCCACAAGAGGATTCTGATGCACTATAATGTTTGAGAACCACTCATGTAGGACAGGCTGCTCTAAAAGAACATAGAGTTTATTGTCCCCTGACATCCTTCCACTAAATCTTTCCTGCTTAAGTTGACCAGAGTGGTAGGAAAGAACACGTCACATAGTGAGAACATTGTGAGTTCAAAGTCTGGGTCTGTCAATCAAAGCTCATTGACCCTGGGCAACCATCTGACTTCTCCAGGCTTCTGTTGCCTTATCAATGAGTCTCTTAAAGGTCCCTCTGCTCCCATCTCTAGCATTTCTGCAAGTCTACAGGCTTCTCTCATTCACTCATTTCCCTTACTTCTCCCAGCCCTTGGCTATGCCTCTACTGCTGGGGCAGCCTTAGTATCTCCAGGACAGCAGAGAGGGACTCCGTTTAAGTAACTCTGGGTTTTCAGGTAGATGTACAGCTCACACAGGCTCGGCGGCACCGGGCAGCTTCCACCCCCCACCATCTTCATGTGTCCATTTCACCCTGAAACTCTCACTGTCTCCACCACTGCCTTTCTGGGACAGCTGTAACTCTGCAGTGTTCTTGCCTTGGAAGCCTCTGACTGAGTCCAACATTATCGGGGGCCCAGCCCGGCTCCCCTGTGCCTTTGAAAAGAAAAATTTGGGAAGTAACACCCTTTCCCCCACCCTGCTCAGGCACTGACTTTTCAAGCCTTCTGTTGGCTATAGGATAAAATCCAAGTTCCTGGCACTTCTTGATCACTTACTATAGACCAAGTACTTCCTCAGCAACTTAAAAGCATTTTATTTGACTCTAAAATGATCCCTCAGGATAAATATTCTATCGCCATAGTACGGATAAGGAAATGTGCTCAAGGAGGTTAAGTAAACTGTTTACTATTACAACACTGAAGTGTTGCCTTATGGTCCCCAAAAGATATGTCCACCCAGAACCTCAGAATGTGACCTTATTTGGAATAGAGTCTTTGCGGATATCATTAGGGTAAGGATCTTGAGATGAGCTCATCCTAGGTGAGGATGGACCCTAAACCCAATGACAAGCCCTTAGAAGAGAAGGGGGGGAAAAATGAGACACCAGAGAAAAGGAGGCTATGTGAAGACAGAGGCAGAGATTGGAGCTATAAAGACCCAAGCCAAGGAATGCCAATAGTTGCTGGCAGCTACCAGAAGCTAGGAGAGGGGCAGAGAATGGATTCTCCCTCAGAGCCTCCAGCCTTGACAACACCTTCACTTGGACTTGTGGCCTTCAGAACTGTGAAAACATGTATTTCTGCTGTTTTAAACCACCCAGTTTGTAGAAATGTGTTATGGCAGCCCCAGGAAACCAAAACAAACATTGATCTATTGTAAGAGTGGAACCTGGGTTCAGACTGGGGCCTGACTTCAGCACCTCCGCTCTTTGCTATAGCACCACACTGCCCTGGCCTGGCATAACCCAGCCTCCTCCCATCCTGTGTCTCGACGCTTCCATCTCCTTGCCGCCCCTGCCCTCCCTGCTCTAGGCTCAGTGAACTTCTTGGTGTTCTGTGAACACAGTCTGCTGTTCATAGCCTTGTGCTTTTGTACTTGCTGCCCTCCTCGACCAGACATGCTGTTATAGACTGAATGTTTGTGTCCCCTCCAAATGCATTAAAGCCTTAACCCCCAGTGTGATAGTATTTGGAGTTGGGGGTATTTGGAGGTAATTAGGTTTACATGAAGTCATGAGGCCCCATGATGGGATTAGTGTCCTTATAAGGAGAGGAAGAGACACCAGAGCTTCTTCTCCACCATGTGAAGTCACAGCAAGAAGGTGGCTGTCTGCAAGCCAGGAAGAGAGCCCTCACCAAGAACTGGATCTGCCAGTACCTTGATCTTGGACGTCTAGCCTCCAGAACTGTGAGAAATAAATCTGTTGTTTAAGCCCCCCAGGCTGTGGTGTTTTGTTATAGCAGTCTGACTAAGGCACATGCCCTCGCTCCTCTCTCCTCTTTGCCTGGCAAACTCTTACTGAACTTTTATATCCAACTCAAATGCCTCTTCCTCTGAAATTTCTCTAGACTCACCTCTGCTGCCCAGGCACATTTCATAGATTTTCTCCTCAGCACGACAGGGGGCTCTCCAATGTATTACTTCTTGGCGGACGAAGACCTTATCTTTTCTACCTTTGTGTCCTTGGTGCCTAATAAAAGCATAGTAAATGTTTGATAAATTAATGAATTGCTAAACTGAAACCACATGTTTCCCAACTGATTATGAAAAAAGTCACAGAACACAACTGAATGTTGATTAAAAGGGGCCTAGTGGAGAGTAAGAAAATAGGAAAAGCGCGGATGCCCTTTGCGCCCAAATATGTTGCTCATTAACCAATCAAAGCTTGGCATAATTTCTTTGGTGAAATTTAAGTATTTCCCAGGTTTATAGAAGTTCCTTGGAAAAATGATAAGAGAGTTGGCTTTGCCGGGAATCAGGTCTGGCCCTTGAGGCCCACCAGAGTCAGTACTGGCCATTCCCCCCTTCTTCCTTGTTGGCAGAGTCCTAATGTTGTCCAGGTGTCTATCCCTCCACTGTGTGGCTCAGGGTAAATAATGAGTGATTGAAGCCGTTTATGGTGGTACCAGTTCTATTGCTAGTGACTGGTTTGGACCCTGCTCTAGCCAAAAAGACATCATGGACATTCTTCTAGGGAGCTTCCAGAAAACACTTTCATACTCCCAAAAAGAGAGGCGTGGGAGGAAACGGTTTCTCTTCTTCTGTGGATTAATGTATCTGCATATGATGCTAGATTGTGGTGCCATCTTGCAAACATGGGAAGAGTTAGCCTGTGATGGCAAAACTGATACCCTAAGGATGGCAGGGCAGAAGATGGAAAGTGACATGCACCTTAAAGATGGTTTTGAGCCACCGAATAACTAACCTTAGACCTCTTCTATCCAAAGACTTGTTATAGAAGTGATACATTTTCTCTACTGTTAAGCCATTGTGAGTTAAGTTTGGGGTCACTTAGGACAGAAATCATCCCAACAATTATAATACAACCCAACTGCCCAAAAACGTCTCTGCCCACACCCCAGGAGAGATGCCTGAGAACTCCACCATTTGCAATTTATTAAAAGTTCTGTGTGTTAAATTATAAGTTTTACCCTTGAGAGAGATTAAGTACTGAGCTTTTAACACCTTAGAATTTATCCATTTATTCCTAAGCATTCCTTCCTCCACCAAGCACTTATTAAGTGCCTTTTCAATGCCAGGCACTCTGCTAGACTCTGGGATAAAAAAAAAAAACAACTATGAACAATGAGTATCAATTTATAGCTAACAGTTAAATCCTCCTTTATATTATTCTCTCTAAAGCTATTTAAATGTAATTTTTGTTTGTTTAAAGGCATATTTGAACTTAGACTTGACTTAAAAAGAATTCCCACTTAGCTACATTAATGCAAAATTGTGAACAAGATGGAAAGTCTCCAGCTCCATCCAGATTAATGTAAATGACTTGTGGGGCAGCTTTTATTAAGAGAAGCACAGAAATACAGACCCCTAAAAATCTGCCCTGCCCTAAGCAAGTGATAAAGAGAGGGGTGCGGGCAAGGGACATGGGAGCTCACTGCCCTGACATGTGAGCAAGTGTCTGACAGCACGAGAAAGAGCAGAGGGCTCCAAGCCAGCAGAAAGACTGACTCAACGCTAGCAGCTGCTAAAAATAGCGGAGCACAGTTATACGTTTTCCTGTCCAAAGAGATCGCAAAGCTGGCAGCTAGTACGGGGCTATTCATGAATGGAAGGGCTAGAGCTGTCTCGACCAGAGAGCCTTACACTGGGGGTTCTGGGTCCTCGCTCAGCTCTGACCAGAGCCATCACTTGCTTCCCACTTGGCAGGCCAGAGGCATCAAGGAGGGGAGGAAGGGTGAGAGAATTGCGTAAACACACCCTGAATTCATTTCACTGAAATGAGTTTTAATAGAGTGAAAAAAGAAAATTTTTAAATAAAAGCTATAATTTTTTTTTTTAAAAAGGACCAAGTTCTTGTCTGGTTTTGAAAAAGCTTAGCACCTATCCCACTGAATATAACACTTTCAGAAAGGTGCCTGGCATCCCCCATGTGGCACAGCAGAATTGGAAGAGGGATGGCAAAGCGAGTAGCTAGTTTATTTCCGTCACCCCTTGAGCAGTAAACAGCATCTTTTTAAAGAATGCAAGAGGGAAAACAATGCCAGCATGAGTTATTTAATAGTTATAAAAATCACTATCTGCAGAAACACATGGATATGCTTAACCACAAACCTGCGCGTGTCTAATTTGAGTGTAAGTCAGCCCGACATCTTTTGCGTGGGGCCTGAGAACTTTGTGGAATGAATCCTAGAGAGTGTTACTTAAATCTGGACCACTGTCTTCTGGTAGTTATTATTTCGTGCCTTCTTGTCAGTTTTCCCTTGATGATCTCATCCTTTTCTGAATCACCTTTTATCCCAAATCAGCCCTCTGAAAGAACATAGCTGGTTAGGACATGTCATTTGTTCCAATGAAATGCCACTTCCTGGCCTGTCTCGGAGTATCAGGGGGGCATGTGTCCCCTACTTGGAGAAGAGGGTCCGACTGACTTTTTAAAATTCAACAAGGTTTATTGGGAGGCTGGCATTCCTGGTACGAAGGTGAATAAAGGCTTTGACCCTGGGTTCAAAGTCTAGTGATTGGGGTGACAGTCATGTAAAATTACAATAAATCGTAGCAAGTGTTAAGTATAGGTATGGAAATGTGGATCCTGTCTTAGTTTCCTGTGGCTGTCAAAACAAATTACCACAGCCTGGATGGCATAAAACAACAGAAATTTATTCTCTCCCAGTTCTGGGGGCCGGAAGTCCAAAATCAAGGTGGTCGGTCGGCAGGGCCGCGCTCCTTCTGGAGGCCGTAGGGGAGCATCCCTCCTCACCTCTTCCAGCCTCTGGAGGCTCCAGGTGTTCCTGGGCTTGTGGCCACATCCCTCCAACCTCTGCCTGCATCTTCACAGCACCTCCTCCTCTGTGTGTCTCTCCTAAGGGTGCTTGTCATTAGATTTAGGGCCGCCTGGGTAATCCAGGGTGGTCTCATCTCTTGATTACATTTGCAAAGACACTTTTTGCAAATAAGGTCACATTCATAGGTTCCAGGGAATTGGATGTGTACATATCTTCTGGGGAGGGGGGAAGGTGGGGGGAACCATCCAACCCACTACAGATCTCCAGGCCCAAATGACCAATGTTCCTTGAGGACAACTTCAAAGGAAAGCGCCCTCTGAGCGCTTTCCAAGTATTATCATATTTGATCCCCTAGCACGTGCAGAGGTGGGCAGTCTTCTTATCCTTGGCAGGGACTGCCGATGACAAGATTTTTAAAGAAGGTGGGGACAAGATCAGATTTGGATTTGGACCGATCGATTGCCCTGGTTGGGGTGTAGAGAATGGGTGGGGGGAGGGGAGAGGAAGAGCAGGGTCAAGGATGCTTACCAAGTCCTGAGATGGGGTGCTGGGCAGGGAAACAGCTGCTGGGATGGTTTAGGCTTTAACATCTGCAAGCAGGGCGTTGAGCCAGCCCTTCTCTAAGCCCCCAGCCTGCTGACCACCCTCCCCCCCACCCCAGGACTCAGCTTTTCTGGGTATTGGGACCAGAGGGAGGGAGAGGCACCCTGGAGATGGAGGCTTCCATCTCCTGCCGGCTTGGGCCTTGTCTAGCCACCTCTTGTTCAAAATCTTTTTCTGCTCCATCTAATCCCCAGCAGCTGGGAGAGGTTGTTAGCACATATTTCTATGGTGCCTCTTCTCGGAGGAGCCCAGGCGCGAGTGCTTTTGGAAACGTGACATTTCCGTAGAGGCCTCGGGATTACTCAGCATTCACACGTTGCTTCACACTCCATGGGCATGTGTCTTACTCGCCCCCAATTTAACCTGTCTGGGCCTCAACTTCCCCATCCAGGCTGGAGCAGAATGCTGTTACCGAGTCTCTTTCAGCTCTGACATCCAGGGAGCCACGATTCTGCAGGCTGCCCCTGGCCATATATTAGGCACCGAGTCTGAGATCACAGTGTCCTGCCTGGTGCAAGCTTCCTGAGGATTCCTGCTGGAGCCGCACTCGTGCGCCGTCTGGAGCACCTGGATTCCAGCCCTCACTCGCCCCTTCCTAGATGTGGGCTCAGGAGCAAGTCAACTCTTGTTCCTCACCTGTAAAATGGGAACGTTAGTAGTACCTCTGTCATAGAGCTAAAGGAGAGCACACAGCCCCCAGTGCCTGAAGGCAGGATCCCACAGGAGGCAAGATCACCGCCCTTTGGGAAGCACGCATCAGTGAGTGAAAGGGGATGAATGGTTAGTGTTAAATTGAAGTTATTTCAACCGCAGGTTATGTAGTGGCTACTCTGTTTCAAATGCTGGGCTGGAGGAGCCAGGAGAGCTGGTCTGGCTCCTGAGGAGATGCTCACACCCAGGATGGGACAGACCCAGAAACACCCCAGCCCAGGAAAGTGGATGTGGTCTTCACTGTCTGGGCTCCACTTCCCCCTGCCTGCCCACAGGCCAGAGGACAGGCCCGAGGAAGGGAGCAGGGCACCGGGGCTGTCAGATGGGGGAGGAGGGGGTGAGGCCAGAGCCCACCTGCTAGGGTGGGGCAGCGCAGCTCTGCCAGGAGCGTGCACATGTGCTCACGCTCACCCATCACACTCGTCACTCATCACACATGCTCACTCGTAACTCTCACGGTCACACACTAACACAAAACACGTATGCATACACTCACAAATACTCACACACTTGTACACATCCACAGTGGTCCAAGGAGTGACCCAGAGGCAGGGGCAGAGCCAGGGAGACTGACGTGGAGGCAGAAGCACCAAGAGACACAGAGAAGGAAAGAGAGGGACAAAGAAGTGGCACTCAGGCCGATGCTGTCAGAGAGGAAAACTGCAGTGGAGTCAAGAGAGGGACCCAGGTGTAATCACAGGGACAGCCCAAGGGCGATGGCAGCCCAGCCATGCCTTGAGCAGGTCACGCTGGAACAGCAGTGCCAGAGCAGCTAGGCCATCTGGCCAGGAGCTGGACAGTAACACCCGTTTGACTTGTTCTGCGGAGATTTGCCAACCATTCTGATGCCCATTAGCCCCTGTTCCTAGGGTCAGTCTGTGTCACCCCACCACAAGGACACTGAGAATTGGGGAGGTGGAATCGTTTGTCTGAGGTCCCCCTCAGCATCAAGGCCAGGGTCTGAGGCTGTGCTTGCTGACGACTGAGGGCTCCTGTCTCCCGGGTGAAGGCTCCAAACCTCTGAGCTGGCAGGAGTTGATGAAGGTCTGGGTGCTGTACGGGTCATCCTTGTGGCCCCTCCATCTACTCCTCAACTGCTGCGGGTACACCCTGCAGGCACCTTGCCTCACTGCCCGAGTGTCCTGTTTCCTGCCCAGGTGCCCACCGCTCAGCCTCTCTGAGGCTTGTAGGCACCTGGAAGTACTCAAGAGGAAACCCACCGACCCGTGACCCTTAACCAACGTGGGAGGGAAGCAGCTGGATAAATACTCCCCACTTCCAGCCACCCAGCCAAACAGGCTGAGGTGCCTTCTGCGAGGCTCCTCAGAGGGTCCCAGAGGGATCAAGCCCCACTGCCCACGGCAGTGACCGCGCCGGCACAGCCCCCTGTATTTACTGGCTTTCCTGACTTCTTTCCCCAGGAATCACTCTCCCAATTAAACCACCTGCATGCAGGCTTTGCTTTCAGGGAAGGCCCCAATCAGGGCTCTCCCAGGGCCCAGCACCAGGGGAGCTGATAACTGTCTCTCCTCCCGCTTCTTTTTCCCCAGGACACCAGGGTCCTGCTCTGATCTCTTGTTTGCTGAATTCAGGAGCCACCACATTTCCCCAGGGGGCCAAACCACTCTTGTTTATCCAATAATAATTAATTCTCAGCAATCCATCTCTAGTCTCAAACCATACAAACAAAAGGTGCCTTCTGCAAAGAGGTATCCTGTTTGAGGGGATCCTGGGCTAGGGTTGGGGTGCCCTCCAAGCTTCTCCCCAAGCCTGTGATTCTGTCTTCACTTTAGGACACGTGCCATAGGCAAGTCACTCACAGAGCCGTTCATGGCCTTCGGTTGTGTGGGTGTGTGCATGTGTGTGTTGGTATGTGTTTTAAAGATAGATTTACTGTATCTTTTGATTGCAAAAGCAATGCATGACAGCTTTGCAGGTGACAGTGCAAAATATATAGCTTAGAAACTGAAGGCACCTCCCTCCATTTTCACTTGAGTGTGGTTATTTTTAATTTCTCCTGGACCAGGACATGTTCAGCATCAATGAATAAGTCCTGTTGGTCTGCTCAGGGACACTTATAAAGTGCCACTTCTTCCTAAGGAAACCATCCATTCATTTAACGGCTGCTTTGAGTATCTACTAGGTGCCATGTCCTGGAGAAACAGCTGTGAGGGAGACGGATGAGACTTGTGGCCTCACTGCCTGTCTCTGACTAGTTGCGTTTTCCCCAATCACCTCTCTTGCTCTGGAATATCCACTCAGCTGCCCCTGGCTTCCAGGGAGGCCCAGAGAGGGGCTGCAGCTGCCCTGCTGGGCTTCCCACATCCATAGGGAAGGGCTGTGCGCATAACCCGGAATGCAGAGCAGGGACGGGAGTGTGCTGTGGGTACTGTCCTGCTGCTGAGCCTTTGCAGAGGCTCCAGCCAACCAGATGCTCCCCTGTGGTCCTGAAAGGCCCTGCTTCAGGTCACCTGTGCTCAACTGAGGGTCTGTCTTTGTGGACGTGGTGCCCCGGCAGAGCTGGCAAGCATCCTGAGGGCAGGGGTGGGGTGTTTTCTCTGGTCTTTCCTGATGCCTGGCCCGGCTGGGCATCCTGTGTGCTCCCAGCACAGGTCTGCTGAACAGGTGCCCACGGCCAAGAGAGGAGGACTGTGGAAGGGCAGGGAGTGGAGCAGTGAGTTCAGCAGTCAGGGCAGGAGGGGCAGGAGGGGCAGGAGATCGGGGTTTTTACCAGGGTTATCTGTGTGGAACGCTCTTCCTTCACGGGATGTGGGCGGGGGAGAGGCTGGGGCATAGGTGGTGGCAGAAGGCCCAGCAGAAAACCCACAGGGCCCAGGAGCTGGGCGTGGCCTTGCCGAGTGGGGAGCGCCCCAGAACCCCAAGGGTTGGCATGTGTGCCAGGAAAAGGGGAGGGACTCACAGAAGACACAATGTGGGTGTCGCTTGTGCCCAAGCAGGCCCAAACAGTATTTATCAGCCTTTTTTCCCCTTTATTAACACATGTCCCTTTGTTAAACATAAAAATCATGCCTCCTGTAACACTGTAGAACAATTCAAAATAAATGTTTGGATTCCAAACAAACCGAAACAATGGGGAGAAATGCTGCTTTACTGAAATTACCGTCCTCCTAAATCTTTGGAAGCAAAGCCCCGACAAGTTTGGGCTGAGGCTGGCAGCTTTTCTGAATTAGTATGAGGGTCGGACAGAAACAGCTGTGATAGGATCAATTTGCTGATGAATCTATTCCCTGAGGTTTGTGAGTTGACACCTGAGGTTCTGGAAAGGGCCCTCAAGGATGATCTCAAGAGGTCCAGGAGGCATCTTCATCCAGGGCCTGGATGGCTGAGTTTCTCTCTTCTCTTACCTACATCTCCTCATCTCCCCAGGGAGCCCACCCTCTCATGCTGCTGGCTGTCCTCAGCAACTCTTTCCCCCACATTCTTACTTTTGCTCCAAAATAACCTATCTCCCTCCTCTCCCTTTATCTAAATTCCTAAAGCCCGTGGTTGAGCTTGGCAAGATATTCTGTCAAATCCAAGGAAAGTAATTTATACTAACGTGTAAGAGACTGAACGACTTCACCATTCAAAGGAGCATTTGAGTTTTTAACAGAGTTTGTAAATTCAAAAACGCCTCAAACAGGTGGAATGTGCACAAGAGATCTTTTTGAAGCAGGTTCTCTCCCAATTCCACGTGCCTCCTGGGCCACTCCTACCCCCTTCCGTCAAGAACCAGGCTCAGCTGCGGGCCCTTCTGAAGAAAGCTGCCAGGGTGGGCGGGGACACAGACCAGGCGCACCGGCGGGGGGAGCCGTCCGCAAACCTCAGCCCCCGCCTCTCCGAGCCCGGAAGGAAGCTGCGGCAGAGGAGGGGGCGCCCGGGATGCCCCTAGCGCGCCTCACCTGCGGGAGGGCACGTCCCGGGCTTTTATCTTCTGAGACGGGCCTGCGGGGGGGAAGGCGCTGATTAACCCATCCTTCCTGCCACCGCCCACCCCGAGCTTCCACGCAGCCGTCGCCGCCAGCTCGCCGCCCGGTGTCGGAGCTTGGGGCCGCCAGGGGCCCTGCAACTCGCCCCCGCGCTCCTCCTCACGCTTCTCCTCCTTACCCCCGCCGGGCCAGGTCTGGAGCCGGGCGCCTCACCCCCGCCCCCGCCCCCCCCCCCACCACTACGGACGCGCTCGCCGAGAGGGCGGCGACTGCGGGGAGAGAGGGGCGCCGCCCGCCTCCCGGGGCCTGGAGCGCGCGTGGCCCCGGCGGCGCCAGCGCCGCGCGGGGACTCACTGTGCAGCGCGCAGCGCCCCGACTCGGCTGGCTCCGCTCGGCGCGCAGGCGGGCCAGAGGATGCTGGCGGGCTTCCCCGGCTTCGGCCCTCGCTCCCGCAGCGGAGGGCCCCGGGTGCGCCCCTAGCCGCGCCGTCGCGACCACTGAGGGGCCAGAGGGAGGGAGCCGGCCGCGCATGCCGGCCCCGCGAGCCGCAGCCTTAGGGGCGGGCGCCCCCGAATTTTCCAGCCTCCTTCGCCGCCGCCTCCTCCTCCTTCCTCCTGCGGCCGGGCGCCTGTGGATGCTGAGGGGCAGTCCTACGCCTCTCCCGGCCGGATTCCCGGCCTGACGGCGGGGGAGTCGCGCCCCGGCCGGGGACCGTGGCTCTGGCGGGGCGGCGCGGCTCCGTGGGAAGCAGCCCCCGGGCGCGCTGAGCCCTCCTGTCCCCTCCCGCTGCACGCGTGACTCGGCCTCGCAGCCCGCGAGGGGACCAGCCCGGACCACGCGGCTCCCGAGTTTCTGCACAGGTAAACGGAGGGGCAGGGCTAGCCTTCCGGAGGGCAAACAGTGCTCCGAGGTGGGGAGCCCGAGTGGCCGAGGGGCTGGGTGGGAAAGGAAGTAAACAGAGGAAGATTCGGGAACCCCCAGGATGGCTCTGGGTTTTTTTCTATCATGTTTTATCTAGACCTTCTAAGGCTTGGGCCTGGAGGAGATTTACGTGAGGAAGTCAGGGACTAAGAGAGACGAGATGACCAAGGGTGCGACGGATGGAGAGGTGGCCAGGCCAGTCCATAGGCAGAGACAGGAGACGGAGTGTTTGGGCGGACAGGACTAAGTGTGTGTGGTCGGGTGGTGGAGTGAGCATGGGGGAGGCGGGAGAACGGCCCTGGTTCTGGAGCCCCTTGGAGCAAGGATTCTTTGAGGACAGCTGGGGTGGATTGTGAAGAAAGCACAGGTAGGGGGGCTTCTACTCAGTGATGTCCTTTTAAGTTCCAGATGGTCAGTGCTGCCTGTGCTGGGGAAGCCAGCTCTGTGTTCCTGCCCGAGGGGGCCGGCCGTCGGCCTGCCCCAGGTCCCCAAGAGCCCTGGTAGGTGGCCCATTCCAGAGTCCTTCCTCTGTTCACCGTCCGCTTCTCCAGAGCCAGTAGAAGCAGACCAGCCAGGATGCCGAGGACCCAGGGCTTCTCCGATCCTGAGTACTCGGCCGAGTACTCAGCCGAGTACTCCGTCAGCCTGCCCTCTGACCCTGACCGCAGGGTGGGCCGGACCCATGAGATCTCTGTCCGGAACTCGGGATCCTGCCTGTGCCTGCCTCGCTTCATGCGGCTGACCTTCGTGCCGGAGTCCTTGGAGAACCTGTACCAGACCTACTTCAAAAGGCAGCGGCATGAGACGCTGCTGGTGCTGGTGGTGTTCGCGGCCCTCTTCGACTGCTACGTGGTGGTCATGTGCGCGGTGGTCTTCTCCAGTGACAAGCTGGCTCCCCTGGCTGTGGCCGGGGTCGGGCTGGTGTTGGACATCATCCTGTTTGTGCTCTGCAAAAAGGGACTGCTGCCCAACCGGGTCACCCGAAAAGTGGTGCCCTACCTGCTGTGGCTGCTGATAACAGCCCAGGTCTTCTCCTACCTGGGCCTGAACTTCTCCCGCGCCCATGCAGCCAGCGACACGGTGGGCTGGCAGGCCTTCTTTGTCTTCTCCTTCTTCATCACGCTGCCCCTCAGCCTCAGCCCCATCGTCATCATCTCTGTGGTCTCCTGCGTCGTGCACACGCTCGTCTTGGGGGTCACTGTGGCCCAGCAGCAGCGGGATGGGCTGAAGGGGATGCAGTTGCTGAGGGAGGTGAGTGCCACCTTTTGTCCCACCCAGCGGCTTCTCTTCCCAGCAGCTCTCAGCTGAGGTGGTACCTGTTTTGGAGATGGGGGTGGCATTGTTTTCTTTGCCCTTGAGTCAGAATGTCAGGGGGCAGGGGTCGTGGTCTGGGGTTCTCATCTGCCTGTGCAGGAAGGACCAGCTCTCCCTCAACCCCTGGCTTTGCAATAGAGCTCGTCTGTGGTTGGCCTTAGGGGTTGGAGGAGTTCCGGACATTGGCCGCTCTGTCACCTGTGCCCAGCCCGCGTGGGTGGCAGGAAGGCCCGCCTGGGCCTGGTCTTGAGCGAGGCAGCCTTGTGTTTGTTGTTGAGCTCTGCTGGGAAGACCTCTTGTGGGGAAAGAGGGCACCCTTGGCTTCTGGTCTCTAGCTTGTCATCGACTGGTTTCGGCGAGAGACTGAGTGTGTGGACTCAGTGCTCCTCTGTCAAATGGGGACAGAGTTGGCCTGCCTAAAGTGGTTGATATTAAGATCAAAGGTTGTGGGTAACCTCAGATAAGGAGACGTGAAGGACTGTGTGTTTGTCGTAAATCCCACTTCTGCTGGGAGCTCAGGGTGCCGAGCAGTCAGATGATATAGGGAGTGGTGGTCTCCCCACAGAAGGCATGTCATGGGGATGCAAACGGGGCCAGGGTCTCCGGCCACAGTGAGGGGGTGTCTGCTGGTTCCGGAGGATGCCTTCCTGTGGAAGGGGCGAAATTTTGGCCTCAGCTTAACTAATAGATAGTCTTGTGCTCCCACTGGGTGCCAAGACCCCGAGTAGGTTCTGAGGGGCCACAGAGATCGGGAGGTGTGATTCCTGGCCTTCTGCACTTATTATCTGGTAACCTATCTGGGGGCGGGGGCTCCACAGGGCTTAGAGTCAATGAATTCCACAGCTGTGCGTCCTACCCACTACCTGCTTATTTTACATATGAGCCCAGAGATGGAGAGTGACCTGTCTAAGGCCACACAGCTAGTTGTGGCAGCCAGCGGCTGGAATGTCCATTTCTAGATTCCCATTTCAGTGCTCTTGCTACTACTTCACACTGCTACCGCCATCTTGGCCAAAGCCATTAGTCTCCTGTGATTGGGGGCTGAGTGTCCAGGGGCGCAGCAGTGCTGTTGGTGGTTGATGCAAGAAACCTGTGGGGCCGTCCCATTGCCTCCCGCTTAGTTAGATTGAAACACAGGTTTTTCTTCTGTTTTAAATTTTTCCTAGTTCTTGGACCAATATTCTTCCTGTTTTCCCATTCTGGCTCATACAGTGTCCTCTCTCACAGAAGCTTTGTGTCTTGATGCTGCAAGGGCCCAGCCCTGGGCTGGTGCACACGGATTGGTGCAGGCACACAGAAAAGTCCCTTTTTCTCCCAATGCCCTGTGCGTAAAGGGTGACAGCCTGCCATTCCCCTCATGACTTGCGGGTTGTTGAACCTAAGGTTGTGCTGCTGCCAGCTGAGGGCCCTGCTGGAAGCTGTCTGGGCAAGAATGGCGAGAGGCATTCCTATCAGGAATCGGTGACAAGCACAGCTTGGGGGCAGATAGGTGGGCATGGCAGCCTCTGGGGCCTGGGATCAAACTCTGAACCCTTTCCTTTTACTGAACAGTCACGTCTAGCCCTTTTCTCTCTGCCAGGGCCCCTGGACCACATGAGTTTCCCATGTGCTTTGCTGCCCATGAAGGGAGCAAATCAGAAATTGTCCCCACTGGAGCCCAAGAGGCTGAACCCTTGATTGCTGGTGTCCTTTGGGCGCTGCTAAGAAAAACTCCAAAAGATTAGGAAACAGAAAAAAAAGATAGAAAAATAAGTAAATCAAGAATAGCAATCTTAGCATCCCAGGAGAGCATGACCTTGACATGGAGGCAGTGCCTTGGATGCAGCTTTGGGACTAGATGGGGAGGGAGAGGTGACTCCCAAGGTCCGTTTGGGAGCCCGAGATAGAATGCAGGAGGCCCCAGCTTTCAGTGGGCTGTGTTCCAGAAGTTTCTGAGTCACTTGTTTGGGACTAATGTGACTTTATATATATATATATATTTTTTTTTTTTTTTTTAACAATTAAAAAAATATTTATTTATTTAGGCTGCACCAGGTCTTAGTTGCAGCATGCAGGATCTTTAGTTGCGGCATGCATGTGGGATCTGGTTCCCCCACCAGGGATCAAACTTGGGCCCCCTGCATTGGGAGCGTGGAGTCTTACCCACTGGACCATCAGGGAAGTCCCATCATGTGACTTTTTGAAAGGTGCCTGGGTTCCCAGGCCCACTCACCAAAGTCTTAAGTCACAGTGTCCCTGCATTTGGTCTCTCAGAATACGGTGGAACTCTGAGCTCCCTGTGGCCCCGTGTTGTCATGGAGAGAGCACCTAGACCCCCCCCCACCCCCCGGCCATGGAATGAAGCTCGCTCACCTGCCTGCAGCTCCCCTGGTCCCCTGTTACCTCCCGGCATGGGGCACCATCAGGGATAGGAGTGGGCAGGGGCTGGAGGACAGGGATATGAGAACCGGCAACCAGACCCCCTCTCCCCGCACAATCAGAGTAGCACCAGCCCCCGGCACCTCCTTGCTTTGCTTTCTTCTGCCCATAGACTCCCTTTTTCTTTCTCTTCTCCCGTCACCTGTTGGCTCCAGCCAGAGACCCCCTTCTGGGCTGGTGGGGGGATGAATCCAGTTTCCCAGTTAGAAGCAGACACTGGATTTCTGGGGGTTTGTGAGTGCTGCTGTCACCGGCAGCACTGAAGGAACCTTTCCAGTGCCCAAGTCTTCTTCCTCTGCACCCTTCATCCCCTCAAACCCGTATTTGGCTCTGTGGGAGAAAGACAGAAGGACACAGGGGCCTCAGGGTAGCCTGAAGTGTCAGAGACAAGCCACACAGCCTGCGTTGCCTGGGTTCTTCTCTTGGGAGGTAGGCAGGTCGGGGTTCCCACTGAACAGCAGATGGAGTCCGGAGCTGTGAGATGGGGCGATGCTGGGGCTTCGTTTATCAGTGAATGGGTGGCTCTAACTGAGCAACAGGTACGCCTCGCAGCCTTTGGGGTCTGGGACTGAAGGGCGTCAGATCATGTCGGAGGCTGTGGTGGAGGAGAGCGCGGCATGGGGTTGGAGGGAGGGAGGAGCAAGCAGGCCTTTCCCACATCCCTCCCCTTGCCTGGCTCCTGGCCCAGCTTGCCTTTTACTCACCCTGAGCCACCCAAGGGGTGAGCTGATGAAGCAGGAGCGGGTGGAGGGCAGGACCAGGTAGCTGCTGATGGGGGAGGATGAAGGGGGAGATGGGAGTGGGGAGAAAATGCAGCCGAGGTAGGGAACATTCCTGCGGCCCGTGGCTGCTCCCAAGACCCTCACATGTGCCTCACAGACACCTGTTAGCTTCTGACAGGGTCCTTAAAGGAATGAGACTGTGGCAAGTTAGGAGCGAGGAACCCCTGAAAAATATTTTATAGCTTTATTTCACAGCAGAAAGGCTATTTAGGGGCAAAACTCTCTCTTGGAGTTACTAGCCTGTTAAGACCTTTATTCACAAATGAGAACATGATAGAGCAGTGGATGTGTGATTCCTTTCACACCTACAAATCACAGAGCAAATCATTCGCCCGGTGAATGAACATTCGGCTCCGGGGGGCTTCAGCGGGGAGGGTGTGAGGAAGCTGATGCTTCAGATGCCCTGTCCGTAGGCTGGAGCTAAAGTTCATACACATCGTCTCAATTAATCCTGGGTGTTACTGGCTCCATTTTACAGATGAGGAAACTGAGACTCAGGAGGACGAGAGAAGACAGAGGGGCTGGATAACTAGGGAGGGGTCACTGGTGAGTGAGATGGTGGGTGTGAGGGGCAGGGGGCTTCCCTGAAAGCCTCTTTTTCTCTGGAAGCTGGCATCTGGGCCTCCTTCCTGCATCTGTGGCTGCCCCCAGATGCCTTTGCTATAAGCAGTGTTGAAGAATAGTGCCAAGAGGTGGGAGGACCTAAAATATCATAGGAAGCGCCCCTCTGTTTCACCCTGGGAATTGGTTGCAAGGGCAGGGAGAAGCCTGTGACAGAATGTTCCTGTTGGGAACGTGGCCAGGAGTGTATGAGAAGTGAGTGGGGGAAGCAGGAACGGGAGCTGGGCGGGGAGGCAGCAGCCTGGGGCTCTGAGCAGCTGATGCGTGTGTGCAGGACACAGGCTGGGAGGGGGCAAAGCCAACCCGGTTCTTGGTCCTTTGGCCCTGGGCTCTGCCCCCTGTCCCACAGATGGCTCATCCTCTACAAAAAGCGTGCAGATGGGTATCACGTAGGAACCGGGATAATAAGGAAATGCACAGAAGGGGACCAGGAGGCCATCGAATCCAGCTGCACGTGGGGGAAGAATAGTCAATTATTGAACACGTAAACAACTTTGCAGAAAGTTCCCCCCTCAATGCTTCCCCTGGTCACATTTCTCTGGGGCCTTTTCTGATCCTTTTCTGTGTGTAAACAGGGTGTTTCCAGTCTGGCGTCATCGTGCAAATGCATTTTAGGTCCCACCTTTCACCCACATGATTTCACTGACATTTTGCCATGCACATCGGAGTCCTCGTGTTTATTATTTTAAATCAACACTTTGTCATCAGCCGGGTTTTTCTGGAGAGGGCCGCGTCAGTGGGGCCAGGGCCAGGCACCAGTCTCCATGCCAAAGTCTGGTGAAATCTCCAAGAGGCAGAATTGCTAGGACTCCAGGTTATTCTGCAATTTCTTCATCAACGTGCAGTGAATCCCAGTAGGGTGCTCCAACCCCGAATAAACCTTCAGCCAACCCCCAGCTGTCCCCTCATGAACATATGCACTCGTGATGATCTACTTTACCGCGGGTACAGTCCTGACCGACACTCAGACCTGTGAGCTCAGAGATAACCCCTAGGTGGAAACCCAGCGAACATGGGGATGGACAAGGTACTCAGTTTACTGAACTCTTGCTGTATTTCAGTCAAGTATTTTCCAGCAAGAGGTAGAAAGTATTTTCTTTTTACAGATGGGGAAACTGAAATGTATGATGAGTGAAATGGCTTGTCCGGAGCCACATAGCTAGAAGGGAGAGGAGCAGGGTTCGAATATAGGTCAGTGGGATTCCAGAGTTCCTTCTCTTCTGCAGTCATAAAAGATCTTCCGTAATAGTCTGTTGAGATACAGTTCCAACAGGATTGGGTCTTTAGTTTCTCCACCCACAACCATGAGAAGGAACGACATGGGGGTTGAGGAGGTGTTTCTAGCGGCAGAAGTATTGCCCCTGATCAAGGAGCAGAGCTGTCTGGGGGTTCAGTGTTGCAGCCGACATTCCTTATGCACCTTTAGGAGGCATTGTTACATTACAGGACATTGTAGTAACCAATATCTGTAATCATGACGCCCACATCAAGAGAATATTAAATTACAGTCAGTATAAAGTGAGGTCTAATACTGCATTCTAAAAACGTTTTCGTCAGAAATGGATAAGAACACATTTGGACAAATAAGGATTACGTTTTGGCTCTCTAGGAAGTTCACTAATGTGGGTTGGCCCGTTTCTCAGTGGCATTACTGCACATGTTTCCTTCATTTACCCTGTTTCAGTGATCCATGGTTATATAACATATAACCTCAAAATTTAAAGCAATAACAACTGTTCTTGGCTTAAAACAATAACAGTTTATCTCATGATTCTCTGGGTTGACTGTGTTCAGCTGGACGCTTCTCTGCCTCACGTGGCACTGGCCGAGGTCACTCACTTGGCTGCCTGGACTATTTCATTCATTGCCGGCATTCAGCTGACAGCTTTGTTGGCAAGCTCTAAGAAGGCCTTACTCACATGTCTGAAGCCGTTGAGCTTCTCCAGTGACCCCTCCAAGTGGTTAGCTTGGGCTTCCTCACAGCATGGTGGTGTCTGGGAGACAGTGGTAGCTATCAGAGGTTTTAAAGGCTAGACCCATCACTATTGGTCAAAGCACATCACAGGGGTAACCCAGGTGCAAGATTAGGGGAAATTGATTCTACGCCTTGACATGAGGGAGATGTGTACATACAGGGAAGGAAGGAATGGAGGGCAGCCATCTTCTGAGGCTGTTTACTAAACCAGGTGGCACGTGGTGGATGTTGGGGAGAAGAGATGAAGAGAGCCATGAGTCTGGGTGGGGTACCACAGGGTGCCTCAGAAGTGAGAAATGTGGTCCACTGTATAGTTGGCTGTATAGTCAGCCCTCTGTATCTGTGAATGTGAAACCTGCAGATATGGAGGGCCAACTGTCTTCGTTGTACTATGCCATTTTATATATGCCATTGCTATCCACGGAGGCCCCTAGAACCAGTCTTCTGCAGATACTGAGAGATGACTGTATGTAACTTTTTGAAGGTATTGGTTCTCTATGAAAGCCAATACATCATTTCTAAGATTTTTCAGAAAGTTAGAAACTGCATCGCACGTGAAAAGATGATGGCTCGTGGTTCACCTGCGTGGGCTTTGCCTTACCTTACCTTCAGAAGAAGAATTTTTTTCTTAACTTTTCCAACACGCATACCCTTTCTGTCCAGGGTACTGCACTAGGTTACGGGGAGGCACACCTGTCTCTAGTCACGACCCCAGCACCAGTGCCGGCCCTTTCTGTCCACATGTCAGCTAGATGGGCAGCCTGGCTCTGACGTTTGTATTCCTTTCCCAGGAGGTGGGAATTTGCCAGTGTGCGTCCTTCAGAAACATGTCGAATTTGTCTTCCTAGCAGGTGGTTGTTTGCCTCAAGGAGAGTAAGACCAATAGTACAGGCCCTCTGCAGCCCCTTGCAGTGCCTTGGTCCTGACGGTCACTCTATAAATGTTTGTTGAATAAATACCTTCCTGCTTTGCTTTTATCTTTACTTCCTTCCTCATCAACTCTGGTTGACAGTTTGATAAATTTTTGGTTAGATCCAGGCTAGGGAAATGTTCTGGTACTAACCTAAGTGATTTGAGAATGATGTTTTTAAAGCAAGACTTATATAACTCTTCAAGAGTGCTAATCAGTACTCCTTTGCCACTTGTTTTTTTTTTTTTTTTTTTTTTTTTTTTTTTTTTTTTTGCGGTATGTGGGCCTCTCACTGCCGTGGCCTCTCCCGTTGCGGAGCACAGGCTCTGGACGTGCAGGCCCAGCGGCCATGGCTCACGGACCCAGCTGCTCCGCGGCATGTGGGATCCTCCCGGACCGGGGCACGAACCCGTGTCCCCTGCATCGGCAGGCGGACTCTCAATCACTGCGCCGCCAGGGAAGCCCTGCAATCATCATTTTTAATGGCTGCATAACATGATGTTGGCTAAATGTACCATAATTAACTGTTCCTTTTCTGTAGGGCATTTGGTTACTCTTAATTTATTAATTTTATGTATTTATCATCTTATTATTATTTATCATCTTCTTATTATTATTTGTATGTAATACTAGCAGGCCCATTGCCTCTCTCCTGTCCCCTCCTGGTGATTTTGTATCTAATGCTCCTTCCTTCCTCTGATCACGTTTTCAGCTGTTTCTCCCAGCAAAATTCCACTTTGGTTCCAAAGAAATTTGCTTTGATTAGTAATGAAACCTTGTCTTCCCCTTTCCCGTTCCTCTCTTCAAGAGCACTTTCTTTGTTGTAAACAGAAAAGAAAATGACACGTTTCAGAAGAAATCCCACCCCACGCTTTACCCCCATTCAAAACCCCAGCGTAAGCAGACTGGATTTGAACTCTTGCAGGATTTCCGTGGTTGTGGGTTGTGTTCCGTGTCATTTTAGGACCGGTCCCCATGAAATGTAACTTGGGGCCAGCTGAGTCAGAGCTGGCAGCATCAGGCTAGGCAACCACCTTTCCAGGCCAGAGTTGGCCCTAGGTGGGCTCCTCGGCTGCCCCTGGAAGGCTGAGTTTTTCACCCAAGGGAACCGGCCCCTGGGGAATTGATCCCCCTGGGTTTCATTCTTAAGAGACTGACCCATAAGCCCAAGGCTTAGTCACCGACCTCCTGGTGGTAGGTGGCCCTTCCCACCCTCCCAGGAAGGGGAATACTCTGTTATTTGGCACAAATTTACTGCAAATTCCTAAGAAACCAAATCACTAATTTCCTGGAGGGGAATCTGAGCAAAGGGCATTGCCTGGTGCTGGGGGGCGGTCATCTTCCCAGGCTGGGGCTGGGAGCTGCCCCCTGCCGCCCCGGACTGGTTTCCCAGCACTGGGCGACGCTGTCAGCTAGACACAGCTTCCCCCAGATTGCCAGAAAAGGGCCACAGTTTCTCACTTGTCAGCGCACTGTTTTCTAAACTCCTACGCGTGATTACGGTTTGTCTTTCATTGTGCGCTATTGAGCACTCTGAAAGACACATTAATCCCCCCTTCCCTAAATTGGGGTTGTAGTTGTGAATATTATATTGCCCATCTCTGGGGACAGATCTGGGACACTGCCTCTTTATTTCAGTAAAGGGCCCAATGTAGGTGGTTACTTTAGGGAACCACCATGTCCTATCCCTTCAGTGTCCCGTCTCAGACCAACTGACCTCTACATTTTAAACTAACGAAGGGGCCCCAGAAACCTGACCCGCGGGTGGGCTTTTCTGCTTCGGGAATCTGAGAGCCCTGGCTTCATAGTCATTGACTTGGTTTACTTCCTGGCTCCCCCCACTTACCAGCTGGGGGATCCTGTGTACATTATTCAATCTAAGTCTAGTTTCTGGTCTGTGAAGTGGCCTAATAACACCTCCTTCGCTGGGTTAGGGTAGGGATGAAACACATACTAGCGATGAAAACATGTCCTTTTGGTTGGTGCAGGGCCGGATACACAGCTGGTGCTAGAAAAATGCTTGTTGCTTTGGCTGTCGCTGTCATTAGTATTAGTGGCTCTGATGGAGAGGAATTTTTAAAAAGCTGGGGCCAGCCGCAAGGGAGGGAAGAGCAGCTCCATGCTCTGGATGTCTGGAGGGCACCTGGATTGGGTCATCAGACACTCATCACCCCATTATTTATTTATTTTTTTGCTGGGCCACCATTTTTCTTGTTGTTGTCTTAGAAATGAGACATGCTTTTCAGTTGAAGTTCCCTATGAGGACAAACAATTCTGTACTTTTGATGCAGCGTTGTTGGTTTGCATCACAGCTGTGGCTTTTCACTTAATATCTTTTTCCTTTATTCTTTCTTTTTGGAGGAATCAGTTAAGATTAGTAGCAGGAGACGTAGAAAAAGGACTTGAGGACACGGGGAGGGGGAAGGGTAAGCTGGGACGAGGTGAGAGAGTGGCATGGACATATGTACACTACCAAATGTAAAATAGATAGCTAGTGGGGAAGCAGCCGCATAGCGCAGGGCGATCAGCTCAGTGCTTTGTGACCACCTACAGGGGTGGGATAGGGAGGGTGGGAGGGAGATGCAAGAGGGAGGGGATATGGGGATATATGTATACATATAGCTGATTCACTTTGTTATACAGCAGAAACTAACACAACATTGTAAAGCAATTATACTCCAATAAAGATGTTTAAAAAAAAATTTAGTGGCAAGTGGGGGAGACAGTGAAGGAAGTCTCTGGAATGATTTGGACAGGAGGAGTGTCAAACCTGTTCTTCCATTAGGTTGAATGCTTGAGCTGTGTGGAGCTTGTTTCCTTTATTGCGAATAAAGGGGACACAGGGCTGTGGGGTGTCCCCGTTGCTCCTGGGTGGCCTCATTTTGTTTGTTTTCACGCACACCTCATGGCACTTATCACTGGATTTAGCGGTAGAAAAGATCATGGAGCTCACAGTTCAATTTACAGGGGTAATAAAGTGCCCAGGGTCAGAGAGTGAAGATGCAGTGTGGCTGGTGTCAAGTCCAAGCCTTCTAGGTCCAAATGCAGTGCAAGTCCTCTAATCTGATGAGACTGAGATAGGTGGTTGGCCAGTTAATGCAAAAAGTTAAATTATTGTGATAGTGGTCACATAACTGTGTGTCAGAACACATAATTATACACCAAAGAGAGTGAATTTTACTGTATGTGAAAAAAAGGGAGTAAAAACAAAGCTAGATGGTGGTAAGCACCGGTGGTCATTGGATGACCTTGACACATTGTGTGTGTAAGAGCCATGATGCCTTAGACACTGTGGGGCGAGGGGGGGTTTGGATGGGGCACAAAGAACATTCTGAGGTGAAGGAAGCGTTCCCTGTGGTGATTGTGGATGTAGTCACACAGCTGTGTGAATTTGTCAACACTCATCAAAATGTACATTTTATTATCTACTATTATTATTATTAGGCCATACCACGTGGCTTGGGGGATCTCAGTTCCCCAACCAGGGATTGAACTCCGGCCCCCTGCGGTGGAAATGCAGAGTCCTAACCACTGGACTGCCAGGGAATTCCCAAAATACACATTTTACACGGGTGCTCTTTATTGTATGCAAACTATAACTCAACAAAGTAGATTTTTAAAAGTCAGTAGAATCCAGCAATCACAAAAAATTGCACATAAATATATACATTTATATGCATTAAAATAGCTTATTTCAGTGGAAAACATTTAGCTGCTCAGCTTTTATGGAAAGGAAAAATCTTTCCTTCACATCTGGGTGCTCTTGTTGGTGTTCCTTGAGGCTTTTTGTAGCTAAGATGTGTCCTCTGTAATTTCTAGTTTCCTTAAAGTGGAGGGAGGATTAAAAGTCACTTGGAACTAATCTAGGTGCAGAATCCTAGATTTTTATGACTTTTTTTTTTTGGCTAAATTTTTGCCATTTTGCCCGCGTCTAATTCAGCAGCAGTTTCTATTAGCTACTTACATTCGTTCAGGAACTTCCAAAATGTTCACTTTACTTTTCTTAGAAATAACAGCTGTCTTTCATACTCATATTTTATCTGTTTAGGTTCTTCAGTAAGTTATGTAAATATAATACCAAAAAACAACTGACATAAGCAGGTTTGGGACTAAACACAACTGACTTTTGGGAGACACTCCAGAAGTCGGAGCAGATGTGCAGGAAAGTTTTGGAGAGGATCCTGCCAGCTGTGCGTGTAAGGTCAGCAGGTTTTACAGGGGGTGGATAAGCTTCAGGTGGTCCTTTGCTCCTGGCCCTCCTACTGGAGCCCCATCCTGCCCCCTCTTAACATCTGGTCCTGGTTCTAGTTTATCCAGAGGAAGTGCACACGTCTGCCTCTTGTTCTCTACCCAGCAGCCCTCCTAGTATTTGAGTTCAGCCATCTTGCTCTCTCTCTGTCTCCTCTTCAGCCTAACCCATTGAACTTTTTCAAGAAGTCCTCAGGTGACATTTCCAGACCTTACATCATGCTAGCACTTCTCTTTGGCTGCAAACTGAAACGTGGTGCTTGGGGTGCCTTCTCCCCTTTTTTTTTTTTTTTTTTGCGGTACGCGGGCCTCTCACTGCTGTGGCCTCTCCCGTTGCGGAGCACAGGCTCCGGACGTGCAGGCTCAGCGGCCATGGCTCACGGGCCCAGCCGCTCTGTGGCATGTGGGATCCTCCCGGACCGGGGCATGAACCCGCGTCCACTGCATCGGCAGGCAGACTCTCACTGCGCCACCAGGGAAGTCCAACTTCTTCCGTTTTACACGCATTTCCCCCTGCCTGCTCTAAGAACCCTGCCCATCTTGCCTTGTCGCAGGACACAAATGCTAGAGGTAAAATTCTACAGCTGTAATTTGAGGTTTGGTGGGGAGGGTGGTCTCCACTCCTGGAAAATTTAGGCATCAGGTCTTAATAAAAGAAGTGTAGTCCACGTGAAAATTGAAGTTAATATAGAGGAGCCCACTGCTGCTTAGATGGCAGGACAGCTCTCCAGAGACTGACGGAATGTTCCCGGCCTGGCAGGGTGTGCTGTTTAAGGGATTGGGGCGGCTGAGGAACTGTTTGTTCCCAGGGACGGTTCCGCTGGAACTGCTGCTCGGGGCTGGAGGTATGTTTGCCTCCCTGGGCTGCCCTCTGACCACGGCCGTGTCCCTCTGCAGCCTGCACGCCCCCTATACCTCGCCCTTTCCCACTGCTTCTCTGTTCCTGTCGCCCTGCCAGAGCAGTAAAGATCAGCACGATGATCAGGTTACCCAGGATCTGAGCCGTCCTCTTCTTTGTCTGCCCTCTTCTTTTCCTACAGGGATACTGTGTGTGTTGTTGATTACTTAGGATGTATAATTGCATGCGTGTGCCTGTTGATGGACATCTATTGTCCTTCTGTCTACAAATTTATCTTTTCACTCAGCCAAACACATATGGTCTGGACACATGTTTACACAAGTTCCTGGGGATACAGAGACAGTAACCTCAGGTCCTGCCTACAAGGGAGGCCCAGCTTGGTTTATTTACATTTTTAAAAAAAATAAATATTTATTTTTGGCTGCATTGGGTCTTCGCTGCTGCGCACGGGCTTCCTCTAGTTGCGGTGAGCCAGGGCTACTCTTTGTTGCAGTGCACAGGCTTCTCATTGTGGTGGCTTCTCTTGTTGCGGAACACGGGCTCTAAGTGCGTGGGCTTCTGTAGTTGTGGCTTGCTGGCTCTAGAACGCAGGCTCAGTAGTTGCAGTGCACGGGCTTATTTGCTCTGCGGCATGTGGGATCTACCTGGACTAGGGCTCGAACCCGTGTCCCTTGCATTGGCAGGATGATTCTTTTTTTTGAAGGCGGATTCTTAATTACTGTGCCACTAGGGAAGTCCTGGTTTATTTACTTTCTTTAAAGAAAATAAAAAAAGCATCGTCTGCATATGGACCTGGCGCAGAGCAGTTCCTCCATAAATAGTTGTTGAATGTTGATGCGTGAATTTTTAGTAAGCTGAATCGCATGAAATGGCCAATATCCAACCACTTTCAATGTGCAAACAATGGCAATTTCATTTCATATGGTTCTGTTTAATATAAAAGTAATAGATGTGCTCACTGTGGAAAGCCTGGGAAATACTAAGTAGTACGGGAAAATATTACCCATAATATTATCTTTCAAGGATACCTACTGTTAACATTGGGTCCCTTTTTACAGATAGATAGATGTGACGATTGATTTTTCTTCTATATCATGTGTTGTGCTTATTGTAAGAAATAATTCAACCGAGGCAGAAGTACGAAGCATAAAAGTAAAAGCCGCCCTTTCCTCTGCCGCTCCCCCCCCACCGTAGGCAGCCGTTGCCAAGTGTGTGGTGGGTATACTTCCAGAAAGCATTCTGTGAATTTGCATTTTTACGTGATATATGTACATTTAGGATTGAGAGGTTATGTATGTAAGTTTCGGCAGATCAGCGAAGCAAACCTGTCAGCGCTAACGTCCACACATTCCTCTCCGGTAGCTGGTGTCCCCATGAACTGAAGCCCTTCCCTCCTTCAGCCAGGGGCCCCCACATGGGGTCCACTCTGGTGGCCCCTCGCATGCACCTGCAGCCGCTCCTGTAGCTGAGGAAGCGCCGTAGTATCCACGTACCCGCCGAGTGCTGACATCCTTTGTGTTTGTGACTTTGCCCGTTTTATCACCAACTCTTCAGTGAACAGGAGTTGAGCTCAAACTCTGCCCCTGTGGGTGCAGGTCTCAGGAAAACCATTTGATGTTGCTGAGCTTGGTTTCCTCCTCAGTAAGTGAGGAGAATAGAGGGTGGGAGCCCCGTGAGCACGAGCCAGCCGCCAGGCCGGATGCTGGGCTCCAGCGGCTGGATCTGCCTCTTCCAGCTCTGAGATCTTGGTCACCTTGCTTAGTCCTCTCTGGGCCTTCGTTACTAAATCTCTCAGCGAGCTAATAAAGCTCTTAGAATAGTGCTCGCTTCCTGATCTTACCGTGCTGGTGATACGCGCTAGCTCCTCCAGGGTTGTGGCCAAGGTTGTAATGAGAGGATGAGTGGAAGCACTTTGTAAACCACAAAGCCCCATTCAGATGCAGGTGTTACTATGATTATATGCTTATCTGTCACTATGTAAAACCCCAAACTCTATCCCTGTTGGGAGGTGCCAAACTGCATTGTGCTTGAGTGGTATCTACAGATCTGGAGGGCTTGGGGTTTGCACCTAAGAGGATCTTGTTCCTGCTGCTTGCTGCCCCTGCTGCCCATACTGCTTATGCCAGGAGGGGTGGCCTCGGAGATATTACTGAGCGTTTCCAGAGGGGATGCTGAGGCCCAGAGGGGAAGTGACTTGCCTGAGGCCCCACAGACAGTCTCAGTGCCTCTGTCTGTAGCCTTGGTCTCCTGGCCCCTAGGCCAGTACTCTTCTGACCCCTCAAAGAGGGAACTCTGTGCTCCACTGTGCCCCACTCTGTGCTGTGGCAGGGACCCGTGACAGGAGCAGGAAGCAGGAAGGAGATGGAGAGTCTGTTCGTGAGTAGCCAGAGTGGCTCTGCTTCGGGAACTTATGTGGAGATGGGAGCATCCAAGGCGGGTGGCTGGGAGGGGTGGGTGGGCATTGCAGGCAGGTGACATTGGGGTAATGGAGTGGAAGGAGTGAGTGAGGGGCCATTGGGGTGGTAGGAGGAAGTTGTTCAGGTAGGAGGCTGTTGAGTGGGGTTGTGTGGGGAGAATGAGAGGTGGAGATGGAAGGAGCGCACGTCACCTGGTGTGGGCGTGTTGGAAGGGATGGTGTGGAGTTCTGGGCCATTGAAAGACTTTCCAGTGTAAAACTGGGATGGCCTCAGGCTTCATGTCTTCTGCTGGTGAGCTGCTCTTGGTTGCGTGGTCCATTTTGCTTTTGTTCTTCTAATTTTGGGAATTCTGTTTGCTTTCTTGGGGCCTCCCACACCTTACCAGGCCAGGGTTCTCTCCCCAGAGACCTGGATCCAAGAGCTGAGTAGCTTCCTGGAACATGATTGCCTACTCCTGCCCCCCTGGTTTTAAAAGAAGGAAGTCGGAAGCTGGAATGGTTTTTTTCCAACTCTTGAGAGCTACATTGAGAGACTGGTCTGAGAGTGAAGGTCCTTGGAGGATATTTCCTCTGGCTCAGTATAATTGACTTAACCTGCTGTGTGTCTCATTTTTCCCTTTGGAGAAAGGAGAGATGCTGCCTGACTCACTCTTTCCTAAAATACTGTGTGCTCAACTTCTTCCTCAGCAAAGTCTCGCATAGGCGCATTTTGACATAACATCGCTCTTACTCCCATCACAGGGTCCAATAGCTTTCTTTCTCTTGGGTCTGAGGGTGGGACTCATCCCAAAATGACTTGACAGGATGTCCGCAAGCTCTCAAGGAGCCACTGTGACAGACAAGACCTGTGACAGTACAGAGAAAAGGCATCATTCTGTCTTGCTTGGGAAAGTTCTCACGGAGGAGGCAGTACTGAGGTGTGCCATGAAGGGGAAATTAGATTTTGAGCCCTGGATTGGTGAGGGGCAGAGACAGTTGCTGGTGGGCAGTGGTGTGAGGATGCATACACACACACACACACACACACACACACACACAGAACTTTTGACTGCAGAATTGGGTGTATGAGATAGTAAAAGAGAAGGCTGGAAGGCAGTTTGGGATCTCAAATGGATGACCTAGAAAGCTATTTGAGATTGCTTTGACTACATCCTGTAGGCAGTGCGAGCAGCAGAGTCCCAGAAGAAGAACAGAGAGAAGACAGAAAAAGCATTTTTCTAATAGTGAAAAAATTTCCAAATTTGATGAAAACTATAAATCCACAGTACAAGAAGCTCAAAATAACTCAAATAAATATAAAGAGTAAAAATAAAGAGAATCATACCAAGGCACATCATAATCAAGTTGCTTAATACTAGTAGTTAAGGAGAAACTCATAGAAACAACCAGAAAGAAAGAAAAAAAGACACATTACATAGAGGAACAGAGATAAGAATGATTGTAGATGTCTAGCCAGAAATTATTCAGGGCAGAAGACAATAGAACTGAAAAAGAGGTCAATCTATAATTCTATACCCAATGTCCTTCAAAAAATGAAAATGAAGTGAAGCCTTTTTTGTAGACAAATTAAAGTTGAGAGAATTCATCACCAGCTGACCTGCACCACGAAAAGTATTAATGAAAGTTTTTCAAGCAGAAGAAAAATGATACTAAATAGAAATTTGGACTGCACAGAAGAATGAAGAGGCCTCTAAATAGTAAATCTGTGGGAAAATGGAAGTTATTTTTTCTCATTTTTAATCTCTTTTTAAAAGACTGTCTAAAGCAAAAATATAAACGATGTACTGTGGAGTTTATAACATAGAAGAATAATGTATGACAACAATAGAACAAAAGACAGGAGGCAAGAAATGAAAATATACTGTTATACTATATGTAGAGTAATAATATTTGAAGTAGACTATATTAAGTTGAAGATGCATATAGGCATACCTCATTTTATTGTGCTTTGCTTTATTGCAGTTCTCAGACATTGTGTGTTTTACAGATTGAAGGTTTGTGGCAACCCTACATTAAGCAAGTCTATTGGCACCATTTTCCTGGAGCATTTGCTCACTTTATGTCTCTGTGTCACATTTTGGTAACTTTTGCAATATACCAGGGCACCTGATTTAGGGGACTTGCTAAGGAATGATAATTAGGAACTTGTCTGGCTCCAAAGCTGTTGTTCATTGCATGGTGTCACTCTGCCTCCCGGGTAGGGGCTGGAGGAGGACTTGTTGACGAATGGCTCGAGGTTTACTGGTGTCCCTAGACAGCAGGCAGAGCACTGTGGGCTAGGAAAGTACTTGATAAGTATGGTCTGGGCAGTTGGCTCGCAGCTGCTGGCATTGCCACAAGGGGCTTCCCAGTAGAGATTGGGCAGAGGGACAGAAGAGGGACTGAGCCCTTCAGCTGGGAGCAGGGTCCTGGGATGGAGCTGCATCACCAGCCTTGCAGCCCGGCCGGCACGCAGTGGACTTGGGGAGAGCTGACGGGCAATGGGGGAGGGCCGTGGCAGCAGGAAAACAGTTGAGAGTCATATGGGGGGACAACGTGAGTTCACATTAGGATGAACTTTACAGGACAGCGCCAAGGGACACAGAATCGTATTTAAATAGTAAAATTCAGTAATCAGGTTACAGGACTGGTGGCATTGGAATCTCCTGGGTGGGGGAGGAGCGCTTTTCAGAATGCAGATTCCTGGCCCTCCTCCAAATATACTAAAGCAGAAGGTCTGAGGGTAGAACCTTAGAACAGGTTTGGGAGCCGTTGGTGCTTACCGCCTTCCCAGGTGCTGAGAAGACGTATTAAAGGAGATGAAGAGAGCTGGAGAATTGGGAACAAAGTGTTGTGGTGATTCTGGGAATTTATCGTACACCTAATCATAGCCAGCACTTACTAAGACTTGCTGTGTGCCCAGCACAGCACTGTGCCACGTGCGTTACATGCATCGTCTTCACAAATTCTCAAACCCACCCTGAGGTAGGGATCATGTCATTCTCATTTCATAGAGGAGGGAGCAAGCTTAGAGCAGTGATTACATCTCCCAAGGCCACAGCCAGGGGTGGTAGAATTGGAATTCAGGCCCAGTTTCTAACTGCTGTGTTTTACTGTCCCTGAGTGTTTACCTTACTGAGAGATGGCGTGTGTGTGTGTGTGTGTGTGTGTGTGTGTGTGTGTGTGTGTGTGTGTTAATTGGGAAGGGTAGGGACAGATGGTTCTCGGGCGCCCATAGTGGAAGGATGCCACAGGAAGTGTGGTGCCGGCCGTGAGCTGGGAGAGACTCGGATGCCCTTGTCGGCAGACCACTGGTGATGCTGATATGGGCCTCAGTCCTCCACTCAGGTGGGGAGAAGATCTGGTCTCTTATGTGTCAAAAGTGTAAGGCCGGGCTTCCCTGGTGGCGCAGTGGTTGAGAGTCCGCCTGCCGATGCAGAGGACACGGGTTCGTGCCCCGGTCCGGGAAGATCCCACATGGCACGGGGTGGCTGGGCGCATGAGCCATGGCCGCTGAGCCTGCGCGTCTGGAGCCTCTGCTCCACAACGGGAGAGGCCACAACAGTGAGAGGCCCGCGCAACGCAAACAAACAAAAAAAAAAAGTGTAAGGCCGATTAGTGGGGAAATCAGGCAAAAACCAAAGGGAAATATTTTTAAAGTCGGGAACTTCTCCGGAAGCCAGGGGATGGTTTTAGAGCTCTTTTGGAAACCTGGGTTATGTGTGTTCCCAGGGTGAGAAAATCCCTGCCAGCTGGGTGGCCGGTCTCTGAGGGAAAGGACGAGGGTAGCACTCACGGGTGGACAAAGCATTTGAGGGAAGAGGAAGAAAACCAGGTCCAAAGGAGAACTTAGACCAAGTGAGCTGTGTGCATTGTTTGTAAGGGACCTCGAGGGCGATGGCGAGAGACCCTCTATGCCAGCAGCGATTACTCTGTGTGGAACCATCGCGACTGACTGCAGCCACCTTGCCCCTGCCTTTCCCCAGGGAAGGCTCATTAGTGAGAGGAGATGGTGATTCTGTGGGGATAACCCGAACCAGCTCCAGTTTACGAGAGGGTGCCTCCTTTGCGCGTGTTGGCACTGAAGGATGAGTGACAGACGATTGGCTGGGCAGCTCTGGGCGGGGGCGTCTCCCTTCACTCCTGGTGGCTGTGATCCTGTGGTTCCAAATTCCCGCCCTTCACCGAGCAGAGCGGGAGGGCAGGGGCTGAGGCCCTCGGGTGCTGCGCCCGGATCTTGTCTGAAGGCTGTCGGAAGGTTTATCTTCGCAACTGGCCCTTTGAGAAGTCTGGCAGGAGGCGAGGTGTGTCCCGTAGAAACAGGTGCCCAGGGGAGGTTCTCAGCGGCTCTGGGGTGGGGCTCCCCACCACGGGGTGTTTACTGAGGGCCTCTGAGAGCAAGGAGGGAGTTTCCGTGAAGAGGAGTCTCTGTTTCTAAGGGTCCCCGGGGGCTTCCCTGGTGGCGCAGTGGTTAAGAATCTGCCTGCCAACGCAGGGGACACGGGTTCAAGCCCTGGTCCGGGAAGATCCCACATGCCGCGGAGCAACTAAGCCCGTGAGCCACAGCTACTGAAGCCCGCCCGCCTAGAGCCCGTGATCCGCAACAAGAGAAGCCACCGCAATGAGAAGCCCGCGCACCACAACAAAGAGTAGCCCCCGCTCACCGCAACTAGAAAAAGCCTGTGCACAGCAACGAAGACCCAACGCAGCCAAAATAAATTAAAAAAAAAGATGTTAAGGGTCCCCAGGTCTGCTGACGGTCAGGGTGTTACAAGCGAGTGGATGGAACAGTAGAAACTTCAGATGGTGCCCCTTGTCTGTCTTGCCCCTACAGAGAGATTAGCTGCAGAAAGATGAGGCAAAAAGAAGAAAACAGAAATCGTCCCGAATCTCCCTCCCTTACACGGTAACCACTGTCGATGTTTTGTTGTTTCTGCTCCTGCCCTGTTTCATTTCTACTCTGAAAATGAGAGCAGAGTGTAGCTGTGTGTTTAAACTTTTTTTTTTCTCTTAATGACTTACCTTGCACTTATTTCCTCGTTAAGAAACTAGAGGAGAAACACGAGGAGAGTGTGATAGGTCAGGGGCGGGGCCATCGGGAAGGCTTTGCGGAGCAGGCAGGGTTTAGCTAGATCTTGAGGGAAGGGCTGAAGGTGATGGGGGATACAGTCGGGGGCCAGTTCAGGTGGGGTGCTTCTCACGTTGGAGGATGCAGGGGTGCGCTTGTCTACGACTACGGTGTACTTGAGGCCTCAGGATAACTATGGCATCGGTGTTAACATCTGCCCTTCTCTCCTCACCTTTTTCCTTTTCTCCCTCTCTTCCTTCATCCTCTCCCTCCTTCCCCCACTATTCATTCCTTCACCCAGTAGTCACTGGGCACCTCCTATGTGCCAGGTGTTTGTCCAGTGCGGGCTACACAGTGGTGATTGGAACAGATCTTGTCCCCACCCTAGCGGAGCGTGTAATATAACAGACAGACACATGTGTTTTACTCAAAGGCAAACATTTAAAGACGTTTAAAAATAGTAATATAGGGCAGTCCAGTGGTTAGGACTCCGAGCTTCCACTGCTGGGTGTGCGGGTTCGATCCGTGGTCGGGGAACTGAGATCCCACATGCCACATGGCGCGACCAAAAAAAAAAAAAAAATAGTAATTACAAGCATGGATTTTTATGGAATAGAATGCAAAAACCACGTGCCCCAGCAAGGGAAGAGGTGAAGCTTCCTCTCCACGTACTTCAGTGGAAAAGTTTGAGGGCCCTCGGAGTGTGGGCTGCAACATATGCTGAGGTCAGGAGTGCCTGCTGGGTGACAATGCTGGGGACATCACCTTGGCTAAAGCAGATGGTTTACATCAGGGGACTGTGGGCGATATTTAGAAAAGGTCACAGGGGCCAGAGTATGTAGGACCTCGAATGCCAGAATGAGGATTTTGAACTTTACTTTTTGGAAGATTGTCAGCTCTTGAGGTGTTTTGAGCAGGTGGTGGAACTTGCAAAAAGCTAAGTTTGGAAGATTAACCTGATACCAGGGGGTGGGTTAACAGGACCAGAGAGGGGCCAGGGAAATGAGTCTGTGTCCAGCCTTGTGGGAGGTGAGGGTTTGGGCCAGGTGATGGCAAGAAGAGGCCGATGAGGAAGACCCAAAAAGACCAGATGGAGTGAAGGACCCACTGGAGGTGCAGAAAGGAGCACCAGCGACAGGGAGAGCAGTCAGTCAACAAAGGGTTACTTCAGACGATGCAAGCCTGGGTGCTAATTATCTGAGGTGCACAGTCGGGTGAGCTCTGGTCCCAACCCTTGGCTGGCAGAAATGGGACCTTCAGCCCGGGGATGGTTGGGGAGACTGTGACAGACTTGGGTGTTCCCACTGACCATGGGCTACACATATATAGTCACCTGGGAGGTTTTTAACAGTGCCATGTCTGGGCCTCAGGTTTCACTGTTTTGGGATGCTGCCCGGGCATGGCCCCCAGGTGATTCTCAGGTGGTGCAGGGTTGGGAGCCCTTGAGGGAGGGGGAGGGGAGCCCACTCAGGTGGCGCTAATTCAAGACACTTGAGGCTGAAGAATTTTAGGAGTGGTGATAGTTTGCCACGGCTTGAGGCTCAGATTGTGGAATTTGAAAGTTTTTGTTTGTCATGTGACCAAGACAGTGCATGGAGAGGACCGGGCTGTGGAGTGTCTGATGCGAGTGTGTACTAGCTCTACCAAGAGCAGGGAGATGGGGGGCAGTGGGAGACAGGGCTGGGACAGTCAGAAGGAAACTTGGAAAATGACTTAAGATCTGAATTGAAAACCAGGGAACTGAATTAAATGTAGGACACATGAAACAGGGTGAACGGATGGAAAACATCTCAGTGGATGTGGCTTTGAACGTATGGAAGAGATGCTGGTCAGATAGGGAAAGACGGTAAGGAAGTGCAGTAACTCTGGGTGAGGGTGCACCAAGGATCAGAAGATTGTTAGAAAAGGAAAGAGAAAAAACGGATGGAAGAAAAATAGGCAATAGGCATAGGGAGATAACGTAAAGTGATCGCATATGTTTATAGTTTGGTTTAAAGAACCAGGAAGGTTGGAGGATCTTGGCTTTGTTTTGCCATTTACTACACCACCTAGAATAATGAATAAAAGAGAATCACCTGGGGGAGTGTGACATTTAGATTCCTGAGTCTTAATCATTTTTCCTTTGGATGCCAACACACCTGGATCAGAAACTAGAGAAACAGCAACTAAGGAATAAGCACTGAAGGGTCAAGTCAGAACCAGTGACTAAGAAACCACATCCCAGATGTCTCCAGGCAGGCTCTGAGAGTCTACAGGGATGAGGGATGCTGAGTAATCCCTCAGAAGCACTCAGGGAGAGAAGAGAGGCAGTTGAATCCCCAAGGAGAAAGCTGTGACGCTGGTTTCTGCAGCTGAGAGTCTGCAAAAAGTTTTACTCTCAAGATATGAGTCATCTTGAATTGAGAGGTACAAAGTCCTCGGAATCCCGAGTTTGCTCTGTTCCATATTTGCAGGGGCTTCAGTGTGCTTGTGAAATTGGGGATTCCTTTCTCATTTTGCTAAGTTTGTGTGATGATCTAGAACTCTTCTTTTGTCTCCAGATTACGTGTTCCTCTGGGCTGGTACCTTTGTTCTCAAGTTCACTCAAAGACAATTCCGGAAAGTTAGGATCTCTGCACTAAATGCAAGTAGGATTACTTAGAGGTGAGAAGACCAGAGCAGGCAGTGTGGAACCCTTTCGTTGTTCTGGTAACTCACATAAGCGTATAGTTTGTTACTTCTCACCTTTCCTTTATTTAACAGTGGTCCTCAGTGAGAAATTGGTTTAAATTGCTTTTACCATCCAGCATCCATATATTAATATGTATGTAAAAGCTCCATGTTGTCAATATTTGTGAAAACCCACAATTGAGTGTGTCCAGCCCGTTTTACTCCCTCATGGGGCCTACTGTATAGCACAGGGAACTATATTCAATATCCTATGATAAACTATAATGGAAAAGAATATAAAAAAGAGTGTATATATGTATAACTGAATAACTTTGCTGTACAGTAGAAAATAACACCTTTGCCGACCTGTCCTCCTCTACCTCAGAATCAATCTATGCTTCCTCCCTTTCCTGTAGCTTCTTTTTTTTATACTGGTTGGTTGGTTGATTATTTGGCCGGGCCGGGTCTTAGCTGCCTGCCGCACGTGGGATCTTCATTGCAGCGTGCAGGATCTTTAGTTGTGGCATGTGGGTTCTTAGTTGCAGCATGCGGGATCTAGTTCCCCGACCAGGGGTCAAACCTGGGCCCCCTGCATTGGGAGCACGGAGGCGTAACCGCTGGACCACCAGGGAAGTCCCTCCTGTAGCTTCTTTACCCCTAGTAGATTTGAGCTCTTGAGGTTCTTTTTTACTTTCCAGGACCCAACATGGGGTCCACCACTCAGCGAGAACTCAGGGGTTAAAAAAAAAAATCTGAAGCCAAATGTGATTAAACATTTAAAAAATAGATTCCTTTAAGTAGGAGGGGAGTTATTTGGCCTGCAGAAAAAGACCAAGGTGACTAATGGGGTCACATGTGTAAGAAAAGACACAAAGGGCTGTGACCTGATGTTTTCTGTTTCTGCCAAGAAGCCACAAGAGGAAATGGGGAGCTTTTCATTCGTTTTGTGGTTCTTAATCATCTGGGCTAACAGACCTTTTGGAGAATCTGGTGAAAGCAATGGACTTTGCTGCCCAGAAAAGGGTGAAACACTTTGCCCCTAATTTTAGGGATCCACTGACTTCCCCTAACCTGGTCCACAGACTTCAAGCAAATAATTCCTTGGTCAGTATCAAATGCCAACTGTGAGATGTTCATTCCTGCCTCTGCCCCTCCAGGGAGACAGACCAGGTGGTCTTCTCTGGTCTTAATCGTCTCTACCCCTGTGACTTGGGCCTGCCTTCCATCGTGGGTGCATTTATCGAGCTACTGTGTCCTTATGTCCAACAAGTATCAGTAGTGTTTTCCTCTTAGCCCACGAGGTCTATGATTGATATAAAAATAAATCTTCTTGTGCCGTCTTTGTCCTCAGAGTTCCTTAATCCAAAAGTTCAGGAAAGTTTCAAGTGAAGACTCAGGAATCAAAAAGGAAGAAGACATTGCCTGGGCCAGGGTTTCTCGACCTCAGATCTATTGACATTTGGGGCCGGACAACTCCTCATTGTGGGGACCGCCCTGTGCACCGTAGGGTGTTCAGTAGCATCCCTGGCCTCCACCCAGTAGATGCCAGGAGCATCCTCCGCCTTAGTCGTGACAATCAAAAATGTCCCCAGACACACTGCCAAATGTTCCTCAGGGGGCCCAGATCACCCCCCACCCCAGTTAAGAACTGCTGCTCAGCCTTTCTGTAGCTGGATTTTAGCTCTCTCATTAAAGGGGACGCCTCAGTGGAGGATGGACTGTTCTTTCAGCTTCTTTCTACTATAGTCATTCGTGCAGCTAACGTTTGCTCTGTGCCAGTAGCTGTGCCAGGCCCTGCGGCTGCAAATGTAAAAGACACACCCTGACCTCAGGTGCTCCTTTGCCTCCTTGTCGGGGCGATATATGCAGATGTATCAGGAGGTGGGTGAGTGTCTCATGGGAAAGAGGGCCTTTGCACCGGTATATTCTCCATCCAGAAGGCTCTTTCTCCTGTGACTGGGGCTTTTTTGTTATTCATATTCTAGTTTAAGTGACACTGCTTCAGGGAGACCAGTCCTAACCACCTAACCATAGTCAGCTGTTTTCACCTAATGCTCTGTAACAAACAACTCAGAGCTCAGTGGCCCACAACCACATATTTCTCGCTCACACGCGTGTGGGTTGGCTGGGATGTGGCTGATCTAGGCTGGGCTCAGCTGGGTTTGGCTACAAGCTGCAGCTTGAGTTTAGTTCTGCTCCATGAGCCTCTCATGCTGCTGGACCTTTGAACTTCTGGTGCATGTTCTCATGGTGACAGCAAAAGCACAAAGGGGAAAGCAAGTGTATTTCAAAAGTCTGCTTATGTCATATGCACTGACATCCATTTGGCCAAAGCAAATCACACAGTCCGAGTCAGCAGGAGGGAGGAACATATCACTCTCCCTGAGGCTATGGCAAAGCCGCGGCTGAACGGTACTTTACAGGGGAGTGAAGAAACGGGGCCAGCAGTCTCCCAGTCACTTTATCATTTTTATTGTCTGCTGAATTTTGGTACTCTGATTGTTGAATCACTTATTTCTTATTTGTCTGTTGTTACCAGATCATCAGCTCCATGATAGCAGCGACTTTTTCTGCCTCATTCACTGCTAAATACCAAGTACCAACCCGGCACAGGGTGGGCACTCAGTAAATCTGTGAATGGATAGGTGGATGGACAGATGGTTGGTTGGAGGGTTCCGTTTGGGGAGTCAGGGAGGGGTGTTGGAGGTAATCTTGAACTAGTAACAACAGCTAACAGTCCCTGAGGGGTGACTGAGGCCAGGTGTGTGATGTGTGCTTATGCTTGACCTGGTTTAATCAAGGCCTCATTACAGTGTAGCCCTCCATTGGCCGGGGCGGGGGTGTGTGGGCAGCAGGGGTAGGATGTTCTGGTTAGAGCTGTAGAGCCCTGAAATAGCACATCTTGTTAGAGGATCGGAGAGGTGCCCAGTGTGGCTGGAGTGAAGGGAGCCTGGTGGGCAGATATAAGACATAAGGGTGACCCTGGAGCCCAATGGTCAAGGCTTCCCTGTTCCACGTCTCTGGGGGAGCCATCGTGTCTGAGTCTGGAGTGGTTCCCCTAGGGGTGTGCAGTACACAACCTGGGAAGCTGTTCTGGCCACCCAGCAGGTCATGAGGGACCTTGTGTCACATGTCGAGATGGGTGGATGCCTATCTGGGAGTCATCTTTGTTTTGGAAGAGGGTGAACATTGCATATCTCTTAGCAGAGGCATGTCCCAGCTATTAAACAAGTAGGAAGCTTCTGGAAGTCCTTTTGAGGCACGTGGCGGAAACCTGACAAATGTCTGGCTTGGAAGGGCAGGTCACAGTGCCCCAAGGCTTGAACCTTGCATTGTGTCAAGCAGGGTTGTATTTGCTGGAGACCCCAGTCGCCTCTTGGCAGAGAGATGCTGGAGCTTGCTCCGGGGCAGCACGGGAGCGTCACCCCACTGTCTACAGACCCCCCAACCCACAGAGATGCTCCAGGTCTTCACTGGGTTCTGTGCTCCCTGGGGACCTCCAGCACCTAGGACTTCGCCCAGCCTCTGCCGACCCTCATCACAACCCAGCTAAGGAGACAGTAACATAGGGAAGGGGGCCCTGGACTCGTGTTTGGGTGGTGTGCTTGCTGGCCAGGAAAGCAGCGGCGGATCTGCCCCCAGGCCACATGTGCCTGGTCAGGCTGGCTTCTGACATTCAGTCCTCTGGGCTGGGACAGAGCTTTTTTAATGTCTTGAAATTTAAATTCTGTGTGTGTAGGGGGAAGAAAAGAGGAAGGAGATCTGGGTTCCAGTTTCAGCATTGCTGGGAGTCTGTGGGCTTATAACCTAATTTCTCTGGGCTTCAAGTCTCTTCTACAAAATGAGAATAAGAAAACTTTGCTGTTGTGACAAACAAATAAGATAATGAATATGAAGTCTCTTGTAAAACTTCATTAAAGTATTATTATTAGGTCCCAATCTTCTTTCTCCTTTCTGGAAGAAAAGGAAAAAAAAGTCATTTAGAACATATTTTACGCCAAGCCCTCTGTTAGGTGGTGTTGCCTAGAATCTCTCTTTTAATCTCAGTGGAACAGCCTTCAGGGTTGCGGTGAGGATGAGGAAGCCAAGTCTCAGAGAGGTTAAGTGACTTGCTCCAGGTCACACAGCCTGCTGGTGGTGTGGGAGGTCTCTGAGATGGCGTGGCCCAACCTCTTTGCCATGTGTTAACCCACTACTAGGCCCTTCCAAGTGTCTGCAGGGAGCATGGCTCCACAGGTGGGGACCCCACGGGCACTGTGTGGCTGCCACCACAGGCTCCGGCCAGTCTTCCTTAGGTTGGGGAGGCTGGTTGCCTTCGGAGGTGCCTTCTCCCCGCCCCTTCCTGCCCTGCAGCTCCTTGGGGAGTGTTTTTCAAAAACATCTAAGTTAGCTGTAATGAACAGGGGCCTCCCCCCAGCAGCAGAGCCTCACAAGGTCTCCGAGGGCAGCTGACATGGACACTGACACCCCAGAGCTGCTGTCTCTCCCTCGGTCTCTTCTCCCCTGTTTGGGAATGTTCTGGAATCTGCAGGCCGGAATGAGTTTATAGGGAGAGGTCAGCCTAGGCACTTGAGCCACCAGCCTGCCTCTGATGGGCTGACTTCCATTTTAAAGCCCCACTAAGAGCAGTCCCTGTCCCTGTGGGCTGTTAGAAAATGTGTGGGACATAGTGACTTATCAGATTCCAAGAGGAAGGATCTTGTAAAGGAATTTTCTCACGGTTGCATTTCTGAGCTGGGGTGTATTGTAAACACATTATCCAGCTGCCATGGGTTAGATGAAGCTGAATGTTTACCCACTTGGGAGAAGCATTCATTTTATTCATTATTTTTAAAACCTTGTGTTTAAAAGAAAAAAAGAACAATTTGTTTGAAATAAGACTGCTGCCCAGTCTAAAGGAGCCCACTGGGACGCGAAGAGCTAACCTCGACGGCACCCCAGAGCAGGGCTTCTCAGTCTTGGAGATGTGGCGGGCATCGCCCGTCTAGTGTGGACGGCCGTCGCTGGCCCCGAACCACTGGGAAGAGCCAGGAGTGAGGGTCTGCGCATCGGGGCTCCTGCTCACTTTCAGAACTGGAAAGTGGAGCTGAAACTCTCCAAATACGTCGTTTGGATGACTAGAGAGGGCAGAAGCCTTCGGACCACGCTTGTTCACTGGCCGTGGTATCAGAGCCCCGTCGTCATGTTTCCAAGGCCCCGTCTCTCTCTCTGGCGCATGTGTGAAGCCATCTAACCTCTTCCTGAATGAATGAGACCCCACCACCCATCCCCACCCTTCTCTCACCGCTTTGTATGCTCTGCCTTATACTCTGAATATCTCCTGGACTGTCCCCCACCTCCTGTCCTGGGGGTCTCCTCCGTCCTGGGGGAGTGACCGAGCCCCATTCCTCTCTGCTCTTAGGGTGGGGTGCAGCAGACAGGGTATTAATTAGAAGGCGGGTCCCAGGGAGGTGGTGGGGGCCAGAGGTGGACTTTATGCTGGCTTCTTGTCTGCTGGCCAGATGCTGAAGGGGTCAGGTGAGGGGTGAGTCTGTGACGTGGTTGCATTACCTGGTCCGTCCAGCCCAGCAGCTCTGGGTTCCTGAGCACCGGGTGCTGGATGAGGCCTGGGCTAGGCTCTGGGGACACAGGGGTGAGGAGGACAGCAGTGCCTGCCTTAGCAGGTGCCCCAGGTGTTAGAGAGGGGACAGATGTGTGTGAGGAGGATGGAGAGGGAGGAAGGGAGATGGGAGACTGAGCAGGAAGAGGGGCTGCCAGGTGGGCCGGCTGTGGCTGGAGTGTTGAGGGTTGCAGGGTATTTGCACAGCAGTGGGTGCTGGAAAGGCAGTCCTGGAGGGAGAAGAGACGAGTTCTGACAAGGAAGCCCTTCGCCCCTCCCACCGGGGTGGGAGCATCAGAAGATTCATCCCAGGCCTGCAGAGGTCAAGGCTCAGCTGGGAGGAGCCCGTTTGTCATAGTCACATGAGAGACACATTTCAGATTCTCTCTAGGGTTCAACCTTTCCTGGTGGCCAAAGGTTTTCCTGGGTCTGCAGCTCTTAAACTGTAGCGAGAGGCCGTACTAACGGATGTGTTAGAGAGGTGACAGCTGCCCCGCTTACCCATCCTCGTGGCCTGACCTGGACCTGCTCCGCTGGGCTCCCGGGCTCCGCGGTGGCGTCCTGGTCACCGTCGATTCCTCGGCGCTGGCGCTGTTCGGGGCTCACTGCCGAAGGAGCATAACTCGTTTTTTCCAAGTGTGTTAGGAGGAGCACATCCCTTTTGCTAAGTGAGACACACTTACAGGCATAATTTAGGGATTTCTGAGCCTAGAGCTAATGACCACCCATGTGTATGGAAGTTGTGGAAATCTGTAGATGTACTACTTTGTTTCAGATTAAAAATGCAAGCAGCTCACAATAAGTGCTTTAGGGCTGGTATTTTGGTGGAAATTTTAATTTTAGTTTTAGAAAATAATAGCCTTTCTGGGGAAAGGTGGGGTTATAAATATGTAAGTTAGCTGAGGGGTGCTTGTAGGGTGGGGTTTTGCACCAGAGAATAATGAGATGAGGGCAGGAAGAAACCTTATCCTCTAGTTTTGAGCCCTTGCTTAATCTCAATTCCTTCTCCTGTAAAATTGGAATAATGTCACCTGCCTTGTGAAGATTAAATGAGATGAGGTGGGTGAAGTGTGTGACCGTGTCTAGAACGTAAGGTTGTGATGTGAGAGGATGTTACGGGTGAGGAAACAGGTCAGGATCAGGGGCTCCCGGCCCTGGCTGCACGCGGGGACTGCTGTCCACACCCTCCCCCGCCCCGCCGGTCACCTGTGCACCTCTGGGCCCCCATCACCCCAGGGGACCGTGTTGCAGTGCAGCTCCTGCTCCGTCCCCAACCCTCCTCCCCAGAGCGGACCCCTGCTTCCTCGGCTGGAGGTCTCCTTGCCTTAGTGGATTTGTGCCCTGGACTTGGAGGCTGAGCCTCTTGCCCCACCGTGCCTGGCACCGGGGGTTGCCTCACTCCTTCTGGGCCTCGTAGCCCTGGAGACAGGTCGGGTGGACCAGAGCAGCAGCGCCCTGAGGGCCCTTTCTTTAGCTGAGGCAAGTTTAGAGAATTGGGGGAGCTCCAGGAGACCCAAGGCCTGGGACTGTCGGGAGAATTGTCTGGCAACAGCTGTGCTCACTGGAAGGCGGGAGGGAGTTCCCTGGCATGGATGGCACCTGCAGGACCCACCTGACTGCAGCGCATGGTCCAGATGTGGCCGTTTCCCTCCGCATCCCTGCAGTTGAGAGTGCAGGTCAGGAAGGGGATGAGGCCTCTGGGTCCGGGGATGCCCAGGGCCCGGGAGGCAGCGTGGTGCTCTGGCTAACTTGGAACTGACCTGCTCTCCTTCCCTTGGCCTCTCGGGATCAGGTTCATCTCCAATCCCAACCTTTGCCCTCAGAAGTGAGGTCTGATGAGGACCAGTGTCAGGACCGAGGGGTCTTCCAGATGAGTCAGTCCCTCCCTCGCTCATAGATGATGAAGTGAGATCAGGGAGGTTATGTGACCTGGCAGCCACCCGGCTAGCGAGGGGCAGTACCGGAGTCCAGCGTTCCTCTTAAATTTACTTTCTAGATCATCTGTACCTACAAGTGAGTGCAAAAGTAGATTTTATTTTAAAATGTGCACTTCAATGAAAGGAATGCTGTCCTGCCTAGACATTCCCCAGGCGTGAACCCAACCTGAATCCTCTTTTTTTTTTAAGTTAATTAATTTATTTTTATTTATTTATTTTTGGCTGCGTTGGGTCTTCGTTGCTGCGCGGGGGCTTTCTCTAGTTGCAGCAAGTGGGGGCTACTCTTGGTTGCGGTGCGCGGGCTTCTCATTGCGGTGACTTCTCTTGTGGAGCACGGGCTCTAGGTGCATGGGCTTCAGTAGTTCTAGCTCGCGGGCTCTAGAGCGCAGGCTCAGTAGTTGTGGCGCACGGGCTTATTTGCTCCATGGCATGTGGGATCTTCCCGGACCAGGGCTCAAACCCGTGTCCCCCGCATTGGCAGGTGGATTCTTAACCACTGTGCCACCAGGGGAGTCCCTGAATCCTCTTATTCTTTGTATTATAATCTTTGGTTTGAAACTTTTCCACTAGAGTTGCTCTCTGACAGCCTGTCTGCAGGTTTGGTTTTCTTAGGTGGATGCCCTGTGGGTAACGACGGCAGCTCAGCACTGTACATTTTACAGAGCCCGCCTCATGCATCCTCGTGAGGTGGTCAGGAAGACCCCTGAGTGAGGAGCTCTGTCCCCAGCCGTGTGACAGCCCAGGCTGGTTGTGGCCAGGGCAGAGACAGGCCTGTGGCCCCAGGTCAGCCTGCCTTGTCTGGAGCCCCTGGTTCAGTTGCTGACACTGGCAGGTGTGGGGTCCAGACGTGTGGCTCCTCCCTCGCCCTCCAGGACCCCAAGCCCCGTCAGCCCGGAGACCCTTGGCCCGGTGGCTGCTGTGTCTGGACCCCGCGTGGGCTTCGGTGGAGTGCCACTGCTTGGTGAGGACGCAGGGGGTGCGGCCTGACCTTGACGAGCTTCCTGCACCATGAACTTGGAGTTGCGCAGGTCTCTAAGGCCACACGGACCCCACAGGAGGTGGAGGTTCCTAGACCTCAGGCTAGACTGGCTTTGAGACCCAGTGATCTGTGTGATTTGCTTTGACTCACTGAACGTGAATGATAAATTGGCAGCTTTTCCAATCATCAGACGTTTAGGAAGTGGCCTGAGAGCGTACTCGTATTACTGACCACTCCAATGGGAATGGGTCGTCACGGTCCAGAAGAAGGTGCAGGAGCCGTCCTATAGGACTTTGAAACGCCCTGCTTGCCCCGCGGGCGGTGTAGGCGATCAGGCTGCCCAGGCCCAAGAACACAGCTGGTTGTTAGTTGCTAGAACCAGCCATCTAAGAAGCTCGTGAAATCTTCACCCAGTGATTTGATGACCAGCACCAAGACACACCTCACCTACTTTATTGAGTGCCCCCTGGGCTTAGACTGGTGCTCAAGTACAGACTCTTCAGGAAGCTTCTGTGGGGGGTGGTAGGTCCTCCTGGTTAGTTTCGACCAAAAGCCACAATGAAACATAAAAACAGTCAGAGGGATACAGCATAACCAAGAGTACCCAGGAAATTAATGTTAGAATTAACTTGCCTTATTGTCTATTAAACTGTCTTGTTTCAACATCTAAAAATTGACTTCCCTGCATTTTTCACCTACCCCAGAATGTATTATGTTCCGCTGGGCCAATCTTTTCTTCCCCTAGGGTCAGAAACTAAGAACTTCTGTCTCCCTTCCTGCCTCTCAACTTCCAACTTCTGCTCCAGAAACCACCCCCTTGGGAGGAGGGGTCTGTCCACCTCTGGCAGGACCTCAGGGAATCAAGGCAGGGAGCGTGGGGCAGCCTCAGGGGAGTGGGAGGCACCAGACCTGGAAACAGGCCTTGTTGGAGAAGCTTCATGGCCAGTGGTCTTGGAAAAGTGGGAGGAATTAGAACCTGGTCCAGCCCCAGATGGGGTCCAGTCAGGTCAAGGATAGGAGCCGGCAGCAGACAGCCCCAGGAAGTCAGGTGTGGTTTGAATGTCAGGTCCATAGCCAAGGTTACCTCTGGCGGCCTGTGGGAGCGGGCTGGGGACCAAGGCCAGCCTTCAGGGTGCCAGGGGTGGGGGAGCAGGTTCTCAATGCCCAAAGAAGCCCTTGGTGCCAATGCACTGAGCTCACCGGACAGACGTCAGATCCCACCTGCCTCTTCCCCTTCCTGGAGCTTCAGTTCTTCATGAGACCTGGATGTTGGTACTGGCCACCCTCTCACCTGCTGGCAGGTGGGGTTGGCTCAGAGGATGCATGTGAATCCCAGAAGCCTGTAGCCTGAGGCACACGTGTTAGGTGGCATCGTGACAACTAAATCAGCCCAGGACCTCTTCTGGTCTCCTGTGACCTTCCATATGATCTGCAGCTGTTAGGATTCTACACCCCTGGCCAGTAGATCTGGGCTTGGTTCACTTTCCTCCCCAGCTAGTCAGCACAGTACCTAAATGCGCCTACGAAGTAAGGGTGCGGTAAGTGGTGGTTGAACAAGCGAGCGAGTGAATAGATGAGTAGCAGAAGGACTGCTCAGGCTGCACAGGTAGGCAGGATTGGCCAGCTTCCCTACCATGAAAAGGTGGAAGGGAGAACAGCAGTCCCCTCACTCATCCATGGTGATGGGGCAGGGTCTACTTCAGGGATCTGAATAGCCCCTCGAGGTCAGAAGCTTTGCTGGGGACCTCCCCGGACAGTGGGCAACTTGCAGTTGGATTTTGGTCACCACCTGCCCACCTCCTCCACCCTTCTCCTGAAGACATGCCTTGACCATTGTCCTTTCCTCTCTTCCTCCTCTGGATACAGATGCTGGCCAATGTCTTCCTCTACCTGTGCGCCATCGTTGTGGGCATCATGTCCTACTACATGGCGGACCGCAAGCACCGCAAGGCCTTCCTGGAGGCCCGCCAGTCACTGGAGGTGAAGATGAACCTGGAGGAGCAGAGCCAGCAGCAGGTGAGGCTCTTTGGGGGTGGCCTTGGGGCAGTGCCGGCCTGGAGCCTGGGTTTGGGGCCTGTCGGAAGGGCGTGAACCCAGTTACTGTGGGTACCCCAGGGCTCCATGTGAATTCTTTTTCTCTGGAGGCATCACTCTGTGTTATTCCTCTCCCCGCTCCCTCTGCCACACCCCCCTGGGCAGATCGCTCACCTACTTTGTTCTCAGGGCTCCTCTCCCTGCGGTGGGGTAGGGGTGGGAGACCCATCCCCTGGCCTCGGGGGCCCTTGTGTGTGAAGTCTTATCAGCCCCTCACCCCTCCTCCTACAGGCTCAGGGAAATCTCCCCACTGCCTTCTCCCGCTAAGTCATTTGTGAAGACCTAAAACTGAGCCCAACCCCTGGGGAGCCCGCTGTTTACATTTTTCCATCAAGAGAAGTGCCTGCCTGCCGTCCCCTCTCTTTTGTTTACTGGCTTTACTCCAGCCTGATCCACTGCAGAGACTCCCCGCTCTCGTGTGACTCAGTCTTTTAAATAGTTTTTGGTCTGGGTTCATCTCACATGCTTTTTGAAGGATTTCAGAAATTACATCCACCAATGTCCTGTTATCCATAGGTTGACTTGCCCTGAACAAACAAACTCAATAGGTTGAAAACATGATTTCTCTGCTCTGGAAACCATGTCATTTTGTGTTCAGGTGGTGCTGTTTGCTCTGGGTTCAGTGGGTTCACTGAAATTGCTGTTTTTATAGACCCTGCCACCCAGGTGGGGGGGGCCCCACTGGTGGGCCCCATGTTCTCTAGACAGTGCTATTTGAAGGCACACACTGAGTCATTTAGCTGATGTGTCCTAGCTTTGTCTGTCCTGGGAGGTTCTTTCTCTCTCTGTTTACCAATGAGATCTAGAAGCTCCTGAGCTGGGCCTCGGACTCATCTCTTTCAGAAGACGGGCTTTAGAAGGGGAGCCTTCCTACCTCCGTTGTGACAAAGGGCCCGTCATATTCGTCCCCTTCTCCTCGGCCCTGTATCCTGTGGTTACCGAGGAGCTGCTGCGGCTTGAACATATTTAAAGAATCCTCAGCAAAGCTTTACTGGCTTTATTGAGTTCCTTCAAAGGCATTCTTTAATTTCTGCTTTTTATACTGTCTTGGTTCTTGTTTGCATTTGATCTCTCGTAATGTGGAGGCAGCCCTCTGGGTTCTCTACATTTAAAAAAAATGCATGTGTCACCACTGAGCTAGACCGGGGAGTTCTTTTTTATATAGTCTGTGCAGTTTTCAGCATACCCATCTGTGTTCATCTTGTCTGTCTCATAATGTATAATCCAGGACATCTTCAATTACGTTCAGTAGTGCTTGGTGGGGGCCTCCTGGTGTGGTGAGTCTCACCCTGAATCTGTTAGTCGCTGGGTGGATGATTTAGACAAGTTATCCACCCCATAGAGCCTCACTTCCCTCATCTGTGAAGTGGGGGTATTGATACTCCAAAGTAGAGATGTTGATACTCATCTTGCTGAGGGTCAGATGGGAAACACAGAAGTGCTTTGTAACCAGTAAAGCTGGAAACAGTGATGGTCAGGCTGAGGTACAGAGGCCACAAGGCCCACTTTCTAATGCCCCTTTGGGCAGGATCAGTGCGGGGAGCCTGGGGTCTGGCTGAGAAGAACCACCCCTGTGTGCTTTTGTGACTGTGGACATGAGAGCTGCTTGCCATTTTAACTTTCTTTCCATGTCCTTGACAGGTTTGGGTATCATGGTTATGCCAGACTTATTAATTGGAGAAATGTTCCCTCTTTCTAATCCCTGGAAAAGTTTAAGGAAGATTTAGGTTATTCCTCTAATGTTTAGAAGAATTCACTAGTGGAGCCTTATTGGGTCTGGAGTTTTCTTCATGAGAAGGTTGTTTCATCTAAAGATAGAACGTTCTACATTTCTTTTTGCATGAGTTTTGGAAAGTTTTTGTTTTTTCAAGAACTTGTCCATTTCATCTAAGTTTTCATATTTTTGATTTAATGTTCATTATATTTTCTTTTTATGTGTCATTATGTATGGGATTTGTGTTCCTTTTTTCATTACTGATATTGGTAATTTGTGCCTTCTGTTTTTAAATGTTTTCTTAATTTGTCCTACTAAGGTTTATTAAATGTTTTAGCCTTTTCAGTGAAACACCTTTTTGGTTCTTTTCGTGTTTCTATAATTCCTTAATTTATGCTTCTAACTTTCTATTTCCTTTCTTTGGGATTAATTTAGTGTTCTTTTTTACCTTCTCAAAATGGAATGATATAGCTAATTTCCAGCATTTCTTTTCTAAAACATGTACGTATGCTATAGACTTTCCTCATTACAATGCTTTAGCTTTATCCTGCAAGTTTTGATATGTCATATCCCTGCTGTCATTTACTTCCATTTTCTAAATTCTAAAATTTATATTTTCTACATCCATTGAGATGCCTTTGATCCATGAGCTATTTAGGAGTACATTAACTTCCAAATATCTGGGGAATGTTTAAAAGTTATCTTTTTATTATTGATTTTTAGGTTCATTTGACTGCGGTCAAAGAATATGCTCTGCATGGTTTTAGCTCTTTGAAATTTGTTGAAACTTGATTTTGACCCAGCATGTGATTGGTTTTGATGCAGTTAAGAATAATGTATATTGGGGCTTCCCTGGGCGCAATGGTTGAGAGTCCGCCTGCCGATGCAGGGGACACGGGTTCGTGCCCTGGTCCGGGAAGATCCCACATGCCGAGGAGCGGCTGGGCCCGTGAGCCATGGCCACTGAGCCTGCGCGTCCGGAGCCTGTGCTCCGCAACGGGAGAGGCCACAACAGTGAGAGGCCCGCGTACCACAAAAAAAAAAAAAAAAAAAAGAATAATGTATATTCTACAAAATGTATCAAAATGTCTTTCAGAAATGAAATAAGGTCAATAAATGTCAATTAGGATTCATTTGCATCTACCCCAAAGTATTTTTTGCGTCTTTGGTCACAGTGCAAAGACCTCACAACACTTAATTCCCCCTCCCCAATACTTTCTGGCGACTGTAATATATTTTATTTTATTATTTATTTATTTCAGGTTTTCTAAAATTGGGGTATAGATGATTCACAGTGTTTTGTCAGCTTCACATGTACGACATTGTGATTCGATTATAATGTATTTTATGTAATTCGATTGTAATGTAATGTAATTCAACATATGTTTTAAGCCCCACAAAACAGTCTCATAAAGTTATAGTCTTCTACAGTTAATATTCATTACCTACATTTGCCCATATTTTACCCTCTCAGTTACACTCCATTTCTTCTTCAGTGCTGTGCTTCCATCTCCTTGAGGAATTCCTTTTAATATTGCTTTTCAAGTCAGTATGTTGGCACTAAATTCTCTCCATTTCTAATTGCTAGAAGTGTGGGGTTTTTTTTTGTTTTTGGTTTTTTCTTTTTTTTTTTTTTTTTGCGGTACGCGGGCCTCTCACTGCTGTGGCCTCTCCCGTTGCGGAGCAGAGGCTCTGGACGCGCAGGCCCAGCGGCCATGGCTCACAGGCCCAGCCGCTCCGTGGCATGTGGGATCCTCCCGGACCGGGGCACGAACCTGCGTCCCCCGCATCGGCAGGCGGACTCTCAACCACTGCGCCACTAGGGAAGCCCAAAGTGTGTTTATTTTAATTTCAATTTTGAAAGTCATTTTTTATCAGATATAGAATTTAAGGTTTCTGGATTTTTACTTTCTGCCCTTTGAAGGTGTCTTTCTATTATCCTGGGGCTTCCAGCCATAGGACATAGTGTTGCTCCTTTTGTTATTTATATTTTGAAGTACAGTTGCTGTGTAATATTATGTAAGTTACAGATGTACAATATAGTGATTCACGATTTTTAAAGATTATACTCCATTTATAGTTATTATAAAATATTGGCCATATTCCCCATGTTGTACAATAATACTGTTGCTCCTTTTAAACTAATGCATATTATTTTCCTCTGGTTGCTTTTACTGTTTTTTTTTTTTGTCTTCGGTTTTAGTTTTGCCTAGGAGTTTTCTTTTGAAGTTACCCTGTTTTGTTCTCAGAGAGCTTCTTGCAGTGATGGCTTGATGAAAATTTTTAGCCAGTATCTTTCTGTAGCTTCTCTGTCATTCTGTCCTTTCCTTCTATGACTCTAGATATCTTTATTAGACATTTCTACCATGTTCCATAAATGTCTGTATCTTCCTTTTTTTCTTTCTGTGCTTCAGACTGAATATTTTTACTGACCTAACTTTCAGTTTACTAATCCTCTCTTCTGCTTTGTCAACTCAATGGTTGAGCTCATCTCTCGAATCCTTAACTTCAGTATTGTACTTTTTTCAGTTCTAGAATTTCCATTTTATTTTATTTTAAAAAATTCTCCATTTGATTTTAAAAAATAGATTTGAATTCTCTGGTTAAGTTCCCCATTTTGCCATCTGTTTTTAGAACCATATTAAACATTTATTTTAAAGTCTTTGACAACCATGGTATCAGAATACTGATGGGTCTGCTTTTCTCTCTTGACTTTTGGTCCTGTCTTATGGCATCCTGGACTTTTAATTAACACTGGATATTGTGTATGGAAAATAATAGCAACCCTAAATGATGTTGTGTCTCTCCAGACAGGATTGCTTTTCTCACAGCAGATGGTTATAGTAGGGTTAGCTCAGATTGATCCCATGTGGGGGTGAGAAGATTTAAAGCTGGGTTCAGTGAGCTGGTCTGTTTCTGTTCTGTGCCTACTCTTAGGAAATACCCCTTCAGGGGTCTTGACTGAAAGGGTGTCCTCCTCTTGAGGGACCCTGAATTCCTCAGCATTAAGAGACTGCCAAAACTATCCTTTGATTTTTGCCTCCTGTCACTTTCTGCTTGGATTTTCGGTCTCTTGCCCCATACGGCTTAGGGATTGGCAAATGCCTCAAGGGGCATAGTTGTAGAGAAAGTCAGGCTTACTTTTCTATGGTTCTCTTCTGTCCAGGATCTCACCCCTCTACTCTGCGTTGGAATCCTTGTTCACCAGTTATTATTTCTCCAGCCCCTCGGAAGCTCTAGCAATTGCTGTCTGTTCAGACTCTCAACCCTGGTCTCAAGGGAAAAGGTGGCAGAGTGTGTTGGGTTCACTTAAACGTGTCTCCTTCCCTCAGAGAGCTTGTGCCCTGAAGTCCTAGCTGTCTTGGTTGTTTCCTGTTGCCTTCAGATAGCTGTTCTTTTGTGTTTTATCTGGCTTTTATAGTTGTTCTTGGCTAAAGGGTTGGTCTGATATAAACTCCTCTATAAGAAGCAAGAATCGGACATTACTTAAAATATTTTAAAGTTTATTTCAGAGTAGCCAGAAGTGTACATATTATAAAATTACAAAGGTATGAAAAAAACTGTACCACGGAAAGTAAGTTTCCCTCTGTATATCATCCACTTTCCCATCCCTCAGACAACCACTGTCATCTCTGTTGTGTATCCTTTCAGAGCTATTCTATTTCCAAATCATTGTGTATAGGCACACCTTGCTTTATTGAACTTCACATTATTGATTGTGCTGTGCAGATATTGAATTTTTTTTAACAAATTGAAAGTTTGTGGTGGCAATTCCCTGGCAGTCCAGTGGTTAGGACTCTGTGCTTTCACTGCCGAGGTCTCGGGTTCAATCGCTGGTTCGGGAACTAAGATCCCACAAGCCATGGCGTGGCCAAAAAGAAAAGGAAAAGAAAGTCTGTGGCAACCCTGAATCAAGCAAGTCTATCAGCACCATTTTTTCCAACAGCATTTGCTCATTTCGTGTGTCTGGGTCACATTTTGGTAATTCTCACAGTATTTCAAACTTTTTCATTATTATTATATTTGTTGTGGTGATCTGTGATCAGTGATCTTTGATATTACTATTGTAATTGTTTTGGGGGACCACGAACTGCGCCCCTATGATACGGCAAACTTAATAAATATGTGGGTTCTGACTGCTCCACTGACCAGCCATTCCCCCATCTCTCTCCCTCTCCTCGGGTGCCCTATTTTCTGAGATACAACAATATTGAAATCAGGCCAGTTAATAACCCTACAATGACCTCTGAGTGTTCAAGTGAAAGGAAGAGTCACATATTTCTCACTTTAAATCAAAAGCTGGAAATGATCAGCTTTAGTGAGGAAGGCATGTCGAAAGCCAAGATAGGCCAGAAGCCAGGCCTCTTGCACCAGTTAGCCAAGTTGTAAACGCAAAGGAAAAGTGCTTTTTTTTTTTTTTTTGCGTTACGCGGGCCCCTCACTGTTGTGGCCTCTCCCGTTGCGGAGCACAGGCTCCGGACGCGCAGGCTCAGCGGCCATGGCTCACGGGCCCAGCCGCTCCGCGGCATGTGGGATCTTCCCGGACCAGGGCACGAACCCATGTCCCCTGCATCGGCAGGCGGACTCCCAAGCACTGCGCCACCAGGGAAGCCCATGGAAATGTTCTTGAAGGAAATTAAAAGTGCTACTTCAGTAAACACAAGAATGATGAGAAAGCAAAAGAGTCTTATTGCCGATATGGAGAAAGTTTTAGTGGTCTGGATAGAAGAACAAACCAGCCACAACATTCCCTTAAGCCAAAGCCTAATCCAGAGCAAGGCCCTAACTCTCTTCAGTTCTGTGAAGGCTGAGAGAGGTGAGGAAGCTGCAGAAGAAAAGACTGAAGCCAGCAGAGGTTGGTTCCTGAGGTCTAAGTTCTAAGGAAGAAGCCGTCTCCATAACATGAAAATGCAAGATGAAGCAGCAAGTCCTGGTGTAGAAGCTATAGCAAGTTATCCAGAAGATCTAGCTAAGATCGTTAATGAAGGTGGCTACACTAAACAGTAGGTTTTCAGTGTAGATGAAACAGCCTTCTATTAGAAGAAGATGTCATCTAGGACTTTCATAGCTAAAGAGGAAAAGTCAATGCCTGGCTCCAAAGCTTCAAAGAATGAGCTGACTTTCTTATTGGGGGCTAATGCAGCTGGTGACTTGAAGTCGAAACCAATGCTTATTTACTGTTTTGAAAATCCTAGGGCCCTTAAGAATTATGTTAAGACCTGTTGAGACCTAATGCTCAGAAAAAAAGATTCCTTTCAAAATATTACTGCACTGTGACAATGCACCTGGTCACCCAAGAACTCTGATGGAGGTGGACAAGGAGACGACTGTTGTTTTCATGCCTGCCAACATAACATTCATTCTGCAGCCCATGGATCAAGGAGTAATTTCAACTGGCAGGTCTCATTATTTAAGAAATACATTTTGTAAGGCTATAGCTGCCATAGGGAGTGATTCCTCTGATAGATCTGGGCAAAGTAAATTGAGAACCTTCCGGAAAGGACTCTTTATTCTAGATGCCATTAAGAACATTCGTGATTCATGTGAAGAGGTCAAACTATCAATATTAATGGGAGATTGGAAGAAGCTGATTCTAACCTTTGTGAATGACTGAGGGGTTCAAGACTTCAGTGGAGGAAGTAACTGCAGACGTGGTGGAAATAGCAAGAGAACTAGAATTAGAAGTGGAGGCTGGCACTTCCCTGGTGGCACAGTGGTTAGGAATCCACCTGCCAATGCAGGGGACACAGGTTCGAGCCCTGGTCTGGGAAGATCCCACATGCCGCAGAGCAACTAAGCCCCTGCGCCACAACTACTGAGCCTGTGTTCTAGAGCCCATGAGCCACAACTACTGAGCCCGTGTGCCACAACTACTGAAGCCCACGTGCCTAGAGCCCGTGCTCCGCAACAAGGGAAGCCACCGCAATGAGAAGACCACACACCGCAACAAAGAGCAGCCCCCGCTCGCTGCACTAGAGAAAGCCCGTGCACAGCAACGAAGACCCAATGCAGCCAAAAATAAATAAACAAAATAAATCAATTTATTTTTTAAAAAAAGAAGTGAAGGCTGAAGATGTGACTGAATTGCTGATGAAACTAATGGATGAAGTGTCGCTTCTTATGAATGAGCAGAGAGGATGGTTTCTTGAGGTAGATTCTACTCCTGGTAAAGATGCTGTGAAGACTGTTGAAATGACATCAGAGAATTTAGAATATTACGTAAATTTAGTGATAAAACAGCGGCAGGGTTTGAGAGGATGGACTCCAGTTCTGAAAGAAGTTTTACTGTTGGTAAAATGCCATCAAACAGCATTACATGCTACAGAGAAACCATTCGTGAAAGGAAGCGTCCGTTGACGCTGCAGACTTCGTTGCCGTCTAGTTCTAAGACGACATTGCCACAGCTACCGCCACCTTCAGCAGCCACCACTGATCAGTCAGCAGCATCAACATCAAGGCAAGACCCTCTGCCAGCAAAAAGATCGCAGCTCGCGGAAGGAGTAGGTGATTGTTAACGATTTTTAGCAATGAAGTCTTTTTTAAAATTAAGATACATGCATTGGTTTTTTTTTGATATGCTATTGCACACTTAATATATTGACTACAGAATAGTGCGAACATAACTTTTATATGCCCTGGGAAACCAAAAAAATTCACGTATTCGCTTTATTGCAGTATTCGCTTTATCTCGATGTTAGGTTTATTGCAGTGTTCTGGAACTGAACCCGCTGTATCTCTGAGCTGTGCCTGTACAGACTTTTCACACACAAATGGTAGTGTGTTCCCTCCTCTGCACTCCATCTGTTCACCTAATCCCTTAGAGAGGGTTCTAAGTCCATATTGCAATTGCCTCATGCTTTTTGTGACAGTAGTGTATTCCATTGTGTAGAGGTAACATCATTTATTTAAAAGGGCTCCTGTAGGTAGACATTTAGGTTACTTCCAATTTTTTGCTACTGCAAACATTGCTGTAATAGACATCTTTATAGGGACACCATATTATACGTGTACAAATATATCTGAAAACTCAAAACCTAGAAGTGGAATTGCTGGATCAAAGGGCACGTGCATTTTAAAAGTTATATCTAGATATATATATGTATATATGTGTGTGTGTGTGTGTATACATACATGTGCGTGTATATACATATGCATATTTACTGTGGTAAAATATACAGAAGATACACCACTTTAATCATTTCGAAGTGTCTGAGTTCAGTGACATTAAGTGCATTCACAACATCGTGTTGCCATCACCACTGTCCGTTTTCAGAGCCTCTTCATCCTCCCAAACAGAAACTCTACACATTAAACATTAACTCCTCGGCCTCCTCTCCCCCGGCCCCTGACAACCACCATTCTACTTTTCTTTATGAATTTGACTGTCCTAGGTACCTCATATAAGTAGAATCCTACACTATTTGTCCTTTTGTGACTGGTTTATTTCACTTAGAATAATGTCTTCAAGGGTCATCCATGTTGTAGTATGTATCAGAATTCATTCCTTTTTAAGGTTGAATAATATGCCTTTGTATGTATATAACATTCGTTGTATGTATATATCCATTCGTTTGTTGACGGGCTCCGCCTTTTAGCTCTTGTGACTGATGCTGCCATCCACTATTGGTGTACAAGTGTCTGTTTGAGTCCCAGCTTTCCAAGTCTTTGGGGTATAAACCCAAGTGGAATTGCTGGGTCATATGGTGGTTCTGTATTTAACTTTTTGAGTAACCAGGCACGTGCATTTTTCATGTTGATAAATATTACCAAATTGTCTCATAGAGGTTCAAACAATTTACACTCTTCCCAGGAATGAATGAGGGTGGACTTAGGCACTTAAGTTTTCCTTGTTGATCTAGAAGAGACTTCTTTGCTTTTGGAACCCTGCAGCTCCCCCCAGGGATGCCTATTTGAAAACCCCAGCTGCAGGGAACAGACCCCAAGGCAGTGGTAACATCCTGTGGGCTGTTGCCTGCTGTTTCCTTATTTGGCTCAAGTCACAGCCAGGTAAACACAGGTTTGGAAGAGTTTCTTTTCTTTTTCAGTATATGTTGTGTGACATTTGATCAAAATAGACAAGTATAAAGAAAAAATACTGATAGAGGCATATTCCTTCAAGTCTTTTTTCCTTCTTCTGTGTTTGGAAGAGTGTTGACCCTGATTATAAAAGTAACATCTTATTCTCAGATGTAGCAGTTCAGAACCAGATACTCAAGTCTTATGCCCGTCTCGTATGGTTATTATGGAAGCTCAGTGTAAAGGGTTTTTTAGCGCAGTGCTAAAGACTAGGCAGTGAACTGTCTACCATCATACTATCGTTGTTGGATACATTTTGAACATACAGAGACGTAGAATAAAACCTCCCATAATCCAGGGGTTACATTTAAAAATAATTTTTAAAAAATAGTGTGTTAAATTGGGTTCTCGGCGAGAAAAGACTTTCAGGTTTGCTGGATTTTTCTTTTCCCTTTTTGTTGAGGTGAACAACATATAACATAAAATTAACCATATTGTACAATTTAGTACATGGCAATGGCCCCAGCCCAGGGGACGCTGACCAAGGAGGAGCCACGAGGCAGGATGGGAGCCGGCTGGGGCTGGTGCACCCTTGTCCATGGTTCCACTCGGGACAGAGCTTGCTTCCTCCCCAGGCGTCGGGGCTGACGTGGAGAGTGGTATGGGCTCTGGGCTGATTTTACATCCCAGGAATGTCAGCTGATGTGTCTCTGGAGCTGAGTGCAGGCCACTGGAGAGGTTGCACACTCCCATTTCACTTTTCCTCCTGCGAAAGCCCCTCGTGAGAATAAAAATGAGATAATAGATGTGAAAACGCTTTGGAAGGGGCTGCAGAAAGTCCTGGTGGGAGAGAAAACAGAAGCTGGTTTGGCCACCTATGTACTCACATTTGTTTAAATGCCTTTTTTTAAAAGTTCCCAATTTGCAGGGGAGACCACCTTTCAGAATTTAGTTCTCAGGGTCCATGTCTCACTTTTTCTTTTGCTGGCGAGTGTTTATCTTGTCTTCTAAACTGCTTTGGGAGGAGGCACTGTGTGTGGCCTCCAGCCGTCACTCTCCTCTCTGGCGTCAGGAGCCCACCCCGATCCTCTGGTTCTGCCCTCTTTGCTGCTGTCACGTGGGAGGTTGGGCTCTCCTTTGCTAAGATGAGCGGCCTCCTGCTAGCGGCGGGTGATGCCCGGTGGGTGGGCCGCCGGCCTCGTCCCCGGCAGGTGCTCAGCTTGTCTCCTCTGCCAGGAGGGATGGGACCTCATGGAGCTGAGGCTCTGTGAGTGTGGCCCTGGCAGGCGAGGGCTCTCGTTGCATTGCCCAGCGCATATCTGGTGCTTTAGGCCGTCCAGTGGCGTTGACCACAGGGTGGTCCGGTGGACTTCAGGCCTGTCTCCAGCTTCTCCTTGGCTCCACGGGCCTGTTAGGGTCGAGCAGGAGGCCCAGAGGAGGGAGCTGGAGTTGTTTTTCTTTATTCCCATGTGACCATAACACGAGGGTTTAGTTGGGGACCTTGGGGGTTGCTAAGCACCCTGACTGCCACCTGACAGCTGCAGGCACCAGGGAAATCCACCCAGTACACACCCGTCACCAGGTACAAACTCTAGACTTCTGAGCCTTTCCGAAGCACATACCCGGAATTGCTTCCCAGGGAGTGGGAGGTGGTGGAGGAGGGTGTGGGGGAGGATGGAGGGATGACGGGCACACGGCAGGCTTGCACTTCCTTCAGATCATGTTCAGTTAGGAAACCAAGCTGGTCCTCACCTGGGGAGGAGAGCTGCCCTTGGTCCCCACCCCCCTGGGGGAGGAAGCTGCAGCCGGTGTTGGGGGGAGAGCCCAAGGCTGCCTGTGCAGGGTTCTAGGCCAGTAAACCATCCACCGCCACCCGTACCCACCTAGGGCCAGGGGTCAGATCACCTTCTTCCATGGTGCCCTGGGGAACTCGGTGTGGGTGAGCGCTGAGGGCCCTCACCTCTGGGGGGACGCAGACAGAGCAGTCGCTTCTGCCTCTCCTGCTACTCCAACCCAAGGCCCAGGGCACCTTGGACTAGGGGTGGTGTTTCTTCTTTGTGCAGGAGTGTTTCCCTGGGTGGGTGACTTTCTGCCCTTGAGCAGGTCACCCCTTTATCGCGAGACTCAGACTTCTCTGGTAAGAGAAGCTTGGGACTGGGACTGCTGCCCTTTCAAAAGCTCAGTTTCTGGTCTTTCTGAAGGTCTCTGACCTCTGGCCAAGCCTGCCTCACTGTTCCCTTCAAGACCTTTAGCTGTGAGGATAAGGTATAGAGTGACCTCAGCCTCAGTTAGTGGGGAGAGGGGAGTCAGAGTGACAGAGACAGACAGACAGATGAGGGGGCTGCCTCCTAGCCTGGGGGTGGGTTTCTAGTGTCAGCCCTCAAAGCGCCAGCTGTCGTCCTGGCAACAGTGGGGCTGGGACTGGGGACCTGCCTCCTGTGTCACTGCACGTCGTCGCAGCTGATGGAGGCGGGGCAAACCCATCGTTTACTTGATGGGAGCCATGGAGGAAACCCCCTGACAGCAGCCTCCAAAGATGCTTGCTGTCTTAACTGCTTCACAGAACCACTCACGAGTATTTTTTAGTTTTTAGTTTAGCCTTGGAGGCCTCTTGGTTTGAGAAAAGCCAGAAGGTGAATTTCCCATGGTGAAGTAGGCATTAGTGCTTCTGTCGGTCCAGCTCTGACCTCCCGGATTTCACAGAATGTTCTTCATTCTAACATTCCAGGATGTAGCAGAACAAGCCCATGTTAGGTGATGCACATGATGAGCCCGCAGAGGACAGGCTGTTCTAAGGCCGTGGAGGGCCCCTGCCGGTGGGGGGACATTTGCTGGGTCGGGGGACTGGGCGCTGGTGGCACTGCTAGTGCATGGCCCCGTGTCTGGGCTGTGGCCTCCGCGCTGGCTCCCTGCCGGGCTCTGGAGGGTCCTGGGCCCAGAGACGTCCTCCAGCAGCGTTCTTCTCTCCACACAGTTGTAGAGAGTTGTAGGTCGGGGTCCAGTCTGGTCTGGGTTGTGGTGCGTCCCCACCTTTATCTGGCTGTAAAGATGAAGTTTTGTTTAGTAATAGGAGTCATTTTTTGTTTGTTTTGTTTTTAACAATTACTTCTGCCCAGTCTTGAGCTGAGTTTTTACTGAATTATCTCATTTAATCATCACGACAAAACCCAGAAGGGGAGTTGGCCCTCCCTCCCGGTGAGGGCCTCTACTTTGGAGATCTACTTGAGGAGAATTAGGTGAGTAGTCCCCAGACTACATCTGGCCTGTCAGTTTCTGTTTCAGCCCAGAGCTTCAAAAATTTCTAATACTTAAAAATTTGGACATTCTATATAAAAACTTGTATTTCTGACTGCCTTGAGAAATGGAAATGTCTTACAACACGGGGTGCAGAGTGAAGCTTGCGTTCACATCCGAGCCAGGCCACTTACTTGCACCATGACCTTGAGCCAATTACTTATGCCCTTTGAGCCCCCATTTCTTTGCCTGTGAAATGGGAACAGAATAGGATTGTCAGACTGTCTAAAAGAGAGGATTCATCCCACAAATATTTGAGGCACGCTTCTAAACACTGGGGATACAGTTGTGAACAGAACAGATTCTAGTGGGGGAGACAATCATTAAACAAATGCTATGTTAGGAAGTAGGACAGGCAGTGGAGAAAAACAAAGCAGGGGAAGGAGCATAGAGCCTGCCAGAAGTGAAGGGAGGTTGCTGTTTAATATCGTGTGGCCAGAGAAGGCTTTCCGATGAGATGAGATTGGAGCAGAGACCTGAAGGCAGTGAGGGTGTGAGCCATGCAGTGATCAGAGGAATGAGCAGTAAGTGCAAAGGCCCTGTGGTATGTTCGTCGGATGTCAAGGTGGTCAGTGCAGATGGAGCAGAAGTGAGGGGATGAGAGGTAGGAGGTGAGGCAGAGAGGTGATGGGGGCCAGATTCTACAGGGCCTCATTAGGACCTTGGCTTTTCCCTTGAGGGAAATGGGAGACATTGGAGGGTTGTAGGTTTTAAATGGATCAGTCTGGCTTATGGTGGAGAAGAGATAGCAGTGGAAGCAGGGAGACCAGTTAGAAGCATCGCAGTAATTTTGGTGAGAGAGGATAATGGCCCAGACCAGGATGGAGGTGATGAGAACAGAGGATTCTGGGTATGTTTTGAAGGCAGAGCCAACAGGACTTATGCTGGGTAGAACAGGAGATGAGAGAGTGGGAAGTCAATGATGGCTCTAAGGATTTTAGCCTGCAGGTGAGCTGCTGCTTCGGGTCCAAGATGGAAGCAGGTGATGCGTGCTTCCGTGGCAGACATGGTAGCAATCTTTTCCACTGATCACAGACGTGACCTCGGCATCCTTCTCGACACAGTGCTCCAGGCAGCTGCTCTCTGTTCCTCCGAGTTGGACTTAATTTGTTCTAGAGCTGCATAGCCATTTGTGACTATTTAAATTAAAATTAGTTAAAATTTTAAAATTAAAAGTCAGTTCCTCAGGACTTCCCTGGTGGTCCAGTGGTTAAGACTGTACGCTCCCAATGTAGGGTTCCCAGGTTTGATCCCTGGACAGGGACCTAGATCCTGCATGCCGCAACTAAAGATCCTGCACGCCGCAGCTAAAGATCCTATGTGCCGAAACAAAGACCTGGTGCAGCTAAGTAAATAAATAAATAAATACTAAAAAAAAAAAAAAAAGTCAGTTCCTCCATTGCACTGGCCACATTGCATGTGCTCAGTAGCTCCATGTGGCTGGTTCGTGGCTACCGTATTGGGGAGCACAAATTACAGAGCATTTCTGTGACTACAGAAAGTGCTGTTCTAGAGGCTGATGGCCTGCCTCTCGGGCTACGTCTCCTAGTTGACAGCTTATTAACTCATCAGACCTCTAAGGAGCACCCTCTCTTGATGAGGGCTCCAGATGCCACACATGTGGGCTGTCTCTGGGCCCAAAGGGCAGTCTCCTGAGATAGTGGTCACGTTGGCCCACAGTGGCCCATCTCGGGACTGCGCAGGAGCCAGGCAGATGACCAGCAGCTGCACTGGCTCAGCATCCCCTCTCCCACTCTAGCAGCGTAAGGGTTCTGGGCTGACCCTGGGTCTGTGTGGTTTCTGGGCTGTTCTCCCAACACTGAGATTGAATGTGGTCCTGCTTCCGTCTTGGAGCCCGTCTACCTGGGAGACTCTGGGCTGCTGGCGTGGAGCCTGTTTTGCAATGGAAGGTCTTGTTTAAAGATATGCGGGTCTTTGAGTTACACAGCCTCTCCCTCCTCTGAACTCTCATGGTCTTTGGCTGAAGACAGCAAAGCACTCCTGTCCTGGGAGACCAGCCAGTCGGCAAGTGACTTGACTGCCCTGCTCATCCAAGCTCTTGGGAGTACGGTTTGCCTTTGAGCTTCACAGCACGTAGCTTGGGGACTTGCCTAGATGACCAGTGATTGTTCTTTGATGACTTTGAGTGACCGAGGTCATGACCATGTCTTTTAGATGGGGCAGCATGTGTGGGCCCCTACTCTACAGGGCAGCTGTCTGCTCACATGGAAGCGGCAGCACCGGGGCATCCAGATTTCACGTGATGCGGTCCTGCATCCTCTCATCAGGGAGAGAGGAGTTGTTTGGGCCCTGACCTCCCTGGGCTAAAGGCCAGGTCCTACCCTGCGTTCCCTTCCTCCTGCTGCCTCCTCTGCTCAGGTGCTCGGGCCAGGATGGGTACCTGGGGGGGGTCCAGTGACCTTTTGGCTTCCAAGTGGCCTGGAAACTCCAAGAACGTGGACAGATCAGGACCAGAACAGACACGTTTGCAGACAGCTGTGGGTCTGCTCACAGCCTGTTGTGGTGACATGTATGTGTGTGTGTGTGTGTGTGTGTGTGTGTGTATACCCTGTAGGACACACACATTCTTTAAATAGATAAGCGGACTTAACGGGCTTACTTTGTACAGACAGTGGACACACACACTCACAGACGCACATGCACACGTACCGGCCACCTGGGCACTGTAGGTCTCTCCACTTAAATCTGTCTTCCTCCCTCTGCCCCTTTCACAAGGATGTTGTAGAAACTTAGCTTCTCATCAGCCAAGCTCATTTATCCAGATCCCTGGCGGCCACCCTGCTGTAATTAACTCCTGAATATGCCTCATCACAGTATCAGCTGTAACAACTCGGGGCCCCTCGGAGCGGTGCTGGCCTCCTCCTCTGTCTCAGTCCTGGGGCAGCAGGAAGGCGAGGCCTGGCGTGCTTGATCCGTCCCTTCCCAGAGCCTGGCCAAGACCATGCTGACAGTGCCCTGGCCGGGCTCACGGCTCACCTGAGCAGCTCGGCATGTAACCGTTTACAGATGAGGAGACCCCAGCCCAGGAGTCCGAGCATCCTGCCCTGGGGCACTGTGGTCTCTTCTCCCAGAGACCAGGACCCCTTGCCCTACCCGGTCTGCTCACCTGCCTGGGGCAGGCCTGGGTCCTTCTCCCCAGGATCTGGGTAGTTTTCTGCTCTACCCATGAAGCCTACTAGAAACTTCCTGTCTCTTTCTGGACCGTGTCTGATTCTTTTCCCAGAGGGCCAGGGCCTTGCCTTCCGTTGCCGTGTGTTTTTAGGATGAGCCTTGAGGGCTGGGGAGAGGCTGCGTGAGGCCCTTCACCCCTCCTTCTTTCTCCGTGTGGAGCCGTGTCTCAGCCCCCGAGCCCCTGAGTCCCTGTCCTCTGCTGGTGGTTCCATCCGTGGTTGCCCCCTCCTGCCGCCTTCTCACGCGGTGTCTGGGGACGAGAGGTCGCCACCTCTGGGGCAGCACATTCTTTGTTTGCACTGTCCTGACTTTTAGAGAATTCTCCCTCCGCGGGAAGCAGCAGTCTGTCCCCCGCAGTCTTCCCTCCCGGGGCCTTCAGAGCAAACTCATCCCTTTTCCACACAACAGCATTCCTCAGGCTTTAATTCTCCATGGGGCCGCGGATCCCCCTCTTCTCTGGGCTGATTCCCACCCACCCTCAGGTGACCGGACTCCGGCTCCCTCACCACAGGGTCACTCGCTGACCAAAGCCCAGGAGATCTGTTTCTTTGTAGGGGTGGGGGGAGGACCCAGAAGCTCCACCGCCTCCTCTTTCGGGACCTTAACTTCTGTTAAGGGCCAAGGGGCTTGTGTAGGCATCATTTTATGCTGTGAATTCATTTAAAATCTAATAGCATCTCAAATGGCCAGACTTTCCCCCCAGGGTTGATACACTGTGTCCCGCCCCCGTCCTGTCGTCTGGCAGTTGGTTTTGGGGACTCAAGTAGAGGTTATTACATTTACCCCTTTTGAAGTTGATCCTCTACATTTTACCAGATTGCTCTGGGGTAAAGTCCATATTAACCAGTTGTCCTAGTGACATGCCATCCACACATTTTATAGATACATGGTCTGTATCTTCTCAAGTGTTCCTCCTGGAAAAATTTCCACTTCGAACAAAGAAAGAGATACTTAAGAGAGAACCCATTTCACACATGAGCAACCAAGGCCAAAGGGGCAAAGTGTATGCCCCAGGTCGCAGGGGCCTTAGCGGCCCAACCCCAGCTCAGTGATTTTTTTGCTCTGCCCCCCAAAACTACTCCTCTTCCTTCTGACAAGATTTTTAAATCTTTAAAATGCTTTGTCTCTTCAGCAAAGTCTGCTTTGGAGTTAGTCATTATTATCTCCACGTCTGTCTCTTCAGCCTCCAACTTCCATTCCTTCTTTCGGTCCAGACCATCAGATTTTAAAAGTACTTCAAGGTAAGGAAATATCATTTTCCCACAGTCCAGTTTTCTGGCAAACTTCCACCGTGTCCCTAAAAGTCATGGTCCAAGAGTGAAGCAAGCACATGCCAGAACTTCAGGGCACCACAAGCCTGAAAAGGCAGAGTCCTGAAAAAAGTGCCCTCTGTGCTCACGTCATTTTTATAAAGGAGAGATGATAGGAAGGGGCCTGGAGTTGATCACAAGAATTCACACGATAATGAATGCTGAGCGTTAGAATTCAAAATACCAGGAGTTTTAAAGAGGTGGGGGGGGAACAGTCTCAATTCAGTTTTGAAAATATTACAAAATGACTAATTTAAAAAATAAAAAAGGGTTAAGGGAGAAGAAAAACTAAGTGAAAAGATTATCCAAATTATTGAGCATCCTCCCCCTGCCCACTGTATTAGTTCCTGATAAACTTTGATCACATCCTCCTCTTTACTCCCAGTTCTCTGGGACTGTGGTCATCAGTGGGTTTTGGCTTTCCTGGAGGAGCCTGGGTGAGTGTTGGACCTCTGCATCTTTGACCGTATGAGTCCAAGTTTCTGGAGGTGTGTTGCCATTTCCACCTTGACGTGAATCACACTGCTGTCCTATCCTCTGGGTTTCAAGTGTTCTGCTTCTTTCTTTCCTTTTTTTTTTTTTTTTTAGTATCTTCCTTCTTTTTAATATTTCTTTTCTTTTCTTTTTCTTTTTTTTTTTTGGCTGTGTCAGGTTTTAGTTGAGGCATGCAGGGTCTTCACTGAGGCACGTGGGATCTTTTGTGGTGCACGGGCTTCTCTCTAGTTGTGGCATGTGGGTTTTCTCTCTAGTTGTGGTGCATGGGGTCCAGAGCGCGTGGGCTCTGTAGTTTGCGGCACACAGGCTCTCTCATTGAGGCGCGTGAGCTCAGTAGTTGTGGCACGTGGGCTTAGTCCCCCCGTAGCATGTGGGATCTTAGTTCCCTGACCCGGGATGGAACCCGCATCCCCTGCATTGGAAGGAGAATTCTTTACCACTGAACCAGCAGGGAAGTCCCCATTCTGCTTCCTTCTAATCCACAAGTCCCGGTTGAGGGTTTTGCCTGCTGCTCGGACACGGCCTTGGAGGTGGGGGTCTCCAGCAGTGACCTCGGCAGCCGGATCTCTCTCTGGGTGTACCGATCAGCTCCTCTCCACTACAGGACCATGACTGTGCCTTTCTCCTTGGTTTCCTTTCCTCCACATCCTTCTCAAATGCTCATAAAGTGGTGCTTCCAAACTTCAGTGTGGTCACCAGTCACCTGAGGATCCCTGGGCCTTGCTGGGTGAGCCCCAGGTGATGCTGAGACTTCCCCTCTGCAGGCCAGACTTGGGGTCATGAGGCCTTGGTCCCGTGGGATGGGCTCAGCTGTACCAAGGGACCTCCCAGCGCCTAGACGTCCAGGGACTCAACAGAAGTTTCTGCTCCTCCAGTAGCAGCGTCAGGTGATGCCGAGGTTCGCACAGGAACCACGCACCTGTGGGCCCTTTGCGGTCCGTCCAGTGGCAGCTCACTGGACCGTAGGGGAGACCTGGTGGCACCCCCGTCTAGGTGAGCCCCTCTGGACCTGCCGCAGTTGGCTTCTCTTGCAGCTTTGGGGTGACCCAACATCTCAGGGCCCTCACAGTTGGTCACATCCAGAACCCACTGTCAGTTACTGAGGCAGAGCTGTCAGCATCGGCCCCCTTCCCCTCCTCCCCTCGGCCTGTGGGAAAAGAGGGGTGGGCTCAGGGCAGTCTCTTGGCCTGCCCAGCACTGAGCCCAGGCCTCCCCTGCGTCCGCCCCAGCAGCACCCTCCCCCTCCTTCCCTGCTGACCGTCAGGAAGAGTCCCAGCAGCTGCCCTGGCCCGGCCCGTTCTCCCCGGTGCCCCGCTGTGGTCTGGTGGGCCTGGGCCAGCATGCTGAGGCACCCACAGAGGACCCGCCATCCCACACAACAGCACAGGGACCGGGGCTCATCCCCAGGGGAGCCGTGTTGTCAGATCCTTACCAGATAAGATTTGGGCACTTCTTTTTCTTCACATTTATAGCAGAACAACGTCCGGTGCAGGTGAGAGAGTTAGAGTGTGAAAAGTACGTCTTTTGGTGGAGAAAAACCCACCAGTTCCATCGGTCAGGGAGCCCTGGGTCCACGTTCCGGGTCTGCCGCTACGGCTGAGGAACCGGGACAATCCACCTAACCCCTCCACACCTCGATTTGGGCACCTGCAAGATGGAGGCAATATGATGTGTTTGTGAAAATATTGGGTAGGTGAGAAAGTTTTAGGGAAGAAGAGGGACGGTCTTGATACTGGTCCTTAGTGTCCACTTGCCTGGCGACTTTCTGTGCTTCTGAGAACTGCAGCAAGAAGCCAGCCCAGGGCGCCGGTTCTATCGCGTGGCCCCCTAAGAGAGGGCCACTGCCTCCTTCCCGTTTCACCGGGGGCTCTGGTCTCCTGCTTGCTTCGCACCTGGCCGTCAGTCTCCTTTCTCAGGTTATAGCCAAGCAGATGTGGGAGTCTGGAGGCAGCTCGGTGGCCTTGCAGGGACGGTCCATTTCTAAGAAAACTGGTAGTTACAGACAAGCTGGGGTCAGGGTCACAGCTGGAGGCAACAGGAAGTTTTGTGTTTATTTCCAGTTTAAAACATACTTTAAAAAAGAAGCAGCAGCAATAACAACCATATAGCAATTTGGAAAAGCATGTGAAGTTTTCTCTTAATTCCGCCTCACATTGTTGCCCTCTTCTCTCTTGCATATATCCTTCTGCCATTATTTCGAGGCATGTGCATCCAGCATCACCTTCACAGAATACAATTTCATGTCTTGCTTTTCTCTCTCATCATTTTCTTGTGACAGTTTTCACCAATATCATTTTTAAGGTTGCATAATCTTCCATCCAGAGGATGTGTCACTGTCTCATTAAACATTTTCTGGGCATTTGGGCTGCTCATAGTTTTTTCCACAAGTGTAAGTGATGCTGCATTAAAGTTCTTACACGTAAGTCTTCTTACTTCTTCTGGATTATTTCTGTTGGATAAATTCCCAGAAGAGCCATTAATGGGTCAGAGGCTTAGAACATTCTGATGACTCCCAAAACATATAGCAACTGCTATGTTAGTGAGAGCAGGCTCTGCCTGTCTGCTGGGGAGACCAAGACACATCCCCCAGCTCTGGGCCCCGAGGATGCCCTGGGTGGCTCCTGTCCTGTCCACCCCTCTGCCCTCTGTGGGACCCACCAGGCAAGTGCACTTGGATCCCAGCCTCCTTCCTTCTCCAAGGACATGGATGAAGGAGGTGTTGGGGTCTTCAGCCCAACTCTGAGAATGGATGTGAAGGATCCTCTGTGTGTGTGTGTGAGGATTTTTCTAGAAGATCCATCTTTAGCGTCATACACTCTTAAAAGAGGACAGGATCCAGGAATGGGTTGAGAATCTCTGAAATGTAAGGGCAAACAAGGTCAGCATCAGTAGAGACACTGGTATGAAGTGGGTGTAGGTAAGGAAGGGGATGAGCATACCTGGGCAGGGGCCGGGGGCTCTGGAGAGGTGACAGGTGGGTGAGGAGGGGCCGTTCCAGAGAGAGTGACGCCAGAGCAGAGCAAAGCAAATAGTCCTGCTGGTCTACCCAGGAGGGGCCACCGAGGAGATCAGGGGGAGCTGGGGCCAGGAAGGCAGGTGGGTGTCACGGGGAGGAGGCCTCGGTGCCGCGGAGAAGCACGCGGGTGGGGAGCCATCCACGGGTGTGAAGTTCAGACGTGGAAGGTGGCGGGGGAGGGGAGCAGAGCCTGGCTGTCACAAAGGTCCTGGGGTTGCGACGTGGGCCCGGCCCCTCCTTCGCTGCCCACTCGGCCACTTTCTTGCCCCTGCCCTCCACCTACTAGAATGTTCTGTCCAGTCCCGTGGCAGCTGCCTGTTGCATTTTTTCTCATCTGACAAATTGTTCTTTTTTCTGTGTACGCCTACTTCTTATTTAAGACTCGTCTTATCAGAGTGACTTAAGGTGGACTGTGCCTGCTGAGCTTTTGAGGTTGACCATAGGGTTGCCGTACACCACACGGGTCGATTGGTAGCCTTCATTTACAACCAGAGCTGCTTTCTTGTTATTGGAAAATTTGACATTTACAGGTTATCTGCTTTCAGAACTCGTCTATTCTCTCTTTTTTAAAAAAAACATTTATTTATTTGGCTGCGCCAGGTCTTAGTTACGGCATGCAGGCTTTTTAGTTGCGGCTCGCCAGCTTCTTAGTTGCGGCACTCGGGCTCCTTAGTTGTGGCATGCATGCAGGATCTAGTTCCCTGACCAGGGATCAGTTGGGCCCCCTGCATTGGGAGTGCGGAGTCTTAACTACTGGACCACCAGGGAAGTCCCAGAAGTCATCTCTTCTCTTGCAAAAAGTTACAGAATCACGTGATGCAAAAAGTGAAAATTCCCCACGTGGCATGGCACCTCCAGAGATAAGCTCATGGCCTCCGCGCTCTGTGGACCTCCAAGGCACCTGGGTTCTGGGTGTCAGGACTGCCCTGCTTTGTGCTTCCGCTGCTGCCTTTATCCTGCCCTTGTTGACAGTACTGGAGCCCAGGCCGTGCTAGGATAGGGCAGCGCGGGTTGCTTCCGGGGAGGCCCAGCTTGGTTCCAGGGAAATTGGGCCACGGGCACCTCACAGGGTTGGATTGCATTCTGATGTCCCCAAGGTTCCCAGGGAGCCGAGTGGCTTTTCTGGGAGGACAGAGTTCTGTGGAAGAGCCTGAGGGGGGCGTGGGAAAGGCCTGCCTGTGTCGGGGGTGGCTGCTGAGGCAGGCCCCGCCGCGCTGTGACTTTCCTGCTCCTCGGCGTCCCGTGGCCCCCCTCTGCTCTTCCCAGCCTGGCAGGCCCTGCCCACGCCCCTCACATGTCTGCCTCTTCCCTGCGTTGGCATGTATCCCGCGTGCACGTTGAGGGGAGAAAGGCTGAGATGCGCGTGGAAGGCAGGATCCCTCTTGGTGTCCCCTTATCGTCCTGTCTGGACCAGACGGAGCTCACAGGGCCTGGCCGAGGGACCAAAAGGTTTCCTGCTGACCCTGACGTCCCTCTGGAGCTCTTCATCGATAAATCTGTGGCCAGCTTGGAAGCCCCAGGGGAAGTTTAGACCTTGTCTTTCTGAGACACCTTCTGTCTCAGTGCCTCAGTGACACTTCACATCAGGTGACACGAGAACAGCTAAAGTATATGGAGCACTTGCCATGTGCGGACACTGTTTTAAGTGCTTTATGGTAACGAGTCGCTCAGCCCTCCTGTTTTACGGGCGAGGACACCAGGGCACGGGGAAGTTTAATGATGGCCTGGTATCGCGCGGCGAGTGGCAGGGCTCGGGTCTGAGCCAGGCGGTCGGACCCTGTCCCTGCCAGCCTGGCACGGGCAGGGCCGCACGTGGGGCGGGCGGGGACCCCTGGGATTCCTGCCCCAGCCGTCACTGCTGCCCCTCAGCCCCGGCTCCTTCTCCCGCTCAGGACCCCAGCAGCTCTCCAGGCCACCCTCGAGAGCAGGCAGGGCCTCGTGTCTCTGGCTTTTCTTGAAAATCCTCCCGGAGGCTCATCTTCTTCCCAAGCTGAGAGCTTTGCCACCTGCTCTGCTTGGGCTGCAGGGCCCCGGGAGGCTCGGTTGCTGCTTCCTGGGCTCGGGTGGAGCCAGGCAGGGCGCACTGGGGTCATTTTGGCTTCTCATTCCTGAGCTGCAATGGTGCCACCCGCGAGGTTCTTAACAGTGGAAGAGACGTTGCTGTGGAAATGGGAGGGTAATAGGAATAACCACTGTCCGTGCTTCAGGCTAGAGCCAGTACCAGGCGTGCTGAGCAGAGGCGGTCACCTTGTTACGGTGGGATTCACTGCAGGAAAGAGGATTGATTTTCCCTGTGAGAACAGAGATGGGGCACAGGGACCTACCTCCCTGTGTGATGGCGAGCAGGTGGGGGGCTCCTGGCCTGCAGACCTTCCTAGGAGGAGCAGGGAGGGGCCGCACCTACAGCTGAGCCATCTTCTCCAGGGGAGCTGAGGCCCCAGTCCTCTGGCTCAGTGGGGACAGAGGCCCAGGTACGACACCAGACTCTTGGGGGCCTCTTGCCTGTGCCCACCAGAGGAGAGGAGTCGACCTCTGCACCTCAGGCTCCTACCCCAGAGCAGGTGTGTCTGAAAGGCAGGTAGAGCTGGGTTTTCTGGCCTCAGGGCCCACTGAACACAGCAAAGGGCAGGAGTCCAGGCCTGTGGCAGAGGTGTGTCCCCGCTCCTGTACCGCTGGGCTGGCATCACTGCCGAGGCCTGGGACCTGACCCCTGGTCAGACCCCAGGTGCTGAGGACGCGGGTCTTAGTTTTCTGGCCACCCCTCCTGCCCCAGGTAGCCCCCGGCCCTAGGTCACTGGACATAGCACTCCCAGATCCGCGCGCCGCGCCTGTCCCCTCGTCCCCTTTCAGCGGCTGACCCTGCAGCATGGGCCTGGTCACCCGGAACTGCTCCACCCCGGGGTCCAAGGCTGCGACCTCCAGCCACATCTCTTGTTCCCCCAGCCCCCTCTGCCTCCTTCTGCACCCACACTTCTCCCAGGCTGACCTCACTTCCTGCTGCCTCATCCCCTGGGCCTCGGTTTAGTCGCCTCCCCGCCATTAGCGCAGTTCTCTTGCTCCCTTACCGTTTCCATCCTGCAGACCTGCACCTGAGGTTCTCCCTCAGCCTCTCCCACCGTCCTGCAGCGGGCACCACCGTCACCTCCCTCCCCTCCCGGGGGCACAGGGCGGTTCCTTCCCGACAAGTTGCCGCTGCCTGCGTTTCCCCCTCCTCTGACCCACCCTCCAGCACCCCCGCCGTGACTTGTCTCCTCTCTCCTGTTCCTGCTGCTGGGTCTAACCCGCGGCTTCTGAGCTACAGGCTCAGCCCGCTAGCCACCAAGCATCTGCCTGCAGGGCGCCCCTGCACGGGGGCCCTCCAAGGCACCTCCTGGACTCATCTTTGTAGCCTGGCACCTAGCGTGGTACCTGGCACATCGTAGGTCTCCAGTCACATAGAATCTGGATTCTTGAGTGATGGCCCTGTGCAACGTGTGGTGGGCCACACAGAAGCCCTGCCCTCAAGGGCACACGTAGGCACTGTCACCCTTCCTGTGGTATTGGGGGTGCCTTGGAGGCACAGAGCCAAGCCTGGGGTTCTTCACGGGTTTCTGAGCTCTGTCCGCGCTCTGAAGGTGCTCAGGTCACGGTGCTGAGTCTGCTCAGGGCAGGAGGTGGCCTGTTCTGGGCCTCCGGCTGCTTCCCAGTGAGGAGCGTGCACTGCAAGGTCTCTGCGGAGGCTCACCTGGCTCCTGGCTGACACCTGTCACCAGGATAAGGGCGTTTCTTCCCAGAGTGTCCGCGCCTGCCCCTGCCCTCCCCACTCAGTCTCTCCTCCCCCACAGGAGAACCTTATGCTTTCCATCCTGCCCAAGCACGTGGCAGACGAGATGCTGAAGGACATGAAGAAGGACGAGAGCCAGAAGGACCAGCAGCAGTTCAACACCATGTACATGTACCGCCATGAGAATGTCAGGTGTGCCGGCTGCAGGCCTGGGCTCCGAGCGCAGGACGGGGGCTTTGGGGGGGGTCGGCGGAGCACTGCGGGGTTCAAGAGTCTTCCCGGCACTGGAAACACGGCCACTCCACAGTGTGAGCCTCAGCCGCCGCAGGGGCCACCTTGCTGCCAGATGTTGGGGCTGAGACGGGTGCCGTGGTCCAGGCCCGTCATTGTACAGACGCCACCCGAGAGATAAGCTAAACGCCGGAGCCCTGAGTGCACCCGGCACGTGCCAGGGTCTCACCACTTCGGGGCTCGAGCAGGGACCTGGCCGCCTGAGGGCTGGAGCGGGAGCTGGCGGTGGGCAGCGTGGAGCCCGGCACGCCGTGCGGGTCCTCACCACCGGGGCCTGCCTCCCCTCCTCAGCATCCTCTTTGCCGACATCGTGGGCTTCACCCAGCTGTCTTCAGCCTGCAGCGCCCAAGAGCTCGTGAAGCTCCTCAATGAGCTCTTTGCCCGCTTCGACAAGCTGGCGGCCGTAAGTACCCTGACCCTCGCCCAGCTTTCCGGGGTGGGGTGGGGGGCGCCATCCTCGTGACCTGGGCCTTCCCCTCCTCCTCCTCCGGCTCCCAGGACTTCCGCCCACCCATCCGTCCTCTGCTCTCTTTGCCCCGCCCCCCCGCCGGGGAGGGGCTCAGGACCTGCCCTTTCATCTGTTCTTTGCCCCGCCCCCCCCGCCGGGGAGGGGCTCAGGACCCGCCCTTTCAGAAATACCACCAGCTGCGGATTAAGATACTGGGCGACTGTTACTACTGCATCTGTGGGCTGCCTGACTACCGGGAGGACCACGCCGTCTGCTCCATCCTCATGGGGCTCGCCATGGTGGAGGCCATCTCGTAAGTGAGGGGAGCGTGGGTCCCGGCTCCAGCACGCCTAGCCGCGCTGCTCTGTCTCCGTGGGCCCTGTGCATCCCGAGGCCCCCGAGCCGGGCTCGTCAGGGGATGAGGTGGGTGCGGCGTGGTCAGTCCCAGGCTCTGGGAAGTCGGGCTAGGCTTACCTTCCTCACAGCTGAGGGAAACTGCAGCCTCCAAGGGATCCTTTTCTAGCTTTAGTCCACATTAGTTTTTTCTGCTGGAAGGTGCAGTCATCATGAAATTCTGCCACCTTCCATTTGCTTTCTTTTCCTCCCAAGTGTCCCCGCCATCTCTTCTCCCCGTGTTTTCTCCCCGTGACCCCCAGCACAGACAGGCTCAGAGAGCTGCATGCCCATCTCTCGGATCAGGAAGCCCGAGTACAGCAGTCAGTGAAGTGACTGCTGAGGTCATGAGATGTTTGGGCAGCAGAGATGGGACTGGAACCCTGGCTTCTGAGCTCCGGCCAAGGCTCCTGCCTGCACCACTGTGAGCCTCTAGGGTGGTGAACTCTGCCTCCCCGGCTCTTCCCCACTGCTGTCACTGCGCCTGTGGGCTTGGAGGTCCCTGGGGGGGGGGGGGGGGGTTGCTCCCTGCCGTCGACTCAAGGCCTCTGGTGGGCCCTGGGTGGTATCAGCCCCTGCAAGCCCCTTGCTGAGTCCAGGAATTGGGCGTGTGCTTCACCACCGTCTCCAAGGGGGTGGTTTTGCGTTTTTACTGTCTTCCCGGTTAAAGCCCCCTCTAGGATTGGCTGGAAAGAAGCAGATGCTGCCTTTCCCCTGGGGCCATAGTTCAGGATTCAGAGACTCTTACCGCTACTCCCATCACTGGTGGGCAAAGTGCTGAGATTCGTGTTTGTCTCCTCCTGGAGCTCTCAAGCAAGGAGCTCTTCCCCTCTGCACACACAGCGCATAGTACAGGGTCTGGCACATAGTAGGCGCTCAGTAAAGGTCAGCTGCACAAATGAGTGAACGGATGGCTGGAAGAGAACAGGTGGAGGTCCCTCAGGGGCAGAGGGTCTCTGCTGTTTCCTGCCCCTCCATCCCCACCCCGAATCACACTGGCCTGTGGTTGCTGAGTCTGGCCTTGGCCACTGCCTGCTGTAGCCCCAGCTGTGGGTGACTCAGATGTGGGCAGAAAGCAATGGGAGCAGCCTGTAGGCCCTGTAGCCTGGAGGCGAGGAAGGCTGTGCAGAATTCCTCCCACTGGGGGGCTGGGGAGGGGGCTGGCCACCTGGCTGTGGGCAGGCCTGACCCCTCCTCCTTTCTGTGTGTACCTGGCAGGTATGTACGGGAGAAGACGAAGACTGGGGTGGACATGCGAGTCGGGGTGCACACAGGCACCGTGCTGGGGGGTGTCCTGGGCCAGAAGCGCTGGCAGTACGACGTGTGGTCCACCGATGTCACCGTGGCCAACAAGATGGAGGCTGGCGGCATCCCCGGGTGAGCACGCGTTCCTTCCTGGGGCCAGGGGAGGGGACCGTCCCATCCATCCCTCAGGGTTATGGCCCAGACGAGGGACAAGGGGCCTCGAGGAAGCAGCCCTTCCCACCCAGGAGCAGTGTTCTTCTTCCAGGGCCTGCCTCCTGGGCCTTTCCTGCCCAGGGCTCTGCAGGAGTCTGTCCTCCTGCCCCCTTTACCCTCTGCGGGGCCTCGGGGCTCTGAGGTCAGGGCTGGAGCTCCTTCAGTGTGCAGGTCACCCCGAAGGGCACTGTTAGCAGTGAGAGTCTCCCAACAGGCTCTAAGGCACCTGCACATCTTTCCTGAGTTCTTTACAGACTCGGCCAGTCAGGTGGGGCAGGCTCCACCCTCAGGGTGGACCAAGGATGCGGTGAGACCTTCCCCGCCTGGGTCAGGGGCTTCTCTCGGAGGCAGTGGCAGTTCTCTCCCTAGTGGTGACTCCCCAGAAATGGGCTGTTACCCCTGACAGCAGGTGTTGCAGTGGAGAATCACACCAGGTGGATGATAACCAGGCCTTCTGACCTTAGTGTTCAGAGCAGACTTCAAATTCCTCATCTCATTTGGTACCCTCAGCAGCCTGAGGACAAACTGTCTCATGGATTGAAGCTGAGGCTTAGAGAAGGGGAGGTGCCGGGCTGCCTACACAGCCACTTAGCGCCAGGACTTGCCCATCACCGCTCCGCCTCTGTCCCCGGGGGTAGGGTGCGGGCTGCCACGGGGCCTGTGCTCAGGGCCCCTCTCGCCGGAGCCCAGGCGTGTGCACATCTCCCAGAGCACCATGGACTGCCTGAAAGGCGAGTTCGACGTGGAGCCAGGCGATGGGGGCAGCCGCTGTGATTACCTGGATGAGAAGGGCATCGAAACCTACCTCATCATTGCGTCCAAGCCAGAGGTGAAGAGGACAGCTGCCCAAAATGGCCTCAGCGGCTCGGTGAGTCCTCCACCCACCCCCTGGGCCGGCAGGGAGGGAAAGGCAGGGATTGGAGGTGAGATTGTAGAAGAGTTGGCAGGACTGTGAGAGGTCCCGCTAGCTGCTGAGTGTTGGAGCAAAGGGTAGTACGAGCTAAATATTTCGTGCCCAGTGTGAAGTCTGAGCTACAGTAAATGCTCTAAAGAACTCAGAAAAGTAGGAAGCTGTCTTGCAGAAAATTAGGAAATGTCACGACAGAAAGTGGAGCCCCATGAAATGAGACTTGACCTTATCACAAAATTATTGAGTCTTTATATTTTAAGAGTGCTAGGGGACTTTCCTGGTGGCGCAGTGGTTAAGAATCTGCCTGCCAGTGCAGGGGACATGGGTTCAAGCCCTGGTCGCGGAGCAACTAAGCCCGCGAGCCACAACTGCTGAGCCCGCGGGCCACAACTACTGAAGTCCGTGCGCCTAGAGCCCGCGCTCTGCAACAAGAGAAGCCACCACAATGAGAAGCCCGCGTACCGCAACGAAGAGTAGCCCCCGCTCGCCACAACTAGAGAAAGCCTGTGTGGAGCAACGAAGACCCAACGCAGCCAAAAATAAATAAATTTATTTTTTAAAAAAAGAGTGCTACATGCACAACTTCAATATGTTCACTGGAACAAATGAACAACGCATCTTCTAAGCTATTCTACAAGATGGTGATTGACAACAATTTGAGAAATCAGCTACCTTTGTGAAGTGACGGAACATTTACCATTTCTGGCAAAAAAACGTTCTTAGTACATTTAAAAATGCTGTTCCTTTAAAGAATTACCCACAAATTTGGTTGTACTGGTGACCACCTTGAAGTCATAGGGCAGCAGTCAAACGTATCTTTGTGACAACCACACTCATTCCTGTTCGTTCTAATCTTGCATTTTCTCATTTTATTTAATCAACCCTGCGTGGTGCGTCATTTGACTCAGGAGTTGTTCTTGGCACCTGACACCCCCGGGAGGGTTACGGATGGGGCCCTGGCAGCAGTGTCTTTACGAAGCTGGTGTGCAGGAGTCATTATTCAGTTTTCCAATTAGAGAAAAGTTGAGTACCTGGACGTGTAGCTTAAAATACTAGCACAGAGGCTCTGGGTGAGTAGGAGTGGGGTCTGGGCTGTGGGCCGTTGAGCCCCGTGGCCTGGGTGCTGCCACACAGGACAGGAGCACAGGCGACAGCTTCCAATGAACGGGGGTTAGACTTCTTCGTAAATGCTCCGTCAGACAAATGAGGGGGCCCATTTCTCATGGAAACGGGGGCGCTGTTCCCTTCAAAACTAATTTTCCTGACGTTTTGGGGCAATCCGGGTTTTCATTGTGTTGTAAAGTTGACTTTTAACTGTTTCTTCGTGCCCCTACCTAAAAAACGTGGATGTCGCAAAGTGGAAAAGCTGGGTTAAAGGTTCTGTACATTGAAAGTTTAACCCATGTGCCTGCTACTTACCTCCTGCCACCCTCCCCATGCCTGTGCTGGCTCTCTCCTCACTTTTTTTCTTCGTTCAGTTGAAAGATGAACCCACGGTATCTTATTGTTTTAATCGCATTTCTTTAGCTATTAGTAAGACTGGACACTTGTAACATGGCTGTCAGTCTGGTGATTTTCTTCTGTGACTTGCATACTCACATCTCACCTTTGAGGGCTTTTCCCGCCACTGGTTTGTAGACGCTTCTTGTTTGTTAGAGGGCTGAACCTTCTGTCATACCGTGCTCATCAGCTGTGTATCAAGCATCCGCTTCGTGCCCAGCGCTGGGCTGCATCTGTCTCGGGGAACTCGGAAGTTGAGCTGCTGTAGATTATACCAGTCGTCTTCCCTACAAGGCGCTGCAGCAACTGTCAGCCCCCAGTGTGCGTTAAGTGAACAACTTAGCCATTATCAGAAGCCCATGTGATTAGCTCAGTAATTGTTGAAGATGTCTCCAGCTCAAGCTGTGCTCCGAGAAGGCCATGTCAGCGAATCACCAAGCCCGCTCAGCAGTCAGTCAGAAGTAGTCGAGCGCAGAGATAAACGCGTGAATGATGTGTGAGCGATAATGGGAAGCAGTAGGGAAAGTGGTGACGGCGGCTTCCCTGGGCCTCATAGGAGCAAATACCATTCCATCTGCAGAAGCCTCTCCCCGGGGTTTAGCTGAACAAAGTGATAAGGAGGAGAGTGTGAGGGGAATTGTCACAGTGGATCCTTTCCAGAGTGTTAAAAAGATACCTCCCATCTATACTGACCTTGCTGTTAGTCTCATTCAGTTGTTTTTTGTTTGTTTTATTTTTTTGCGGTACGTGGGCCTCTCGCTGTTGTGGCCTCTCCCGTTGCGGAGCGCAGGCTCAGCGTCCATGGCTCACGGGCCCAGCCGCTCCGCGGCATGTGGGGTCTTCCCGGACCGGGGCACGAACCCGTGTCCCCTGCATCGGCAGGCGGACCCTCAGCCACTGCGCCACCAGGGAAGCCCTCATTCAGTTGTTTTAAATGCCATCTCCGACAACTCCCAAATTGAGATCTCAGCCCCAACCGGCATCCCTGCACTAAACTTGCAGCCACGTGTGCATCTCCCTCTGTGTATACAACAGGCCCAAAGCTGAGCTCCTGATCTCTCTACCCTACAACACGCTCTTCCTCAGTCTTCCCTGTCTCAATCAGTGGCAACTCCGTTCTTTCCACTGCTCAGCCCCAAACCTTTGGAGACATCCCGACCCCCCTCTACAATCCGTGAGCCCCTCCCTGCAAGCTATAGCTCTCGCCCCGCTCTCCTCACACCCTGGCAGCCGCCGTCTCGTCCGAGCCATCTCATGCCTGGGTCAGCGCAGTGGTCTCCCAGTCTGTTGCCCTGCTCTGCACCGCCCCCCACCCCCGTCTCCACACAGCAGCCAGAGTGATCCTGCTGGGGTGTTAGGTGAAATCATGTCACACACACATACCCCGCCCCCGCCCCGCACTGCCCACTCCACACCCTCCTTCGGTCCCCATCTCAGAGGAAGAGCCAAAGTCCCCTGAGGTCAGGAACCCCATCCAGCAGGTCCTCACCGCCCTGCCCCTTTCACTCACTGGGCTCGGGCAGCGCCGCCCTCCTGGCTGCTGCTCAGACACTCCGGGCCTCCAGCCCGCTCCAGGCTTTCTCTTGCTGGAACCCGTCCCTGAGAGCCGCGTGATGTGCTCCGGGTCTTCATGGAAATGTCATCTTCATGGTGACACCTCCCCCACTCCCCTTACCGTCACTCCCCAGCAATCCCCGTGTCCCTTGCCTACACCTCTCCAGAGCACTGCCCTCTGACCTTCTGTAATCATTTACTTCTTTACTTCGCTGATGTCCGGCCGTCCTCACTAGAAGGTGGGCTCTGAGGTTAGGACATTCTGTGTCCCCAGGAGTTACAACAGTTCCTGTCCCACAGTAGGTACCCAGTAAGTACTTGGTAAATGAATGAATGAGCTGTTTTCCTGTATAGAGCAGTATTTTCCCTTGACAGAGTAAATTAAATAATCATTGGGGAAATTGGTTTATGGAATTTATTCAGACTTTTGGAAGGCATTTGACAGGGCTCGACCCCAGAAAAGATCTCTGTGAATCACTGTGTCACTGAGTTACTGTTTTAAAAATAGGAGTTGGAACAATAAGGTCTTTCTCTGCTTAGAAAAGTTGTAATACTAGAAATGGATACTAGAAAATTACAGCGTTTTAAAATTGATGGTCTAGAGAAGGAACTGAATAGTGAGATTTCTAAGGTTACAAGGCCTCTGAACTCTGGTGGGAAGATTCCAGACTGAGAGTAGACCAACCCCACGCTGGGTGGGCATCTGGCAGTGCCTGGGGGCTCCTGACGGCCACTCCCTCCTGCTGCAGGCTCTGCAGAACGGAGCACCACCTTCCTCAAAGCCCGGCTCCCCTGCCCTCATTGAGACCAAGGAGCCCAACGGGAGCATCCACACCAGCGGCTCCATGTCCGAGGAGCCAGATACCCAGGTACGTGCGGGGCGAGGCCTGGGATGGCCTGGCCTCTGTCTTTGGTGGCTGTGTAACCTTGGGCTGGTCACCGCCCCGCCCCCTGGCCTCACTGTCTCCTCGTCAGTTACATGGGGTGGAGGTGGCTGAGGTCAGAAGAGGTGCTCACCTCCGAGGCCTTGTCTGGCTCCCATGTCCCAGAATCCTAGAGATCTGAGGACACCCACGGAAATTTCTCTAGGATCCAGGGCTGTTTCAGAAGTGACACTAAAGGGCTGGGCTCACCTCTCTGGCTAGGTCCAAACCCCACAAGTCCTGTGCACAGATGAGGGGTTTCCAAAGGAATGAACAGGATGGCCCCCTGAGGATGGGGTGCGCCTTGGGAGAGCGTCCAGGATCCATCCACTACTAAAGAGCTTCCTGAGTGTATCCACCGACAGAGGCCAGTGCTGAGACGGGTCTCGGCCTCGCGGAGGCTGCCGTGAGCTGGTCGGCCACACCGCTAGTCTCGCTGCAGGGGAGACAGAACTGCCCCGTGCCTGTAGATACGTGCTGCAAGACAAGGGTAGAGGGATGAAGATAAACTGGGTTTTCCTTGAGCACCACAGCACTCAGTAACTTTTCCCTGTTGTGAGTTTCTTGATCGAAAGTGTTAATACAGACTCAGTGTAACTCACTAACAAGAAGGACGCAGAGGCTTAGCAGCCTGAGATTTTCTTTCCTCACAGTTAGCCAGTGTCGCACTGCTCCCGACACGCTTCAGGGACAGAGGTTCCTGGTGCTGGAACAGAACATCCACATCATGTTACAGAGAAGAAAATTGGGGCTGGGGGGACATGGATTATACGGGGTCAGACTCAACCAGCAGCACACCTGGGCTTAAGCCCGGGGTATCTGGATTGTGGCTTCCAGACACACTCAGACCTGTGCAGACAGCGCTGATCAGCCCGTTCGCAGTTGTTATTTGGGCTGATGGCTGTGTAACCATAGTCTGGATTCATGTGTTTGGAGCGGAGGCTTTTCCTTCGTGACCAGGAATAAAAATGGTAGGGGGTACCCCAGTCCTACCACCCCACTAGCAATAAGGGTGTTATTTTCTCTCCATAGATTTCCCCCTCAGGTCTTCCTCCCCCAAATGAGCCAGATCTGAGCTCCTTTAAGAGCGCCCTTAAGCGTAGGGTTGGGGGTGTTCTGCATCCCCAAGGATGCCGAAGGGTATGGCTGTGTGACACCCCCATCCTCGTAGTAGGAGGTGCCAGGACCCCGCCGACCCAGCAGCGGTCTCAAATTCCAGGTCTCCCACTCCCAACACCACCCTGTCTTTCGCCAACTTCTCCCCCCTCCATCCCGCCTGGCCCCCAACCCTGCCACACTGCCTTGCAGGCTGACAACCCCTCGTTCCCCAACCCTCGCCGGAGGCTGCGGCTTCAGGACCTGGCCGATCGCGTGGTGGACGCCTCCGAGGACGAGCACGAGCTCAACCAGCTGCTCAACGAGGCCCTGCTGGAGCGGGAGTCTGCCCAGGTGTAAGTGGCCCCTCAGGCACCTGGCCCCTTGCCCTTGGCACGTGCCTTGTCTGGCCCCAGCGTGGGGTCCAGGAAGTCAGTCATCGTAAATACGGCCCCTTCCTGGCGGGCAGAGACAGATGTGATGTTTGCATCTCATAGGGCTTGTTTGCACTGCAGAGTGAAGAAGAGAAACACCTTCTTCCTGTCCATGCGGTTCATGGACCGCGAGATGGAAACCCGCTACTCGGTGGAGAAGGAGAAGCAGAGTGGGGCCGCCTTCAGCTGTTCCTGCGTCGTCCTGCTCTGCACCGCCCTGGTTGAGATTCTCATCGACCCCTGGTGAGGGAGGGGCAGGGCAGGCCCTGACAGCCAGGGGAGGGTTGAAGATGACGAGCTTCCTAGGCCAGAGGCCTGCGGGGTGTGGGCCTCAGCTGGAGCCTGACGTAGGGGCGCAGGCTCTGTTCCTTGCCCCCCATCCCCCGGAGCAGCCCCCGGGAATGCTGGGACCGCGCCGTGGACCCCCTTCCTTCTCTCTGCTCCTGGGTCCTAGAATAGCACTCGCGTCAAAGTGGGGGTCACACCAGGGTTGAGAAGGGTGAGGGAGGAAGGGTCCGGGGGGATGGAGACCTTGGCTGCGTGGGTCTGAGTGGCTCTGGGACAAGGAGACAGGACAGGGACGCTCCTCAATCTCGGTCACCACGGCTCATCGGCTCCCTTTCTTGGCTCGTGTTATAAAAGACAGATTTCAGGCTCTGGGTGCAGACTGGCCTCTCTCACAGCAGCAAGTCCTCTGGGGTAAGGCAGGGTGTTCTGGAATCCTTGCCCCATCTGCTGAAGCCCAGTTGACGGATGGCTGCCCCCTCCCTCCCTCCCCTCCTCCCCATGGCCGATCAGCAGCTCCCTCCAGCTCAGGGATCCCCACCAGAAAGGAGGGGGTGTGGAGCCCTCTTCTGATCACACTTTGGGGAACTTAAAGAGCCTTGGACTCGTCACATGGTCCTAGGTTCTGGACTCGGCTCGCTCACATTTCTTCTACGACCTTGGGTGCATCACTGAGGGTTCCTGGAGTATCAGTTTACTCATCTGTAAAGTAAAAGATGATGATGGTGATCTGAAGATGATAAAACCTGCCCTCGCTAACTCAGAACTATTGTGAGGACCAAAATCATTCATTCACTTCACAAATATTTGCTGTCTACTTTGTGCCTGGGGCTAAGGTGTAGGGATACAGCCGTGAACGCTGGAACCCTCAGCAGCCCTTGGCAGTGAGCGGCTCTGTTCTGTGTGCTCTCCCTTTCATCATTGCGACACGGCAGAATGCTTGTTCCTAAGAATCCCTTCCAGGTTTTACTGGGCTCTGCCCAGGGCATCTGTGAGTCCTGTCCTTCTTTAAGAAATGTCCCAAAGAACAGTTACAGCTGGGGAGGGTCCTGTGTCCCCAGGCCTGCACACAGCCGGCAGCAACTCCTGGTATGACGTGGAACTTCTCGGGTACAGGCTTGTGCCTTGCTTAGGGGGCCTGCCCTCTGTCTCCTTTCCTTTACTGTCCTGGCCCCTGACCCAGCCCACTACTCCCTCTGGTCCTCTCCTGGATTGTTTTCTCTCTCTCACAGGCTGATGACAAACTATGTGACCTTTGTGGTTGGCGAGGTCCTGCTCCTGACCCTGACCGTCTGCTCGCTGGCTGCCATCTTTCCTCGGGTAAGAAGCACTTTTCCTTTTGGCTCAGAGCTGTCTGGAAGTGAGCATCGCTCCCCGTGAAAGTGCGTATTGATGGAGTTGTGTCCTGTCAGATCCTGACAAGTAGAGGACTTCCGTTGGGGTGGCTCAGGCACTCATCCATTCATTCATTATACACGTCTTCATTATCGGCTCTGCACCCACTTTGGGCCAGGCCCCGGAGCACGTGTGGGTGGGTGAGCCAGAGTCTACATAAATGGGAACCTGTGTAGAAAAGCAGTGGAGGCCCAGCTAGAAGGTGGAATGGCTCCAGTTGTGAAAGACCCTGAAAGCCACACACAGGGATTGAGACTTTCTCCTATAAGCACTGGGTGTCAGGCAGAGTTTTTGATCAGAAAAAAAAGGGAAAAGCAGCATTTTAGGAAAATTAATTTGGCAGGTGGCTTGTGAGTAACTTGGGGGATTTAGGTACACTGACCCAGGGAAAGCAGGAGTACGTAGCCAGGCAAAGACGGCCGGCCCTGAAAATTCTCCCCCAACGTGGCTTTGCCGCCCAGCGACAGTGAGTGGACTGCTGCTCTGGTGCGGCCCACAGGCTCAGGCCGGTTGCCGCGCAGCTCTGGGAAGGGCTCTGATATCTGGCAGTCGTGGTGTGTCACCTGCACATCCGGCAGGACGGGCAGACAGAGCCGGGACCTGCGCGCCTTCTCGGTCCTGCCGCAGCCAGGTTTTGGTTGACGCACGCACGCGGCACTACTTTCCAGGTTCCTGGGAAGTATGGGAGCAAGCAGAGTGGTTAGCAGTCATGTTTACAGGGGGGAAGGCCGTCAAGACACAAGGGCCTGGAAATTCCATCCTTCTAGGCCTTTCCTAAGAAGATCGTGGCCTTCTCGACTTGGATCGACCGGACGCGCTGGGCCAGGAACACCTGGGCCATGCTGGCCATCTTCATTCTGGTCATGGCAAACGTCGTGGACATGGTGAGCCCCTGCTGTCCTGTTGAAGGGACGCCCACTCTCTGGATTAGCCTGCGTGAGCAGTTGCCAGCCCATTTCCCCACCCCCAGTAGACACAGGTTTGGAGTGGCACTTAGGTTCCTAAATGATCATCCTGGCCAAACGGCGGGGTCTTCTCCCCGGGATGCCTCTGAGGCTGCCTTGTCTTCCCCAGTTCCTCACTCTCCCCGGGTCCAGGAGCCCAGCGCCAGGCACCAGCTCCCGTCTGGGTGGTTTACATATGTTGTCTCATTTAATCTCTGTAACAATCCCGAGAGGTCGGTATCATCGGTAGTTTCATGTGAAAAAAATGATGCTCAGAGAGGTTAAATCACTTGTTTTAGGTCACACAGCCAATAAGTAACAGAGTGGAGAATTGAAGCAGTTCTAAATCCCCGTCCTGTGTTTTCTCTCTCCATATCTCACTGTTCAGGGGCCCCAATACTCCTAAGCTTTCTGTGTATCTTAAGTATTCCCTACAGTGTGGCTAGCATCAGGCATCCATCAGGACGAGGGAGGTAAACCGGCTCCACCAGAGGAGGGCTCCTGTTTGGCCTTCATCCATTTGAACAAGGCCACACCTTCCAGAGGTGGGTCACTGGGACGGCAATTTCACTGAGCCCAGATGGCTAGCGGTAGACGAAATCCTCTGCTCTGTTGTCCTCAGTTCACACGGGTCCCGAGAGGGGGCAGCAGAGGCGTTCTTGGGGAGAAGGGATGGCAGTGGGAAGCCACCAGCCAGTTCCTGAACACTGGGCACTTGGAGCTGTCACTGGTGCTCTCTGGTCAGGCCTCCCAGCTCCCTCCAATGTTGGTAGTACTATACTAGATACACTGTCTTAGAGTCCTGCTTTTTGCAAATATAATGTTATATTATTTGCTTTATTTTTAACAATTGAAGCATGGGAGAAAAGTCAGCTTGGAGACTTATTCTGGTAGCAGTGTATGTGAGAAGCCCTAGGGCCAATTGATCCGAAGTCCAACAGGAATGGAGTTAGGAGCTCCAGAACCTGACACGCCCAGGGGTTGCTGGTGGCCACAGGGCAGGGAAGAAAAGGCCTGGGCCCCTTGCGTGTCAGGACACCCCCCTGAAGCCTGGTGCCGAGGTCTGGGGGCCACTGTTTGACAGGGTCATGGACACTGGCAGGACATCTGGAAGTCCTGTGGAGGGGAGAAAAACTAGGGAGGTGTGAAACTTTGCACGTGCTAGACTCCCATGCCGAGAGCCTCCCCAAAGCCAGACAAGCGCCAGTGGGTGAACGTGAAGAAAAGTAGGTTCGATTCGGTTTATGGATGCACTTTCCATTGACCACGCCTGCCCAGCAGTGGGACCGGCGACCAGACTCCAGAAATGAAGGGTTTGAGTGGAGACTGGCTGCCGTCGCAGTGAAGCTCTGAGGGGCAGCCTGGCTGGCTCACGGTCCCTCCGGAAGCAACAGAGTGCTGTGGGCAAGTGCACGTTGGGTTTGAAACCTAACGAGCGGACTCCTGGTTCTGGCTTTGCTGCTTGCTAATTACATCACTTTGGGCAAGGGCGGCCTCTCCGAATTTCCCCTATGATGGTGGCAGCACTAAAATACTCAGAGAATTTTCATGAGCATCAGAGGAGATGATGGTAGAGCTCTTAGCAGGAATTAACTGACTTCTGTATTACTGTGCCCTGGTAAATTTTTCTTCTTTCTCGGTGTTTCTGAGGGAGCCGTGGGAAGTGGCAGCTGCCACAGCCCCGCCTTCTCTGACCGGTGTCTGCTGTCCCCTTGCACCCCGTGCTCTCCCCTACGGTCCTGGCCTCCAGCTTAGCTGTCTCCAGTACTACATGGGACCCACCAACGGCACCTCAAGGGTGCAGATAGAGGACGGCTGCGTGGAGAACCCCAAGTACTACAACTACGTTGCTGTGCTGTCCCTGATCGCCACCATCATGCTGGTGCAGGTCAGCCACATGGTCAAGCTGACACTCATGCTGCTCATCGCAGGGGCTGTGGCCGTCATCAACATGTGCGCCTGGCGCCCCATCTTTGATGAATACGACCGCAGACGCTTCCAGGAACACGAGTAAGATGAAGCCTGTTTGGGGATCTGCATAGTCTCCTTCCTCCCACCCCCCAGGCCCCGTTTCAAGGTCATGGGTCTGCACTGAGCTGGCCGTCTGTCTCTAGGGCTCATCCACGGCTTGTATGGGAATCAGGGTTTGTGGTTTCTCACAGACGGGCCACTGGTTGGCTGTGATCCCAGGACACATCCTTCCCTTTCTTGAGGAGTTGAAGACCTGGGTCACCTCAGTGTTTGGCTGGGCACCAGTCTGTTGTACCCGATAGGGCCTGAGTGTGCTATTATCTGTCCCAACAGCTTTCCGATGGTGGCCTTAGAGAAGATGCAGGTACTTTCCAGCCCTGGGCTCAATGGCACTGACAGGTAAGGGTGACCACTTTCCCGTCCTGGTCTGTGTTTTCGGCCCCTTTCTTCTAGACGCAGGGAATACAACAGGCCAAAGCCCCATGGTCTCATCCTTCCAGAGGCACGTGACGTGGGATAGTCAGGCCGGAGAAGTGAGTGTGTGTTTCTGTAGGGAGCCTGCAGCAGACTTTAGTGCTCATCTGGCCACGCTGGGCTCTCCTGAGTCAAAGAGAGCGAGGCCTGGCGAGCAGTGTGGTTTAGAGGGTGGGACAGAGAGCAGGCCGGGTTGAGGTGAAAGGAGAGCAGCCAGGTGGAGGACAGCTGCGTTTACCGGCTGGCAGGACAGACGGCAGAAACAGGAGCAGGAAGGAACACTGTTGCATTCAAACTAGAAGACCTGGATTCTGAACCCTGCCGCGGTGATTCTCTGTGGGGCCTCAGGCAGGCCACTTTTTCCTGAGTCTCAGTTTTCATCTCTTGAAGAGGATATCAGACTAGAGGTTCTTCAGGGTCCCTTCTAACTCTAAAGTTTTAGAATTGTATGATTCAGTGACTTGACTTTTAAGTAAGTTTAAAAAAAAAAAAAAGATGACCTACAGAAGGTGGGTAGAAGACTTGAAGAGCATTTCGCAAAAGAAGAAATCTAACTGGGCACTAATAAATGAAAGGCATTCAGGTAACCGAGGTCATGCAAATTAAGACCACTGTGAAAGACCGTCACACCCCTATCAGTTTGGCGAAAATTAAGAAGCCTGATCACATCCTGTGTAATAACGGTGATGCACACATTCCTGGTGGGAGTGTAAACCATTTTAGAAAACAATTTGGAGTTAATTAGTAAAGTTGAAAGGAGACCTATGACGCAGCAACTCCACAGCTACATGTACACCTTAGAGAAACGAATGCACATGTATGTCCCAGGATACGTAAGAATGTCCACAGTTGCATTGTTTATAATAGCCACACACACCTACAAACATCCAAAACAAATGAGAACGACCCAAATGACATCAACAATGAACAGGTATATAAATCGTGGTATAGTCATATAATAGAATACTGTACAGTAATGGAAATGATGTACAGCTCCACACAAAAATATGGGTGACAGTTATACAAAAGCATGGTGGAACTGTGCCCTCATCCCATCACCGAGATGTTAGTCAGTCTCTCCCGTCTCCAGATTCCTAGATGGTTGCAGCTACTTCTGTGATCAGTCAGGTGATGCAGTGTTTATTCAACATCTGGGGAGCATCCCCGAAGGCCTGATGTGGATTCCAAGTCCAGCCGGGAGGAGCCAGGAGTTGGTTGGCTGTTAAGACAAAAACCCAATGATTTCAGAAAGCTTTACTGCCCGGTGGGCATCCGGACTTGATGCAAAGGTGCTTAAGCTGCTGAGAAAAGTTTCTGGGTGACAGGAAACAGCACAGCCAGATTGGAGGGAATAAGGCCCCCTTGTCAGCGGGCAGCACGGTGCCCTCCAGCTGAATTGTCCTCGGTCCCGCAGGCTGCCCCTGGTGCCATCCAAGTGCTCGATGACGGTGATGATCTTCGTCATGATGCTCAGTTTCTACTACTTCTCCCGCCACGTGAGTGCCTGCACACCCTCCTCTTCTGCCCAGACCTTTTGGGGCCTCTGGAGAAGCAGCCCCAGGACCTGGGAGACCAAGCTCCTGGGGAATGCTGGTTTCCTTACCCCACATGGCATGTGACCCTGGTCAGGCCACCACCTCTGCCAGTTTCTGGTTTCTTCCTCAGTAGTACAGGAGCAACAGTTCTTACCTATTCCTTCTGACCTCCTGCGGGAAACTGAAGGAAGCCTGGGGGAGGGGCACAAAAGCCTGGATAAAACCTATTCCCTAGGCCAGCGGTTCATGGATCTCCACTCACCCAGGTTCTGGGGGTCACTAACACACTGACTACGGAGCCGGAAAATAAAGGGAAAGAAGCTGATGAAGTTTTTGTTTGGTTAAAAGGAAAAAGAGGAAGAGAGGGAAGGAAGTACCCTCGTGAGAGACTCACTTCCCTGTTAGCTCAGGTGCCACCCAGTGGCTTGTCGGGGAACTACAGCCACCCCCAGCCACTTCTTGACGAAATGGAGCCTGCTGGAAATGGGGACTCCTCCTCCCTGGGCTAGGAGATCCCACTGCTGCCACCACCCACAGGGCAGACCTGTAGCTAAAATTATGTCCCAGGACGCCCCACACATCCAGAATACCTCTCACATCTTCCTGTAACCAAAGGGGCTGGGATCCTCACTGCACCTGTAGGGTGGCCTTTTTGATGAGGTGAACCTTTCTGGGTCTCATTTCCCTTGCCATTAGCCGTTTTCCTTTCAGTCTTTCCATGTTGGAAATAAGTTCACATTTTTCATCTTCCTATCAAATGGCCAGCTTTCTCTTTTTTTTTTTTTTTTGGCTGTGCTGAACAGCTTGTGGGATCTTAGTTCCCCAACCAGGGATTGAACCCGGGACACGGCAGTGAAAGCACTGAGTCCTAACCACTGGGCCAGGAGGGAATTCCCTCAGATGGCCAGCTTAGAGCTCACACCTTACCTATGTCTGTGTCCATAGGTGGAGAAGCTGGCACGGACACTGTTCTTATGGAAGATTGAGGTCCACGACCAGAAGGAGCGTGTCTATGAAATGAGACGCTGGAACGAGGCCTTGGTCACTAACATGTTGCCTGAGCACGTGGCCCGCCATTTCCTGGGGTCCAAGAAGAGAGACGAGGTGAGGGGTGGCCCTGTGCTGGAGCCATGAGCCTGTGTGTCATCTTCTGGCTTTCTGTCTTCTTATGACATGGCCTGGGGGCCCAGGTAGGGCTGGACCTACCCAGCACCACAACACTAGAAGCAAAAGAAGAATTTCACAGGCTTGGTAAAGGGCGCTGCCATAGACATTGCTTCCATGGGCCACACACCTCTGGGAGGCCCATTTAAGAAGCCAAGGCCTTGGTGGAGCCCACCTTTCTGCCGACCATGATCATCTCAGACTGGTTCCCATGCCTCACTTCCAGCTCCACCCCACCCTCTTCACAGAGCTGGAGCTGTTGCAGGGACTAGTGAAGCTCTTTTTTAGTTATTAATTGTGATGAGCTACTTTCTAATAATTCAAAGTTGGGATAGTCCGGGAGATGTGTGTGTCCAAAAAGCTGAGTGTGCGTGTCATGGGTATGGAAGACAGATTCATTTCTATAGCACATTATTCACTTAGACTTTTCTGAGCACTTCGGCCCCGCCTCTTTTTAGGAGCTGTACAGTCAGTCTTATGACGAGATTGGAGTCATGTTTGCCTCCCTGCCCAACTTTGCTGACTTCTACACAGAGGAGAGCATCAATAACGGTGGCATTGAGTGTCTGCGCTTCCTCAATGAGATCATCTCAGATTTTGACTCTGTAAGTGACCATCCTGCGGCCCCCTCCCCCTGCCACAGAGCCAGCCCTTCCAGATTGCAGCCCAGGAAAGGCTGCAGAAGTCAGAGGGAAGTTAGAGAGTTACTCTGGCTGTGTTTCCCCATAAAAGCCCCTCCGCGTAACAGAGGGGCTTCTCCAGCCATCTGGAGATGCTGGGTCCCAGGTGAGAGCCTGGGAAATCACCTACAAGTTCATGGGTCTGGCCAAAACAAGACCCTGAGGCCCCTCCGATTCCTCCTACCCTCAAATTCAGATTCAGTAGACATTTATCAGGTAACTTGTATATCAGGGGAAATGCTTTTATGTAGATGCTCACCCACCCTAGGAGACTGGCACTTTCATCCCAGTGTTCAGGTGGTAGAAACTGAGGCTCAGAATATCGGGACATTGGCCCAGGATCATGTGGCAGATGTCGGCTGGATGAAGCTATTACAGGAAAACATCTTAGATGTCTCGTGGGCTTGTTGTAAACAGGCAGATCTGTCATTTAGTTGTGGCTCGTTCATCTCCGTCGACTGCTGACAGTTCTGTCTTCCTTACTACTGGCCTCAGCTCCTGGACAATCCCAAGTTTCGGGTCATCACCAAGATCAAAACCATTGGCAGCACCTACATGGCAGCTTCAGGAGTCACCCCAGATGTCAACACCAATGGCTTTACCAGCTCCAACAAGGTAGCTAACCAGCTCAATGTCTAGAGGAGATGGGGCAAGAGAGAGGCAGCCTACACGTAGCACGTGGGAAACGATGTCATAATAAAAGTAGCTGCCATTAAGTACTGTTGTGCGAAGGGGTCACAGACACACACCCAACTAGCACCACGCGGTGCAAATATAAAACCAGGTTTATGAGTTTAATAAGCAGAGAGAGGGGAACACACATGGCCCCCCACTGCTGTTCCACAGCTTAGGCCGGGCGTGAGATGGTTTGGGTAACTGTGGCCATATCCTCTTTTTTTTAAAAAATTTATTTTACTGAAGTATAGTTGATTTACAATGTTAATTTGTACTGTACAGCAAAATGATTCAGTTATACACATATACATACATTCTTTTTCGTATTCTTTTCCATTATGGTTTATTACAGGATATTGAATATAGTTCTCTGTGCTCTACAGTAGGACCTTGTTTAACCATTCTCTATATAATAGTTGGTATCTGCTAACCCCAAACTCCCAGTCCCTCCCTCCCCAACCCCCGACCTCCTTGGCAACCACAAGTCTGTTCTCTACATCCATGAGTCTGTTTCTGTTTCGTAGATAAGTTCATTTGTATCATATAGATCCCACATGTAAGTGACACTATACGGTATTTGTCTTCCTGACTTACTTCACTTAGCATGGTAATCTCTAGGTCCAACATTCATGTTGCTGCAAATGGCATTATTTCATTCTTTTATGGCTGAGTAATATTCCATTGTATACATGTACCACATCTTCTTTATCCATTGATCTGCTGATGGACATTTAGGTTGTTTCCATGTCTTGGCTATTGTGAATAGCGCTACATTGAACACTGGGGTACATGTATCTTTTCAAATTAAAATTTTCTCCAGATGTATGCCTAGGAATAGGAGTGGAGGAACATACAGCAACTCTATTTTTAGTTTTTTGAGGACCCTCCATAGTGGGGTCCAACAGTGTAGGAGGGTTCCCTTTTCTCCACACCCTCTCCAGCATTTGTTATTTGTAGACTTTTTAATGATGGCCATTCTGACTGGTGTGAGGTGGTACCTCATTGTAGTTTTGATTTGCATTTCTCTAATAATTAGCAATGTTGAGCATCTTTTCATGTGCCTGTGGCCATGCCCTCTTAATGCTCTATACTTTCATAAGAACCGGGGAGCAGGAACTACCTACACAGTTATGTAACAGTGAAGATGTCCGGGCTGGGGAAATGGTTTTGTTAGGAGAGGGAAGTCGTTAACGCTCACTGGCTGACAGATTATTCTCCAGTTAGCTCAGCCCTGTGAGGCCAGCTGTGCTTAGCGCCAGAGGGAGAGGAAGTGAACTGTGGGGACCCTGGTCCCAAGGGCTGTTCTTAAAACATTACCCTAGTTTATTTCACAACTGTGCTGTACAGTGTAAGTCCTACTGCCATCTCTACTTTATGGATGAGGTTAAAGAAACACATCTAGAATGGTCATCACCCTCAAGTGCTTACAATTACTTGAAGAAACAAAATGAGGACAACGATACAAAATTCAAAGGCCAGGTTCAGACAGGGTGGTGACACGACCCTGCCAGATGCATGGCAGACAGCAGCTGGGCTGGGAAGGATTTGCCTTCCCCACCACCTCTGCCCATCCTTGCCCTGGACCCAGAGGGACCCAGGTGAGCTGTCACAGTGACAAGTCAGAGCTAAAGAGGTCCCTGGCTCCCCTGTGGGAGGAAGTGCAGAACAAAGCCTGTAACTAGCAGGTGAAGGGAGGAAGGCGCTCGGCTGGCCCTGGCGCTCATGGTTGTTTTCTCGTGCAGGAGAGGTCAGACAAGGAGCGCTGGCAGCACCTGGCGGATCTGGCCGACTTCGCGCTTGCCATGAAAGACACGCTCACCAACATCAACAACCAGTCCTTCAATAACTTCATGTTGCGCATCGGTAAGGCCTCTCGGCTCGCCCACTCCTGCCGTGCTCCCCCTAGTGCAGGGGGCTCGGCAAATCGGGGAGGATGGGGCTTAGAAACACCTGAGGCGTTTGGGCTGGGGAGGGTCATACTCACCGAGCTGGAAGGGACCTTACCGGTCTTTAGGCTGATGATGGAACTGAAAGTGCGATGAAATGGTCAGCCATCCCTGTCCCACGCTGTTGACGATGATGGCCTTCCTTCTGAATCTGGCTGGGACTTGAGTTTGTCTACCTTTCCAGGGAATCTTCTGTGCCTGAGGGCCTTGTTCACCTCAGTCCAGCCTGTTAGGATTCATGTCACCTGCCACCCACTACTGGGAAGGGGGTCTCGATCCTGGGCAAGGTCACAGGAGACTTGAAGTACCAGGTGTGCCAAGAGAGAAACTGGCAACTTCTGTCCTAAATGAGTTAGTATATTGCGGTGGCTGACATTTACCGAGCACAGAGCAAGGAGGGTGAGAAGGACACGTGACTTCTGTCCTCTGGTAGCTTAGGCTTGACGAGGAGTGTTACATAACTAGGAGCTTTGTGGTTGGAGCCAGGTGGCAAATTCCGTGAGAAGAGTTGGTGGCTTCTGAGATGGGGCTGTGCTGAATTCTGTGCTTCTACCTCAGGCATGAACAAAGGAGGGGTACTGGCTGGCGTCATCGGAGCCCGGAAACCACACTATGACATCTGGGGCAATACAGTCAACGTAGCCAGCAGGATGGAGTCCACAGGGGTCATGGGCAACATTCAGGTACATCTAGCAACAGAGCCGACCGTGTGCTCAGATCCAGGGAGTGGAATCGGAATAATGCATGTTTTGCTGGGCACTACCGCCTCCTTTCTGTTGGCCCAGAACGTTAAGTTGGCAATGCTGAGATCAAGGGCAGGAGTGGGAAGAGATGCTTCAGTAAAACGGAAAAAATACTTCAAACCCATATACAAAATGCAGGTTTAAGTTCTGGATAAAAGAATGCCCTGCTTGGGCTTCCCTGGTGGCGCAGTGGTTGAGAGTACGACTGCCAAGGCAGGGGACGCAGGTTCATGCCCTGGTCTGGGAAGATCCCACATGCCGCGGAGCGGCTGGGCCCGTGAGCCATGGCCGCTGAGCCTGCGCGTCCAGAGCCTGTGCTCCGCAACGGGAGAAGCCACAGCAGTGAGAGGCCCGCGTACTGCGCCAAAAAAAAAAAAAAAAGCATGTCCTGCCTCTTGGTGTGAACCAGTGACACCTTGGGCCTCCAACAGCTCCCCCCAAAACCACCCTGATCTGTATCACTAGCTCTGGCAGGAAAGCTCCACAAGAAGGGCAAAGGGGACAGAAAAGCAGGCATACAAGTTGCCAAGCAAGGCGACCTGTGGCTGACCTCCTAGGAGAGGGAGCACAAAGGTTACAGAGGGGCGGGCCAGGCAAACCCCACCCCCCCCCCAACCGGTACACAGGCTGGAAGGGGCAGAAGAGCGCTGGGAGCCTGTGGACGGGGACCCTGCGTGGGTAGCACCAGGCCCCTCGGCCCAGGTTCACTCTCTAAGCCGACACTCTCGGTTCTCCCTCTACAGGTGGTGGAAGAAACTCAAGTCATCCTTCGAGAGTACGGCTTCCGCTTTGTGAGGAGAGGGCCCATCTTTGTGAAAGGGAAGGGGGAGCTGCTAACCTTCTTCTTGAAGGGGCGAGAGAAGCCTGCCACGTTCCCTAATGGCTCCTCGGTTACACTGCCCCACCAGGTAGTAGACAACTCCTGAATGGCCTCGAGACCCACGAGAGTCCACACGGGAGGGAGAGTTTATTTTCTGGAATCAAAGGCAGGCCTTGGGAAAGGACAAGTGACCAAGTCCCAGCATTCCCAAGCTGTTGAGGCGCACACTCACGTAGATGTTAGGTTTAAATCTCCTCAAGCCTTCATTTGTTTATGGACGTGTGAGCTCTGAGGGTGGCCATACTATTCCTTGGTGTGCCTGTAGTGCCTGTAGCTTCCCCAGAGAGTAGGGCTCTTAGGCATAGTACTGGAGTAACCTTCCAGAGCCCTAGTTTCGACCAGCCCTCCTCCCCCAGAGAGGCCGTGGCCACTGTGAGCAGGAATGTACCAGAGGCAGAACAAGGCTGCTGCCTTTGGGCCTGGCTGGGAGCACAGGGTGGGCAGCTCTGTTTACAGCAGGGCTGGCAGCTGCTCTGTCCCCAGCTAGAACTTGGAAGCAGTGCTTTTCACTCTGAAGACCTGCTTGCCTCTGTGGTCCGAGTTACGTGACGGGCCTCGTCCTGATAATCTTGAAAGGTTCTTCTGGAACCCCAGTCAGTCACCTTAGTCATGAGAGCAGAAAGTGCAATATTTCCTTTTACCTGGTGGGAGGGAGGGAGGGAAAGGGACTTTATTTCTGAAAGAAAAATATATAAACAGATCTTCTACATTTATATTTTTAACTTTCTGTTAAAAAACACTTTCCGATATTGCCTTGCCTTTTGAGCTCTTGCTACAGTCGCGTTTGCTACTGCTTTAAAAGCGAATTTACAGGTATTGATAAAGAACAAGACTTTTATTAAAAGCTTTATTCAGCTTGAATGCGATCATTGGGAAAATTCTGTTAACAGCCCTCACCTGAGAAGTGCTTTGCTGCCTCCCACACTGGTCCTCACCATGTGCCTGGAAGGCAAGAGCTTAAACTAGGACCTTGCCCTGTTCTTAAGCTGCTTCTTTCTAAATGGTGGTCCAAGCTGGCTTGACCATTCCCCTGTGCTCCTCCCAGAGTTAGCTGGGGCTGCCACACCTGCAGGTTGCTGCGTGGCCATCAGGTCTTGGCCTTGGGCAGTACAGGTGGTAATGACTCCTATTTGTGACTGGGGGGGTGGGGCGGGAAACGGGACAGGAATTAAAATAGCACGATGACAGGTTTTTACATCCGAGCACTAGCCCTGCGTATACTCCCAAGCCAAGGAACAAAAAGCACCAGCAGAGCAGAGGCCATGGTTACAAGAAGTGGTACCCTAACTGGACGAGGAGATGAGGAAGATACATGTACAGCCAGGGCCTGGAGCTTGCAGGAGAGGGAAGAGATAAAGGAGAGGGATCCGCTTCCCTCTGCAGTGATCAAACTTTGAGGAGACTTCTGATCATGCTTTTTTACCGCTGAGCTTAATACATTCTGTGCTCTACTAACATGTTCTAGGAAACGACGTGAGATACATGGAACCCTGATTATTTTATCCATAGTACTTTCTCATGCCATATTCTTTGTAAAGCAGTGACCTAGAATATTCCATTCCAAACCAAAGATTAAACACACTTCCCTTCTTAACTATATGATTCATGTCATATCATGAACCTAGAGTGTTCTAAGAACTTTCTTTTCAAAAGTCACAGATAAGGAAAGAAAGTAAGGCAAAATTACTTGAAGGTATCATAAAAGCTAGAAATACTCTTCAATTGTATGGTACATACTCCCTTTTTCACAAAATGCCCTCTATTACCCCCACAGACCACTCTGATTTTTAGCTAAAATGTATGATCAAATCAATCTCTCAAGAGAAGAGATACTCTTGAGCATTGTAACAAGTGACCAGGCAATCACGGAGAACTGTCTGAAAATGCCAGTGTCTACAGACTCAAACTTGTCCCTAACCATGCTGGTGAGGTGGGTGTCTGTTCTCATTGCAAGGACGGTCCCCAGGCAAGGAGTCTGAGCCTTTCAACAGTTTTCAGTTCCCAGGACCTTGCTTGCAACTGTGGTCAGTACTAGTTTACTCACTTCTGATGTGTTCCCAATGAAAATAATATTCTAGGAGACCAGGCTCATATCCAGCTTGTCTCCTTTTCTTGCAAATGAAGTAAACACTTGATGTAGGGGCTTTGTAAAAAACAGATCTTCATGGGCTGCTCGCTGTTCTTCCTGTGTGGTGGATAATGCATCCGTCCCTAGAAAAAGATAGAACCTATCAATCTCATTTAGTGCAACTGTAGGAATCAGAACTTGGATCACTAATATTCTGGACCCATCTAACTTTTTTTTTAATTTGGTCTGGAGCTGAGAGAGGCTTGCCCCTTACTGGTCCAATGAAAGTTTGAGACCAGAAACTCTGCCCAGAGAAATCAAAAGCCTATGATGTGAAACCTGTGGCAGCTTCAAAATTTCTTCCTCGTAAAAACATTTTATCCTTTTTCTCATTATCGCCCATGTACTATGGTACACTTAACGAAAACAAAGTCATAGCAAATGTCTCAGCCATCCCTGAAAAATTCTCATTTAGAGAAGTCTCTGGAGAGCTAAGTATATGCTGACTTGTCATGTCTACTTGGTTTCACAGTGAAACGAGTCTTGGCTCTCTCCACCACAGTGACCCTATGACACAGCCTCATTAGCTGTCTAAGAGGGGTCTCCAATGAAAACAAATCATAAGCTGAAAGAACTCTAGCGGAGTTGGATGGAGCAAAGGAGAAAGGAAAACTAGGATAATTGTGTTTACTACTTACAAAGAGGAGAGGAAAATTTGGTAGAAACAAGGAAGATATTCTTGGTATCTGTCTTCATATTTTTCTGTTCATAGTACATAAACAGAAGAAAGTGTCTGGAGGCCCAACTGATGTAGTCTATTTCACCTTGTCTCAATCAACCTGAGTAACCCAGGCATATTACAGTTTCTTCCTGGAGGTATCCTTCCTCTTACCTTGATAAGTAACAGTGACATCAGTTGGAAGAGTTGTCGTGAGGTCCTTATATAGCAGTCTAGCACAAAATGGGAAGAACTGGCCTTCCGGCTCCGCTTTGTAAGTAAATGACAGCAAGTTGCACAGTGAGTTTCTCTGCAAAGGCCCAGCCAGAAAGGCTTCAAAGTCACTCTGATGGGGGTGAGGATCAAAAGAGACACAAAGTATATGACAATTACAACTCCAAAGGCAGTGAGTGGTTATGACGCTTCAAACATGTCTACCAAAAACAGGGCCTATTAATTAAATCTCAGCAATAAATGAAGGACAGAGAAAGGCCTGAAAAAAGGACAAATGACAGAGATTTATAAGATAATTAAGAACTGGTAGCAGCCTAGAGTCTAAGTAAATGGCCAGGGGCTGGGGATACAGGGGAGATACTATTTCTGCCAAGAACTGCATTAACACATATATATGGCTGAGGTGCTTCATGTCTACATTCACGTACCAATTTGTTTATCTGACAACCAGGCTACATATCAGTTTATCTGACAACCAGGAGCTTCAGAGTCATTCCAAAAGCGTAAAGAGGTATAAGAGTCACTTATTTTAAGAGTCACTTATTCCCTATTTGCATTCATTTCCTACCTTTTTTTTCCCTTTTTACCTCAACCCTAAGCTCAACTGCAACCCTAAATAGAAGGTAAGCCAGAGCTTAGGCAAAGATGGAGAGTATTCCTCTGTGGTATTTCAAGAAACCATTATTCTGCTTTGCACCTATACCCAAGGTTCAGCAAGACACCCGGCACATAGTAGGTACTCTATAAATTCCTGTTGAATTAAAAGTATAGCAACTGTACCCTACCACTTTGTGAGGCAAAGGAAGGGTCAAGTTCAAAAGCTTGAGAATCACCATTCATGAGTGAATAATCCCTTAACTGGTATCCATGCTTCAACATCATCCAGAGTTTCAAGAGAAGAGAAGGTGGAAAATAGCTTGTATATTAATAAGAAACAAGCATTAGAAGGACAGTGGTCAAACTTCCGGCTCAGAGTTATGAAACATTTGAAAGTACAAAAAAAGAACATGTCCCTTTTTTTCCTTTTAAGCTCATCTGGGCTCACAAAATGCTTTATAAGATCGCAGATACCTGAAGTCGATCTGCCTGGTACTTCCTCCCAGAGTAAGCATTCAGGTACTCGCAGAGAGTGAACAGGAAGTGCTGAATATTAGTCTGTAAGTATTTTGCAGATATCTCCTCCAGGGGAATGAAGACTGGAATCGAATGGTGATGTATCTGAAGTGGTTTCCGCATGACAAGGTCCACAAAATAGGAATCCAGCAGATTCCCCTCAAAAGCAGTGCTGATGCAGACACAGACTCCTCGGCTGGTCAGTTTCCCACTGATCCCTGAGACAAGTAAGACGATACCTTAAGAGATGTCAGGCAAAGGCAGAATCCTATTCACCTGTGCATCCCAGTCCCCTCAGCACTGCCTAGTTACATACATCATGGGCTCAAAGTCTCGTTGAATGAATGACAACAGACTCTTTCTTCTCACTGACTCTGGCTCACTTTGAGTTGATAAAACCACAGAAGAATGGTGGGAAAGAAAGAGCATCCTAAATATTAAATTACTGAGGAAGAGATTTTGAACTTTTCAGTTTACCTATGCTTCTTTTTTCCTGAGTGTCAAATAATTATGGTAGTCCCCACGTCTTCCCACAGTCCTCTTATGATACAGATAATAGGTAAATAAATCCTCATTTTAATGGTGAAACAGAGACTTGAGGGGTTCAAACTATTTGACCAGTGGCATAAAGCAAGCCAGCAGTAAAGGAAGTTCTAGCACACCATCTAGCACATGTCAAACTGCGAAAAATGAACAGTCTAAGCCAGCCACCAGTCAACCTGCTGCTGCACAAAGAGGCCAATCCTGTAGGTCAAGTTGCCCATGAATAGCATGGCAGCTTTGTGTGTGTATGTCGAAGGGGGCAAAAGTCAATGTTCATGAAGTAAGTCCAGGACTTACAATACATCTTGCAAACTAACTCACTAGAGACAAGAGACCCAGACTGAAACAGGTCAGAAAAAAACTGTACCTGTAAAACGATATGCCTGCAGAATGGCTTTCACGTTTTCCCGTTTTCTCTTCAAACTTTCTTGCTCAGTAATCTCTAATGTTTGGTCGGGTTCTACATTGGTAGTAGATGCTTTAACCTGCGAGATATGTAGCAGATCAGACTGGGTACAAAGGGGCATAATAGAAATCCCATGCCCTCACCTACCTGGAAAAAATTTAAATGCACAATATTTTTTTATTATATAATCGATCAAGAAATGCTACATAGCCACCTGGTGCTATGAATTAACAGCAGAGGAAGAATCTTGTGGGTTACAGTGCTAGGAATCAGAAGTAGAAATTGTGCTGGCCTGGACAACAATAAACTTGGTTGGCATGGAGAATACTGTGAGAGGAGAAAGAAAAGGATGTCAGGAAAGTCTAGGAAGCAAAAACAGCTGCGAAGAGGCAAGGCTGGGAAAGTTGGTTTGGGTCAGACTGTGCAGGTTTTCAAGTGCCAGGATGAGAAATACTGACTCTAAGCCACACGCTGCGAGATACGGCCCAGTAGGAGGTATTGGACTAACTCTCCCTCTGAGACAACTACACAAGCTGGATCAAATACCAAAGAGGAATAAGCAATCATGCAAGTAAACAAACAGAAAATGGCCCGAAGGCACTGGAGAATCACCAAAATAGCCAGATTGAAGACTAAAGATAAATGCTCTGAAGTTAGCTGGGATTTCCTGAGGTTTTCCCCCCCAGAGCGTTTGCTGATTTTAATCACAAGGCATACAGGCCAAGTAGAAAGCTGCAGGCTAAATTTTGTAGCAGTCTCACCATGCCAGGGAAACAAAAACTGGAAATCAAGGTTACCAGAGCAGCCTTCCTGTGGGTCAAACTATAGAAAAGGGAACCCAACATTCTGCATACAACTTGCCCTCCAGGCACTTGCCAAATCCTAAACTGCCTATGTGTGACTGGGTACTTAGAAACCAAAACAGAAAGAAGCTCCTGAAAGTTAAAAAGCTAAGCAGAGATTCTGGAGATCAGGGCCTGCCAAAGAAGGGGGATCTTGACAGATCTGTTCCCAACACACCCAAGCTTTCAAGTGAGGTCCCCCCGCCCCCCACCAAAGGACTACACCCTAGGAGTAAGGGCAAACCAGAAACAGACTACTTCAAGGATTAAGGTGATAATGCCCATATGCTATCTGCCTGTCAGAAAAAAAATGAAATTCTTTCTGGAGGAAGAAGACATAGTTCAGAATCCCTATATTTTTTCATATGACACCCATCACTGAAAAAAAAAAAAGCATATCAGGGAAGAGGAACAGACCTCTGAAAACCAGGAGAAAAAAGAAGACAACAGAAGCAGATCCAAAGGGATTCAGCTATTTGAGTTATTAGGCATAGTCATTAAAATAGATTAAAAGATGAAGAACTCACACGAAGGGGCTGGAATCTATTAAAGTCAGATGAAAATCCTAAATCCAAAAAATACAATAACCAAAATCAGGAATTCAACAGGTTTAAAAGCTGACTGGACACACAGAAAAAGTAGAAAATAGGTATATTTTCTTATCTAGATTAAAGATACAAGACATAGGTCACAATAAAAACAAAACAAAAACTCCACACTTGGGAGCCCCAGAAATAAAGGAAAGAATGAGGCAGATGCATTATTTGAAAGATGCTGGCCAAATTTTCCAAATAAATGAAAAACAGCAAGTAATTAATTTAAGAAGTGCTACAAACACCAAGCTGGATGAAGAAAGAAAACCAATCCTAGCCACATTATGATATAAAACTGCTAAAACCCAAAGACAGAACCATGAAGCAGCCAAAGGGCAAAAGACACACTATATGCAAACAATAAGGCTAACATCTGACAGAAACTATGGAACTAGAAGACAATGGAAAAATATGTTTAAAGTATAAAAGAAAATAAATTCCAATCTATAATTCTATACCGAGCAAAAATACCCCTTTAAACATGAAAAATATAGTGAAATATGGCATTTTCAGACAAACAAAAATAGAGAATTTATTTCCAACAAATTTACACTGAAAGTAGTACCAAAAGGAACTACTTACACTGAAGGAAAATAATCCCAGATGAAAATCTGGAAATGCAGCAAGTAATAAAGAGCACTGAAAAAGGTAAATATATATATATAACTCTAAAGGCACAGTGACTATACAAACAAAAGTGTTTCATACAGTTTTAAGTATATGTAGAATTAACATATGACAATAATAACATGAAAGGCTGCATGTGTGGGAGAGAAAAAGATGGTAGAAGGTTCTGTAATTATCCAGAAAGTGGTACAAGTACTAATCTAAAGTATATTCTAGTAAGAAAAAAAGCATGTTTTGTGGAGGATAACCACAAAAAGAATGCTAAAAGCATGTATAATTAGAGAAGTGAAATAATAAAAAAAGATCAATCCAAAAGGTGGAAAGAAAGGACAAAAGAGAAACAAAGAACAAATAAGATCATAAATAATAACATGGTAGACTGAGATCCAGATATGTTAGTAATCATATTAAAAGTTCATGGACTAAATACTTTAATTAAAAGACAAAGACTGCCAGGCTGGATTAAAAATGTCTAACTATATGCTATTGATACTTACAAGAACAAGAGCTGTTGTAGTGATACTGATATTTGACAAAGTTGACTTTAAGAAGTTTAACTAAAAGAAAAGGGAACATTTCATAATGATAAAAGTTAAGTCAACCAGGAAGATATAACAATCCTAAATTTGTTTGTACCTACTATACAGCAAAATGGAACGAAAGGGAAAAAAATGTACAAATCCACAATTACAGCAGATTTCAACACATTTATCCCAGTAACTGATAAACAAGTTGACAAGTAAATTGGTGAGGATATAAAATATCTGAACATCATGCTGACCATATTTGGTCTATTTGATAGAGAGAATACAGTACCCCAAAATGCAAAACCCACATTTAATGCACTTGGAACATTTATCAAAACTGACCACATGCTGGGTCATGTTCTTTGATCACAATGGAATTAAGCTATAAATCAGTAACTAAAAAAATTACTAACAAATCCCCCAATTTTTGGAAATTAAGCAATATATTTCTAAAACAAACCTACGGGAAAAAGATATTACAATGGAAATCAAAAATATTTTGAATTGAAATAATGAAAACATGATATACCAAAACTTGTGGGATATAGCTAAAGCCATGTGCTATGAACTGAATGTTTGTGTCCCTCAAACTTCAGAAACCTAACCTAAAGCCCAATGTGATGGTATTTGGAGGTGGGGCCCGTGGGAGGTGATTAGGTCATGATGGGGGAGCCCTCATAAATGGGATTAGTGCCGTTATAAAAGAGATGCCAAAGAGCTAGCATGCCTCTTCCGGCATGTGAGGTTACAGTAAGACCACAATCAAAGAGGTAGTTAAGTCCTCAGACACTGAATTTGCTGGTGCCATGATCCTGGACTTCCCAGCATCTAAAACTGTAAAAAATAAATATTTGTTGCATATAAGTCATCCAGTTTATGGCACTTTTGTTATTGTGGCCCATATGGACTAAGATTCTACGCTTAGAGGGAAATTTATAACCTTAAACACATACAGGAGAAAAAAAGACTTATAAAACAATAAGTGTTCATCCCAAGAAGCTAGAAGATACGCCATGTACACTGACTGGAAGACACAATACTATAAAGATTTCAGTCCTCTCCAAATCAATATATAGATTCAGTGCAATTCCAATCAAAGCTACAGGAGGTTTCTTTTTGGAAATTGACAGCTGATTCCCAAATTTATGCGAAATTCGAGGGGCCAACAATAGCCAAGATAATTCTGAAGAAGACCTAAACTATAGGTATCAAAACTTTCAGTAATCAACCTCTGGTACTAGCACAAAGACAAACAGACCAATGGCACAGAACAGAACTCAGAAGCGGGCCCACAGTGGACCCAAAGACCCACTGCAATACAGTGGGAAAAGAGTGGTCTTCAAGAAGTAGTACTGGATGAACTGGATATCCATATGGAAAAAAAAAAAAGAAGTATGACCTCTATTTCACACCATACACAAAAATCAATTTCAGAGGGACTGTAATTCTGAAAATAAAAAGTAAAATAAAGCTTTTAGAAAATAACACAGAATATCTTCATGTTCTTAAAGTTAGGCAAAGATTAAAAGGAAATAAGAACGGTAAGCATAAAGTTAGATTCCTCAATCAAACTTCATTAAAATGAAGACTTTCTTCTCATCACATTGTTAGAGAGTGAAAAGGGAAGCCAGTCTTTAAAAGAAGATCTGGGGCTTCCCTGGTGGCGCAGTGGTTGAGAGTCCGCCTGCCAATGCAGGGGACACGGGTTCGTGACCCGGTCCGGGAAGATCCCACATGCCGCGGAGCGGCTGGGCCCGTGAGCCATGGCCGCTGAGCCTGCGCGTCCGAAGCCTATGCTCCGCAACGGGAGAGGCCACGACAGTGAGAGGCCCGCGTACGGCAAAAAAAAAAAAAAACAAAAAAAAAACCATAAAAGATCTGGAATACAGATACACAACAAATTAACTCATATCCAAAATGTGTAAAGAATTCTACAATTTAATAGATATACAGCCCAATAAAAATTCTGCAAAAGTCTTAAGAAGTTCACAAGAGAAGATTTTCAAGTGTCCAAACAGGTACTTAAAACCATCAGTTATATAGGCGAACGCGAATTAATCCACAATGATTTACTCCCACACTCTAGAATGAAAAATTTCTAAAACTGACAACACCAAGTATCAGTAAAGATGCAGAACAATGGAAACCTTATACACTGTTGCTGGGAATGTAAGATTGGTACAATAACTTTCAAATACTGTTCGACAGTATTTACTAAAGATAATCTGCATACCCTGTGACCCAGCAATTCAACAGAAAAGTATATATTTTATATCAAAAGACAGGAACAACAATGTTCACAGCAGCATTATTCTTAACAGCCCCAAAGTGAAACAATCCAGATAACTCAAATGTCACCAGTAAGTACAGTAAGTAAAAAAATTGTGGGATATTTCTTAAACGGAATAAATATATAGCAATATAAAAGAGTGACCACAGCATGCACCAATATGGATGAACCTCACAGAGATAACATTCAGCAAAATCAGCCCGACATAACAGAGTTTATACTTTTTAAATTTATGTAAAGCTCCATAACAAGTAAAACCAATGTATAGTAACAGAAACCAGAATAGCAGTTACCTTGAGGGAAATGACTAGGAGGATTTAAGAGGGAGACTTCTGGGGTACTGGTAGTAGTCTACACTTTGATCTGTGTGGTACTTACCAGGGTGTGTTCGTTCTGTAAAAGGATCTTCAGATTTGTGCACAACATATATACACATATGTGTGTATGTGTATACATATATATATATATTTTTTACTTTAATAAAAAAGGAAGGGGGTTGGAAGAGAATGGAGGAAAGGGGGAAAAGGAAGAGAGGGAGGGAAGACAAGAAAAAGAAGGCTGACCTTAACCCAGAAGGAATGAATAATTACTGACACTTTGAGCAAGGAAACTTGTAATTTAATGAAAAATGTAGTGTTTTATGAAGATTTTCTTGGCTGTGCAGAATTTATCAGAGAAGTATAAATACCAGAAGAAAACAAACTAGCAGACTGCTGCAATAATCCCGCCATCTAAATCACCTGGTAAATATTTAGGACCCATGTGGATAATACGTGCTCTACAGCAGGGGGTGGGGGAGGGGCACAAAGACAATCTAAAGAAGAATTTGACAGGTTTTACTAACTGAACCTGGGCTAGAGAGAAAGCTGAAAAGAGGGAAAAGTCAAAGTTTACTGTGAGGTTTCAGGTTGGGTTATAGAAAGATGGTGCTAATGACAAAAGTACCAATGACCCAAGTCTGGCTGAGATTAAGGTAACAGGCTCATGTCTATGAGGGCAGGTTTAAGAGATTATTATGAAGAATTCGCCTGGCCCATCAGTAATGCCTGCCAGCTGTTAGCTGCTATTGACATTAGCCGACTCCACAGGTTTGATCACTTGAGGGATCAAGAACTGAAATCATCCAGTAAGACCACAGGTAAAACGTATTACACAAATTTGCTAATTCCCAGATCATGTTTGTTTTTTACACTCTAGGAAAGCCTGCCAACGTCGATCACCCTTCTACTCACACTAGCTTGATGTTGTTTCACTTCAGCCCTCAGCTTATCTCGCAGACGTCTCAGTTCATGAATCCTGGTTCCAAGAGCACTTTCCTCTGCCTGTGCGCTCTGTGGCTCTTCCATTTTTTTACGGGATCTGCTCACTTGAGTCTCTAGTCTTTCCAAGTGAGCTAAAACACCTGAGGGAAGTAAAAAGGGAATTTCACAAGAAGCTAAGGATTTCTAACCCCAGGAACAGGAAGCACTTCAGGGAAGAACAGAGGGTGACCCTTTTTCCAGAACTCTGTGGTCAGCTAAACTGGAGACGTTGCCAACAATTTATAAAACAGGAGGAGCTGACAACAGAAGTCAATGATCAGCAACCTCTTAGGCCGAACACTGACCTACAAGCAGTCCCTGACCAAGACTGTTCAAAAAGGGCATCATCTGAAAATGGCTAATCTCAGTTATCTATGATAATAGTGACCCAGAGGAAAACAGGGTCACCAAATTCAGACTCTCAGAAATTGTTTTTTTTAATGCAGAATTGTTTTTTTTGGTTTTACACATGTTTTCCCAAAGTGCTAATGCATAACTGGATTTAGACATCCACAGAGGCTTAAATAAGTACTCTGAAAAGTATTAGGAGCATAGGACTATAAAGGCACACACTGAAAGGAACCGTCCACCAATATTACTGGGTATCAGACAGGAAAACAAGCTCACCAACAGATAGAAATTCAGAGGCAATCTCAGATCCGAGGAGACTAACTAAAGACCAATATAGTAAAGGTCACAGTTTCATAATGCTAATCAACTCTAGCAGTGAAGCATCTGTGAACATTTCCTACATATTAAGACACTTGTGGGGCTTCCTTGGTGGCACAGTGGTTAAAGAACCCGCCTGCTAATGCAGGGGACACAGGTTCAAGCCCTGGTCCGGTAAGATCCCACATGCCGCGGAGCAACTAAGCCCGTGCGCCACAACTACCGAGCCCACGTGCCACAACTACTGAAGCCCACGCACCTAGAGCCCGTGCTCCACAACAAGCCACCGCAATGAGAAGCCCGCGCACTGTAACTGGAGAACGCCCGCGTGCAGCAACGAAAACCCAACACAGCCAAAACTAAATAAAATAAATGTATTTAAAAAAGAGACACTTGTGCTAGATCCTTTACTTGCAAAGCATGTAAAGAATTAAAGCATTTATTTAATGTTTCCTATGCATTAGGCATGTGCTAAATGCTTCACTTGAAAAGCATTAAAAGAATTACTTATCTAATTTCCACAGCCACCACCACAATGCTATTATTCATCTCCATTTTCCAGATGAAAACACTGAGGCAGAGAAAAGTAAAATAACTTGCCCAAGGCCACAGTATTTATAATGGCAGAGCCAGGACTCCAACCCAGGTCTGACCAATACCAGTCACTGCCTCTTCCACGGGAGTAATGCATAAATGGCTCCCCCCAAATCCTGGGAAGAGTAAAGAAAGCTCATTGGCTAGAACTGTAGCTCTGAATATGAACGCATACTAGGAATGCAACCTATTGGTCTAGAAAGGGGTAAGAGCCTAGAATATGTGAAGTAATTTTTCCTGCTCCAATGATCTTAGCTGCCTGTCCCTTTAAGTCTTCAATGTTAGTTCCTTTCACCATCCTGCTCCCAAACAGGACAGGTCACACATCGGTTAGAGGAGGGAAGGGCTTTCAACCTGCGCGTTGTTTGGGCAGCAGGAGTAAGGGGGGAAAGGCGACCCTTTGAATACCTCCTCTGGACTCGCCGTCTTGACTTAGAGTATTCGCCAGCTCCATCTCCTCAGATTTCCAAGAGCCTTGCTAGAAAGCTGTCCAAGCACCAGTAATAGGGCTGTCCTTGGAGACAAAATAAAATGGCAAGAACCGATTCATATTCAGACAAACCTAGAGAGCAGGCACACGCAACGCTGGTACGCACCCGTGCGCCCCGGACACCCCAAGTGTCGTCGCTAGGACTCCCCTCCCCTGACCCGCCCGGTCCGCTCCCCGGGTCCGAGTCGGCGGTGTCCACGTCTACCTCCCCGCCCCTGCGCGCTCCTAAGACGCCGCGCCTCTGGTTCCTCCGGGCTTCCTTGCACACGGAAGGAGCTGTAAGAATGCCGCTCAGCCTTCCACCCCGTCACGGGTCCCGACCGCCACTAGGTCTTACTTTCCCTTACCTCCTCTCCTCTGGCTGTTCCCGCTTGCCTTCAAATCCAAGCCAACCAGTCCCAGCGTGCTTTGCACTCCCAACGTTCAAAAACATGGCAGCACTCAGGGCCCCTCCCTGATCCCGGCATGCATCGGAGGATAGGCCTGGCCTTTAAGTTGTGCGGGAAGATGGCGGCCGCTGGCGCAGAGCCGCAGATCCTGGTACAGTACCTGGTGTTACGAAAGGATCTATCACAGGCGCCGTTTTCCTGGCCAGCGGGCGCATTGGTAGCACAGGCTTGTCACGCTGCCACCGCGGCCTTGCACATTCACCGGGACCACCCGCACACGGCCGCTTACCTCCGGGAGCTGGGGCGCATGCGCAAGGTGGTCCTCGAGGTGAGGCCCGGGCGGAGGGGGAAGGGCCTTGAGGATATCGAGACCGGAAGAGGGTGTGGTCTTGAGTCGGAGGGCCTAACTTCATGGAGTGGGTGTGGCATTAGTGGGGAGGGGTGTTTGACTTACAAGTTTCGGTAAGGTTTCTGGGGCTTGAGCTATTGCCCAGGGAGCCTTACCTTGACTGGGCGGGGCCTGACGGTGTGACGAGTGGACATCGGGCCCGTTATAAGTGCTTCCCGCACCCCTTCGGTCTTACCTGCGTCCCTCTTAAACAGATGCCTGTTTAAGAGGCGGAGGCTGGTGGAGCGACACCCGCCTTTCTACCTGTGCACTGCGCCGGCCTTTTAATGGCTGCGCAGAAAAGTACTGTCCTTAACCCTCTTCGCAAAACCGATCCAGAAGGGTAAGGACGCGGGGTTCCTTATTGCAAGTGAAGTCAAACTGGAGCATTTACCTGGTTCTGACGCCAAATTATTTGAAAATAAATGTGAACCCTAGTATAATTTGAACCTAGCATCAGACGTAAGGTTCTTTTTACAGATAGCCAAACAGATCTTACCCTTACCTTCTGTCAATTCTGCCTCTAGAAATGTATCCTAAGAAAATAGCAAGATGCACCCAAAGAGCGTTGTACAAGGATAGGAGCATTTTATAATAGTAAAACAAAGTGGAAATCACTAAATTTCCAGTACGATGAATTGTCTAAACTTATGCCCTTATAATGGATTATTACGAAACTAGCATAAATCATGTTTTTGGAGCATATTTACCTGGCATGGAAGAGTGCTCATGATGCGATTCTAATTGAACTATATATTCTACATACAAAGTGATCCAGATTTTGAAAGTAAGAACTAAGAAAATATATCCAAATATTAAGTAGTGAGTGGGTAGTGGAATTTTGGTTATTTTGTAATGCTTCTCTTTTTTTTTTTAGTTTCCTACATTAAGCACACATTTTATAATGAAAAAAATATTGCTTTCATTTTAAAGCAATTTTCTTCTCATAAAATTTATTTATTTTAATAAATAAACCTGAGGTGGAGGGGTTGGGTAATTCCTTCCTGGCCAGCTGGCAAAAGCAGATCATTTTTCAAGAGAAAAATTGCTGTTGGGTAATGAAACATTAAACTGTAACCTGTAGTAAAATGTCTTGAGAATCTGTAAGTAGGCAGAAAAGAAACAGGTTTTTCCTTTAGATTCCTTTTATAGGATTTTATAGGAAGGCTTCAAGAAATCATGTAGTTCAGACATCCCCCACTCCCTTGCTTTCAGGCAGATAAAATATTTACCCCTTTTCTCAGATGAGATATCTGAAGCCCACAGAGTTTAAGTGACTCCTCTGAATTTAAAAGACATCTCATGATTCTGTTGTTAGCTATGACTCAAGAAAGGGACGTAGGAGTCACCACTAATTAAATAAAGGTGGTGCTGTAGCCATAAAGACCAATAAAATATAAGACAGTGCCAAAATTAACTCCATTTACTGGGTGCTTTGTGTCAGGCACAGATCTGAGCCTGATTTCATTGAATCTCACTACTACTAGGAAGCATTATCGTCCCATTTTACAACAGGGACACAAAGGTTCAGCTAAGTCACATAACTTATCAAAGAGCACACAAATCAGTAAGTGGTAGAGCAAGGGTTTGGACTCACTCTAACTTGTACTGTGCTGCTCCTGGTGCTGAAGAAGGAGGGAGGGGAAGTTAATGCATTCTTCTTCAGCATGCCCAAAGGACTCAGCAGATTAAGAGTGGCAATCCCAGCATCCTCTAATTTGATTAAGACAAACCTCTAGTTATCTTAGTGGCTTCTGCCTTCATAGGCAAAAAAATATACCTTATGCAACATAACACACTAAGTATCTTTATTTTCTGAGTGATAGCTATGCTATTTCCTGTAATGGGATTCAGCATGGGTGATAAAGATGATGAGAAACAGTTTCAGAAGGACACTAGAGAATAGTTTGCCCACGCTTGAGTTAAAAACTGGGAACTATCCTGGCAGAAAGAAAATCCTTCTAGGTTTGTGTGGACTAGGGTGGAAGTAGGAGGGAGGTGGAGGTGATGTGATTTTAGAAATCCTTCCAGTAGTCAGCTCTTAAAGTCAGAGCTGACTGAGGGATTAGGGATGCTGTTTAGGCACCAGAACTAGAAAATGTGTAGAGCATAATTACTGACAATGCATTCCCACCCCCACTCCCACCCCTTCAGAGAGTGAATGGCAAATGGAGCAATGAAGCTGTTGTTTCTAGAGACATGCTCTACAGTTCCTTCTTTGGTAGAGCTGTTCCTCCAGTTTCAGTTAAGAGGAGCCCCCCTCCATACTTTTTTTTTTTCCTTTGCCTTTTGTCACTTACTAAATGGGCTTTTCAGTCTGTGTTCTGCTCCTTGTAGGCCCCAGATGAGACCACCTTAAAGTTGCTGGCAGAGACGCTGCAACAGAAGAACATTGACCACAAGCTGTGGGTGGAGCAGCCAGAGAACATCCCCACTTGCATTGCACTCCGTCCCTACCCCAAGGAAGAAGTGAACCAGTATTTAAAGAAGTTCCGATTGTTCAAATGACTGAAGTTATCGATTGCTTTGATATGTTTGAGTATCAGCTGGATCCAGAAACTGCACGCCGTCCATCCCTAAGCACCGTGTACTGTACTCCTTTCAGTGGCAATTCCCTTCCCTTTAAATTATGACAGTTTCTTGAGGGTCAAAACATGTTGATATGAAAGTTGTCATTAATAAGCACTTTTAATTATTTATAAGTTCAGATGGGGAAAGTAGGTGAGTAGCATTATCATCTATGGGTCATTGCTCAAATAGGAGATTTGGTTAGACTCCTATGTAGGGATCAAGGAAATACCCTTACTTTTTTGTTAGGAATAATAGAGTTCTTCCAGTTACCCAGGTTTAAAACTTTTCCTTTGAATTCCCTATTTCTTACTCACATCCAGGTATTGTAATCATTGAATCTTGGACACCATCAACTTTAAGATATACCATTATTTTACGTGTTGTTAAGAAAGAAGAAATGCTGCCAGTTAAGTTGAGACATGTAATTTCATTTCAAAGATGTTAAAATTTATTTGATTTAATAAAATATGTGAAGTGCTACATCTATTTTCTTATAGTTTCCAGTGCCACCACCCTGAATCAGGCTCTCATTTCGCTCACGAGTGTCCCACTGGTCTGCTCGCCTAGCGTATCCTGGTTACAAGGCAGCAAGTGTTCTGCCACCAGGTTCATATATTGATAGGATCACTGAGCACCCTTTTCAGTATAGGCTCCAACTTGCCCAGGAATAAAGTCAAGATTCCTTAGCTTAGCCCTCAGGCCCTCCACGTTTATATTTCCTACCTACCTTTTCAGGTGAATCTTCTATTCCCTGATCCAAACTTGATGTATCAATGAAGACTCCAGTTGCTGCCCTCTAGTCTCTGGCCTGGGAGTCGAATGTTAGTACTCTCCCCCTCCCTTTCCTGCCTCTGGACTGAAACTTTGTGGCTCAAGTGCTATCACTGTCACAAAGTCTTACGCAGCCAAAAATGATAGCTCCCTTCTCTGAACATCTATTATAACACTGTTGAGTGCTTAAATATTTCTATAAACATTTGGAGACACCTACTGAAATTGTCTGGACATCTGTGAAGCAAAGTTTATAAAGGGTCATTTGTTCAACAGATATCTGTTGCATGTCTACTGTGGCAGGCTGTACTAAGAGCTGAGGATACAAAGGTGAATAAAAGTTTTTGCCCTCAGGTAATGAAGAATCTAGTGAGAAGACAGATATATAGATATTAATACAGAGAGAAATGTACAAGGTAAAATGGGTACACTTCCCCCCACCCTCTACATACCAAGACTGCCAAGCTACTAGATAGGAAGATTTTCCTTTATAAGAGATGGTCACTTGAAACTAGGAGAGTTGATAGGGTCTCCCAGGGAGAATTGGTAGAGTGCTGAGGGCAGAACCAACCCCAGGAACCCAAGTGAACAGAGTCTCGGGTGTGGGGGGGAGAGCAATCAAGAGCAGCACAGAATTTCACTAAATAAGAAATGAAAACATTTAGCAATTGGGAATATGTTGATTAACTTGGTGAAAGCAGTTTAAATAGTATATGAGGTGGGAATCAGATTGGAACCTATCGACAAGAATGGGAGGGGAGGTAAGAGGTGGGGACTATTTTAAGAAGCTTGAATGGGAGGAGAGAGGACAATGGGGGCTGGAAAGGTGAATGCTGGGTCCCAAAGGGGAATTTTCTTAAGACGCTTGAGCAAGTTAATAGGTGAGAAGGAGGAGAAGGAGGAGACTGAAGTTACTAAATGGAATAACTGATAAAAGAAGTTCAGGAAAAAATGAGACGTGGTAGGGTCAAGGGCATAAGGAAGGACAGGCCTTGAATAGAGAGAGAGAGAGAAACCTTTTCTGAGACTAGAAGAAAAGAAGTGGGAAAAAGGTATGAATATACATGAGTTTATAGTGCAAGAAATACCTGTTGACTTAATTTTCTTCTACGCAGTGGGAAGCACATAGCCTTTCATAGCACTGAACAAACTTACTGAGCACTGTATTACATGGTATAACATAGTGGTTAAAGTTCAGACCCTGGTAGCAAACAGCCTGAGTCCAAATCCTGGCTCTCGCATATTTCAGCTGTGTGAACTTGGGCAAGTCACTTCACTCAAGTTCCCTGAGCCCCAGGACCTTCATCTGTACAACAGGGATTTACAGGAGTGCTATGTGGGTTAGATGTGTCAGTATGTACAAATCCCTTGGAACAATGCCAGGGCACTTGGTGCTAGAACCTGAGCATAAAAATATGACATGGCCCTTAAGGAGCTTTCCTTAAGGGAAAGCCATGAGTCACGTAAGCCAGTCTAATTCCTTTTCTGCTAGGGAGTGATGCCATCCACTCCCTGCTACTTCCATTCAAGACAATTAGGAAAACATTTCCAAATGACACTGTATTTTTTAAAATTCAAATTCTGCAGTTAAGACAGTGAGAAAGCCAGAGAGAGATGAGTGTCTACACAGCTGAGAAATAACACTCTAGTAAATCCCTAAAGCAGGGAGCACAAATTGCATAAATTTCTACCCAAGTGAGGAAAGGACAGGCACTCATGTGCTGACCCAAGTGAGAACAAGACAGTAGCAGGGAAGTGGCAGATTTTCTTATTAGAATCAGCTAAGCTCATTATCATCTGAACTAGATCAGCTGTTCTCAAAGCATAGTCCCTACATCAGCATCACTTGGGTACTTATTAGAAATATAAATTCTCAGGCCCTACCCCAGACCTACTGAATCGGAAACTCTGGTGTTGTCTAGAAGCAGCCTGGTCCCAGGAGGCAGGCAACCTAAAAAGTGTACGATGAATGTGTGTGATTTACAATCAACACATTAGGACAGTGTATGATGTGCTTACAGGAAGGAGTCAAGATGGAGAGGAAGAATCTGGCACGAAGTACACTATATCTGGCCTTGTATACCAAATTTACAAAAAAACGGATCCTCCAATGGAGCAAAGTCTGTGCTTCAAGACCTAGAACAGGTGACAAATCCTTGAGAAAGAGTCTCCTATGCTTAGCTAAGTTTCTTACATGTGAAAAACTATTTTATTATGAACAAAGTGCTTCCATATGTGTTAATCAATCCTGACAGTTTTGTGATGCAGGCAGTCTTGTCTCAAGGTTACTGATTCAGAAAGGCTTTGACTTGCCCAAGATCAAAGTCAGTGGCAGGACTGGGATTGAAAATCAGGTCTTTTGTCAGTCAATTTTCTCTTAACTTCTCATAGCTGGTTACTCATCTGATTTTCAGCCATCTAGATACTAGTTAGAGAGTGGTTTGAAAAGGGGTCACGAGGAGTTCAAGCGCTGGGAGGCTGTATCTTCCATTATAAATTGGTTAATTGACATTCTGGATTATAAATCAGTCTCCTGTGACTATGAGCTGTGTGACTCAATACTCTAGGGACCAATTATAAGTGGATGAGCTGACAAAATTGAGCTTCTGAACTTGTAAAGCCGAGGATCAACACCTAGGTCATTGCTTCTCATGGGGCTGGCAGAATGCAGAGGGCTCCCCTAGAGGGCCATGTTAAAGTCTCATTTTATTGTTGTTTAAACAACATATCTTCCCCACAGATTCTGAGATGCCATTCTATGGGTGTGCACTGCTTCCTGGTTGAGAATAATGGCAGTGATGAACCACTGTTACTGACGAGAAGGTGTCAGTGTGGAAAAATGGCTGAGAACCACGAACCACTGCCCTCGGCTACTATGACCTCACAAGTTTTAGCTGTCCTCTGAGGGCAAGTTAGCACAGCCCCAGCTTCTCCTCTACTTTGAGATCTAGATATGGTAGGTCTTAAAAGCTGGCCTAAGTTTTAGCTTTGGGGGCTTTGCAAGGGTCAAAAAAGTGGCACCCAAGTTCTGAACCTAGGTTTTTTTTTTGTTTGTTTTTTTGCGGTACGCGGGCCTCTCACTGTTGTGGCCTCTCCCGTTGCAGAGCACAGGCTCCGGACGCGCAGGCTCAGCGGCCATGGCTCACGGGCCTAGCCGCTCCGCGGCATGTGGGATCTTCCCGGACCAGGGCACGAACCCGTGTCCCCTGCATCGGCAGGCGGACTCTCAGCCACTGCGCCACCAGGGAAGCCCTGAACCTAGGCTTTTGAGAAATAAGATAAAAAGCAGGTGACAAAGCAAAATATCACTTTTATTATCAATAGCTTAGATGATAGAGCTTTATGTGATAGCCTGAATGGGCTTGCTAATTTCCTGTTCTGAGACTCACGAAAGTTGCTCCTTCCTACTGATCACGTGGAGAAGAGAGAGAGAGAGAATAAATCCCCCACATTCAATCTATCAAGCTTTGATTAGTTCCACCCAAACGAGAAACATGGACCGAAAGCAATCAGCCACCAACTAGGCTATTCATTCAAACTGCATGAAGAAGAACAAGGAGTGGAACAATAGACTCCATAGCAGCATTACGTTTATTAAACTCACTCTGTAAAGGAAGAAGTGGTGATAAGGCATTCCACCTCCTCCTCAGCATTGGATGTAAGGAATTCTGAAGAAGTACTAATGATCCAAGAGGAAGACTGTTCTGGCAACAGGTACAAGATGTATTTGCTGGGAATGGGGAGGAAAGCTGGGACATCAGTAAGGAAGCTGTGTGAAATAATCATGGCACAAGACTGATGATGTGGTTACAAAATGAAAATTGAGCCGTAAGCAATATGGTGTTACTTCCTTATGGTATAAACAGAAAGAGCAAGGCAGGGGACAGTCCCAGAAGACTTGAGATTAAGGCTGAACTCTGCTACTTAATGGCTATGCAATTTTGCTTCAGTTTCCTTATCTGTGAATAATTCCTAACAGGAATTAATCAATTCAAATTTAAGGATCAATTTAAACAATACCCTACAAAAGCACTATATATCCATCACCACCACAGACAATTTAGTCTCTTTCAATGCAATCATTATACTCAATGTTTTTTCTCATTTTATTGCATTATGGAGAGGTCAGTTCAGGTCCTTGCACTGGCTAGAACCTGTAGTAGAATACTAGCCGTGTTCATAGGTATCCCTGACTTGCTATTATTGACTGCAATGGGAATGCTTTTAAATCTTCACTCTTAGGTATGTTAATTTGTTGAAAGTTTCAGAAAATTCTTTGTATCAGATTAAGGAAGCTCCCTTCTGCCAACTGCTTTGCTAAATCTAAAAAATTCATTTTCCATTTACTGAGATGATCATATGGGTTTTCTCCATTGTTACTGTGGTGATTTGCAGTGTAAGACTTCAAATACTGAACCATCTTTGTTCCTGGAATAAACCCTACTTTGGCATGATTATTTAATATGAGGGAGATGGCCTAGTTAAGAGACCTGGGTTCCAGTTACCTTTCAGTCTCCTAGCTTTAAAAGCCAATTTATATACTGATGACTTCCAAATTTGTATCTTTAGCCCCAACTACTCCCTAAATTTCAGCCGCCTCTGTATCCAATAGATTTGACATCTCCTCCTCTTGGATGTCTAACAGGAATCTCAAACTTATCATGACAGAAAATAAATTAAACCTGCCTCTTTTCCCCATCTCTGTTAATGGAAATTCCTTCCTTCCAGTTTGCTCAGGCCAAGAACCTTGGAGTTGTTTTTGATTCTTCTCTCACTCCACATCTGATATGTCAGCAAATACTGTTGTCTCTACTTTCAAAATACACCCAGAACCTCACCACTTCTCACCATTTCCACTGCTACAATTCTGGTCCGACTCATCTTCTCGCGGCTGTACCATTACAATAGGCTCCTACAGGTCTACCTGCTTCTGCATTTGCCTTCTCCACAACTATGTGCAACACAAAATCCCAAGTGATCCTTCCAAAACCCAAGTGAGATCAGGTCACTCCTCTGCTTAAAATCCTCCAATGGCTCGCCATCTCAGAGTAAAAGCCAAAGTTCTTACATTGGTCTATAGGGCCCTACACCATCTTGGCCCTCATTACCTCTTTGACCTCATCTCCTACAATTCTCTGCATTCACTCTGCTCCAGCCTCAAGACTTTTGCACCTCCGCCTAGAAAGCTCTTTCTCTATATTTTCACTCAAATGTCCCCTTCTCTGAAGACCTGACTTTCCTGTTTTAAACTGCAACCACTCTCCTCCAGTAGTGTTCTCTATCCCTCCTTCCCTACTTAATTTTTCTTCACAGCACTAACCTTCTGGCACACCACATATTTTGTTCATTTGTCAGTCAACCTTCGTTAGAATGCAACCTCCATGAGGGCAAGAATTTTCACTTTCTTCATGGACGTAGCCCCAGTGCCTGGAATAGTGCCTGGGAAATACTAGGTATTAAATGAATACCTGTTGACTGAAAATATATATGTTGTTATTACTATTACATTAAAAATATTCATTCTTTAAAGTAGCTATTGTGCAATGTTTTAAAAGACAAACCCTTAAGTCTAAAGATTCCCAAGACTAACTACAACTTACTTTTTGACTTGGAAAGAGTGACTGAAGTCACCTCTTTATCTGGGGTTATAAAAATTACATATCAAAGGCTGATTTGAAAACCTAGAACTAGTCCCTTATACTAATCTTGCTACTTTCACATACACGTGAAAATGTTCTTAAAAAGCTTTAAAAAAGTTTTCAAGAGAAGGTAGGATGAAATTTTAAAGCCGAGGCTTAGACGTGCATGAGTCTTTAAACAGAGCATTTTCTATGTAGAGCCTTTTTCCCAGTTGGTTTTGGTTGAACTTTGAAGTCTAGCTTACTAAGTAATTATCATTTAAAACACAATTGCTAACATCGGAAGAATGTTAAAAAGAAAAGCTAATTTTAAAAAATACCTATTTTATAAAAGTTTGCAAGTTAAAAAGGACAATGAATAGGAAATATGCAGCCTAAAATTTAATAAGGCAGGTGTATGATAAATTACTTTAGATTTGAAAACAAACAAGGCAGAACTGAGCAGGGCTGTCTCTTCAGGTATGAGAAAAATTCCAGGTAGGACATTTGTTCTGTTAGAGGAAGGTCTTCCTGCTCATTGACCTTTCCCATCTGTCTACGTACCAAGTTAAGTCATTCAGTTTCCAGAGGCACTGGTTTTAAAGGCCAATTGGAAATTTCACAAAAAGCCATCTTATTCTTGTTCAATTTCATCATGAATCACTTCTCAGTGGCATTATATTGTAGGTGAAAGATTAGTAGGACATTCTATATACTCACTCTGGGAAGGAAAACCAGAAGGGACTGTCTCTCCTGATCTGTCTTTTTCTATTTTCTCATTAAGTATAGTCAATCCAATCAGCTGATCTTCAGTGGGGAAGTAATTTCTGAGGAAAGTAAAGGGTTTAACAGCAGCATGTATCATCGATAAATATAAAGCTTGAGCATGTAAATAATGAAGTACTACTTTTGAGTAACTTATATGTGCATTAATTGTTTTTAGACACGGTCCTTAAAAAAATGGAAGTAATAAAGATAACTGCTAATGTTCTGTAAATTCTCCAAATATGTAGAGGCTCACATTTCATGAAAAAAAGAAACAATCATCATGATAGAATCATGATCTTGTCTTGAACTCTTGGATACTTTGCAACCTTCCATTAGCTTAACAATCCAGACTCTAGGAAGACAACTCAGCACCTGGTCTATCAGCTCATTTCCCTTATTTAAAAGACTGCTTCTGCATCTATTTCTTCAATCAGCAGTTGAGAGCCTACTATGTGGAAGGCACTGAGAGGGGGAGAAAAGAGAGATGTGAACCTCTTCTTTAAGAAGCTTACAATTTGGTGGAGAGAAACATGTACATATAGCCAAGTGCCAAATGGAGGCCACGACACTGCCCAAGGCAGTACAGAAGAGGGGACTAATCTAAGTGTGGGTCCAGGGAGGGCTTCTTGGAAAGGGCATCTAAACTGAAGCCATGAGCAGAAAATAGAGACACAGATGTAGGGAACAAACGTATAGACATCAAAGTGGGTAAGTGGCGGTGGGGGTGGGGGTGATGGGATGAATTGAGAGACTGGGATTGACATGTAGACACTAATATGTATAAAACGGATAACTAATAAGAACCTGCTGTATAAAAAAATAAAATTCAAAAACTCAAAAATATAAATTGAAGCCATTCAAAAAAATAAATTGAGGAGAAAGGAGGAGCATTACGGGTTGGGGGGAAGAGAATGAATGTGGCAATGGAAGTGGCAACACAAAATAGTAAATCCAAGAATAAAGACCAGATCAGTGTGGCAGGATCATTTGTTTAGAGAGGGTGTAGAGGGTCATGAAGCTTAAAAGGCAGGTAGATTTCAGGTCAACAATTGGCAAGAATTAGTCACCAACAGATTTTGAAGGTTGTGTTTAGAGAGACTTCTCTGATGACCGTGTGATGGATGAATGTAAAAGGCATGAAGGTAGTTACTATAATCACCCCCACCATAAAGAGTCTGGAATCCGATCTCTGATTAATAGGCTTAGAAAAGAGAAGACAGCTCCGAGGCATTACAAAAGACAACTTTTTGCAATTCGGTAATTTGAGTAGGAGGCAGTTGTTGAAAAGAACCACTAACGGAATGATGATACAATTAATTCAGGTAAGGGACAAAGAAGCTGTTTGTGGGGAGATAAGTTGTTTGGTTTGGGGCTTAAGTTTGAGGTGCTGAGTGTGGGGTGGGAGCCATCCACGTGGTAATGTTCACCAGTTGGAAATTAGAAACTGGATCTTGAAGAGAGATCTTGGCTAGAAGAGTGGACTTTAGATGCATATAAATGTAAGCAGTACTGGGTTCAAGGGAAAAGATGAAATTGTTCAGCGAGAGTCAGGGACTTGCTTGAGAACTATTACCCTCACACAAGTTTAAAATACAACAACAACAAAAAAATCAGTACTTTAACACATTCAAAATTAGTGCCCAGGTTTTATTTTCAAAATGGAAACCCCTATAAGCTTTTAAGGAACTTGAATTCTAGAGGAAAACTTTTAACTCATCAGGATTCCTAGTCTCTATGTGTCACTGTCTAAGGGTGCTTTTATCTGTAATAGTTGAATTGGGCAGTGGAAACAACGGCAGGCTTCATCACAAAACCCAAGGATAGACTCTTGGGTCTGGCACTTACCAGCCACCTGACCATTCATCTGAGCTTCAGTTTCACCATCTGTAAGACGGCACTATGACCTATTCTAATTGCTTCATAGGATTTTGAAGATCAAATGACATACTGTATGTGAATGTGCTGTACAACCTAAGAAATTATTAGCACAAGAGTATTAGTCTAGCATATTGCCTGGCAGAGTAGAAATGGAAAGTATTTACCTGATTGTAATAATCTCCATTATTAGGAAGGAGGCAGCTTCAGGCAAGTGTCTCTGTACTTCCCACACTTCCTATCACAGTGTCTGTACTGCAACAGCTCATCAAAAATGTCATAAGTACTGAAAACTTGGTCTAAAGTTTTTTGTTTTATTCTGTACCTTAGGACCTCTGGGCATTGGAGCGGGAGGAAAACCTGATGAAATAGAAATTATTCCTTTTAACATTTTAATTCTTCTTTTCTCAAGCCAATGTCTTGGGTTTGCTACAAATACCTCTAGACACTGCTTAGTTCTGCTGGTTGCACAAAGTTCTGAGATAAGCACAAATGATTAGACCAGAGCTAAACTCCAGCATAAAAGAAAGATTCGTTGTCTGCAAAAGGATCAAGAGTCAGAGAAAAGTGAATGCTTCCATGATCTGCTCCAAGAAACCAAATTTTTTACCTCACAAAAGGGGTCCTCTGCCAGTCATTTTATACCTGCCCCACAAGGAACCCATATTTTCCAAAGTTCTTTTAAGCTAAGGGGATGACACTACAGTTTCATGGAGCCCCTCCTTCATTTTCTGTCAAGATACGCAGGGACAGAATGCCTCTCCCAAAACTGTATCGGGACACCTGCTGACTTCATGCCAAAGCTCACCCTCTTTTAGGCTTCCAAAGGTCAGGCTCTCTGACTGCCTCGAGAAGGGGCCAGGTGCTCTCTTCTCAGCCTGTGAGTTCTCAGGCCTCTTTTCAAAGCCTGCTTTTAAAAGTTATTTCCTGTAAAAAAGCATTGCCTAAGGTCACACAATGAGATTAAAGTCTGCAGACTCCAAATGCATCCTAAATCATATAGTCCAGGATAGTTAATCCAGAATTTGGAATTAGAAGAATTGGTTCCAGTCCCAATTCTACTGAAAGACAGTGTTTGTGTCCTGACCTTTCTCTTTACAACTCTCTCGAAGGACGGCAGGGGATTAAATGAGATAATGTACCTAAAAGCACCTTAGAAATGTTACAGTGCAAATTGATTTTCCCTGAATTTTTAAAATTATTCTCATCAGCTCCAACAGATTATGTAAAAGCTATAAAAGCCTGCACTTCTGGCTGGTTAGGGCTAGTTATGGAAGAGACCTTAGCTACTGGCTGGCACAATTTCCAAGTGAGGATCCCACAGCCCGTTCATGTCCCTCCTGGAGCCAAAGGCTGATTTAAATTACTTTGCAGCCCACCAGGTAACATAATTCTAATAACACGTTTGAGAACTCAGAACACTGGTTAACAGTTTAGAAGAGCAGCTCTCTGGGGCTCCTTCTTGCCTCCGGGCCCTCCTTCACACGTGCCAGTCCTCAGAATTCTCAGCCTGCTCTTCACTGAGCTACTTCCTCCCCATCCTGCAAACCTCACTTCAAATGCCATTTCTTCCTCAAGCAAACCTTTCACTCTCCAGACAAGGTCTCACTCACAAAGCAACTTCTAATTCTCCTTTATATCATTTAATCCAATTGTGATTATAACTATGTAAGTACCCCCATGTAAATATAAGCTCTGGGAGGGCAGGGTTCACATCTGTCTGGATCCTTCCACATCCTTAGTGCCTTGGATAAAGACAGTAAAATGTGTTGAGTGAGGCCAGAGCTTTGCGTTTCTTCAATCTTGTTAAGAGCTCTTGTGGCAATGAATATAAAGTATAAAAAGAAAACAAATTTTAGTGCTGGCAGAAAAGGTTCTGTATGGAGGAATGCTTCCTTTGGCAGTTTTCTCCAATAAAAAAAATGTATGGGCCTAATTAAATCATCAAGATCTTCTTCAGAGGCACCAGAATGGTCAAGGATGGAGCTTGCTCTGAACTATTCACTTTGTTCAAGTGGAGCAGCTCTTCTGGGAAGAGCAGTTAATGTCAACAAGGAAATAAGCACAACTTCCTTTGTAAACAGACAACTGTCCTTTCTTTTTCTTTGATTCTTAGGGCCCAGAAGACAGTTTCTAAGTATGGAAACTACCCTAGGCAAAACCATGAAGAAGATGAAGTTCTATATCAACCTCACTTTTTCCTCACTTATTACTATTTGTTTTTCTAATGGCCTTCACACCCCTACCTTAGGATAAATTTAAATCAATGTTCAGCCTCACCTAAGTATCTTTTTTTTTTTTACCTTATCCTGACTTTTGGAAAAAAGGTTCTGTTCTCCCAAAAGTGTAATCTGAGACAACAGCTACCAGATCTGTGTGTAGTTATGTGTAGGAATGTGTGTGCGATAAACTCCCTCCCTTCCCTCTAGAATCACATTTGCTCACCCTCCTTACCCTGGCCGGCCCTACTTGGCCAAGTGTTGGTGAACCTAGTTGCCTTAAAAACACACAAACAAGAAACAGGGCCTAATTTTCATAAAATGCATTGTCAAGAAGGAGCCTCCTCAAGTAAGATTCAACATCTGCATAATAATAATAAATGTTAGTGCGTAAAAACCAATGATTGTGGGAGAGATGTTATCCTGTGGCTAAGAAGTGCTGCCTGGACCAGATCTCCTAGGTCAAGAAACAGTAGGACCAGAGTGTTTAATAATCATCAGACAAGTGGCCAGAGTTAGCATTTCCTCACAGCCTACTATCTCAGCTTCACTGGGACCTTCTCAAATTTCACTGGGCTGGTTCTTATTAGGGTGACTTCGAGGAGCTTTAGCTTCAGGGATCCTTTCTTTTACTATCCTTTAATTATAGTTAGTCATTTTGGGTTTTGACAATTCCTGCAGGATGTAGGTTTTGTTTCTTCCCTGTAAAAGAAGAGGCAACCCATCTATTCAGTAGCTGGAAAAGTGAATTTCCTGTGGAATGACAGGAATTACATAGAAGCAAGCAATTTTATTTTCCTCAAATGTAGCAATAATTTTAATCTGTACATACATAAAACAAACAGTGCAATTATAAAACCTTGAAGGTGACATGCATACTTTAAGGTGCAGTTGGGATGGGGGAGGATATTAGCATCTCCAATTTTCCTTACCACTTTTTTTTTTTTAAGTTCCTTATGCAAAAGTACTGAGTCAGGAAACTTCATCTGGAATGCTGAAGTTAAAGGTGAACTTCCTGAAGTCTGCACGTCTAAATATCACAAACAAAACAGAAATGACCTCCTAGAACAGTTTGGGAGGGACTAGCATAATATGGCTGGGCTTTCAAGCTGGGAATGAATTAAATCAGGGATGCATTTTTCTGAAAAACTAAAAGAATGTTTGTAACTGAGTGTCCTGTTTCTGTTTCATAGTTGCTACCCACTTGAGCCCTTCCATCAATCTTTTTATTCGGTACAGGTTCTGAATAGATGCTGTTCAATGGAGTTACTTGTAACTAGGGGTGGTGAGATGCAGAAAGGAGGACCTGGGAAAATGGCTTCTTCCTTGATGTCTGAGTCCGTGCTCCTCTTCCATTGTTAGTTCTTATGGCCTTTTCTCTGCCATGGAAGCAGAGGTAGCTGGTGCACAATGTCAGATGTTGTCATCGTTCACAGGCCCAGGGGTGCAGTAAAGGCGAGTGATGGGGGTCTACCTTTGCTTCTTCCAGAATACCTTTCTCAAGCTTTCCTGGCCTTTCAGTGGCACTTCTAGAACTAGAAAGTCAGTTCACTGGGTCCTTGACTCAGAGGCCAGGATGAGACAAGACGTGGCAGAGTGACAAGACACAAATGGAAAATATGGTATCAATTAGCCTCAGAGCAGGAATAGAGAGATTTATATTTGCACTGATGAAAATTCAAATTCCCAAAGTCAATCTAAAAAAAAAAAGAAGATTTTCTGTACAAGTAGCCTGTGCACTTCTGGTGATAATTCCTTGCACTGCTCTCAAGTTAGATGATCCCAGGGACACTCTAGGGCAGTATGCTCTAGCTCATCTGGAACAGCTCTTTCTGGCAGTGGCATTTTGATGTAAAACCCAAAGTAAATCCATACATGGCGTCACAGTTATTAAAATAATGAAATATTACTAGCCAAATGTAACTGCAATTCAATCAGTGTTATATTTCACACACAGAAATTTAGAAAAATCAAGAGTATGATAATAAAACCATAAAATTAAACAGAAGGAAATCAATTTCTACAAGAAATCAAATATATTTACAGTGAGATTTAAAGGGAAAAATAAGCTACTTGGATCATAAATTTAATTTTATTTTAAATAACTTTAGCTACCTCAGCTGTTAATACAATAAAAGCAGAAAGAACAGGCTGCCTTTTGTCCAGATTTAATCAGAAAATTGTATCTACAATAATTGACATAACTCGCTTCTTGTCCTTCACCCATCTCATCAAAAATTATTGCATTTTCCCCCAAACTGTATTTTTTGGATTCTTCTGTGAATATACTCATTTCGTCCTCATTCCTGGAGGCATCTTGGTTTAAATCCATCTTTAAAAAAAGGAGAAGGGGTACATATGTGGAGGCAAAATATTCTCTTGAAGCCAACAGATATAGAGTTGCTAGAAGAAGCTGATTGTACACACAAGCTGCCTGGTTGGGAAGGGGAGGGCTGCTGATTTAGAGACATTGTGACAGCCTTTGGTGGATGGGCACAGGCAAAGCCCCACTGGGCCCTTCTTCCTTGGCAGGGTCAGGACTGAGCCAGTGGAGGCGGAGCTTCATCTTCTCCTTGGATCTTGTCATTTTGGTTCTCCTCCAAAAGCCTTCATCCAGATAAGAAGCCAATGACTGATTACAAAAATAAGAATAATTAAATTTGGCTCAAGAGAGAGATTGTCCAACTGTTCTGCCTTGTTATTTTTTCAATATCCAAGGCCTTTACAAAGAAAGAAACAAAAACATCTCTCAATCTCCCAACGAAAGTGAACTTTTTTCTTTTTTTTTTTTTTTTTGCTCCAAATGCTACGACCTGAAGAATGGCTGCAGATTGAGATATCAAAAATCTCAGAAAAATATATAATATATTTGTATATCTCTGTATGTCTATTATTTAAATTTCACATTCCTTTAAAAGTGGTTATTCAGTCAGTAGCTGCTGAAGGAGGCTCTTCTGCTGGGCCTGGGGGGTCTGTGGTCCTGCCGTGGGTTTTTGAGTTCCCAGTGGACCAGGCTGGTTCAGGTAAGGGTCCCCGCCTACCAGATTCACTGTACACTGGACGTCAGCAAACACCTGAACCTGTTGCACCTGCTGGAACACAAATAAAAGATGTGTTTAGACAGAAGGGTCTGCCCCCCCGGCTTATGAGTGGGTACTACTTGAAGTGGAAACTCACTAGAGCATTCCTCTAGTCTGTAGTCACCACAGAGAAGAACTCTTCTGTCTTCTTGTCCTACAAAAAGAAAATCGCTGCACTCATTTTGCTCAGGGTTCTGGAAAGTTCACACTTTAAAAATAAAATCAAAATTGGAATGGTCAAGCCTCCTACAGGGTTGCCATCAATACTGAAAATGAGCATCATTGCTAATATTGCCAAGATTGGGAAAAGCCCAGTTTCAGTCTGGGTATCCAGTGGTGGGTTTAAAAAATAGGCATATTATTTGGAAAACTGGTTATAAAAGCATTCTATGGATGACTTTAATAGGATAAAAAAATCTTTATGATGTTAGAAGATTAAGGGCTTTAACCCAGTATTAGCAAAATAAAAACCACCACAGCTCAGTAAATAGGACATCAGTATTACTAAAATTAATGTCCAGAAGATTTGTGTAGTATCTAAGTATACTATTACATAGCTCCTTTACATATTGCCTTTAGAATTACAGCAAAATATTAGAACAAATAAAAATTTTATATTTAACTTATTTTTCCTGATAGACAATCCATTTAAACACATGAGCTAAAAATAACAGTAAACTACTAGCTGAGAACAGTGTGAATTTTCCCTTTAACTACTTTCAGTAATAATACATGTATTCCTTTAAAAAGTCTGAGGTTACACAATTTTAACATTTTCTATCAGGAAAACAAAGCCAGAAGTTAGTCTTCAACAATCAGCCTTATTAAAAAGTCATCTGTAGAACTGATTAGGCCAATATCACACTTGTGAATGTTCCAGACCAAGAATGGAGATGCTTTCTGAGGTATCCAAGTGCATCTATCTAAGGGCCTCAGCAGTTGGCAACCTTGTGCCTCATGTTTAAATAGGTTCATGAAGTATTTTAGATTAGCGATAGATTTTTTTGTTCATCACTAAATTCATGCCAATTACACTCAGTGTTTCTGAAAACTTTTCTATCTTAACTGAACAAAAGTTGTTTTCCATCAACCTTAATTGGCCAATTGTCAAACGTCCCGACCATCCAATTTCTCCATCAGTCTAACCCCTGATGATTTTTCCTCACGATGCACCTACACCTCCACTCTACTCTGTCGGATAAGGCAGACAGTTCTTGAGCTGAGCTTTTTTAGTGTCTGATGCATTAAACCTTTATTTAGATTAGTATCGTTTCTGTCCTCACTCTCTCTCTCATCCTCCTCTTTCCCCCAGTTTCCCAAATTTTGCTTCTTGTCCCCATTGGCTCCCATTTGTTTTCTTCTTCTTTTGGGCTCTTCCTCAGGTACATAACATACACCAGCTCTCTCTGAGTCTATTCCCCAGCTGCCTCTGTGCCCTCCACCCACCTTTGTTCTCTATAACTTCTCATTCCTACTCTTTTCCTTCTAGAGCTCCAACCCTGGCCTTCCTCTCTCTCTATGTCAACAATTCCCCTACCAGCCTTCTTCCACCTTCTCTATTCTCTGTGTTCTTTTCCTGTTCTCTCCTCTTCCCCATCCCAGCTCTCCAAGTGCAGCTAGCCCTCTATCCTCCCCTACTCCTTCTCTCCTTGTTCTTTTCCGTCTCCTTTTCTGTACATCTGTTTCTATATTTCTATCCAACTCACTCCCCAGCTTTTGTCTGGCAAATACAAAAACATCAGAGCAAACAGAGATTTCATGATGGGCTACCACAGAAAGAAGATTCTGCCACTGAAACTTAATGTGAGCACAAACTATAGTGCATTTAGGCAATGACTGATTTTTTTTAAAAATTAACATGAAGTTTCATGTTTGTATGTTTCAACACATGAAATACTGGGGCAGAGCATAAGGTGTTTGTGCCCCCAAACACTTAAAAAATTTTTGATAAAGGCATGATAAAACAAACTGGAGAGAAAATTCTGCTGCTTTAAAAAGAATGCTTTATTAAAAAGATACCAAACTCCAAAAAGTACACATCTCAGCCTTTTTGAATTATTACTTAAAAACATGGTGACTTAGACCAGACCTCAAAGGACTTCTGATATTGCTATACCTTCACAGACAGGCAAAGCAACACGAAAACAAAACTTATGCTTTGCCCAATGAGAAGAGTGATGTGAGAGCTGAGTCCCAACCTCTTAAGATTTTCCAGCATAGTTTTTACTTCAATTCACGTACTATCCCAGGACTCAGGAACTTTAAAACTTAGTTGTTTTGTTGTAAGTATATGTCTCTGTAAGTAGGAGACTTTTTAAAACTTCTAGTGAATAAAGACTTCATTTCCCCCAGCACAAAATCCTCTCTTCACCATCACAGGACTCAGATCCTATTTCCCGATGCTCCAACTATGCACATAGTTTCCTAACTGGCTTTCCTCTTTCTGAGCTGGCTGTCCAGTGCTCTTCCTTTTCCCTCTTCCCCACTCAAGATGAAGCTTAAACTAGCACTTTTCTCACTGTTCCCCTTCAGGGATGATGCTTCATTTGTAGGACTGAATCCAAATTCCTTAGAGTTTAGTATTCAAGGCCCCTGGAAATTTGATCCAATCTACTTTAGCAATTTTAATTCCTGTGAATTCTTATTACAAACCCTTTATGCTCAGTGGATTTGGCTTCCCAGGACTATGCTGATATTACTGTTTCCCTGTCTCTGTGCCCTCTAACTTCCAATCCCCTGGACTTCCAAGCTCACCCCCTTCCTCAGCCTCCAAAAACCACAGTACCTTTCTCCTTCATTTGCCTCCTTCAAGGCCCAGTTCACTCCTATCTCCTACATAAATGCTCTCTGACCACCTCAGGAATTTCTCCTTTCTTTTAATGCTTATGGCTCTTGTTACTTGTAATAAATTTGAGTTTGCCTTCTTTGGTTATGTAATAATTGACGTGCATTTGTCTGTATGTTTTATCTTTCGACAGTCCCTAAGTGGTATGGCAGAAAAAGCATAAACTTTGGTGTTAGAAAGACCTGGGTTTGAAACTCAGCTCTGCCACTTTCTAGTTTGTGAATTGTATATGTAGTTAAATCACCTCAGGTTCTGTTTCTTCATCTGTGAAAAAAAAGGAAAACTAACTCCTTCATAGGGTTACAGTGATGTTTACATGAGATAAAGCAGATAGTGCCTAACACAACGCCTGGCAAATCATAAGCATTCCACAAATGAAGCTTCCTTTCCTCACTTCTCCCCACAGTTCACCTAAAGAGCAAACATGTCTCATGTTTCTTTGTATCTCCACCTTTGCATAAGGCCTGTGTTTTTTAAAAATGTCCTTAAATTATGCTGATATAGGAAAGTGGCCACCCTTGTTATTCGTATTGTTTTGAAACAAACTTCTAAAAGGAGGCAGAGTACACAGTAGGCATTCTGTTTTGTCTGAATTTATTGAACTCTTTTGAGGTATTCTGATTACACATGAGTTTTAGCACTGTGTTTATTTACAAATAGCAATTAGTGGTCACCATTTGTGATCGCTTATCCTGTCTAAACATTGGATTAACCTTTCTGAAAGCTTATCTCATTTAACCCTCTCCTAATCCTCTAAGCAGGTATCTCATCAGTTCTGTTGGTTATACGGCAGCTCAGGAAAGTTCCCTAACATGCCCAGGATGACACAGCTAAGAAGAGCAGAGCCAGGGCTCACAACCAGGTCTGACTCTCAAGGTCAGGCTCTTAACCGCGATGCTACACAGAGATTCCTGTGTATCTAGAGAAAACTTGACAGCTCTGGGCTTAGAGTTTTCTTACTGACCTGGGTTCCATCTGCTTCTGTTTTGAGAAGGTCAGTGGATGAGAGCTGGTTGCAGTAGAGGCCTGTGTGTCTCAGTGCTGGATCATTTATCTATTAAAGATAAGTACAAGACCAAATTACAAACTAGTTGTTTACGTTGAAGACCAAATTCCTCAATGAAAAACAATCTCACTGACAGAAAAGTAATAGGAGGAGAGCAGAAATAACAAGCTTAGAAATTTACTGTGCTGTTAGAAGTCAGGACAGTGGTTCCCTTTGTAGAAGTAGACAGACATGCAAGGGAGTGTGGGGAGAACCTTTGGGGTGCGGCTGGTAATGTTCTGTTTCTCGATCTAGGTGATAGTTAAAAAGATGTGTTCAGTTTGCGAAAATTCATCTAGTTGTATACTTTTCTGTATATCCCTACAGATAGATACTTCAATAAAAAGTTAATTCAACACTCGTGAAAGTTAATTAGCAAAAGACTTCCACTTCCAGTCAAGATTCAGTAACAGGGATTATATTTATCCTCTGCCTGAATCAACTAAAAATTTGGACAAAATATATGAAATGAACACACTCAAGACCTTGGACAAAGGCAATGAAGGGGAAAGTTGCCCCTAAGGGTTGGGAAACAATTGAGGTGAGTCCTACCACTACCCCAGCCTACTGCCTAGAGAGAATTTCCAGGCTGCAGCATGAGGACAGGGAACCAGACAGCACCTGGAAGTCTTCCTGAATTGAGCGTATAGAGCTAGAATTCACAGGGCAGAATATCAGGAGAGAACAACACAGAGAGTAGCAGCTTAGTACTGATCAACTAGCTAATGGATGTTACAGAACTACCCAAAGCAAAGATTCACCTGAAAAGATTTACATGGAATAATTCCCAAAGATCACACAGAGCTGGGAACAGGTCCTGATCCCACCAGCCAGAGTGGAAAACATCATGATTCAGGTAGCGTACCAGAATGGTTTTGCTTTAGTAGTAGGGTAAAATTAGCCCTATACTAAATACTGCTCTGGTCCCACTAAACAAAAAAGCAAGACCTGAAAAAAATCAAACTGTTTATTTCCAAGTAATTTAAGCATTTCCCAAAACAAATCTCAATATTTATAGGAACATAAACAAGGTAAAATTCACATGTCTGAGATCCAATAAAAAATTACCAGGTATGCAAAGTAGCAGACTCTGACATAAATCGTACTAATGTTTTCTTAGGTCAGTCTCCCAAGGCAATAGAAATAAAAGCAAAAATAAACCAATGGGAACTAGTCAAACTTATAAGCTTTTGCACAGCAAAGGAAACCAAAAACAAAACGAAAAGACAACCTACGGACTGGGAGAAAATATTTGCAAAAGATGTGACTGACAAGGGATGAATTTCCAAAATATACAAATAGCTTGTACAATTCAACAACAAAGAAACAAACAACCCAATCGAAAAATGGGCAGAAGACCTAAATAGACATTTCTCCAAAGAAGACATACAGATGGCCAACAGGCACATGAAAAGATGCTCATCATCGCTAATTATTAGAAAAATGCAAACCAAAACTATGACTTACAATGAGGTATCACTTCACACCGGTCAGAATGGCCATCATTAAAAAGTCTACAAACAATACATGCTGGAGAAGGTGTGGAGAAAAGGGAACCCTCTTACACTGCTGGTGGGAATGTAAATTGGTGCAGCCACTATGGAGATAGTATGGAGGTTCCTCGAAAAACTAAAATTAGCGTTGCCATATCCAGCAATCCCACTCTTGGGCATATACCCAGACAAAACTATAATTTGTAAAGATACATGCACCCCTATGTTCACAGCACCACTATTTACAATAGCCAAGACATGGAAACAACCTAAATGTCCATCAACAGATAAATGGATAAAGAAGATGTGGTATATATACACAATGGAATATCACTCAGCCATTAAAAAGAATGAAATAATGCCATTTGCAGCAACATGGATGGACTTAGAGATTATCATACTAAGCGAAGTCAGTCAGAAAGAGAAAGACAAGTACCATATGATATCACTTATATGTGGAATCTAAAATACGACACAAATGAACATATCTGCGAAACAAAAACAGACTCACAGACATAGACAACAGACTTGTGGTTGCCATGGGGGTGAGGGGGTAGGGTCAGGAAGGATTGGGAGTTTGGGATTAGCAGATGCAAACTATTATACATAGGATGGATAAACAATAACGTCCTACTGTACAGCACAGGGAACTATATTAAACATCCTGTGATAAACCATAATGGAAAAGAATATTAAAAAAGAATGTATATACAAGTATAACTGAATCACTTTGCTGAAAAGCAGAAATTAACACAACACTGGAATCAATGATGCTTCAATAAAATTTTTTAAAAATAAAATAAAAAAACAAAGTAACAGAAAAATATGATCCATAATTAAGTGAAAAATCAATTAATTGAAGCCAATCCTAAAATGATGCAGAAGCTAGAAGTGACAAGCAAGAATATTAAGACAGCTATTATAATAACCATATTCCACATATTCAAAAAGAGGAAAGACTGAACATGTTAGAGATATGGAAGATATAAAAAGGGTCCAAAGTGAATTTCTAGAGATGAAAATACACTAGATAAAACTATCAGATATTGCAAAAGATAAGAACTGTGAATCTGAAGCTATAGCAATAAAAACTATCCAAAATGAAACACACAGAGAAAAAAATGACTGACCTCATACCCCCTTAAAAAACTCCAAACCCAGAAAATCAGTGAACTGTAGGATAACTCAAATGGCCTATGATATGTGTAATTAGAGTCTCTGAAGAAGAGGAGGGGGTTGGTGACAGAAAATATATCTGAAGAAATAATGGCCAATACTTTTCCAAATTTGATGCAAATTATACACCTGTGAATCAAGAGGCTGACTGAACCCCAGGCACAAGAACCATGAATAAAATCACACTAAGGCATATCATAATCAAACAGCCTAAAACCAGTGATAAAGAGAGTAATCTTAGAAGCAGCCAGAGACAGCAGATATCTCATCAGAAATACAGTGGAGCAATGTCTTTAAAGTACTGAAAGCTAAAACTACCAACCTAGAATTCAGGGAAAAGAACTTTCAAAGATGATGGTGAAACAAAAACTTTTTCAGACATACAAAAGCTGAAAGAATTCATCACTAGCAGACGTGCACTATACAAAATGAAGACCTTCAGGAAGCAGGAGAATGATACTAGATGGAAATTTGGATCTACACCAAGGAATGAAGAACACTGGAAATAACTACGTGTGAAATATAAAAACTACTTATTTAAACTTTAAAATATATTATTGACTGTTTAAAGTAAAAAAAGTAAAGTAAAAAAGTACTAACAACATATTGTGGGGTATTAGCATATGTAGATATGATATGTATGTACAACAATAGCACAGGAGGGGAGAAACAGAAATAGACCATTGTGAGATTTTTATATTTATATGAGGTGATATAATAGCATTTGAAGGTAGATGGCAACAAAGATGTATACTATAAACTCTAAAGCACCAGTAAAACAAGAGTTATTTATAGCTAATAAACCAACAAAGGAGATAAAATGAATTAAAATATTCAACTAAACCAAAAAAGGCAAGATGGGACAAAGAGAAAACAAATAAGATGAGAGATTTCAATCTTCAATAGCAATATCAATAATCACATTAAATGTAAATGGGCTAGCCACTCCAATTAAAAGGCAGAGATTGTCAAACTGAATAAAAAAGCAAGACCCAACTATATAAGAAATACATTTTAAATGTAATATTCTTTTTACCTAATTCATTTTATTTTTTATTATTCTGTCTTAATATACTAGAGATAGTGAATAATTCTACTAACTGAAATATGACAAGATAACAACAAGGACAAGAAACAATCCTACTTAGTTCTTTTATTTTGCTATAAGATATCACTAAGTCATTGAGATTTTTTTAAATGAAGTTCTATTTTTTTTAAATTAATTAAGTAATTTTATTTTTGGCTGCGTTGGGTTTTTGTTGCTGTGTGTGGGCTTTCTCTAGTTGCAGCGAGTGGGGGCTACTCTTTGTTGCGGTGCCCAGGCTTCTCATTGCAGTGGCTTCTCTTGTTGTGGAGCACAGGCTCTAGGCACACGGGCTCCAGAACACAGGTTCAGTAGTTGTGGTGCACGGGCTTAGTTGCTCTGTGGTATGTGGGATCTTCCCAGACCAGGGCTCGAACCCGTGTCCCTTGCGTTGGCAGGTGGATTCTTAACCACTGTGCCATCAGGGAAGTCCCTAAGTTGTTGGTTTTTTCCCTGCTAACTTCATTAGGCTAATACCTGGTGAATGGGGACTTTTTTTAAAATTCATATCAAAAAGGAATTCTATAGAAAAGGTAATCAGTGTTTACATGTTTTTTAAGACTTGCTATAAATTATGGCTATATGGTCATAGCTGAGTCACCATAGTCTACTTTGTGGTTGATGACAGAATAGTAACTACAGGGAGTACCCAAAGATTTTTTTAAATATCACTTTGAATTTAGTCATTCTTTCCTTAAAAATCTTTAGGAGGCTCCAAGATAAACTAAACATTTAGATGGCCTGCAACACCCCCTAAAAAGCTTACCAATTAAATTCTGCTCTAAATATAATATAAACATCCTCTTAACATTCATTAGGCTTTTCAACATCTATTCCTGTCTAGGTCATGCTGTGCTAACCAGTATTGAATATTCTTTTCTATCTCTTCCTTTAGGCAAATTTCCCATGAAGACTTTCCTAATCAGACACTTTTTCTTTTAAACCCTCTGTGGTTAACCGTATATACCCCTAATCTGACAGAAATATATGCACAGTCCTATGGGGTCCATCTCTTACACAGCTGTTCTGTCCCATTATTCAACTAATCCTTTGTTCATGTTGTGCCTCCCCAACTTGTTAATATTATTGCCCACAGAGCTATCTTTGTATATAGTAAGTACTGAGTTTGTTGAACTGAAAGGGAGAAATGAAGAAAATGTATTCAAAATATAAAGGGGTAAGTTCCAAGTCAATGTATTATATGTATCATTTTATAATAAATCTAAAACACTAAAATCTCGTGAGACTAAAATCTTACAAGGTCTCTCAAAATTTCCATTGTGTATCTTAATAAATAGTAATTATCAAAAGATAGTGGGAAAGAAAAAGAAGTGTGGTTATTTTTGACAGGTAACTGAACATTCCTGATTTCCTTGGAATAATGAATTGCAGTGTGGTGTGATATAGAGCACTATGTGTGTGTGTAGCAATTGTGCCAGTTGTGCCACTTACCTGCTCAGGGCACACAGTATTCATGCCTGGCATCTGCAAAGAGCTCATCTGCATCTGGCCCATCATTGGGTTCATGTTCTGAACATTTGTGTTTCCACCTGCCATGGACACGGTGATGCTCATATTGTTGTACACTCCTGGCTGTGCAGGCGTGGGCTGGTTCTGGACAGCTTGACTGAACACACTGTTAACTCAAAAACAATCTCAATTACAACCACTGATCATGAACATGGGGATAATGTGTGTGGACTCTTTTTCTAAATTATTAGATGGAATTCCAAAGAAAATATTTTATATTCCTAAGTTATGTGTAAGATTTTATCTTATTATAATATATAAGAACTAAGTATCATTCTTAGTTCTAAGATGCACTTAGAACTAAGATGCACTTTGAACTCTGCTCAAGGGGTTTAATAACTAAAAAGACCTCATTTTAAGTCATAATTATCTGGCTTAGTATCAACAGTTGTTAAACTTCAATTATTCAAATAACTAAGAAAGGAAGTTTTCCACAGAAGTAAATCTTCCAGATAACTGGTTTACCCATTTAAACATCAAAATCATTCTAGTATTTATTACACTATTTTATCTTCTTAAATAGAGAATATCCTATTTAAGCAAAGTACCTGGCATATATATCAGTCTTCAATAAATGGTCATTGAATAAATTAACAAAGGAATGAATGATTCAAAGGTAGCATTCTTATATTGTGATTGCTTGTATGTTCTCTTAGATTTAATACCTGGGGGAAGTGATGATATTTTGTTCCATTTATTCCTTGTCTCTACTAATAAATGACATACAGCAGCAGGCACTCAGTAAATATCTGATGAATGAATTAATTGTGGACATGGGTTATTACTCAGTGCTGTCAACTGATGAGGTTCAGCTGCTTTTGTTGATAGATTTTACTGTATGTATACCAATGTTTTTTGAAGTGTAGTCCAGAGACCATCTGCAAGAGAATTCCCTGGTATTCATTGAAAATTGAGACTCTCAGGCCTTACCCCAGCCCTAGTGAATCATATTTTCTGGGGGTGGGTATGGAAAGCTGCATTTCTAACTACTTACGCACATTAAAATTCGAGAGCCTTTATTCAGTGTCCTACCGCTTGCTGTCACTTCTCAAGGATTCAGCTTCTGGCCATTTTCAATATGCTATAAACTAAGAGGAAACCAAGAAGTATATACCAGATATTTTTATTTGGAAAATGTAATATTTTTGAAGACTTCAAAGGTTTTCTCAGACCTGAAGATAGCTTCATGTCTTTTCTAGGAAGCAAAATGCAATGCCAGTTATGGTTTTCAGAGGGCTTGTTTTAGACTTCCTTCTTCACCACCAAGGTCTGGACTGTGGTTACACCAAGGATCTCAAATGTTAAACCAGTTTCTATTAGCAGATAGAATAGTATGGAATAAACTCCAAGTAAATACAATTTGAAACTTTATATCTGAACCCCCCAGATTCTAAGTGATACAGATATACACATCTAAAGGAAAATAATATGAACTATGTCTTTGGTAAGTTCCATAAAAAACACCAAATGTTTTGGGATTATCTATCAATTTTTAAACAATAAGCTGCTGGTAAAATTCCACCTATTTTAATGTTTATTCTGAAGAATTTGATTTCAAAAATTATTTATCCCATCAATGGCTTATCTATTCCTTGCTTGCTCTTGGGAGGTAAGCAGGATGTACTAACATTTACAGCTTCTGGTAAATTAAGGTAATCATACTGAAATTAACAGGCTGAGAAACAGCCTATTCATCATGTCTGAAGAAAAGTAGCAAATTTTCCCCAAGTAATTATAAAACACAAATGCTCAAAGAAAATTATATGCCTAGGAAATGGTCAATAATGCATCTGTGGACCATTAATGTCTGTACAGTGTGTATGCTTGTCAGACAGTGTCCCCACAGCTAAAGATGAGGAAAAAAACCATTAGTCTACTGCCCATTTTCTAATGAGAACATTTCTGCCTTAGACAGTGCTCATTTGCAACTGATACATAAATCACCACTGTGAAGGCGCAGGGCTATGTAAGTTAATGCATGCAGCAGCTTCAAGGACTGCAATGATGTCATACTTAGTGAAAAAAGTTTAGGATTTAATTTCTTTTCAAATTATATTTGGGACTGTATATTAGCCTAAGTTCTTTCAAACTACTCCTGCCAATAGCTCCATTTTAGCTTCTTCCCTCATGGGAAGAAGATCAAGCCCTTCTGCAGCATCAATCACTGTTCCAGGTCCTGGAATGGACTGTGGGGTTCACTGGCACCTTAGGCCCAATGCATGAAGGCCCCCTTCCTCACACTTTCCTGGACCCCTCCCTCGCCTGCTTTCCTGATTTGCCTCATGGCAGTTATCACAGTTTCCTTATGCTAGCACCAGGTATTTGGTAGCCCTTAAATCATGGGGGGAAAAGGGAAAGATGACAACTTTGGCCTAACGTAGGTTCCATAGATATTACAGGTATTAACAAGCAAGGAGGAGTTCCTGGTCAAATAAGTCTCAGAAACAAAGGGTTAAAACCACAGACCTCTGCCTTTAAAATGCTAATAAGCCCTGGGATTCTCCTTTGTGACTAGAGTTACACAGTAACACTGTCCAGTTCCTGGACAAATAAGTTTGTTTAACCCTTTATTTCTCTTGCTACCAAAGAGATAATGAAGAAGAATCACATTACACTGTCTCTGAGCTCTATTACATCATTCTGCTTAATGAGTCTTTGTTTCATGTTTTACTTCTCGTCCGACCTACTCTGTCATTACTACACTCTAGGTAAGTTGACAACAGGGGCTGTTTTCCCCAGCTCCTTGTGGTATCTTGCACTGTGCAAAAGAGACAGTGAGTGATCACAACTATATGTTGCCTGTGTTGACTAATAAGACTTTTATACATGAACCAAAGAAGCAAGTGTGAATGTTTGAAGAGTTGGTGATAACTATTTTCTTTCTCAAATGATTTGGGAAAGTCAAAAGTTTATAGAAACTGCTAAAGTGCAACAAAAACTCAAGTCCATGTTTTGAATCTGCATCCAAAAAATGAGTTAGGTAGGAATAGGGAATCTCTACACCATTTGTTCAACAGATGTATATTAAGTGCTTACTTGTTCTAAAGGATGGACATATACAAGTAAACAAAAAGTCCTTGCTCTTCTGAGGCTTATATTCTAGTTGGAGGAGAACAGACCATAAATAGACTAACACAGACAGTATGTCAGATGTTAAGCATGATAAAGAGAAATAAAGAAGGGAAAGGAGGACTAAGAGGTGGGAAATGCTGTTAGAAATGATTGTCAGGGAAGTTTTAATATGGTGACATTCAATACCTATGTCTAATAAAGTGACATTTTTAAAGAAGAGACTTGAAGTACGAGAGAGAAATCCATGTGGCTACTGAGAGAAGAACATTCCAGCAGAGGGATTTAAAAAATGCAAAGGCCCCTGAGTTTGCAATGTACTTGCACATCTGAGGAACAGAGGAATAAACAGAAGCCAGTACGGCAGAATGAGTGATGAGAATAGCAGATGAGGTCAGAGAGGTATCCTGGAGCAAGATTATGTAGGGCATCAGAGGCCCTATATTGTATTTTGAATAAGTTGGAGTGTTCTGAGTAAAAGGGCTGATATCTTGCCTCATGTTTTAAAAGCATCACTCTGGCTACCATGTGGAGACTAAACTGTAGTGGAGCAAGGGTGGAAGCAGGAAGACAGGAGGCCACTGCAGTGGTCTAGGAAAAGGATGATGCTGGCTTGCGCTGAAGTGTACAAGTGGGGGCAGTAAGGAGTGAGAGCTGCTAAGAGCTGATGTGATTTGCTGATGGATGTTTGATGTGGGATGTGAGAGAAAGAGAAAAGGTTGTCTTCTGAATAACTGGAAGAATAGAGTTGTTTATTGAGATGTGAAAAAAGTATGAGACGAGCAGGTTTGGGGAAGAATATCACTTTAGTTTTTGTCATGTTATGTTTGAGATGCCTATTAGACTTCTAAGTAAAGATGTCGATTCGGCTGTGGTATATACAGTATGGTGCTCAGGGGAGAAGTCTGGGCTAGAGACTTAAATTTAGGAGTCATAAGCATAGGGACAGGCATTTATATCAGTAGACTGAATGATATAACTAAGGGAGGCAAGCAGATATGGGGAAGGACGTCCTAGAATGAGCTCTGAGGCCCTAAAATGGAGGTCAGGGAGATGAGGAAGATCCAGCAGAGGAGACTGAGGGTTAGGAAGAGAGTCACCTTTCTCAGGAGAGAAAGTTGTTCCAGAAACCAAACGAACACAGAGCTCCAAGAAAGAGTACATGCTCAAATATGTCAAGGGCTATCAAACGCTCATTGCATTGGCATTGTAAAGGACATTAAAGGACCTTGATAAGAATACTTGTGGTGGAATGGTAGGGATGAAAGCCTGACAGATTCAATAAGAAATGGAGAGGAGAGGAAGGGATTTAACTGTGAAGGGGAGCAGATCTGTCAGCATGACTGTGTTTTTTTTTCCTCAGGGCACATTCAGATGCTTAGGTGTAGGTATGGAGCGAGAGTTTAGTTGGATTTCATTAGGGAGCATTTTGCTAGGCATAAGTGCAACAGAGGGAGAGGTGGGCAAGGAGGCTGAGAGTACCTGTAAGGGAGTAATTATAAAGATGGACCATGGAATCTAAAGTAAGTATAGGAAGCTGGGATTAGAACACAGTAGAAGACGAAGTTCTTGCACAACCCACAGACTGTTCCATTTCTACCTAGTTTACATCAGTCCTCACTGAGAGCTACACAGTTCTCTAACAGGAAGATTCCCTCTCTTACCTTTCAATGAACTTTCAGAGAATATGGTCTTAAGTTTCAACTTTAACTACCTTACTTATTATGTTGTCAGATCAAACGGCTTCCCTGTCATTAGATCAGACACAACCAAATTAAAACCTTTATAAAACTCAAGTGATGTGTGAAAAGTTCAGCAGCCACGATTTGGGGGGAAAAAGTGACTTTAGTAAGATAATTCTCAGTAAAATGGGTAAAACAAGGCCACTGAAAATCCAGAGATTCAAAAAGCTAGGTAAGGTAGAATGACCTTAGAAGACTTAAAAACCTTTGCTGTTGCTATGAAATCCTTCAAACATACTGAGAAGAGTGAAACCGTGTGCCCACTATTCAGCTCTATTGAATTCTAACATTTTGCCATTCTTGCTTTAGATTTTTAAGATTTTTAAGTGTTTTTATAAAGAATGATTTTTTAAAAAGTACTCATTCCTATATCTGTCCCAGCGAAGCTCTGTTACTCATAGGAGTCGATCATATTCCTCAGGTGTGCTGGGAGTGGGATGAAAAGGTTTACAGTACTTTTCTATACTCTAAACACACAAATTTGCCTTAAATTGACTTGAACTTAAAGGACTTAAAAATCGCTATTTGCTGATAACTATAAAATTCAGTTCCTTGAATTTGCAAATGGATAGTAGCTAATAATCTTCTATTTGGATTGTGAAGGCATATTTGTTCTCATGTGCTGCAGAGTATCAGGGATGCTCATATATAAAAATGCCCCCTTACTTGTTGTTTCCCATTGCTCCTTGCTGCCAGGCCTTCATGTCTGGTGACTGGTAGCCTAGAAGTGGGCGGAGTCTGCTGGAGCAGAGAGCTCTGAGGAGGAGGGATTGGCATCGGCACCATGGAGCTCCCAGGGCTTAGAGATGGAGAAAAGTTGGCCTCACCTTGGGGAACCATTCCTACAAATCGACACAAATTAATTTACGTGAATATACTATATATTTATTAACCCCATAAAAGAAAAAAAAAACCCAGAAGGATCTGTCATAATATAGTTAGAAAACAGCCTATTCAACAGAATAGGAAAAATTTCAGTTCCTTAAAAACAAAACAGGAAAGTTCAGTATAAACAGACAGATAAATAAACATATAAAAGAGATTTGGAAGAACGTTTCCATTCACTAAGATATTGATTTGGGTACCATGATTATGTATGATTTTCTTTTCTGTTCTTTTCTGACTACGTGAATTTTTTTTTTTTTTTTTTGTGGTACATGGGCCTCTCACTGCTGTGGCCATCTCCTGTTGTGGAGCAACAGGCTCTAGACGCGCAGGCTCAGCGGCCACGGCTCATGGGCCCAGCCGCTCCGCGGCATGTGGGATCTTCCCGGACCGGGGCACGGTCCCGTGTCCCCTGCATCGGCAGGCGGACTCTCAACCACTGCGCCACCAGGGAAGCCCTGACTACATGAATTTTTAAGTGTAAAACAAATATGAGCACACATGACAGGATTGCTTGTGTAATAAAAATAAGTTGAAAAGGATACACGATGACAGATGTTCACTAAACTTGTGATAAACATTTCATGATGTATGAAGTAAGTCAAATCATTATGCTGTATACCTTAAACTCATACAGTGCTGTATGTCACTTATATCTCAGTAGAAATGGGAAGAAAAAGAATAAGTCACGGGATGTAATGTATAGCACAGTGACTATAGTTAATAATACCGTACTACATATTTGAAAGTAGCTAGGAGAGCGGATCTTGAAAGTTCTCATCATGAGAAAAAAAAAAATTGTAACTATGTACAGTAGTAGATGGTAATCGGACTTACTGTGGTGATCGTTTTATAATATATACAAAATATCGAATCATCATGTTATACACCTGAAACTAATATAATGTTATGTCAAGTATGCATCAATAAAAATAATTTTAAAAAGCTTAAAAAAATAAGGTGAAGAGGGAAAAAGGTAAGAAAAACCCACGCATGAAATGAAAGTATTGTCGGCTGCTCCTCCTCAGTTGTCTTTATGGGCACTGCTTCCCTTCCCTGCCTCTTTTTTTAAGCTTTACTGATATGTACTCTATATAGCATCAAATTCACCCACTGAACTGCACAATTCAATGATTTTTAGTAAATTTATAGAGTTGTGCAACCAGCACCACAATCCAGTTTAGACATTTTCATCATATCTCAAATTCCGTTGTGTTTGTTTGCAGTCAATTCCCACTCCCACCTCTAGCTTCAGGCAACCATTGATCTGCTTTCTGTCCCCACAGATTTGCCTTTATTGGAAACTTCATATAAATGTAATCATGTGAGGTCTTTTGTGTCTGGTGCCTTTCTCTCAGCATAATGGTGAGTGAAACATTACGCTGAAGTAAGCATTTATCAGGAGTTTGTTCCTTTTTATTCAGGATAGTGCTTATTAGTAACCATTGATATAACTGTGTTGAAAAATCAACTGACCATAAAAGTAAGGGTTTATATCTGGACTTTTTATTCTGTTGCAGTGATACGTATGTCTATACTTGTACTAATACTATACTGTCTTGATTGTTGTAACTTATGATAATTTTTGAAACTGGTAGTCAACCAACTTTATTCTTTTTTTTAATATAAATTTATTTATTTATTTTTATTTTTGGCTGTGTTGGGTCTGCGTAACTGTGCTCAGGCTTTCTCTAGTTGTGGACAGTGGGGACTACTCTTTGTTGCGGTGCATGGGCTTCTCCTGTTGCGGACCATGGGCTCTAGGTGCACGGGCTTCAGTAGTTGTGGCTCGCGGGCTCTAGAGCGCAGGCTCAGTAGTTTGTGGTGCACAGGCTTAGCTGCTCCGCGGCATGTGGGATCTTCCCGGACCAGGGATCGAACCTGTGTCCCCTGCATTGGCAGGAGGATTCTTAACCACTGCGCCACCAGGGAAGTCCCCCAACTTTATTCTTAATTTGCAAAATTGTCTTGGCTACTCTAGGTCCTTTGCATTTCCATATAAATTGTAGGAGAAGCTTGTCAATTTCTCCCAAAAGCATGTTGATATTTAGATACGGATTGTGTAATTACAAGATCAATTTGGAGTAAATTACTACCTTTTCAGTATTCTCTCTGATATCATTTTGTATAGTTTCCATTGTTACATCTTCAAGTTCACTTTTTCTTTTATAATGTCTAATCTGTTGCTTATCCCATCCAGTGTATTTTTCATCTCAGACACTGTAGTTTTTATCTCCAGAAGTTTCATTTTGGTTTTATTTATATCTTTCATACTTTTATTTAACACGTTCAAGCTTTCCTCTAGCTTCTTGAACATAAAGAATAAATGTATAATTTTTAACTGTTTTAATTCTAACACCTGTGAAATTTCTGGGTTGTTTTTTTTTTTTTGCGGTACACGGGCCTCTCACTGTTGTGGCCTTTCCTGTTGCGGAGCACAGGCTCTGGACATGCAGGCTCAGTGGCCATGGCTCACAGGCCCAGCTGCTCCGCGGCATGTAGGATCTTCCCGGACCGGGGCACAAACCTGTGTCCCCTGCATCGGCAGGCAGACTCTCAACCACTGCGCCACCAGGGAAGACCCTCTGGGTTGATTTTGATGACTGATTTTTCTTCTTGTTATTGGTTTTATTTTCCTTTATCTTTGCATGTCTGGTAATTTAAAAAAATTCAGATTCCAGGGCTTGTGAATTTTACCTTGTTAGGTGCTAGATTTAAAAATTCCTTTAAATTTAAATTTTCGACCTTTGTCTGGGTCATGGATAGGTTACATGGTAACAGTTTTAATTCTTTTGGGTCTTGTGCCTAAAGAGACAAGAGCAGGGTTTAGCCTGGTGCTTATTTTGCCCTGCTACTTAGGCACCAACATTTCTGAGTATTCTACTTGACACCGTGAATTTTGAGGTTTTCTATTCTGGCTGGTGGGAAGAGGAACTGGCCCTGTGTAAACTCTGAAGATGTTCCGTCAGTTCTTTTCAGGTGGTTTTCCCTGGTCTCGGTTTGTGTACGCACACACATTGATCGGTTCTCAACTGAAGACCTGAGCAGGACCCTCTATACATCCCCATGGTTCTCTCTCTGTGTGGCTCTCTTCTCTCTGGTTCTGTGCCCTAAAACCTCTACCTGCCTTGGCTTTCCCAGACTCTTAAGTGCCATTGCCTCAACTATAGGAAACCACACGCTCCTGTTGGATTCCCCCTTCCTGCATCACAGTCTGGACAATTTCTACAACTATTGTTCAATTTTTTGTTTGTTTCAAATGGAAGAATAAATCTCGTCCCTGTTATTCCATCTTGACCAAAAGTGGAAGTCCATAAAAATTTAAAAGAGTAAAAATGGGCTTCTTTTTACGTTTTCTGTTATGCCAGCACTTTGTATTTTTTATTTTTTTCCTGACAAAATACATTTCAGTTAAATACTGTTGAGGTAAAGAAAGTTATAAATGTACAGAAAAAAAGAATATCATAATGTGATCACCCATAATTTAGTATAATTCCTTCAAATCTTCCTCTATGAAATACTGCATAACTTTGTGGCTTGCTTCTTTCTCTTATCATTATATAATAAGTATGTCTCTATGCCCTTAATGTCTCCTTGTAAACATAACTGTAGATTCCTGTATATTTTGTGTTCTGTTATTATTAATACAATGATTTTTCTGTTTGGTTAAACTAGCCAGATATGTAGTTAAAGTATTCAGTTTTGTGTTTTATAGGCTACAGTTTTAAAAATATTTTAAATTTTCTGTGAAAGTTGAGCCACCTGTAGACTTTCTATATTTTTTTCTTTCACTAAACATTTAGCTACTTGTTTTCTTGGTAAAATTTATATAAATAAAGCTACAGTGACTTACCTGGTGGCGCAGCGGTTAAGAATCTGCCTGTCAATGCAGGGGACACAGGTTCGAGCCCTGGCCCAGGAAGATCCCGCATGCCGCGGGGCAACTAAGCCCATGCGCCTCAACTACTGAGCCTGTGCTCTAGGGCCCACAAGCCACAACTACTGAGCCTACTGAGCCTGTGCTCCGCAACAAGAGAAGTCACTACAATGAGAAGCCCGTGCACCACAACGAAGAGTAGCTCCCACTCGCTGCAACTACAGAAAGCTGGCACACAGCAACTGAAGACCCAGCACAGCCAAAAATAAAATAAATAAATTTATATTAAAAAAAAAAGCTACATATTTTTCTCCTTGCTGCTTCCTCCATATGTAATTTAATCTCTGGTAAATAATTTTGACTTAGAATATATGGAGAAATTATTTTTTTCATTTATGACTCTAGAGGGTGGGTTCCCCCCCATCATCTTCATTTTTATATTGGCTGTCTTTGCATTAATTTTACATTTTAACTTTTAACTATTTTGGTTATGATCTTTAAAAAAATACTTATCTGTTCCTAATGCATTTTTAATCTTATTTATGATAAAATAATTTCTTTCAGGAAAAATATATATGTGGGGGGGGAATATACTTATCACATTCTGGCTATTATTCTGTGGGGTCAAAGTTAATAAATAAGACTTCAAGTACATCAGCATGCTTTTTTTTAAAAAATAAATTTATTTATTTTTGGCTGCGTTGGATCTTCGTTGCCGCATGCGGGCTTTCTCTAGTTGCAGCAAGCGGGGGCTACTCTTCGTTGCGGTGCGCGGGCTTCTCATTGCGGTGGCTTTTCTTGTTGTGGAGCACAGGCTCTAGGTGCGTGGGCTTCAGTAGTTGTAGCATTCAGGCTCAGTAGTTGTGGCTCGTGGGCTCAGCAGTTGTGGCTTGTGGGCTCTAGAGTGCAGGCTCAGTAGTTGTGGCGCACGGGTTTAGTTGCTCCGCAGCATGTGGGATCTTCCCGGACCAGGGATCGAACCCGTGTCCCCTGCATTGGCAGGTGGACTCCTATCTACTGTGCCACCAGGGAAGTCCCAGCATGCTTTCTGACATTTTTTTCTGGCCTCATTTCACATTCTAACTGCCCATGTTTTCCTTATCAGATGACCTAGTTTTAGTAGAAAGAACCAGTCTGTGAATAATGAATTTGGAGGGGTAGAGTTCTGGCCCCAGTTCTGCCACTGCACTGGACCTTGGATTCCTTGGACCAGACAGTCTTCTTCCTTCTAGTTTAAAAGTTCTACAGTTCTATCTTGATCATGTTAAGTCTCCCCGCTGGACCATAAATTTCACCACATAAATTTCACTGGCAGCAGCAACTAGAATTAGGATTCATTTTTTCATTAAAAGATTCATTGAGCATCTACTCTCCCCACCAGACCACTGTGCTAAGCACTTGAGAAACAAAGATTTAAAAGGTCACACTTGGCTCTCTCAAGGAACTTGCTGTTTAAAAAGAAAGGCAGGGCTTCCCTGGTGGCACAGTGGTTGAGAGTCCGCCTGCTGATGCAGGTGACACGAGTTCGTGCCCCGGTCAGGGAAGAGCCCACATGCCACGGAGCGGCTGGGCCCATGAGCCATGGCCGCTAAGCCTGTGCGTCTGGAGCCTGTGCTCCGCCGCAACGGGAGAGGCCACAACAGTGAGAGGCCCGCGTACTGCAAAAAAAAAGAAAGGCAGCTGATGAACACGTGGCTCTAAGAGACGGTGGGGCTTCCCTGGTGGTGCAGTGGTTAAGAATCTGCCTGCCAATGCAGGGGACACAGGTCCGATCCCTGGTCTGGGAAGATCCCACATGCTGCGGAGGAATGAAGCTGTGGGCCACAACTACTGAGCCTGCACTCTAGAGCCCGCGAGCCACAACTACTGAAGCCTGCGTGCCTAGAGCCCATGCTCCGCAACAAGAGAAGCCACCGCAATGAGAAGCCCATGCACCACAACGAAGAGTAGGCCCTGCTTGCTGCAACTAGAGAAAGCCCGTGTGCAGCAACGAAGACCCAGCACAGCCAATAAATAAATAAAAATTTTTTAAAAACTCATCATACTTTAAGAAAAAAAAAAAGACAGAGTGGTGAGTACTAATGGTTGGGAGTGTCAGGGAGGGCTTCCCAGAGGAGATATCTCTGAGGGGAGGGAGGAACAGGAATGAGACAGATGAGGGAAGGACATTTTAGACAAATGATACAGAAAACACAAAAGCCTAGAAGTAAAAGAGAGCAAGGTATATATTCTTTCTTGGAACTTGAGAGGTTTGTTAAACTGGCACATTGAGGCATGGAGGGAAGGGGAAATGGAGTTGATGAGCCTAGCTCTGGACAAGTTTGGGTGCTGGTAGAAAATTCAGGTATGTCTCTCACATGAGCTGAGAGATCTGGTTTAGGTATAGAGAAGAAAGTCATAAGCATGAAGAAGTCATTGAAGCCACAGGAGTAGATGACATCACTCAGGAGGAGTGAGTAGAGTAGCATGTTTACTGTAGTTCACAGAAGAGGGAGCTCTGGATTGGCTCCAAGGAATTCATGAAATAGGTACAAAAAATTTCTTTTTAAATTTCTCTCATATTTTGTTTGAATATTACCATAGTATAAAATAAATTTTAAATGTCTAATTCTGTTCTTGTGCACTCATCATCATGGCATGATAGTCTACAATAATTTTCTGTTTTCAGAAATAAAAGAAAGCATAAGCTGTCATTATTATGACCTACATGTTCCTTCGTTTACTTTGGGTCTATTTTAAGTTAAAAGATGCCAAAACAAAGGACTAAAGCAAAGCTACTTTATTCATCCTTTGGTTTTACTATCATTAATTAACACAGGGATCAGCCAACTTTTTCTGCAAAGGGCCAGATAGTAAATATTTTCAGTTTTGCAGGCCGTAACATTTCTGTAAGAACTACTTAACTCTACTGTGTGAAGCCAGCTATAGACTGTATGTAAAGTAATGAGCATGGATGTATCCCAATAAAACTTTATTTATAAAAACATGTGGTGCTTTTTGTTTCTTGGAGAAGGCTTGATTTGAAAAGGTTGGAATTTCTCCAGAACTTGAATTTGTACCAACACACAACCTGATCTTGCAGCTTTCTACCAGGTTGCTGATCATGATAGTGCAAGTTTATAACTTAGAGCAATGGAAGAAATTTAAACTATTGAACCTTTAAATGTTCTTATGCGCTCCAGAAAAACAAACAATTTTCCCCCTGTGTTTTTGTTTTTTCATGGAAGACCTGAAAGCTCTGCCATTTCATTTCAAACTGCAACTGGATAAAACTACTACTCTCTCCACTGTGCCTAGCTTCTGGGGTTTGTTTGTAGTACAGATACTCACTTTATAAAAAAAAATCTTATTTTGTGAAAAGCACTTTTTGTCAATCAAAAGTTGGACTGGGGGCTTCCCTGGTGGTTGAGAGTCCGCCTGACGATGCGGGGGACGCAGGTTCGTGCCCCGGTCCGGAAGGATCCCACATGCCGTGGAGCAGCTGGGCCCGTAAGCCATGGCCGCTGGGCCTGCGCGTCCGGAGCCTGTGCTCCGCAACGGGAGAGGCCACAGTGGTGAGAGGCCCACGTACCACAAAAAAAAAAAAAAAAAGTTGGACTGGAAGAAAACTCCGGGTACCAGATAGAGCAATTACAATGGGTAGTAACATATCTGGTTGTACTGTCTGGAGAAGAAGGAAGCTCTACCCACTCATTATCTCGATCATTGTATTCTATATGGCTTGCAAGAGATTAAAGACTAGACCCACAACCCTGAAGGAAATCTTGTTAACTTCATAGGAAATGGGGTTTTGGAGTACTGCCTTTCCAGGAGGCTTAGTCAAGAAACAGGAGCAGATAGAAGTCATCCTTTCTTGGCTTTCCAGAGATGAAGCGTTAAACAGTATGACTGAAAATTGACAGAAGTACTGTTTTTTTTTAATTAGTTAATAATTTTTAATTGAAGTATAGTTGATGTACAATACTATATAAGTTTCAGGTGTACGACACAGGATTCACAATTTTTAAAGGTTGTATTCCATTTATAATCATTATAAAATATTGGCTAAATTCCCTGTATTGCACAAGATATCCTTGTAGCTTATTTATTTTATACATAGTAGTTTGTGCCTCTTAATCCCTTACCCCTAACTTGCCCCTCCCCACTGGTAACCATCAGTTTCTTCCCTCTTAGCAAAATATCTTCCAAGTCCATCCATGTTGTTACAAATGGCAAATCATCATTTATTTTATGGCTGAGTAGTATTCCATTGTATATATATATATACCACAGCTTCTTTACCCATTCATCTGTTAATGGACACTTCGGTTGCTTCCATATCTTGGCTATTGTAAATAATGCTGCTATGAACATTGGGGTGCATGTATCTTTTCAAATTAGTGTTTTCGTTTTTTTTCAGATATATACCCAGTAGTAGAACTGCTGGGTCACATGGTAGTTGTATTTTTAGTTTTTTGAGACGTATCGTTTTTATCTTTTTTTTTTTAATAAGAGAATTTATTGGGGGATTTATTAATGTTTGGCTTATTTGTGGTTATTTTTTTCCCCAATGAATGACATAAATCTTGTGATTTAAGGCTCTGCAATCAGTATCATAAATGCTACTAAGAATCAATTTGCTGTTTTGGCTAAGGTGCCATTTTGCAAGAGCAATGGGGAAACAACTATAAGTCTTCTCATGTTGGAGGAAGTACTTCTGTAGGCTGGAATACACTGAAGGAACCTTGTCAAAATCTTTGCATACACAAATCACAAGGCACATGAAAATACAACTCTTTTGAAGGCCACTCCTGTTCAGACAATCTTATAATTAAAATATGGATTTATAATACTTTTCTTGCCCACACATACAGTGTAAGTGATATAAACCAGCCAAAGATGACTTCATTGTCTTGAGGACAAAGAAACTGATGTGGTATAATTTTGATTAAAACGTCTTAGAGAATTCTGGTACTCTCTGACACATGTCTCCCTAGATACTTAATTTAATAGTCAAAGGATTTCAGCACTTGTTGCCACCAGAATGAAAAGTCTAAATTGATTTGGCTGTCAAAGTTGATAAGCATACTGCCATGTAAAAAAATCTCTATATAACTTCAACATTTTATTCAGGTCAAACAGCAGCTTTCTCATTGAAATTCATTTTTAAGCAGGCTTAAAATTTACTTTTTCTTTCATTTATAAAATGAAGGGATTTATTTCAATTTTTCTCCCAGGAATTTGCCATTAACTTTGCATCAAAGTTTAATTAAACCTGGTGGATTAATCAAATGTGTTTTATTGCCATTACCTATTAGAATCTCCAAGTGATAGAAGAAAAATTTTAAAAAGATATCATTACCTAGGACAAAGGGAGTAGGACAGAGACACTGCAAATGAAAGATTAAAAAAGAACAAAGCTTTTGAAAGCCAGAAAGCTGCCTGATATTTCAGAGGAATAGCTTACAACCTAAGCAGCTAAGGGTGGTGACACCAATGAGAAGTCTGAGATAATCTGTGAAAACTGATTATCCTTATGTAATCTATCAAAAAAAATTTCCAAGATAATTTTAAAAATTTGTATGCAAATTTTGAGTTAATGTACTTACACCCATTGTCTGACATGGACTCTCATAAGATTTTTTTTTTTTTTTTTTTTTTTTTGTGGTACGCGGGCCTCTCACTGCTGTGGCCCCTCCCGCTGTGGAGCACAGGCTCCAGACGCGCAGGCCCAGCGGCCATGGCTCACGGGCCCAGCCGCTCCGCGGCATGTGGGATCCTCCCGGACCGGTGCACGAACACGTGTCTCCTGCATCGGTAGGCGGGCTCTCAACCACTGCGCCACCAGGGAAGCCCTCATAAGATTCTTATAGGGATCCATGAGAGAAAGTAAGAATATGCTTTGCGGACAAAATGTTAAAAATTTTTGTGTCAGGTCCTTATGGATCCTCTAATTTAATCATCTTAGCTTTATGTAAGAGAGAAGCCTCAAACCACTCAACCATTTAGTGGCAAGAGCTGAGCCTAGAGCCTGGATCTCCTGACTCCAACACCAACGTCTTTTCTTTTTTTTGCCCGCGCCCCGCGGCTTGCATGATCTCAGTTCCGCCCAGGCCAGGGCAGTGAAAGCCCGGAATCCTAACCACTAGGCCACCAGGGAACTCCCTCAGCATCTTTCTTCTTCAGCAAATTGCCTCAATGGCAGTGAACTGAAACACATGTGAAAAGAGAGACCCAAGCCTGTATGCGGTATAGTCGTCCCTTGGTGTCCATGGGGGATTGGTTCCAGGACCCTCATGGATACCAAAATCCATGGATGCTCAAGTCCCTTATATAAAATGGAGAAACAGAACCTATGCACATCCTCCCATATACTAAATCATCTCTAGATTATTTGTAAAACCTAATACAATGTAAATGCTATGTAAATACAATGTAAATAGTTCCCAGAGTGCAGCCAATCCAAGTTTTGCTTTCAGGAACTTTCTGGAATTTTTTTATTTTGGGGGGGGAGGGATATTTTCGATTTCGGGTTGTTGAATCCACAGGTACAGAACCCGTGGATGCTGAGGGCCAACTGTACTTATAAAAGCAACATAAAGGTGTAATCCTCATACCTGATCCTGGGTACTGGAAGACATTCTGCTGCATCTGAGGACTGATTCCAGTGCCAAACTGGCCTCCCATGTTTCCTGTCATGCCTCTGTTCACCATGCTGTTGCGGTTGGCCAAGGTTGCCTCAGGATTTGCTGCCAGTTGTGAAAACGGGCTGGTAGAAGCAGGTGGGGTTCCTGGATTTGTACCATAGTTTGGTGGGTAGGGGAATTGCTGCGGAGCACCCTGAGGAAGACGGGGGGTCCCCATTTGAACTGGCAGTCCAGATGAGGGAGGGAGGTTGTTCCCAAAGCTCTGTTGCCTCATAAGCATGGCTCTTTGCTGCTGTATTAGCTGCCTCTGTCGGTGCTGTTGACTGTACAGCTCCCGCTGGCGCTGTGCCAACATTTGGGCATTCAGGGGTGGCTAAAAAAGAGAGAAAAAATCCTCACTTACTAATATTATTATGATTACCACCTATCTTAGACAGCTTACAGGATTAAGCTTAGTAGCTTGGAGCAACAGAATATGTAGCAATTATCAGTGTACAAGGGAAACTAAAACAGAAAAGGAAGAAAACCTCTTAGGTAATAGCTACAGGAGAGAAAATAAGTACATTTTACAGATTAAAGTCACACAGGACTGATAAAAGTCTAAGAAAGCATATATTGATTAGCATTATAATATAGGCCATGAAAACTATTAAGAGAAACATGAAAACCATAAAGAAGAGAAACATGAAAACCATAAAGAAGAGAAATAAAATGTGCCTGATGACTTCTATCTTATCTGGCATTAGGTTATTAGGGGACTTTTTTCTTTTTCATTTCCAAAAAATTCACTGTGTTTCTAGTATGGTGAAACTTAGTTTTCCCTTTTCTCCTGGAGATCATTTATTCCACTTTACTTAAATGAAATGTGATAACAGGTGATTTTAATTTTCTGTATTTTCCAAATTATGTATAATGAATGTGCATTATCTTCACAATTAGAAAAATCTACAAATACCATTAAAAAAGGAAGAATCAGAAATCCGGGATCCAACGCCAAATCGTCACTTAAAAAGCAAATAATTAATTAGAAACAAAATAATAAGCAGAAATAAATGAACCCAGGTATCTTATATTATTGTTGCAGTGTAAGACTGCTCCAGGCATAAGAGTAAGTGTTTTAATAGCTATAATATTATGAATGATGAAAGAAGTGGTAAAATTAGGTTGAAGTCACTTTCTGGTCTAACTTGCAAAGCAACATGGCATGTCAATAAAGCCTTCGTCAGAAAATGTCCGTTCAGGTTGAGGAGCTGATTAAAGCATACAGCTCCATAAAAATGCAAATTGCCAACCAGATGAAGTCTACTCTGGAAGAAACTGTGACATAATGACTTCCTGATAGAATTCGTCTTTATGTGAATTCCAACAGTGGGGTCTTGTTTCCTTATAACCTAATTACCCTTGCATGAGCTAACCACTGAGATTTTTAAGACAGAGAAACCCAAGTCTGGATCCATGAAGATGTCAACATCTGCTGCTAAACAGCAGTTTCTATCAATATTTATCCTTTTGGTTAGTATTTGCTCCCAATCCTTCTAGGTTCATTTTATGGAGAAGTGTTTTGTTCGAATCCTCTCTAAAATACTCATCCCCCAAATTTTTGTGTAATTTGTTGGGAAACCATAAAAAAAGTGGTTGAGGGAACTCCCTGGTGGTCCAGTGGTTAGGACTTGGCGCTTTCACTGCCGTGGGCCCGGGTTCAATCCCTGGTCAGGGAACTAAGATCCCACAAGCTGCGTGGTGCAACCAAAAAAAAAAAAAAAGTGGTTGAAGCAAAAATATTAAAGTACATGCAGAAGTTAAATAGGGAGGAAGCACTAGATAACACTTAGAAGTCTACACCGTTCTTTTTATGTTTAGTTCCAATGGCTCTGGGTTCTTACACAAGGATCATTAAAACAAATAAAAACCAAAACGCTGATGCTCAGACTAAGTGGAGAACGCAAGGTAGTTAAGATAACTAAGCAATGTGACTGGGTTTTGATCAGGTTTCAGGTACCATACACACAGTTTCATATCCGAGGCTTCTTATTACTGGTACTAATCAGGACGGCAATAAGAGTTTTCTACTTAGTCACCTGATATCTAATAGCAATGACAATAATAACAACAAAACGAAACAAAGAACCCTCAGCTTTACATCAAATATCAGTAAGGGGTATCACAAGTTGATTATAAATTCATTCTAGAAGAAAGCTACAGTACAAACATCATTAAAAGATCAGTTCACAGACCATTTCAAAGACACTCAAGTCAACACTTTAAGAAATACAGTTTGGGTTATGGGTTAGAGAAGTACTAACAATGCCTGGTTTTCTCACGTTACCTGAGGTGTAATTTGCTGCTGCATGCCTGATCTCATACTGATGCCAACAGGAGCGTTTGCTGCAAACTGGTTCAAGATAGCTTGCCGATTTTGGTGGATCAACTAGAGAAAAATGGAAACAATGAGATATATTTCTACATATAAACATATAGCATGGCCCTTTTAGAGTAACACAAACTTTGTATTGATTATTAAGAGGTTCTAGTATTGCAGGTTTAGTAAGATTACTTCCCATGTTTATTTGCCAGAAGGTTGGCAATTCCTAACATTTATCAAATCTTTTCTGCCTACCGAACTCTAAACAGGGCAGAGCATTTAAAAGTAGAATACAGGACTTCCCCAGTGGCGCAGTGGTTAAGAATCTGCCTGCCAATGCAGGGGACACGGGTTCGAGCCCTGGACCAGGAAGATCCCATATGCCACGGAGCAACTAAACCCGTGCACCACAACTACTGAGGCTGCGCTCTAGAGCCTGCAAGCCACAACTACTAAGCCCGCGTGCCACTACTGAAGTCTGTGCACCTAGAGCCTGTGCTCCACAACAAGAGAAGCCACCGCAATGAGAAGCCTATGCAATGCAACAAAGAGTAGCTCCCACTCGCCGTAACTAGAGAAAGCCTGCACACAGCAGCGAAGACCCAACGCAGCCAAAAAAAAAGAATAAATTAATTTAAAAAACAGTAGAATACATACACACAACATACATATATATATACGTACATACATATGTATAAATGCATATATACCTACATGCATAAATATATGTGTATGTATTCTACTTTTAAATGCTCTGCCATATTGTGTTCAGTGTTTATACGTATATATACACACACAAACATGTTTATCATGCTTTTTAAAACATGTTAATACTTAGTTATTTCAGATTCACCAAGATGGTGGAGGAGTAGGAGGACATGGAGTTCATCTCCTTCCACAAATGCATCAAGAATACATGGAACAATTCTCACAGAACACCAGATGAACACTAGTAGAAGACCTTGGACACCGGAAAGGACAGAAAAGATCCCTGTATAACTGGGTAGGATGAAAGAAAGAAGGGAAAAAGAAGAGGAGAGGAAGTGGGACGGGATCTGTGCCCTTGGCGGGGAGCTGAAGCAGAAGAGAGGTTCCCGCGTCCAGGGAAGCCCCCTCACCAATGGGGAAATCAGTTGGGACAGAAGGGGAGCATCTGAGGCTGTTGGAGGAGGGTGAAATGGCCGGTCTGTGGCAGACAGGACAGACCGACACAGATGGTCCGCACCACAGCCCTCCACACCCCAGACTGGGACGTGTGTCCGCCGGTGCACATGGGGGCTGAGAGCTGGAACATGGGGACTGGAGAGCAAACCTGCAGGGAGGACTGCTGTTGGCTGTGAGAAGATAGCCTAAGGGGACAGGAGGGAGGAAATCCACAACAAGGAATGCTTGTGGAGGAAACCCAGACTGCCATAGAAGCAAGGCACCTCTGTTGCGTGATGCACAGGGGGTGGAGCTGCCACTGCAGCCTCTCTCTCCCCACATGCTGGGCCCCTGCCGTTCCAGGTGCTAAAAAAAGCCCCCACCAGGGCTGACCTTCTTGCACCAGCCGCCAGGTGCTAGGAAAGCCTCCCACCGGGGCCAGATCTCTCGTGCCTATAGCCACTGGCTTTGCCACACCCCTGTCACTGCCAGGGCCCCCGTGACCCAGGCAGTCGTGCCACCTCTATGCCCTGTCCTCACCAGGGCAGACCCGAGTGCTCCACAGCAGCCTCGGGGGGCAGACTCCTGTGGGTGGCCCAAATGCAGAGGTGAGGCTAAAACCACAGCTAAGCCCCAGGGGCAGATCGACTAAGGAAGAGGAACAATAATCGTTCCGTGCAGCTATACAAACCACAGATTAAATCCCTGCCTTCAGCTTGGTAAACCCTGCATCAATGGAATATCTGAATGGACAATGAGTGTTCCCACAACTGAAACTGGCCTAGCTCTAGCAGCTGTGGTCTTTGGGGACTAGTACACGTGGAAGCTGGGCCAGGTCAGGGTCTTAGCTGCCCCACACTGTCCACAGAGGGACCAGAGACCTACCTAGAGGCTTTGGAGGGCTTCCTGGGGAGGTGAAGGTTGGCTGTGACTCACGGTGGGGGCAATGACACTGATAGCTGAGACCCCAGGAAAATATAACTATTACTATTTTTTTAATGTTTTGTTTTGTTGCTGTTTTTCTATTATTATTTGTTCTTATTTTTATTTAGCTTTAAAATTTTTTTAAATATTTTTAATTGTTTTATATTTCTATGTTACTTTTTGTTGTTCTTTTTCTTTTTTCTTTCCTTTGTTCTATTTTCTTTTTATCTTTTTTCCTTTGTTCTATTTGTTCTTATCTTTTTAAAATCATTTTTTAAAAATCATTTTTGTGTGTTTGTTTTGTTTTCTTTGCTTTTTCCTTCAGTTCCCATTCTGCTTTTCTTTTGCTTTCTATTTTTTGTTTTTGTTGATTTTGTTTTTAATTGTTTGATTTCATTTTGAGGTTCTTTTGTTTGGTTGTTCTTGTTTTTTCTTCTCTGCTTTTGTTTCTTATTTTGTATGTGTGTGTGTTTTCTTTGTTTTTGTTTGGTTTTGCTTTTACCATTTGTTTGGGGTTTTGTTTGTTTGTTTGTTTTTAATTGTTTTTGTTGCTGTTTGCTTGCCCAGGAAATATTAATTGGCGAGAGCTCTCCTGGAGGTCTCCATCTCAACTCCAAGACCCAGCTCCACCAACTGTTTGCAGGCTTCAGTGCTGAACGCCCCAAGCCAAACAACAAGCAAGACGGAAACACAAACCCACCCATCAGCAGACGGGCTGCCTCAAGTTGTACTAAGCCCGCAGACACCCCAAAACACACCACCTGACGTGGCCCTGCCCATCAGAGGGACAAGATCCAGCTCCACCCACCAGAACACAGGCACGAGTCCCTCCCACCAGGAAGCCTACACAAGCAACTGGACCAACCTCACCTACTGGGGGCAGACACCGGAAGCAAAAGGAACTACAACCCTGCAGCCTGCGGAAAGGAGACCTCAAACAGAGTAAGCCAGACAAAATGAGAAGACAGAGAAATATGTTGTGGACAAAGGAGCAAGATAAAAACCCACAAGACCAAATAAATAAAGAGGAAATAGGCAATAAACCTGAAAAAGAATCCAGAGTAATGATAGTAAAGATGATCCAAAATCTCAGAAATAGAATGGAGGAAATACGAGAAATGTTTAACAAGGACCTAGAAGAACTAAAGAACAAACCGTGATGAACAACACAATAACTGAAGTTAAAAATATACTAGAAGGAATCAACAGCAGAATAACTGATGAAGAAGAACTGATAAGTGAGCTGGAAGACAGAATGGTGGAAATAACTGCTGAGGAACAGAATAAAGAAAAGAGAATGAAGAATTGAGGACAGTCTCAGAGACCTCCGGCACAACATTAAATGCACCAATATTCAAATTATAGGGGTCCTAGAAGAAGAAGAAAAAGAGAAAGGGTGTGAGAAAATATTTGAAAAGATTATAGTCGAAAACTTTCCTAACATGGGAAAGGAAATAGTCAGTTAAGTCCAGGAAGCACAGAGCCTCCCATACAGGATAAACCCAAGGAGAAACATGCTGAGACACATATTAACCAAATTAACAAAAAATTACATACAAAGAAAAAATATTAAAAGCAGCAGGGAAAAGCAATAAATAACATACAAGGGAATCCCCATAAGGTTATCAGCTGATCTTTCAGCAGAAACTCTGCAGGCCAGAAGGGAGTGGCAGGATATATTTAAAGTGATAAAAGGGAGAAACCTACAACCAAAATTACTCTACCCATTAAGGCTCTCATTCAGATTTGATGGAGAAATGAAAAGCTCTACAGACAAGCAAAAGCTAACAGAATTCAGCATCACCAGACCAGCTCTGCAACAAATGCTATAGGAACTTCTCTAGGCAGGAAAGACAAGAGAAGAAAAAGACCTACAGAAACAAACCCAAGGGGCTTCCCTGGTGGCGCAGTGCTTGAGAGTCCACCTGCCAATGCAGGGGACAAGGGTTCGTGCCCCAGTCCGGGAAGATCCCACATGCTGTGGAGCGGCTGGGCCCGAAAGCCATGGCCACTGAGCCTGCGCATCCGGAGCCTGTGCTCCGCAACGGGAGAGGCCACAAGAGTGAGAGGTCCGCGTACCACAAAAAAAAAAAAAAAAAAAAACCCAAAACAATTGAGAAAATGGTAATAGGAACACAAATATCGATAATTACCTTAAATGTAAATGGATTAAATGCTCCAACCAAAAGACAGACTGGCTGAATGGATACAAAAACAGGACCTGTATATACGCTGTCTACAAGAGACCTACTTCAGACCTAGGGACACATACAGACTGAAAGTGAGGGGATGGAAAAATATTCCATGCAAATGGAAATCAAAAGAAAGCTTGAGTAGCAATACTCGTATCAGAAAAAATAGACTTTCAAATAAAGACTGTCACAAGAGAGAAGGAAGGACACCACATGACGATCAAGGGTTCAATCCAAGAAGAAGATGTAATAATTGTAAATATTTATGCACTCAACACAGGAGCACCTCAATACATAAGGCAAATGCTAACAGCCATAAAAGGGGAATTGAGCAGTAACACAGTAATAGTGGGGGACTTTAGCACTCACTCCAATGGATAGATCATCCAGACAGAAAATTAATAAGGAAACACAAGTCTTAAATAACACATGAGACCAGATAGACTTAATTGATATTTACAGGAAATTCCATCTGAAAGCAGCAGAATACACTTTGTTCTCAAGTGCACACAGGACACTCTCCAGGAGAGATCACATCTTGGGTCACAAATCAAGCCTTGGTAAATTTAAGAAAACTGAAATTGTATCAACCATCATTTCTGACCACAATGCTATGAGATTAGAAATCAATTACAGGAAAAAGAACTGTAAAAATCACAAACACAGGGAGGCTAAACAATGTGCTACTATGTAACCAAGAGATCACTGAAGAAATCAAAAAGGAAATCAAAAAATACCTAGAAACAAATGACAATGAAAACACGATGACCCAAAACCTATGGGTGGCAGCAAGAGCAGTTCTAGGAGGGAAGTTTATAGCAATACAATCCTACATCAAGAAACAGGAAAAATCTCATCTAAAAAACCTAATCTTACACCTAAAGCAACTACAGAAAGAAGAACAAACAAAACCCAAAGTTACTAGAAGGAAAGAAATCATAAAGATCAGAGCAGAAATAAATGAAAGAGAAACAAAAAAAAAATAGCAAAAATCAATAAAACAAAGAGTTGGTTCTTTGAGAAGATAAACAAAATTGATAAACCTTTAGTCAGACCCATCAAAAAAAAAAAGGGAGAGGACTCAAATCAATAAAATTAGAATTGAAAAAGGAGAAGCTTCAACTGACACCGCAGAAATACAAAGGATCCTAAGAGACTACTACAAGCAACTATATGCCAATAAAATGGACAACCTGGAAGAAATGGACAAATTCTTAGAAAGGTACAACCTTCCAAGACTGAACAAGGAAGAAATAGAAAATAGGAACAGACCAATCACAAGCACTGAAATTGAAACTGTGATTAAAAATCTTCAAACAGGGCTTCCCTGGTGGCACAGTGGTTGAGAGTTCGCCTGCGGATGCAGGGGACACCGGTTCACGTCCCAGTCCGGGAGGATCCCACATGCCGCGGAGCGGCTGGGCCCGTGAGCCATGGCCGCTGAGCCTGCGTGTCCAGAGCCTGTGCTCTGCAACGGGAGAGGCCACAGCAGTGAGAGGCCCACATACTGCAAAAAAAAAAAACTTCAAACAAACAAAAGTTCAGGACCAGAAAGCTTCACAGGCGAATTCTATCAAACATTTAGAGAATAGCTAACACCTATCCTTCTCAAACTTTTCCAAAAACTTGCAGAGGGCGGAACACTCCCAAATTCATTCTACAAGGCCACCATCACCCTGATACGAAAACCAGACAAGGATCTCACCAAAAAATGAAAATTACAGGCCAATATCACTAATGAATATAGATACAAAAATCCTTAAAATACTAGCAAACTGAACCCAGCAACACGTTGAAAGGATCATACACCATAATCAAGTGGGATTTATATCAGGGATGCAAAGACTCTTCAATATATGCAAATCAATAAATGTGATACACTGTATTAACAAATTGAAGAACAAAAACCATATGATCATCTCAATAGATGCAGAAAAAGCTTTCGACAAAATTCAACACTGATTTATGATAAAAAACACTCTCCAGAAAGTGAGCATAGAGGGAAACTACCTCAACATAATAAAGGCCATATATGACAAATCCACAGCAAACATTATTCTCAATGGTGAAAAACTGAAAGCATTTCCTCTAAAATCAGGAACAAGACAAGGGTGCCCACTCTCACCACTATTATTCAACATAGTTTTGGAAGTCCTAGCCACAGCAATCAGAGAAGAAAAAGAAATAAAATGAATCCAAATTTGCCAAGAAGAGGTAAAACTGTCATTGTTTGCAGATGACATGATATTATACTAAGAAAATCCTAAAGATGCCACCAGAAAACTACTAGAGCTCATCAAGGAATTTAGTAAAGTCACAGGATACAAAATTAATACACAGAAATCCCTTGCATTCCTATACACTAACAATGAAAGATCAGAAAGAGAAATTAAGGAAACAATCCCATTCACCACTGCAACAAAAAAAAGAATAAAATACCTAGGAATAAACCTACCTAAGGAGGCAAAAGACCTGTACGCAGAAAACTATAAGATACTGATGAAAGAAATCAAAGACAACACAAACAGATGGGAGAGACACACCATGTTCTTGGATTGGAAGAATCAATATTGTGAAAAAGACTATACTACCCAAAGCAATCTACAGATTCAATGCAATCCTTTTCAAATTATCAGTGGCATTTTTCACAGAACTAGAGCAAAAAAATGTTACAATTTGTATGGAAACACAAAAGACCTCGAACAGCAAGAGCAATGTTGAGAAAAAAAAGAAAAATGAAGCTGGAGGAATCATGCTCCCTGACTTCAGACTATACTACAGGGCTACAGTAAGCAAGACAGTATGGTACTGGCACAAAAACAGAAATATAGATCAATGGAACAGGATAGAAAGCCCAGAGATAAACCCACACACCTGTGGTCACCTAATCTATGAGCAAGGAGGCCAGAATATACAATGGAGAAAAGATAGGCTGTTCAATAAGTGGTGCTGGGACGGCTTCCCTGGTGGCGCAGTGGTTAAGAATCTGCCTGCCAATGCAGGGGACACGGATTCGAGCCCTGGTCCAGGAAGATGCCACATGCTGCAGAGTAACTAAGCCCGTGCGCCACGACTACTGAGCCTGTGCTCTAGAGCCCACGAGCCACAACTACTGAAGCCCATGTGTCTAGAGCCTGTGCTCCGCAACAAGAGAAGCCACCACAGCGAGAAGCCTGTGCACCACAATGAAGAGTAGCCCCCGCTCGCTGCAACTAGAGAAAGCCCGCGCAGCAACGAAGACCCAATGCAGCCAAAAATAATAAATAAATAAATACATTTATTTAAAAAAAAAAAAGTGGTGCTAGGAGAACTGGACAACTACATGTAAAAGAATGAAATTACAACAGTCCCTAACACCATACACAAAAATAAACTCAAAATGGATTAAAGGCCTAAATGTAAGGCCAGACACTATAAGACTCTTAGAGGAAAACATAGGAAGAACACTCTTTGACATAAATTGCAGCAAGATTGTTTTTGACCCACATCCTAGAGTAATGGAAATTAAAAGAAAAATAAACAAATAGGACCTAATTAAACTTAAAAGCTTTTGCACAGTAAAGGAAACCATAAACAAGACGATAAAACAACTCTCAGAATGGGAGAAAATATTTGCAAACAAAGCAACTGACAAAGGATTACTCTCCAAAATATATAAACAGCTCATGCAGCTCAATATCAGAAAAACAAACAACCCAATTCAAAAATGGGCAGAAGACCTAAATAGACATTTCTCCAAAGAAGGCATACAGATGGCCAACAAACACATGAAAAGATGCTCAACATCACTAATTATTAGAGAAATGCAAATCAAAACTACCTTGAGATATCACCTCACACTGGTCAGAATGGCCATCATCTCAAAATCTACAAACAACAAATGCTGGAGAGGGTGTGGAGAAAAGGGAACCCTCTTGTGCTGTTGGTGGGAATGTAAACTGATACAGCCACTATGGAGAACAGTATGGAAGGTCCTTAAAAAACTAAAAATAGAACTACCACATGACCCAGCAATTCCACTACTGGGCATATACCTAGAGAAAACCATAATTCAAAAAGACACATGCACCCCAATGTTCACTGCAGCACTATTTACAACAGCCAGGACATGAAAGCAATCTAAATGTCCATTGACAGATGAATGGATAAAGAAGGTGTGGTACATATATACAATGGAATATTACTCAGCCATAAAATGGAACGAACGAAGTTGGGTAATTTGTAGAGACGCGGATGGACCTAGAGACTGTCAGACAGAGTGAAGTAAGTCAGAAAGAGATAAACAAATATCGTATATTAATGCATAATATGTGGAATCTGAAAAAATTGGTATAGATGATCTTATTTACAAAGCAGAAATAGAGACACAGACTAGAGAACACATGTATGGATACCAAGGGGGACGTGGGGGTGGGGGTGGGAGGAATTGGGAGATTGGGATTGACATATATACACTATTGATACTATGTATAAAACAGATAACTGAAGAGAACCTACTGTATAGTACAGGGAACTCTACTCAATGCTCTGTGGTGACCTAAATGGCAAGGAAATCCAGAAAAGAGGAGATATATGTATACGTATAGCTGATTCACTTTGCTGTACAGTAGAAACTAACACAACATTGTAAAGCAAGTACACTCCAATAAGAATTTTTTTAAAAAACTTAGTTATTTCAGACACATGCAATAATGGACAGAAAAGAAACATTGGCCCTAGGTCTTAAACTGTTGTGAGTAAAAAAGTAAATATACAATAGGGAACATTCTATAAAGGTCTGGAAGATGAATGGAAAAGTTGCGGTACTTCTGACTTGGAGGGTACCTGTCTGATGGGTACATATTTGGGGAAAATCCGACGTAATTTCATTAGCTGGAGAGCAGTATATAAGAAACAAATGGTCTGAGAAAATGGACTATTTATTTAACTAGAAGAAGTAATTACTTTAGACCAACATTTCCCAAATTGGTGTTCTAAAGAACATTGTTCTGTAGGATATTAATAGATGTGCCAGGAAAATAGCATGCTGTGCTGTATTAAGCATTGGAAATCATGGGTTACACAAGGTGAAACAGATTTCTTTACTGTATTAATTCTATGAGCCTTTAATTGGCCAAAGCACAGTGCAGAGCTCCAAGAAGGGGATAAACTATGCAATTTATTTATCATGAACCTTTCTTTCTTACATATAGCCATTAACATTTATTATTATCTCCTAGAACAATGTTCTACGGAACATTAGTTTGAAAGATAATATCTATATCAGGCTTAGGATTCCAGGTCATAGGCATGCCTTAACTTTATCAAATAACAAAACAAGCATCCTTAGAAGTGATATCTCCTGATAAACAACCTATTGCTTAAAGAATTTCTTACTCAACAATTGGATATGAATAAACTTCTCAGAGAGATAACAGTAATAATATCATACTGTTTTGTGTTTATACGGTACTTAATAATATATAAATTATTTATAAAATACACTGACATATCAATGTATTTTATATTCATATTTAATACATTTAATATATTTTAATATACTATTTGCAAACTAGAAAGCCTATGAAAATTTTATAAGAGAATCCAAAGAGCTGCAGACAGCTATCTCCAAAAAGCTCAATTCTCAACTCTAGTTTCATTCATTTTTTGACTCCCATTAGATTAGAAAACAAATTGATTTGGAGGGAAAAGCCCAATATAATATAAATATTAAAATTACAACTTTCAGGCACTGTGGAATAGTATAAAACATTCAGAACCATGTCAAAAATAAAGATAAGCAATATTATGGTTCTAAAAGGCTCTTAAGTATGAAAATCTACATACTTCTTAAACTCAACAGACCTTGCACATAAGTTTAAATGAACCTTAAGTTTTACAAAGATTTATCAAAAAACTCAGTATATGCAAGATAGTATATAAAGTTTTCAGGCTACAAAAGTGAGCAAATTTCTATTTTCTGGGAACTCTCTGTTCAGTGGCAGAGGCCAATACAGAAGTGCAACGCACAAGCGCTATACTGCATATATAGAGAGATGTAGAGCAGCACTGGGGGAGCAACTAACTTAGCCTAGGACCTGAAGGCAGGGACCAAGCGCATGAGTGAGCTCAATGGAACCTTGAAAGGTGAGAATGCCAGGTGGCAAAGAGGATGGCAGAGTTAACTCAAGGCAGAAAGAACAGCAAGTCTAAAAACAGAAGAGAAGGCAATGAGGATAGGTGAAAATACATTAATACTTAGCGATGAAGAGAAGTAAAATTGCCAGAAGTGTGGGAGTTGGGATTCCAAACTTACAGCTTTATATATTCTTTGAATTGTGAGATAACATGAAAATGAAATGGGTGGGGACAGAGGAAAAATGCTTGAGAACTAGTACAAGTGAGAAAAGAACCTTAGCAAATAAATCAAAACCTTAGAAAACAAATAGGTTACTTTTAGAAGTAGAAGGAATTATTCTAAAAGTAGCAATCTACAAGGACTTTCTGTTAAAGAAAAATTATTCCTGCCCTTGGAAAAACTCAGTTTATCTTCCCCTCCCCTTGACTGTGTGTACAACCTAACTAATGCTGTGTACAACAGTCTCACTCTAAACTGCTTCTTCTTTCAGATTACTAAAATGCTACCCATTTTCCAGTAAGCAGGTCAAATTCTACTTCTTCCAAGGAAGTCTTCCTAAAAGGATCACCATACCCTTTATCTCCTCCAAAACCTTAACCTTTGGGGGTTAGGGAGTGGGAAGAGAGAAGCTGGTAATCCTTAGATTAGAGCTGGTTACACAAATTCAAAAGCCTTTAAAGGTCACATCACCAGGCTTGTGTTACTAAAGGAGATGTGGTGCTTGAGGCCAGTGGAAGAGCACAAACCCAGCCTATATGTGTAAAATGCACACATGTGCACACACACACAATTCAGGCTTGCTGTCACTTTATCTGCCTGAATGGATTTTCTTCCAGTGCCTTAGCAAGAAGCCCTTCTACAGTAAACCTGAAAGATGATTATCTGGCCAAGAGCTTCTCAACCAGGGGTGACTTCTGCCCCATAAGAAACAGTTGGCAATATATGACGACATTTTTAGTTACCACAGCTTGGGGAGGGGTTGCTACTAGTATCTGGTGGGTAGAGGCCAGGGATGTTGCTAAACATCCTTCAATGTACCAGTCCCCAAATGCTCATAGGGATGAGGTTGAGAACCCTGATTCAGCCACCACATAAATTCTTGCCAAAACAAAGAGTTCTTTAAGGAAGCTTATTCTTTTATCAGGCAGTTTTCATTGCCAGAAACTTTTCCTTTTTGGGACTTTCTGGAATTTTTAAAAAATACTCTTTCTGATCCACAGTTGGTTTAATCTGCAGATGCGGAACCTGCAGATACAGAGGGCTGACTGTACACTATGTTTTGAATACCCCAAGCTGATTGTATGTTCTGAAAATTGCCTATATCTTTTATTCTTTGTATGCATCTCAGTAACTAGTACAGTCCCCCTAAATATATTTTGTGAAAAATTCAATACAGGGGAACTATTAAATATTTCTTATTGTGCTATCTAATAATGAATGACAAGTTATAACAAGAAGTAGTTTATCTTAAATAATACTCAGAACGTATTATTGTTTCCTTTGTTTCTGTTTTCTTCTTTCTCTTCCCTTAATTCCTCTTTGTGTCCTTTATTCCACTCCAGCATTTAAAAATATTCCTTAGTCTACCATTAAAAATATTTTTGGGCTTCCCTGGTGGCGCAGGGGTTGAGAGTCCGCCTGCCAATGCAGGGGACACAGGTTCGTGCCCCAGTCCGGGAAGATCCCACATGCCATGGAGCAGCTGGGCCTGTGAGCCATGGCCGCTGAGCCTGTGCGTCCGGAGCCTGTGCTCCGCAACAGGAGAGGCCACAACAGTGAGAGGCCCACGTAACGCAAAAAAACCCCAAAAAACAATTTTTCATCCTATGTCATCTCTCTCTTTCTCCCTTTCATCATCTTCCTCCTTTTAAAGTGGAATGGAAGCACATTTTATATTATTTGTTATATTTACTGAATACAATTTTATAATAATAGCTAGTATTTACTAAGTTGGACTACATGCCAGGCACTGTGCTAAGAGCTTTACATCTATGCTCTACATCTATTATCTCATTTAATCTACACAACACCTATGAGGTAAAGGAATTATTTATTAGATTCTTTTTACAGATGAGGAATCAGAGGCTTTAAAAGGCTCAATAATTTGACTATCAACCCACCTCAGATAAGGTTAAAACTAGGACTTAAAACTAGAGCTAACTCTTACAGCCGTCTTATTATGCTGCCTGTCTAATATAATTTAGCTCCTTCTTCCTCTTCCTTTGTCTATTAGTAAGGCTCCAGGGAATTTCTTTAAATGCTTTTTTAAAAATTCAAAGCAATATAGACATATGGTTAAAAAAAATACAAAAGATTAATAACAAGAAGCAACAATCTACAGTCCTGGTCCTGCTTCCCAGAAACAATACTTTTAACAGTTTGGGTTTTGGGTTCTTGATGATTAGCCCTATAACTGCTGCTTATACAATCTTAAATATTTATATCACTATACCTACTCATTATTTGTCATGAGAGAAAATACTTAGCTCATCCACAACTCCCAGGACCCCCAAACTATCCCTTCCTCTGCTCTCCTAGTATTATGACATCATTAGGCTTTAATCACTCTAACTACAAACAACGTAAACTTCATTTTGTGTTCAATTATAAACAATCTCTCTCTCTTTTTTAAACTTTTTATTTTATATTGGAGTTGAGCCGATTAACAATCTTGTGAAAGTTTCAGGTACACAGCAAAGCGACTCAGCCATACATATACATGTATCCATTCTCCCCCAAACTCCCCTCCTATCCATGCTGCCACATAACATTGAGCAGAGTTCCTGTGCTATACAGTAGTAGGTCCTTGTTGGTTATCCATTTTAAATATAGCAGTGTGTACATGTCAATCCCGAACTCCCTAACTATCCTTTCCCGCCACCCTTCCCCCTCGTAACCGTAAGTTCATTCTTTAAGCCTGTGAGTCTGATAAACAGTATCTCTTGATGCTCTACTTTAGAAATTAATCAATGTTTCAATTTTATTAATTTAATAATTATATGATGTTCATCCTAAATATTTATTTCAAGAAACAAAAGTAAATTCCTTTCAAACTGTTGGTATCAAAGTACTTTGTTATGAGCTAGAAGTCTTTAATTGAATGAATGTCCCTTATTCTTATCCTAACAGAACAAGGATGACTTTGAGTCATAAAGGTTCTGGGCGCGGACTGGACACCTTTATTGTAGCAATTGGGCTGTCTTATTACAGAGAGAGAGAGTTAGCACATACCTTTAAAAAGGATCACCAGCTGAACAAGAGGACTCACCTGCTGTTGTCCTTGTAATCGCTGTTGAAGTTGAAGTCTAAGTTGGTTGGGTGCTGCTGGAGGTCTGTTTAGAGTCTGCCTGGTCTGCATGCCCATGCCAGGTGAAAAAGCACCTCGAGGAGGTGTTACTTGAACAGGCATAGTCCCCAGTGAAGGTTTTTGCCTGACCATGCCTTGGAAAGGGCCAGAGAGATTGGCAGTTGGCGAAGGAGAAGAATAAGGCTGGGAATAAATGTTGGGTCTTTCTTCCATCATCAATGGTGGTGTTGCTTGTTGTGGTGGAAATCTCTCTGATAATACATCTAATCCACCTCCCTGTTGGAAAATAAGCCAGAACATTTTACAAATAAATTTCTGGCAATAAATGACATGCTTCTCTATATGATTTTGGATCTGAGAGCATGTTATCTCTAGAAAGTTTCATAATAATATATTCATGATGAATTCATGAAGCTCTCCAGAAGTTTGCTACTTAAAGGAATCACTTATAAAAGTTACTTCTGAAATGGAGTAATAGATTAACTGAGATGTTTAAAATCTCAGTAAAGAGATGAAAATATAGTTAAAATAAGGGCCTTCCTTACATCAATGAAATAAAGCTAAATGGTTTGAAAAGAACCTCACTGCAAAGTCTAAGAATCAACAAATGTTACATTTAATGGGTTACCATGAGAAGTAGATTCCTAAAGGAGGGATTAATTTTTCTGTCTCAAATACAGAATTCATGCTTTTATCTCATTTGAAAAAAAATTCATAGCTGACTTAACAGAATGCAATAGTTAAACTTTTTGACTATTACTCATTGTAAGAAATGTAATGTAAATTGTGACCTATTTTGTGTGTGTGTGTGTGTGTTTGTAACTGAAAACAGAGTTTCATGAAACATAACTTCCCCTTTTTCTGCATTCTGATACTCTGTATTCTACATTGTTCTACTCCATTAAAAAAAATACTGATGGCGGCCTCTAGACTGAATCATAGGAACCCTGAGGATGAACTGACCCTTTTATTCACTATTCCACACCGCGTTGCAGACCTATCAGAGGGAGCCATGTGATAATTGTGGCCACCAGCTGACCCCACAGCCACCTTCTGCCCCCCTTGGACCCACCCAAGAATTTCTGAGCCTTCTTTATGAGAGAAGGAGGAGCTTTAAGATGGCGGAGGAGTAAGACGCAGAGATCACCTTCCTCCCCGCAAATACATCAGAAATACATCTACATGTGGAATAACTCCTACAGAACACCTACTGAACACAGAAAACCTCAGACCTCCCAAAAGATAAGAAACTCCCCACGTACCTGGGTAGGGCAAAAGAAAAAAGAAAAAACAGAGACAAAGAATAGGGACGGGACCTGCACCAGTGGGAGGGAGCTGTGAAGGAGGAAAGGTTTCCACACACTAGGAAGGCCCTTCGCGGGTGGAGAGTGTGGGTGGCGGAGAGGGGGAGCTTCGGTGCCGCGGAGGAGAACACAGTAACAGGGGTGCGGAGGTCAAAGTGGTGAGATTCCCGCACAGAGGATCGGTGCCGACCAGCACTCACCAGCCCGAGAGGCTTGTCTGCTCACCCGCCGGGGCGGGCGGGGGCTGGGAGCTGAGGCTCGGGCTTCGGTTGGATCGCAGGGAGAGGACTGGGGTTAGCTGCGTGAACACAGCCTTAAGGGACTAATGCGCCACAGCTAGCAGGGAGGGAGTCCGGGAAAAAGGCTGGAGCTGCAGAAGAGACAAGAGACTTTTTCTTGCCTCTTTGTTTCCTGGTGCGCGAGGAGAGGGGATTAAAAGCGCCGCTTAATGGAGCTCCAGAGAGAGGCGCGAGCCGCGGCTATGAGTGTGGACACCAGAGACGGGCAGGAGACACTAAGGCTGCTGCTGTGGCCACCAAGAAGCCTGTGTGCGAGCACAGGTCACTCTCCACACCTCCCTTCCCAGGAGCCTGTGCAGCCCGCCACTGCCAGGGTCCTGTGATCCAGGGACAACCTCCCCAGGAGAACACACGGCGTACCTCAGGCTGGTGCAAAGTCACGCCAGCCTCTGCCATTGCAGGCTAGCCCCACAGTCCGTGCCCCTCCCTCCCCCCAGCCTGACTGAGCCAGAGCCCCCGAATCAGCTGTTTCTTTAACCCCGTCCTGTTTGAGCGAAGAAGAGACACCCTCAGGCGACCTACACGCAGAGGCGGGTCCAAATCCAAAGCTGAACTCCAGGAGCTGTGCGAGCAAAGAAGAGAAAGAGAAATCTCTCCCAGCAGCCTCACGAGCAGCGGATTAAATCTCCACAATCAACTTGATGTACCCTGCATCTGTGGAATACCTGAATAGACAACGAATCATCCCAAAGTTGAGGTGGTGGACTTGGGGAGCAACGATATATATATTTTTTTCCTTTTTCTCTTTTTGTGAGTGTGTATGTGTATGCTTCTTTGTGTGATTTTGTCTGTATAGCTTTGCTTTTACCATTTGTCCTAGAGTTCTGTCTGTCCTTTTTTCTTTTTAATTACTTAAAAATAATTTTTTTCTTAAATATTTTTAATTTTAATAAATTTAATTTTATTTTATCTTCTTCTTTCTTTCTTTTCTCTCTTTCATTCCGAGCTGTGTGGAGGACAGGCTCTTGGTGCTCCAGCCAGGCGTCAGGGCTGTGCCACTGAGGTGGGAGAGCCAAGTTCAGGACACTGGTCCACAAGAGACCTCCCAGCTCCATATAATATCAAATGGCGAAAATCTCCCAGAGATCTCCCTCTCAACGCTAAGACCCAGCTCCACTCAACGACCAGCAAGCTACAGTGCTGGACATCCTATGCCAAACAACTAGCAACACAGGAACACAACCCCATCCATTAGCATCGAGGCTGCCTAAAATCATAATAAGGCCACAGACACCCCAAAACACACCACCAGACGTGGACCTGCCCACCAGAATGACAAGACCCAGCCTCATCCACCAAAACACAGGCACTAGTCCCCTCCACCAGGAAGCCCACACAACCCACTGACCAACACCAACCTTAGCCACTGGGGACAGACACCAAAAACAATGGAAACTACGAACCTGCAGGCTGCGAAAAGGAGAACCCAAACACAGTAAGTTAAGCAAAATGAGAAGACAGAGAAACACAGGAGATGAGGGAGCAAGGCAAAAACCCACCAGACTAACGAATGAAGAGGAAATAGGCAGTCTACCTGAAAAAGACTTCAGAATAATGATAGTAAAGATGATCCAAAATCTTGGAAACAGAATGGAGAAAATACAAGAAACATTTAACAAGGACCTAGAAGAACTAAAAAGCAAACAAACAGAGATGAAAACACAATAAATGAAATTAAAAATTCTCTAGAAGGGATCAATAGCAGAATAACTGAGGCAGAAGAACAGATAAGTGACTTGGAAGATAAAATAGTGGAAATAACTACTGCAGAGCAGAATAAGGAAAAAAGAATGAAAAGAATTGAGGACAGTCTCAGAGACCTCTGGGACAACATTAAATGCACCAACATTCAAATTATAGGGGTCCCAGAAGAAGAAGAGAAAAAGAAAGGGACTGAGAAAATATTTGAAGAGATTATAGTTCAAAAGTTCCCTAACATGAGAAAGGAAATAGTTAATCAAGTCCAGGAAGCACAGAGAGTCCCATACAGGATAAATCCAAGGAGAAACACGCCAAGACACATATTAATCAAACTATCAAAAATTAAATACAAAAAACAAATATTAAAAGCAGCAAGGGAAAAACAACATGTAACACATAAGGGAATCCCCAAAAGGTTAACAGCTGATCTTTCAGCAGAAACTCTGCAAGCCAGAAGGGAGTGGCAGGACATATTTAAAGTGATAAAAGAGAAAAACCTACAACCAAGATGAGTCTACCCAGCAAGCATCTCATTCAGATTTGACGGAGAAATTAAAAGCTTTACAGACAAGCAAAAGCTAAGAGAATTCAGCACCACCAAACCAGCTTTACAACAAATGCTAAAGGAACTTCTCTAGGCAGGAAACAGAAGAGAAGGAAAAGACCTACAATAATAAACCCAAAACAATTAAGAAAATGGTAATAGGAACATACATATCAATAATTACCTTAAATATAAATGGATTAAGTGCTCCAACCAAAAGACATAGACTGGTTGAATGGATACAAAAGCAAGACCCGTATATATGCTGTATACAAGAGACCCACTTCAGACCTAGGGACACATAAAGGCTGAAAGTGAGGGGATGGAAAAAGATATTCCATGCAAATGGAAATCAAAAGACAGCTGGAGTAGCAATTCTCTTATCAGACAAAATCGACTTTAAAACAAAGACTATTACAAGAGACAAAGAAGGACACTATATAATGATCAAGGGATCAATCCAAGAAGAAGATATAACAATTATAAACATTTATTCACCCAACATAGGAGTACCTCAATACATAAAGCAAAAACTAACAGCCATAAAAGGGGAAATCAACAGTAACACAATCATAGTAGGGGACTTTACCACGTCACTTTCACCAATGAACAGATCATCCAAAATGAAAATAAATAAGGAAGCACAAGCTTTAAATGATACATTAAACAAGATGGACTTAATTAATATTTATAGGACATTCCATCCAAAAACAACAAAATACACATTCTTCTCAAGTACTCATGGAACATTCTCCAGGATAGATCATATCTTGGGTCACAAATCAAGCCTTGGTAAATTTAAGAAAATTGAGATCGTATCAAGTATCTTTTCCGACCACAACGCTATGAGACTAGATATCAATTACAGGAAAAAACCAGTAAGAAATACAAACACAGGGAGGCTAAACAACACACTACTTAATAACCAAGAGATCACTGAAGAAATCAAAAAATACCTAGAAACAAATGACAATGAAAACACAACGACCCAAAACCTATGGGATGCAGCAAAAGCAGTTCTAAGAGGGAAGTTTATAGCTATACAAGGCTACCTTAAGAAACAAGAAACATCTCAAATAAACAACCTAACCTTACACCTCAAGCAATTAGAGACAAAAGAACAAAAAAATCCCCAAAGTTAGCAGAAGGAAAGAAATCATAAAGATCAGATCAGAAATAAATGAAAAAGAAATGAAGGAAACGATGGCAAAAATCAATAAAACTAAAAGCTGGTTGTTTGAGAAGATAAACAAAACTGATAAATCATTAGCCAGATGTATCAAGAAAAAAAGGGAGAAGACTCAAATAAATAGAATTAGAAATGAGAAAGGAGAAGTAACAACTGACACTGCAGCAATACAAAGGATCATGAGAGATTACTACAAGCAGCTATATGCCAATAAAATGGACAACCTGGAAGGAATGGACAAATTCTTAGAAATGCACAACCTTCCGAGACTGAACCAGGAAGAAATAGAAAGTATAAACAGAACAATTAAAAGCACTGAAATTGAAACTGTAATTAAAAATCTTCCAACAGGGGGCTTCCCTGGTGGCGCAGTGGTTGGGGGTCCGTCTGCTGATGCTGCGGACGCGGGTTCGTGTCCCGGTGTGGGAGGATCCCGCATGCCGTGGAGCGGCTGGGCCCATAAGCCATGGACGCTGAGCCTGCGTGTCCGGAGCCTGTGCTCTGCAGCGGTAGAGGCCACAGTGGTGAGAGGCCCGCGTAACGCAAAAAAAAAAATTTTTCCAACAAACAAAAGCCCAGGACCAGATGGCTGCACAGGCGAATTCTATCAAACATTTAGAGAAGAGCTAACACCTATCCTTTTCAAACTCTTCCAAAATACAGCAGAGGGAGGAACACTCCCAAACTCATTCTACGAGGCTACCATCACTCTGATACCAAAACCAGACAAAGATGTCACAAAGAAAGAAAACTACAGGCCAATATCACTGATGAACATAGATGCAAAAGTCCTCAACAAAAAACTAGCAAACAGAATCCAACAGCACATTAAAAGGATCATACACCATGATCAAGTGGGGTTTATCCCAGGAATGTAAGGATTCCTCAGTATATGCAAATCAATCAACGTGATATACCGTATTAACAAATTGAAGGAGAAAGACCACATGATCATCTCAATAGATGCAGAGAAAGCTTTCGACAAAATTCAACACCGATTTATGATAAAAACCCTCCAGAAAGTAGGCAGAGAGGGAACTTTCCTCAACATAATAAAGGCCATATATGACAAACCCACAGCCAACATTGTCCTCAATGGTGAAAAACTGAAACCATTTCCTCTAAAATCAGGAACAAGACAAGGTTGCCCACTCTCACCACTATTATTCAACATAGTTTTGGAAGTTTTAGCCACAGCAATCAGAGAAGAAAAGGAAATAAAAGGAATCCAAATCGGAAAAGAAGAAGTAAAGCTGTCACTATTTGCAGATGACATGATAGTATACATAGAGAATCCTAAAGATGCTACCAGAAAACTACTAGAGCTAATCAATGAATTTGGTAAAGTAGCAGGATACAAAATTAAGGCACAGAAATCTCTTGCATTCCTATACACTAATGATGAAAACTCTGAAAGTGAAATTAAGAAAACACTCCCATTTACCACTGCAACAAAAAGAATAAAATATCTAGGAATAAGCCTACCTAAGGAGACAAAAGACCTGTATGCAGAAAATTATAAGACACTGATGAAAGAAATTAAAGATGATACAAATAGATGGAGAGATATACCATGTTCTTGGATTAGAAGAATCAACATTGTGAAAATGACTCTACTACCCAAAGCAATCTACACATTCAATGCAATCCCTATCAAACTACCACTGGCATTTTTCACAGAACTAGAACAAAAAATTTCACAATTTGTATGGAAACACAAAAGACCCTGAACAGCCAAAGCAATCCTGACAAAGAAAAACGGAGCTGGAGGAATTAGGCTCCCTGACTTCAGACTATACTACAAAGCTACAGTAATCAAGACAGTATGGTACTGGCATAAAAACAGAAATATAGATCAATGGAACAGGACAGAAAGCCCAGAGATAAACCCATGCACATATGGTCACCTTATCTTTGATAAAGGAGGCAAGAATATACAGTGGAGAAAAGACAGCCACTTCAATAAGTGGTGCTGGGAAAACTGGACAGCTACATGTAAAAGAATGAAATTAGAACACTCCCTAATACCATACACAAAAATAAACTCAAAATGGATTAAAGACCTAAATGTAAGGCCAGACACCATCAAACTCTTAGAGGAAAACATAGGCAGAACGCCCTTTGACATAAATCACAGCAAGATCCTTTTGACCCACCTCCTAGAGAAACGGAAATAAAAACAAAAATAAACAAATGGGACCTAATGAAACTTAAAAGCTCTTGCACAGCAAAGGAAACCATAAACAAGACAAAAAGACAACCCTCAGAATGGGAGAAAATATTTGCAAATGAAGCAACTGACAAAGGATTAATCTCCAAACTTTATAAGCAGCTCATGCAGCTCAATAACAAAAAAACAACCCAATCCAAAAATGGGCAGAAAACCTAAATAGACATTTCTCCAAAGAAGATATACAGATTGCCAACAAACACATGAAAGAATGCTCAACATCATTAGTCATTAGAGAAATGCAAATCAAAACTACAATGAGATTATCTCACACTGGTCAGAATGGCCATCATCAAAAAATCTACAAACGATAAATGCTGGAGAGGGTGTGGAGAAAAAAGGGAACCCTCTTGCACTGTTGGTGGGAATGTAAATTGATATAGCCACTATGGAGAACAGTATGGAAGCTCCTTAAAAAACTAAAAATGGAAGTACCATAGGACCCAACAATCCCACTACTGGGCATATACCCTGAGAAAACCAGAATTCAAAAAGAGTCATGTACCACAATGTTCACTGCAGCTCTATTTACAATAGCCAGGACACGGAACCAACCTAAGTGTCCCTCAACAGATGAATGGATAAAGAAGATGTGGCACATATATACAATGGAATATTACTCAGCCATAAAAAGGAACGAAACTGAGTTATTTGTAGTGAGGTGGATGGACCTAGAGACTGTCATACAGAGTGAATTAAGTCAGAAAGAGAAAAACAAATACCATATGCTAACATATATATATGGAATCTAAAAAAAAAAAAAGAAAATGGTCAGAAGAACCTATGGGCAAGACGGGAATAATGATGCAGACCTACTAGAGAATGGACTTGAGGATACGAGGAGGGAGTAGGGTAACGTGGGACAAAGTGAGAGAGTGGCATGGACATATATACACTACCAAACGTAAAACAGATAGCTAGTGGGAAGCAGCCGCATAGTAGAGGGAGATCAGCTCAGTGCTTTGTGACCACCTAGAAGGGTGGGATAGGGAGGGTGGGAGGGAGGGAAATGCAAGAGGGAAGAAATATGGGGACATTTGTATATGTATAACTGATTCACTTTGTTATAAAGCAGAAACTGACACACCACTGTAAAGCAATTATACTCTAATAAAGATGTTAAAAAATATATATACTGGTTATGATGCACTAAAGTGATCTTTTAACTACAAAGTCTCAAAAACGCTAACCCGGAAGTTGGAATGTCATGGAACATATAGGTTGAAGTGTAGCATGAATGGAGGACAAATTAAGTCCTAAAATAAGAAATGATGTTATAAAATATGGATTTTATTCTAGGGGGAGCTTGTAAGATTATGTTCCATAGTAAAAGGCTAAAACTCTCTAATTCTAATTATTTCTAATTATTATGATATTTTTGTTTAAAAAGCCCATTATTTAACTATTATATATTTTGATAACTTTCACAAGGGTAAATTATAAAACAGATAAAACACAGTGAGAGTAATATGGAAAAGTCTTGCTTAAAAATAATTTTCTAGCTTTCAGGGCTCCATCATTTAAATACTGCCAACTTTAGTAAATACCTGAACAAGTTTGTCAATTCCCAGAGCTCTGTCTAGTTCAGCTAGCTCAGTTTCATCTTTGCCACTGAGGAAGGATACCAGCTGTTCAAGAAGAGCCTTCTCATCATTTCTTCCTTCGACTGTTGTTGGTGGACAGAGAAGCTCATCTAGCTGTGAACTAATGCACTGGCTGCAGAATCAAAAGATAAGAAAGTTTAAGACTGATATAGCAAGTAAGTAGTCAACCTTAAGAATGCAAATACACACACACACACACACACACACACACACACACACACACACACACATATAAGCAAATGTAGTTCTAGGAAATTCTCTGTTGAAATGCTTTTTTAACCAATTCTTATGCAATGAAATTTTCTATACTTAATGGGCAGAAATTTATGAATGTTTGGTATGTAGCTTGAATATATTTTTCATTATTTTGTCAATCATTGAATTTTGTTTCCATATTCTTCATGTTAGCTTACAGAAATAGCCTGAAAAATTAACCAAACATAGTTAAGAGAAAATAATTTTTAACAGAAGTAAAAAATAAAAAGCAACCAAAAACTCAGAAAAAAATCATTTAGTCTATATCAAGATTTATACTATTTATTCTATGGGTGCCATTAATTATTGATAATTGAACCATAATCAAAACAGTACATACTAAATTACTTAACTTTCAAAGATGACCAAATTATATTGATAACATGACATGATTATCATTTACAAAAGAAATCAAACTAGAAAAATGAAACATGCTCAGTGTTAAGCAATAAATTGTTGATTACATGTAGGAAATACGTAGTCTAATCCAAACTGATACCAACTGATGCATAAAACTTAGAAATACATAGAAGATAACACTAGTACTAATACTACTTGTATAATAATATAATTATAAGGATTCTTCTTTTGGGAAGGTAAATGGGACTATAGTTCACAGTTAAGGCTCCACACTCAATATTACCTACTCATCCTTTGGTTGCTATATATGAGATATACTCTATGTGTTGGAATGAAGCTACCTGTGTGGATTAAGAAATTGAATTCCAATTAAGATGGGACACTGAGTAGACGTGGAAAGTACCTTCCCTTCTTATCCACTCTTGCTCCAAATAAAGAGAAAAGCTGGACAAAATAAAGAGCAACACAGCTGTTGTGCCGAGGCCAATTCATCCACAGGTCCCAGGAATTTTATGGTAATCAATCAAAGAAAAGTAAGAGATGAAAAATAAAACAACAGCTGCATACTACATCAGCCTCCTGATAATTACAATGTACACTAGCCTTGCAGTCATGCAGTAAATAAATGTTTGATTCGGTGTCCTCCTCCATCCTTTTCTTTTCATTAAACCTTCACTTCTATTAATATTTCACAAAATACCAATACAGACTGGAATCTAGTTTGGGAAAAGTAGTTCTTTGCTGTAGAAGTTGGTATCTGATACTTCATAATATACAAAATGTATTACTCACTCCTCTGGCTTATTCTGATTTACAGCTGTCACTGTATTATTTGTCCATGGAACCTGATCACCACTTCCTGGTTGCCCAAACTGGTTATCAATTGCTTCCAATTCCAGCTCAGGTAATCCTGGTTAAAGAAGAAAAGGTAAGAAGTCAGGACATATTACAATGGAAGATAAGATGATAATATTTTTAAGAAGTAATATATTGTACGGTAGAGTGAGATTTCCCCTATAAAATACTACCTCAGTGATACAAAAGTCACTTATTCAGAAACTTAAATTATCTAGAATGTGACCACATAATAAGTAAATGAGAAAGTGAGAAAAGGTCTCTGAATCAAAGGAAGTCCGATGTTAAAAGTTTTTATATATTACCATAAGAGAATCACTTAGGACTTTGTCTGAAATTATTTATTTTAAAGACAATCATAACAATTTGGTTAACTGCTTATTCAGTCTACACCATATTAGAATATGCTATAAGTAGGGACAGTGTTACTGTCATAAAATGAGAGCCGCAAGTAAAAGATAAAATATGTTCTATAAAAGGCAGGAACAGAAACTAAAGGGCACTGCAGTCTGGGGACAAAACTCTACAGTTGTTAACTGAGAATATAGCTGTACAATAACAGTATAATTAATTGATGTCTATAATGATGAATGAAAAAAGGGGTTGAATTATGTCTTGTAATGGAAGAAAATAGTTTGTGCACTTTAGAACGTTTTTGTGTGGGCAATGTTTTTGAAAGGTTTATTTCTGTACTATTTATACTAGGAAAGAAATGTAAATAACCTAAATACCAGAAATTTGCTGATTGATTAATGAATTATGGTATAGATATTTACAACATGCTGATAAATCAAAAAAAAAGTATAATCTAAGACATTATGTTCAGGATGATTCTGTTTTTATAAGCTATTTCATATATATTAATAGAAAAAATGCTCGTAGGCTATATATCCTTGGTAGATTTTAGGTTATGAGATTAAGGATTACTTTATTTTCTTTTAGTGTTTCTCATGGTTATTTGTAATCTCTAAAGAGAACAAAATTCATATGTTGAAGCCTTAACCTCTAGTACTTCAGAATATGACTGTATTTGGGGACAGGGCTTTGAGTGAAGTGACTAAGTTAAAATAGAGTCGTTAGGGTGGGCTCTAATTTAATATGACTGGTGTTCTTAAAAGAAGATGTGGTTAGGACACAGACAACACAGACAGAGGGACAGCCATGAGGACATAGTAAGAAGGAAGCCATCTGCAAGCTAGTGAGAGAGGCCTCAGAAGACACCAAACCTGCTAACCCCCTAACCTTGGACTTCAAGCCTTCAGACTGTGAGAAAATAAATTTCTGGCAATAAAATACCACTGGTATTTTAAAAATACTGGTATTTTTAAATACCTGGTATTTAAAATAATAACTGGTATTAAAATACCACTGGTATTTTTAAAAAGTTTTATTATTATGGCAGCCCTAGCAAACTAAAAACAAAAACAAAAACTAAGAAAGCCTTGGTGGCTTAAGAAAAAACATAATTAGGTAGAATTCCTCATTCTAATGAATGGAGAATAAGTAGATTTAAGGATGCTCCCCAAATTTATTTAATGCTGGATACTGATCATTATTAACCACACAAAACATGTTACGCTCACTTTCATGTGAAATATACTCAATATTTAGTATGAATGAAACATAGGAGTCCATATAAAAGCACATTCACTTCTACATGCAAAGAATTATAGCCTGCAATTAAACTTGTCTTCTTTATCATGACAAATGATAGAGAAATCAAATTCTAAAAGGATTCTGGAAAAAAAAAAAAGCAAAAAACAAAGCAAACAAAAAACACCAAACAACAATAAACGGTGATAGGAAAGTAATCCCTTAATTCCTCTCATTACTTCAGTCAGGAAGTTGGTCAAAGATTATCTAAAGCTGTCTCATTGCTCTGCTGCACACATTACTTTTTCAATCTTATTCCATTTTAGAAATCTAACCTAAACAAAATAATTATATTTAAGAGTCAAAGAAAACTTACATGGCTGTCTACCATCAATACTTAGTATTAGAGGATAGTTTATTTGACTCAGTAATAGGACACAGTATCTCATTTTAGTAGTCTTGATGGGAAAAAAGGTTAAGAAAACAAGTTGGATAAAATATTTTCAAAATAAAGATTCACGTGCTAAATTTGGTGAAAAGGGGGGGAAAATCCGAAGAAATCAATCACTGATTCAATTAAAAGCTTTGTTTGCATAGGCTGTATGCTTAAAAGAAATTGGTTTTTATTCTAAAAGTCACTTCAACCTTTTAGGACTTCCTTTAGAAACTCACTTACATAAAAAAAACTCGAGGATTTGCTGCAATGTTTTACAAAATACACACTTTATCTCTCTTTGTCCAGGGAATAAACCTACTATTTTTGGTCATGTTTGTGCCTCTATTGCAAACATGAGTAAGTATGTATATATGTTACACAAGACAGGCATAGTACTTTTTAAAGGGACGCATTACTGCATTTACTAGTCTCTGTTGGAGAGAGGCAGCTGAAGCGGGGGTAGGAAACAAGCTCTTAGCGATTCCTGATCAAGCTATTAATGGGTTTGCTTTTTTTTAATCATCTGAGCAAAGGGCTCAACATCATATTTTCTCCATTTTAAACATGGTTAAAAGAAAACTTTATATCCCTGTGAGCCACAGTGATTCCAGCTTAAAAAACCTTATATTATTAAAAAATTTAAAAACTTCTGCACACAAAGTAGAAAGCATTGTCTAATTAAGAGAGTGGCTTTTGCACACTTTACTCCACTAAGAGTTGATTCAGCATCTAGTGATTGTGATGTTCACAGTTAATTTTCTTCAGCTGTTGGTAAAGAGACTTCTGGTTCAGTTTTGTGTTGCATTTGGCTGTTAACTACGCACAGCAGTTACAATGTTTTATTTGACTAATTTCTCTACTATACAAAAAGAACTATAAATCAATAAGATGAAAACTGAATAGCTCAATAGATATATGGTCAGAGAATATAAACAGGTCACATGAAATCACTGAAAAATGATCAACCTAATTCACAATAAAAAAAATACAGATTAAAACTACATTGAGATACTTAAAAAAACACATCAAATTGGCAAAGATGAGAAAATGCATAATTCAACTTATTAGAAAGGACGTGTGGAAAGAGGAACATTATCAGTTAGAGTGTAAAGTGGCATAAGAAAGGCCATTTGGCAAAATCTGTCTACCCTCTGACCCAGCAATTCTGTTCAGAATTTATATTTCAGATATACTCTCAAATGTGGTCAACTATCTCTACATAAGATTATTCATTATAGTTTTGTACTAGCAAAAGATGCCTACCGATAGCCACAACACACTAAACACAACCTCAGAAACAGGGAACTAAAAATGGAGTTTTGAAGTACTGAAAATGTTTTATGTGAAACAATTATTTTTAGTTATGAACACTATTAATGTACTACAGATTAATAAGATTTAAAAAATTATCATCTCAGAATATGTTCATAGAACATAAAAACAAGCACCTCAGTAGGTCATTCCTTACTTCAGTGATGTTGCCAATGTTCAAATATTTTTGGAGTTCTTCTAGAACTGTCTTAACCAGTATACAAGTCCTTCAAGAAAATACTTCTCCTTATAACTACATCTAATTTTGGTTCTGATGTTTTAAAAAGTATTATTCTTTTCAGATCAACAAATTTGGCTCCAAATAACTTCACAAAACTTCAAAAGTCAAATCCACCCTCAAGAGATAGAAATTTAAAGATGGTCAAAAGGACACAGTAGAGGTTCTGAAGGTACTGCCAAGAAAGCACATTCTGTATATTTTGATCAACATCCTCCTAAGTTGTCTCTTGATGTGCTCTTGTAGTACATTTCTAACAAAATTATTTAAATCGCTTGGTCACACTGTATGGTTGTGTGTGTGCATATACACAATGTGTTTTGAAACCAGGAAGACTGAAATTTAAATTCTGGTTCTGCATATACTAACTGGATAACTTTGGGCAAGTTTTTGTTTGTGCGTTTTCTTTTCTTTCTCTGGAACTTATGACCTTAGTTTCCTCATATGTAAATAGATCTAAGGAAAATTTCTGGTTCAGTGTGAAATATATCATCTATATTTTATTTGATGTGTAAAATTATCACTGAAACAAAAGACATTAAAAGGGAAAAACAAATCTACAGCTGAAGGAGAGGCAAAAGAAGCAGCATGGCAGCTGACTAGAACAATGAAGAATTTCTGAAAGATAAAACAGATGGAAAGATAAAACTGATGGTGAAATTGACCTAAACTAAAAACCTTACATCAGGACAAAGAGGAGATTTTCCAAAAAGGGGGTTTTTCTCAGAAGAACACTAGAACAACTCCAGGTTCAGTGGTCATTCGAGCGTGTAAAGGAACAGGCCATGGGTGATTGCTGGGATAATTAAAGGACAACTGAACAGCTGTCACCAGGCACTGCTCTGAATGCAGCTGACTCTGGCGTCTGCCCATGGGATTAAAGTGGTGAGTACATGACTCAGTGTGGGAGTTCTGCCCAGGGAATCTCCCAAAGTGGGTGTGAGGGCTGCCACGAGGGATTTCCCCATCACCAACCCCCACTCCTTCACAAGGACAACTAAGAATCAGGGCCTCTATAATCAGAACCTACATTCACTGCCAGAGCAAAAGGCCTCTCACTTTAGCTAAAGAAACACTCTAGCTACCAAGACGTTTCATTCTAGGTCTTTTTCAGTATATATGGACAGACAGCCCTGATTTACCAAACATTCAAGAAAAGTCAACAGCAGAAAAGAAAGATAGCAAATTTGACAAAGAAAGAAAGAAACTTTGAAGGAAAAAGGGTTGTTACAGAAAATAGATGAGCCCTAAACTAATATGCTAAATTTATCATCACATAGATTTAAAAGTCTATCATATACATAAATGGTAATAGACTTCTATGAAAAAAATTTCTAAAAACGTGATCGCCACAATTAAAAGAACTCAATAGATTGACTGAAGAGCAGAATGGATGTAGTTGAAGATTCAGTTTTGATCCAGAAAATCTGGCCCAGACTCTCTCAGAATACAGTGCAAAGTATGACAGAAAAGATAAGTGACATGGCAGATAGATCCAGAAGTTCTAATAGGTATATCTCAGGTGGTGAAATACTATGATAATTAAACTGTCCTATGTGAGACCTTTGGGCACAAGGTCAAGACATGGAATCAGCTACTGGATAATGGACTCTGGCTCTAGTGAAAGGTAGTGGTGGGCAGTGTAGATGCTAGAGGGGGCAGAGAATCAGAGGCTGTTCTCTTCCCTTTATAAGCTATCATATTTTTGTCCTCATCTTTTTTTCTTTCTTTTTTCTTCTCCAGTCTTTTGTTATCTTTTTCTTTCTCCTGCCCAACTTGTTTCCTCAGCCTTATGCCTCTTGAAACCTTTTTTCTTGTCGGTATGGAAACTTTGTAAACACTGTCTGCAGCTATCACCCTCCCCTCATTTACCTCAATTTCTTCCCCTCTATGCTTCTGGCCTTCAGCAAAACTACAGCACAGGGTTTAACAGATTCTGGCCTATTTACAAACTTTTTTACATGGAGCTGTATTCAGGGGAGGAAATCTCAAGAAAGAAAAAAGAGCTATTTGCCTCAAGACAGATTATGAATGAAAAACACTCTACTTTCACAGACTTGTAGAGCTAGAAGACACCTTCTTTCTTTCTTTTTTTAATTAATTAATTATTTTTGGCTGCGTTGGGTCTTGCTGCACACGGCCTTCTCTAGTTACAGCGAACAGGGACTACTCTTCCTAGAGGTGTGCAGGCTTCTCACTGTGGTGGCTCTCGTGTTGTGGAGCACAGGCTCTAGGTGCACAGGCTTCAGTAGTTGTGGCACACAGGCTCAGTAGTTGTGGCTTGTGGGCTCGAGAGCACAGGCTCAGTAGTTGTGGAGCACGAGCTTAGTTGCTCTGTGGCATGTGGGATCTTCCCAGACCAGGGCTTGACCCATGTCCCCTGCACTGGCAGGTGGATTCTTAACCACTGCACCACCAGGTAAGTCCCCCTTCTATTTTTATTAACTTTAATTTTCATCAAATTAACACATATACATAAATTTAAAAGTCAGGACCAAAAGGCCTATTAATGAATAAAAGCAGATTCCTGTCTTGCCCCTTCTGATCCTTTAACTATTTCCCTTTCAACAGAGGCAACCATCCACTACTTGTGTAGCTGTTTTCTTTAGCATTTGCCTAATTATTTCTAAAATATCTCCATTTTAGATTTCTGACTCCCCATCATGATAGATGGATGGGGTTTTAGTTCTCTCACATCACCTCTCGTATTACCTCCTGTGCCCTCAATTCCCTAACAGAGATCACAGTTCTTTATAAAATAAAAAGTTAATATTTAGATTCTTACGACTACACAAATATTACTCACTGCTAAGTCATGTTGTGTACTATGTTCAAACATCCTTTCTTATATCATGATTTCTTTTCTCTGGAGTTAACAATTATTTTTTTTCATTTTCCTGCTTTTCTAGGAGAATTTTTTGGATGCTTCAACATTTTTGACATAAATCTATCATTAATATTTCCTATAAACTCAAAGAGATAAATTTAATTTCTCCCTTGGAGGCCGCCTTTCCAGAGGACTCAGGCCCCCTGCTCCAATCAACACTGCTTGTTCTCTAATCTTGCTGATCATTCCTGGACTTCCCTTCAGATCCTCTGTTTCCCCTGGACCCTGTTTTTCTTTTTTGGTTTTCTCCCTGTTCGCTTAAGTATATCTTCTAGGACCTGTCAAACAAACAAAAAAAGAGTATGCCAAGGAAGTATACAATGAGTGTATGGACTAAAAAATTTTTGAAAAGATATTTCATCCATGAATAACATGGGAAGAAAAAAAGGGACAAAAAGCAAGAAAGAATTTTTGGAAATTAGATATCCAAAATTTTTTAATTGCAAGAGAAATATCAGAAAATAAAGCTGAGAAAAGCTGTCAGAAAGAACAAAAAGACCAAAAGACATATAGAAAGCAGGGAAGAAAAAGTTAAGATCGACCTTGTTTTGTTTGCTCTCTTTCAAGTTACAGACTTCCTTCAAAGTCCTGATTATCTTTGGCTGTGTCTATTCTAAACAGACACAGTGTTCTAAAACACTGACTGGTTAGGCTCAGTGTGAGGCTTGTGTCTGCTGGTAGCCTTCACTGTTGGATGCTTAGATGGTAGCATGACCTTTGCATTTTAGGGATTTCCCCATACATACCGATATCCAGACATCTTCTTTCTGGCCATTTAGTATCTCCTGAGATAACCCCTCCAGTCTCCCACATTGAAAGGGGAAGGACAAGGATGAAACCAATCAATATGCAGACTTTCATTTTATCTACTCTTAGCCTTACACCTCATTGTTTCCCAACTGTGCCAGACATCCCAGAGTCTGGAATCTCTATTTCAATTAGAAGACTTCTGAAGTTGTTTCATCTAATTCTTATTTTGCAGATAAAGAGAATGAGACTCAGAAAATTCATGTGCTTAAGGTATTACCATTAATAAACGGGAAATATGAGACTTGAACCTAGGCTCCTGCTCTCATCTAGTGTTCTGGTCAGCTGAAAAACTGCTTCCAAAAATGTCAGAGATGACTTGAGATTTTTCTTTCCAGATGTCTGGAATCTTGGTAAGCTTTTGGGAATTGTGCATGCCAGCTAAAAGCTATAGTCAGACTGAAATAAACAAGGCCCACATCTGGTCCCATTAGAAGAGGGACAGGCAAATTTTGAAAGTGAGCTGGTTAGTTTCCTTTACTTTCAAGGTCACACAATGGAATTATCACCACTGTTTTTTTCAACTTCAAAATTTGATGGGTGAAAACTATCTTCATGAATTGGAAGTATACTATTCAAAGTGTCTCTTAAGTAGGAGAATGCTACTATGGGCTAGAGGAGTCATGACCTATTTCAACATAGATGTCTCCTAAACAGTGGCCCATGAAAAACTCATTCTGTGGGGTAACATGTATTACTTGAGAAAAGGAATTCCATAATTAAGAAAAGTTTGGAAAATGCTGGATTAAAGAAATCTTTAAATTTAAATTTAACTTGTAAGGCTAAAAGGATGTATTGTACAACATGGGGAATATAGTCAATATTCTGTAATAATTGTAAATGGAGTGTAAACTTTAAAAATTGTATAAAATTTTGTTTTAAATTAAAAAACAATAAACTGGCACAAAGATAAAGCAAAACAATTTTTTAAATACATAAACTAGTTCATCTAACACAGGACTTCCTAAAACCTTTAATATGCACTGTGGAATTTTAATAGAGGAATGGTGTATATGTCACGTAGCATTTGCCCAGTGTATGTTAGCACAAAATCCTTTTTTTCATAGGACTAGTGTTCAAAAAATACACTTTGGGAAATATAATCTGACCCAATATTATATTTCTGAAAGTCCTACTGTGGAATGCTTTGGGTAAGAACACAAAATTGCTCTCCTTAACATCAACTGCTCACCTTAACATCAATTACAAAAAAGTAGAGGTTATACTATAACTTCAAATAGACATGATGAGTGAAGTTCATATGTCTGAAAGTAACTGTGTGTTACTAATAGTGGCATTAATGAAAAGATATTTCACTCTCAACAAACAAAAGGTCTGTGCAATAATGATGAGAGACAAAGCACTAATCCATATTATCATTAAACATTTAAAATGAAGTTCTGTCCCCAACACATACTATTCAGCCTGGAAGTGGGTCTGGCAGTGGTGGTCTGAAGTGCAGCTGGCAGGATCTCCGATTTGATGGCTACAGTGGTGACTGCACCATCCATCCTCTCTGTCTCACATAAGCCTGGCAACTGTGCTGCCTTCTCCAGCGTGGGTAGTAACTGATCAAACTGGTCAAGGTCAGCTGTAAACTAAGAATGGAAACCAAAGTTAGAGGAAATATATTCTACACTTTCACCTGAAACAATGTAGAAAACAAGTTGTTCCTTTAAACTATATGAATTGAGTGTGACTATGAGAGAATGAAGAAAGAAGAATTAGAAAGATTGGGGTCTCAATGAAATAACAGGACCTAACACTGGAACAAAATGTGGACGCTTATGATATTAATATACTACAGGATATAAGATAACATACACATAGTGTTTATCTACTATATCTCTGTATATAATGTATGCACTGGAAAAAGACTGAACTGGAAAGAAATATCGAGAGTACTGTGTTACGACGATAGCATCATGGGTGATTATCTTCTGTCATATTTTTCAAAATTTTATAAAATGGCTTACTTTATGATGGTGCAAAACATACACTGTTTTTTAAAATAATTTTTTAAAGTTTGGGAAAGTTTTTAATAAATATTAGCTTGAAAGATCCCAGAAAGGTCACTTCCCACTTAAGTACTTACTAGAATAAGAAATATATCTTCTAGCACAGGTAGGGAGTTCCTACATCTGTCTGTGGCTATGCACAGGAGAAAACTGACCTTTATTTCACAGTATTATTCCACTATGGTTACCTTAAGATAATTCATCAACATAAAATGTCTACCTGTTTGGGTTTCATTATTTACTTCAACAAAAATTTCTTTCTAGATTGTGTAACAGAATTACATGTATGTATTTTTTAAAAGTGTGGCTTCTTTCACTTAACGTTACATTTCTGAAGTTTAGACACCTTGTCGCAAGTAGCAGTAGATCACTTTGTTTTTGTTGCTGAATAGTATCTCATTGTATGAATATGCTACAATATATTTATCAGTTCTACTGTAATGGATTTGGGAGTTTTTCTGGGTTTTGGCTAATACAAGTTAAACTACTATGACAATTTTTGAACATGTCTTTTGTGGCACATGCAAAAAGTACTAACAATAAAGGAAAAAACTGACAAATTGGACTACGTTAAAATGAAGAACTTCACTCCAACAAAAAGCACCATTAAGAGAAAGAAAAGGCAAGGCACAACATAGAGAAGATATCCGCAAATATATAAACAATAAAGGACTCACCCAAAATGCATAAAGAACTCTTACAGGTCAATAGGAAAAATATAACATATTGGGAAAATGGGCAAAACACCTGAACAGGCTATTTACAAAAGAAGAAATCCAAATGACCAATAAATGTTTACCAGGGAAAGGCAAATTAAAACTACGAAATATCACTACACAGACCCCAGAACAGCTAAAATTTAAAAGACTGACAACAGCAAGTATTAACAAGGATATGGAACAACTAAAAGGAATTCTCACACCCTAGGAAAACTGGCATTATCTACTAAAGATGAACACATACATATTTTACGATCTTGCAATTCCACTCCCAGGTATAAACTCAGCAGAAATGCATGTACATGTGCACTAAAACAGATGTGCCAAGATTGTACACAATGGTATTTTCTTATAAAGCTGTTACTTTTAAAGTTAATTTTAACGCATGAGAGTTTTAACATAGTTATTATTTAAAGCTGTTTTTCAGCTGAGAAACACAGCACTAGTTTAGTTGTACCAAGAGACAGCCTTCTCAAAGAGCACACACGTAAAGAAATAACCCAAATAGTGTTATAGTAAAGAGAGACAATACAGAGCACTATGAGAGTGGAGAGGAAGGGAATGTTTAACTAAGGCTACTGGGGAAGGCTTTACAGAAATGATGTCTGAATTGTTTGTGAAGGATGAGTAGAAGTTCAGCAGACATAGAAAGGAGAGCAAGGCAGAAGATGCTTAGAAGAGACATGGCTTATCCCAGGAATGGCAAGGGCTTCCATGTGCCTAGAATGCAGTATGCCTGAGGGAAGAGAGAGACTTCTGTGAGATGAGGGCAGAAAATAAACCTGACTCAAGAAACTGTAGGACCTATACATACTAAGTGTGAATCTTGTTTCACAATGAAGAGTCTTATTAATAAACTGCTTTGTGAATACATTTTCAGCTATTTCATGTATGTCTATATTCTGTCTAAATAACGTGTAAGCTCCTAGCAGGGACGAACCACATTTTCTGTTTTTCTTAAATTCCTTCAGAGTTCACAGCAATTATTCAATAAATGAAGCTGCCTATTACTTTTCACTCCACACCCTACCCCAGCCTAAACACAGAGGTTCCTGAGCCATAACAATTTATGCAAAGGTTTATTTGTATTTACTTCTGTTTCAGGGCATGTTATATACCCTACTACCCAGAATACTCAAAGTCCCTATTCTGATGGGGGTTGTGGATTGAGGGCAGTTAGAATCAGATGAGAAGGAAAAAGACTTTTAAAAATGCTTCAAAGGAAATTAAATAGCAAAGCAAGCCAGACTAGACAGCTTTGTCCACCTCCTCACATTTCTCTCTCATTTCATTTACATCAGAGGTTCCCAAACGTAGTTACATATCAGAGTTCTCTGCGGAGTGTCTTTAAAATACAGGTTTCTAGGTTCTATTCTGAAAGAGTTGGATTTAATAGGTGGGAAGATGGGAGGAGGGGGCAGGGAAGGTATTTTTTTAAACCTCCAAAGATGTGAACTCTAATTTTATAGAAAGAAAGAAACATCTACTATCTTAGAATGCCACATTAATATTGTCACCCTCCAAGGTTCCAAAGAGAACTTTTCAGGGCATCCTGTAATTTCTCAACCATTGAAACTAACCTTTTAACATATGCCCAAGGGATAGGCAAAACATAGCCTGAATCCAAACATGGTCTATGGATGGAATAAAATAAATGAAAAGAAAAAAATAACTAGGAATGTTCATTCTGTGAAGCAAGGAATTACCTACCTGGCTCTGTGACTCCAGTTTAATTTCCTCAGGAGCAGGTTTGGTCATTGGGGCTGGATTTGTGTTACAAGGATCCATCTGTTCTTTCTTTTCCACCTTCACCTTTACATCATCCAGGCTCAGGTTTGGAGTGGATCTTAAATCTTTCTCATCTTTATCTAAAAGGTAGCGTAGGAGCTGATGGTCTTTTGATTCTTTTTTCTTTGAAGCATCCAGCTCCAGCTTTATACTGGAGTTCCCTTGTACCTGTCCAGTCACTGCCACAGAAGTAGATGCACTGTCCTTTTTATCAGGCTCCACAGACAAAGTTGTGATATCCGAGGGGCTACCCTCCTGTAAGAGCCGGTGTAGGATTTTGTGCCGCTCTGTCAGTGAGCTATGAGAGGAAGGGCAAGAACCACTTGAAGAGCTAGCAGAGGCAGAGCTGGGAGTGCCTGTGCAGGACAGTACCTCTTTGCAACTTGTGTCTATATCAGCATGCCGTAACTGCTGCTCTGCAGTTGTTGTCAAAAGCTGCACTAGTTTGTGACTGGTTTGAGAGTATTTATTGTCTCCATCTGAGAGTCTGTCACTGTTATGCAGAAGCCCAGAATCCAGAGGTTTGCCATCATTAGAGCTGTTGTCAGACTGAATCATTTCATTTAAAATGGATGCGATCTCTTTATTATCTTTGGATTCAGCTTTTGCTGGCTGTATATTTAATCTGTTAGGTGAATTCTGTGAGCTCATCTGCCTGAGGACTGGAGAACTGGCAGAGAAGCCAACAGAGTTATTGGGTCCTTCATTCATACTCTGTAAAGGTGTTACTGGGATGTTTGAATAAGATCGGTTACTATTATTACAGGCAGTACTTGTCATGCTAACGGGGGAGCTTAATGTTGGAATATTAGGAGGAAATGAATTGTTTGGCATCCTGGGCCTTGTTGCCAATCCAGAAGTAACTTGTCTCCTTGGAGACATGAACTGTGCAAGGGATATTCCTGTACCTTCCATAGGAGAATTATTGAGGTTTAAAGACGGATTAGTGCTCTGGGAATTGGCCTGTCCCTGGTTTAAGGCAACACTGGCTACAATCTGATTTCCAGGTGAGCATCCAAAACTCCCTTGGCTGTTGCTAGAATTACTATGACTGCTGCTATGAAGGTCTGAGCTCTGTTGGCGGTTTACTCTGGTGGATACCACGTTGTTGTTGGATGGTGGCAATGTAGCTGAACGGGCCGCGCCGTGAGCTGGAGAGATACTAGGATTGACGGAAGGGTTTACCCGGGGAATTGACATTCCAGGATTAGTGTCATCTTGAGGAGAAAGACCACTGTGTTCCCTAGAGGAGGAAAAGACATTCAAAGATCTTCACTGTTTTCCATTATAATATTTTTATGATGCATATTATAAAACAAGACCATTAATCTCACTAATGTAGCAAACTATCAAGTAAAAAGCTTCTGTATCACTTTAAACTAAGAAAAGCAGTGGACTGTTAGTACTACTGTGAAATATTAGCATCACTTAATAGGCAATAGTGCTTAAGACCCTGTAAATATGATAATGGTTTCAGTTAAATGGGAGAGAAACCTTTCTTGGCCTTGGAAAAAAATCCAATATATGCACTTTTAAACTTTTCAAAATTTCATATAAATAATTAACACTACATAAGACTTTTAGTTAAAAGAGAAACTTTCCACACCTCTCTGGTATTTATTTATGGTATTTATTTATGACTCCCTTGTTACAGCTTTTAAGTATTTCAACTCCAAAGAGGAAGACTGGGTAAGGAAAATACTGTGTCACTGATGTAAAAATTAAAAAGGGTGACATGCAGACATAGCAGATGTTCTGAAAGAGAAATCACAATATGAAAAAAAGAACTGTGCTAATTCCACTCACAAGCATAAATTAAACTAAAATTAGAAAATGCAGAATACTGAATTCAGATTTTCATCAAGTTCTTTACTCAAATCCATAATTACGACAACAGATTTGTGACTGGTATTACCATGTTCCCATAAGCAAATATATCAGATGAGAGAAAGATGAAGTGAGGGAAAATGTCTTTGCTTTTGTTTAATGCTAAATTTTAAATAGTTGTAAATGTAGGATTTTGAATAATTCATAGGATAAGAGAATGGTTTCATGAATTTACCATATATAATAGTGTAAAACATATTTTGAGAGGAGAACAAATTAGAGGCAATGACATTCAAAAAATCTCAAGTGGATAGTTTAATAATTTGTAGTTTGATAAACTATCAACTTGAACTCAGGAGCCACTGAGTTTTGCCCTAATGAAAATAAAGCACTTTTAAAATTAAAAAATAACAATACTAATAAACTCAAATCTTTTATGACCATAAGTTCACATATGGAAAGTTGGAAATTCTTAGCCACGTTTTCGGTTTTTACCCCTTAAGCATACATTCAGCCACACCTTTCCTGTCTCCCTTTTTAAACAACAAAGCTATTGTTAGGCGACAGAACTATAAAACTCAGTATGGATATATTAACTATATGCTCATCATGCTAGTTTAATGCCTAATTTAAAATTTGTTTTCTCGCCATCAAGAATATAAAACTTCTTTCTCTAAGAAGAGATATGTGAACTGACTTATTTCATATGAAGCTCTCCAAATAAGTAGTACCTGTCGATGATATGAATTCCCATGATGAAAGGTTGCATGTCTGGACTTTGAGGGTAGCAAAGTTTACACTTGGTGTGGGCGCTAAGCATTGTCCCATCATTCAATATGAATCTATAGGATGGGCTGGAGGCAGTGCCACGAGTCATCACTGTTTCAAACAAAAGAGAAACCTAGTTAAAATTCTGACACTTATACTTTGGGCAAAGGAGAGTTACCAAGCCTTATTTCTACCTAGAACTTCATTTAAATGCCCTTCTAACTGCTGCCTGCTCAGACTCTAAATACAGTCAGATAAAGCAGATATCTGAGGGGGAAAAATGATTCTGGGTGAAATATACAATCTGATGACAAGTTTTAATTTAGTCCTACTTGAATGGGTGCCTCCTCACAGAAATTATGATTATGAAGGAACCACAAACCACAAAAAATTCAACCTTAATCTTTCCCTATAATGGGGCAGCTCCTTAAATTTATTAAGTGTTCATTAAAAATACCAAGAAGTAATTTTCTCCCCTCTCATTCTCAGTATTATCTCTAACAAGCTCTCCCCCAACCTTTGGCTGGCTGATTTTTAAAAACAGCTTTATTGAGATGTCATTAATATACTATAAAATTCATCCTCTGAGTTTTGATTAGTTTGCAGAGCTCTTTAACTGAAATTCAAATTTAATTTTTCACTCAGGAATGTGAATTGATAAGGTCCCCACTTGTCAAATTATTATAGTCATATATATTATTTTTGATGTTTGAATTTAGTTTAGTAAGCAAATTAAGATAAAGCCACTGATTACTAATATAAAATAAAAACTAGGTTAAAGCAGTCAAATCACTGTATAAACAACACGGTTTACTTTTGTCCTAAAGCTTTATTAACAACAGATAAAATTCTAACTCTACTGGTAAATATTTATGAAATATGTAAAGGCTCTACCAGACTACTAAGTAAGAAAATGTCACTGATGTTTCAGTAATACAACAGAATTCTTTTTTGAGAAAGATTTAATAGGTAGACTCAGCTATACCAAGGTTAAAAATCATATCCACTGAAATACAAGGGTTACTACCACAAATGACTATTATAATGTAGCCTGTAATAAATGTTAGTCCTATTTTTCAAAGACATTTCAGAAAGGACTTCAGTCACACTTTAAAGACATATGAGAAAGACAAAATGACCAACTGATAAATAATTTTTGAAGCTACATATTACTTTAAGTGAAGAGAAGGCAGGCTCTACTTTATTGCCATGGGTATACCATATAAACTGAAGAGGGCATAATCTGCTGTAAATCAATCTCCCAAAGTACCAAAACCAGGATATAAAGTTAATTTCAAGGATTCCTTACCCACCTGGCAATTTCAGCCAAATCACTGGCACATTTACCAAATACAACACATGGAGAAATTTAGTATCTAGTGAAATAATAAATGATGAAAAAGTCTTTACTGAAAACCGATAATTTCTGTGTAAGGATATAAGTTAAATGTTTGCTCTGACAAAACCTTAAAAATATATTAACAATTCCCAACTGTTAATATCTTCTGATAATATATTTTAGAAAACACAACTACAACAAAAAAGTGGCACTTTAAGATAATTATTAACCTGGGATATTGAGAAAGCTACAGATATATAAATGGCCAGATAAGACACAGAAGATATTTCAGGTTATTTTGCTGATGACATTTTGTCTATTTTTCCATCACACTTTATTGTGCTTTAGGATCATTCTGCTGGAAAGCATTCTCTGGTCTTTACCACTGAGCTGACGGTCCAATATGGCAGTCATCAGCCACTTCCATAATGTGGCAAATCAACGGGGCAAATTAAATTTAAAATTAAAAGAAATTTAAAATTCAGTGCCTTAGTCTCACTAGCCACATTTCAAGTACTCAATAGCTGCATGTGGCTAGTGGCTACCATATTGGACAGTACAGCTCCATACAATCTGATTTCATGTTGCATTTCCAATCTTATTTTTCATTGTTTCACAAACATTTCTTCTATATCTCTTTGAACAGGAGGTAGAAAACCTTTTATACACTTATTTTTCTTCTGCAGGTAGAATAAACGTAAGGGCTAGTACTGTGTCCCATTCTTATTTTCCACTCTCCATTGAAATTGCACAATGCTTTTAAAGTGAGAAAGAACTAAAAACTCAGGCTAACATGGGAATATTAAGATACTGTGGATTACAGAACCATCAATAGTCCTTTGGTAATTATGCTTCCTTAACTTGGAGGACTACATCTAAACTAGTGAAAATTCCCAAATTGGGGAAATCCCTTCTAACTTAATACAGGAAAATATTACACTTTAAGTTTTGAAGTTAGATTATTTATTTTCGATAATAAGGTGTGGAATAAGACTCAGCACAAGGAAGGCAGCACAGGTCAATGAAAAGCATAAAAGCCTAGGAATCAGATTTAGGTTTGAACTCTGACTTTGTCATTTACAAGTTTAGGACTTAATAATGCAAATTAACCTTTGCCCATTGTCACTAAAATGGAGCCAGTTTATTGTGAGATAATATCTAGCATGGAACCTGGTACATAGCAGGTACTGAATGAATATTTCCTGAATAAATACCAAAGAAAAAACAAACTACAAATAAGCAGCTTCCAAAGTACCTATGTCCTGAGTCACTCACATTCAGCCAATCCCAAGATACCATTTATACTAATAGCTTCAACCCTACATAACAATCTAATATTCTGAATTAAGACATGAGTATGGGAGCCATAATTCTTTACAGAACTGGTTGGTTAAACGTCTGTTCTACACACCAAATTTTCCCCATAAGAAAGATCTGTGCCTGAACAAAACTATTTGGAATTTCATTTGATCTCAGGTCCTGACTTGTTTTCTGATTTAGTTTTACCAGGTTTTGTTTCCTGATTTAGTTTGGCCAGGTTTTGATCTCTGACTCCTGTGTCCATTTCTAAAATTTTTAGAACACTTAGTGAGGAGGGATGTTATTTGATGTGGTATTATTGCCACTCCAGAAACTCTTCAAAGAACCTTTAAAATGGCAATCGTTTTTGCTTTTGTCCCCCCAGAGTAGGCCTCAACAAAGCCAGGAAACAGAGCAAAGGAAACTGTTTTCTCTGGTCACAGCAGCTATAGAAGTAGAGCTATTTGGGTTTTTGACTCCACCTAATTTGGTGCTGAGATAACCTCAACAAGCATGCCTTACTGATGTTAACCAACTGGGCAGGTTTAAAACGTATGGCAGGGTACTACAGATCAATGCTGTAAGAGATTTCTCTTTCTTTTTGATATTTCCCTAGAAATATGCAGAAAAAATGCAATTTAAAAACTGTTACTAAGATAAAGAAAAAAAAATTACCCCTAGATGCTCTAAGATTTTCAGTCACCAATGTGTAAACTCTATTCAGTATACCGAAATTTCTCAAAAAGGAAAATAAACTCATATTTTAAATATTTTTAATAAAGTTAGACAAAAAAAGATTTTCAGTTAACTCTGTTATACAGAACATGGACATTCTGGTTAATCATTCATATGGGAACTTACATTTTATAGCAATACTTCCAAACTTATTGATACTACAAACTCCTTCCAACTGTCTCATGATTTTTTTAATGAAAATAACTTTATTTTGTGATTATAAAGTTAATAGAGAAATGAACAAAGAGTAAGTAAAGATAAACTTGTATAATCCCATCACTCAGAGATAACCACTGTTAACATTTTGTTAGCCTTCTAATATTGGATAAATAGATATACAAGAATGAGATCTTACTATATATGCCATGCTTTCTTAGCCTACTTTTTTTTTTTTTTTTGCAGTACGCGGGCCTCTCACTGCCGTGGCCCCACCATGTAACAATGTATCATGGACATCTTTCAAAGAGAAGAAACGATCCATTACATTACATTATTGATAATAGGTAAATAAAACTTTCATAAAACTTTTCTAGGCTATCTAGCCCAACATTTCCCATGACTACTACTCTCCTTAAGTGCTAATAGATGTGCTACAGGAAAAAGTATTCTGAGGAAAAATAAGTCTGGGTAACAAAGTCAAACACGAACCTTTATTGTAGACCTTCCCAGAAACTTAAATACCTTAAATATGTCTTATGAATCCCCGAAAGTGGAGACTGAAATATTTCCCATATTTAATTCAGCATGAAACATCATTTCCTAGTTATAGCTATTAATATCTTGTGGAACCTATGTTTATGTTTTCCAAACTTTTCTGTAATAAAACATCTTAGACTATCGACTCTGGTTCAGTAGTGTGGGTGGAGTCCAGAAATCTGGTTTAACAACTGCCCCAAATGAATCTTATCAGGGACCTTAGGGAAGCATTTAACCTAGACTATTCTCTAAAAGAATGATTCTGAATTGAACAGAACTTAGGAAGCTTTTCTAAACTATATACCTTTATGAACTTCCTCCCAGTTTAAAAAATTCCTCAGGTGGTCCTGATACCCATTTTCCCCCCAGTCTCAATGGAGAACAACTGCTTTAATCTAGTTCATCCTGAATGCTCCCACAATATTCTTTGGCTGAAATGTGTTTTCAAATTTGATTCTGGAAAATAAAATGGTCAACACCCTTTAAAAGCAGTCCGTGAGCTGTCTGTCAAAAGCAGCTGAAAAACTAAGCTAAGAACTTAAATCTTTTTTTTTTCACACAAATACTAATGTTTAATCTCGTTTTCAAAGTCAAAGAATGAAAACTTGCAATTAAACACTGAGCAAGCCACATATTTAGGTAATATTTCTTAAAAAGTAAGAACTTAAATTTTTAATGCATATTAGGATTTTATACCAGCTGCTGCCTTCAAAAGGTAAGTTAAAGGCAGGAAAAAAGACAGAGGACAAATTTTCTTGCCTAAATATCAATTACTGTATAGGTTTTACATTTTAAAAGTTTTACACAAAATCGAGGATATAGTGGCATAATTTGTTTCATTCTTTTACACTGTCCCTAAGTGCAGAGGCAGCAAGGAAACTGCAAATTCTATTTACATCTCTCTCCATTCTTGATAGACCAGTGGTTCTCAAACTTGATGTTGAATATAACTTGACTGCTAAATATAACATATAAGAAAAAGATGTGCTCGATTCATAAACGCTGTTTACCAGGTTGTCCAGAATCTCCAAAACACTAGAATCAGTCATGTGAATTCTGGGCAATTTAATTCTGAGAAAAAAGTTATTTCTATTGAGGAATTTTTTTTTTTCTAAAAAAAGTACAAGAAAAGGATATTAAGACGAGTAATGGAGAAGAGGTGTTGAATTATATTTCTTTACATTTCTCTCTAAATTGTTTTACTTCATATGTTAATGATAGGTTAGTTACTTATTATACTTTAATCCATCTATTTTATAGAGAGTTCCAATGGTTTAGAAACACATACTTTAAACCACGGCTCAATCACATCTATGGGCAGCCTAGGCATTTGGACAATGAGACAATAATCTAGACCTGCTTTGCCTTGGCCAAAATGTATACAAATTATAGGCAAATAAAATTGAAAGTCTTTTAAGGAAAGCCTTGGAAGGTTCAACTTATAAAGTTAAGGCAAAAATCAAAGAGAAGAGTATCATATACCGCAGCATTTTAGGCAATGAGTGAAGACAGTGCTCTGAGTCTCCCACTTATGCAAAAGTCAAGTGCTATTGCTGGTAGAGGGAGTCACAAAGTTTGCAACCAGCGGATGGCATTAACTGCTTTCTGTAATGGTTTCCAAACCTGACTGCACTTCAGGATTGCCTGGGGAACTTCTTGGTCATATCCACTGAAATACCATCTTTGGGGATGGTAACAGTCTAGTAAGAGGCCAACTGAAGAACCATTAGTCTGTAGGAAGCTGTCCCAGAAGTAAACAGACTAGTGAGATTCATACAGATGGCTTCCTGAAAAAAAAAAATCAAGCTGCTTCCTTCACATACCATTAGGAAGCAGCTGACCTAAAATGGAATGAATGGAAAATCATCTGTAAACTTAAGAAACCTAACGGGAAAATGTTAAAATTAAGAAAGGTGATGGAATAATGAAAAGTATTTTAAAAATTGTTTTTCAGGAATAGCCATACAAAGAGTCTCTTTCCAGACAAAGTATTTACTTAGAGATTACAGAACAAATTACACTGGGAAAGATGTATCAGGCTACCATAATTACATGACAATATTTTAAAATATATCAAAACCCCTTATCTCTGAATCTTTACAAACTTTCTGGCCTTCACTCTCAGTTAATTTTCCCTATCTTTCCTATAATACTGTTAAGTTCCTTAAGGGCAGGGAATATACTTGTTTCACATTCCCATAGTACGTACTATGACACAGCAGTTATTTAATTATTAATTCATAATTTTATATGACATATTTTTAACTTGAAACTTCAACCTGAGTCAGGTACTGTAACAGTCATGAAGTAAACATGCATGATATAGATCTGTATTATCTAGAAGCTCTCTGACATGCCTGTTCTGCTGGGAGTGATCGTCAAAGGCCATACAAAAATATCACTTCCTCTCTAAAGCCATCCCTGATTCTCCAAGTCAGAATTAATTTTTTTCTTCTTTTGTTATACCTCTTTTATAGCCCAGGCCACATTGATCTTTAAAACTGTCATATATCCTCCTAACAGATTTTGAGCTCCTGGAGGGCAAAATCCTGCTTTGTCATCACTGAATCCCTGGCACCTTACATAGTGTTCTATGTATGTGAGGAACTTGATATGTGTCTGCTGAATGCATGAATGAATGAATGAGTGAGGGACCACCACATGATATCCTGTTTTTTAAAATGTGCATCCCAAAATTCAGGATCCACTCATGAATTACTTTGCTTACCCACTTCTTCCTTCCTAAAACTGATTATTGTAAAAACTGTAATTTGGAAAAAATACTTATCAAGCCATAAATTCTATATAAATTATTCAATATTAATAAAGAGCAAGGTTAATGAAAATAGCTGAGAGAGAAAAACCTTACCTTCTTGAAATAGTTGTCTGGCATAAGATGGCTCTCTGCCTTGAGGTTGGAAAAAAGCATAAATGCACTTCCTTACTAAATCTTCCCAGCCAGTTCTGCCAGCAGCTCTCAGGGAACTAGTATCAATAGAGATGATTTTACCTATACAAAGAATGAAAGTTTACATTTATGATAGCCTCCTAATACAAGTCATTGATGTTTCAAAACTAACAACTGCATCTAAAAAATATTCTGCCACCTCTCAAATGTTTAATGGACAAAAGCACTATTAATTTTTATAACATATGGTAATGGAATATATCAGTGACATGATATTACAAAATTGTTTTTGCCTTGGAGTGCATTATATTATATCCTAAAATTCAATACCAATCAAGTAGTAAAGTCATATCATAAAGACCTGAAGCTGCAGAGACTAATGTAGGTCAAACTCCTCTGGTTTGCTCTTTGGATCGTGCTCTCTATATATACTAATGATTGGATCACTTATTGGGGATGGGAGGCAGAGATGAAATATATTATTTTGGTTTAAATTAATTTCCAATAATTAATTGAAGAGAATATGAGAAAGTAAGGAAGCCTTTCCTTTCCTACCTCCTCTTGGGCTATAGACAATATTGCATTTAAGAATAAAGACTGAAGGCAAAAAAAGGACAATCAGAAAAAGATAAGTGAGAACATTAAGATCTGCTAGGCGTTCTGCAAACAGAACATACGCTTTATAAAATTTAGTGGTGATTTGACATTGTTATCACATTTGAACAAGTTTCCTAAACGACTATGGAAGAATTCAGGCAAATTATTTCTTAATCAGGAGCCAATTAATCCAGTTTGTGATTATTCAGATCTGTTTTATTTTATTTTTAATGAAATCTTATATTCACACAAAGTAATATTGGTAAGATATATATATATATATGTATGTGCATATATATATATAAATTAAGAATTAGATTAATAAGATGAAAACTTACAAAGCCCCATCCAACTTCAAAACTTGAACATTACCAATATCATCAATATTATTCAATTATGTGTGTACTCCTCACTTGTCACATCTCTCTGTCTTTATATTCTCCTGTCTATCTAGATTGTTCCCAGTTTTTTGTCATTACAATCAATACTGCTATGAATATCTTTCACATTTTCCATAGTACATGTGTGTAACAGTTTCTCTAGAGTACATATGTAGGAATAGAACTGTTGAGTCACAGGTTATGTGAATGTTCAAATTTGTAATATTGAACTGTTTTCCAGAAACCTATGTAAGAGTTACTGTTAATCCAACATCCATTCCATCACTTGGTACTGTTGGGCTTCTTTATTTTTTACAATTAGTAGCAGAAAAATGGTTATGGTCTAACTTTGTATTTCCCTGATTAATGAGGTTGAATATTTTTCATGTTTATTCACCACTCACGTTTCCTCTTCTGTGAACGCCTGGTTGTCTTTTCCTCATCTTCCCTTTTTTCACACAATCAACTCAAATCTATTGTACTGTTTGTGCCTCTTCATTTTAACTAATCCTTTCTTTATATATTTCTCTTGGTTTGTTTAGAAATAAAGTATTTATTAGACCTCTTTAACGTAGGGTCTTGAATCTAATATAACCAAGTATGTCTGATCAGGTTGTCACCCAAGTCTTGGCATAAATGTAGAAAGAAAATAAATTAAAACTTAAATGAGGGAATTTTTGTTATTTTAGAACAGTTTGGGGAAAACCTGATGAACACTGTGATTGAAACTACAGATAATTTCGGATTTTCTAAGAGTTTTAATCATTCAATCTTTGTCTCATCATATAAGAGACTAAGAGTTCGTTATAGCAGAGAATCCACTGTTATATAATCTTCAAATGCAATAATACTCCTCATATGCAGTGACTAAGCGAGGCAATGTATGTTTGTGTTTATGTGTTCAGGTCAGTATTAACCCACACGACAGCAAGGACGTCTGTAATTGTGGGACTGGAGGGGAGAAAGTGATTAAATTATCAGTAATGGTAACAAATGATCAGTAATGCAATGAGTATCTTAGGAGAGAATCATAAACAGGTTGATTTAGAATACTTCTCCTTGCTAGAGGAAAGTTTAACCAACCAACCAAACAAATAAACCACTGTTCAACATTTCCTGGTAGAAAACTTCTTTTTTTTAAGGGACATGAACCACTCCATGTAGAGTTGAAAGCACTACTAAAACTTAAGGAATTAAATATCTAATACTTATTATAGCTTGTTTATTATTTTTTATCTAAATCAACTCTATGATATGATGCTAATTTTACATTTTAAGAATACTTCAGGGAAGCAGCCGCATAGCAGCGGGAGAAGCAGCGGGAGATCAGCTCCGTGTTTTGTGACCACCTAGAGAGGTTGGGTAGGGAGGGTGGGAGGGAGGGAGATGCAAGAGGGAAGAGATATGGGGACATATGTATAACTGATTCACTTTGTTATAAAGCAGAAACTAACACACCATTGTAAAGCAATTATACTCTAATAAAGATGTTAAAAATAAAAGAATACTTCATATTTTTCTGGCATCTTTCTATTTTCTCTGGTATCTTCTATGTAAGAAGTGGTGCAGTACAGTGATGCCCTTTAAATAGTGCGTCGGTGGAAGGCAATGCAATATAAAGAGAGAGTTCTATATTAGGGCCTAAAGATGTCTGCCCTCAGCAATTAGCTGCCTGGTTTTAGAAAAGTCACCATTCCCTCATTTGTAAAATGGACAGGCTAGATTCCGTAATCTCTGAGGTTCCCTCTAGATTTATAATTACTTTATGATCCAGAGCTTAATTTTTTAATTTTTATAAATTTATTCTAAAATCAAGTATATCTAAGATTTTAATGCTGGGTCCTTGGTCAGAAACAAAACTACCAGTTATAACATTGTTCCTATGGAAAAATACAGTCTTCTTTAAAACAATCTAATTTAGGATTCAATTTATAGAAATGCAATATGAGGAAAAGCTGAAATATACTGTTCTTAAATTATCCTCATAATTTTTAGGCCTCCCTTGTCTCCCACATTTATTCTGTGGCCTAACCATCACCCCTTTTCAACAGGCTTTTATTCTGCTATCTCTCAAACCCTTGTTTGGTTTTACTGACACAAAAGACCAGCTATATTTTTTAATAGACCCTATTTTTCCTTCATGCAATAATATTTTGGATTTTCAGTAAGGGTTTATTAAATTTTTCCAGTGTTGTTCATTGGTGGAAAGTGGAAAGGAACGTGTACATGGTAGACTCAAAAAGTGAATGAATAAAGGTATGGGAATTGATCATTACTACCCTTAGATGCTGTAATTGTTGCTGTAAGGGTAGTAATTGATCATTACTGTAATAGATGCTGTAAGGGTAGTAACTGATCATTACTACCCTTAGCCAAGCTCCTAGACATTCTCTTTGTTGTATTCTATTGGGTTGGCCAAAAAGTGCGTTCGGGTTTTTCTGTAAGATGTAACGGAAAACCTGAACAAACTTTTTAGCCAAACCAACATTTTCTGCCCTAATTTATCCCTACCTACCCTTTAGTAAGAGCAGTTGGGAGTTTATCTTTAAGAACACAAGGATAAAGCACACAATACAGGAATATTAGACTTCTGGGACTAAAAAATTAATAAATATTGTAACAGGATCTTGTAAACAATGGTAAAGTAAAAAAGTACATTAAAACTAAACTTTCACAAAGAATAAAATTTAGTAGAAATGATTTTTTAAATCTTGGTCTGCTAAAAAATCTATCTGTAGTATCTATCTCTATTTTAAGACTAGAGTGGTAAGTAATACATATACAATTCTGATTGATGTAAAAGTATGAAAACCTAACATGACAAAGTGAAGATAAGATTAAACAATATAGGGGAATTCCCTGATGGTCCAGTGGTTAAGGCTCTGCACTTCCACTGCAGGGGTGGGCAAGGGTTTGATCCCTGGTCAGGGAACTGAGATCCTGTATGCCGCATGGTGCAGCCAAAAATTTTTTTAAATTTAAGAAATTTTAAAAATTATCAAAAAAAGATTAAACAGTATATGAGAAATACTTTATAAATTATAAAGAACAGTAACAACTTGTTTTTGCTGAAAATCAAATCTGAAGTAGGCCTTTAAAAAGAAGGGCTTATTTTCAGGTATGCTCACTATCACTCGCTTTGTGGCTCTACAGCCCTTCCTCCAGTTCTAACATACTCCTCTGTCTTAGGGCTTTTTGCAGCTCTGTCTCCTCAGTCAGGAGCACCCATTCTGCACCATGCCCCATGCCCAACGCACCCTTCCAACACCCACACTTTGCACAGCTGGCACAGCCTCATCCTTTGGGGCCTAGGGGCGCGATATCAGCTCGACAGGCCTTCTGTTAACCAGCTAATTTTAAAATAGGACCTCCCTATTAGCTCCCCTTATACCATTTCACACCTTTTCCAACAAAAAAGTACAAATCTGTAATTATACCATTGCTTTTTGCTCAATCAGGTATACCCTGAGTAATCACACATAGTGACAGGCACTTCTAGGAATTCAATCAGTATGTGCTGAATAAATTTAAAGACAAAGAATAAAGGAAAAAAGAAATAGCCAGATACATTTATGCACAATATTAAAACCACTTCTTTGTATCTGTTTATAAATAAATACATTAATATCTACATTGCCAAATTTCTTTCCATAGATTATGAAAAATAATTTATAATCAGAATATAGACACGTGCATAATTACAAAATAATGTTCTCCCCAGCACCCTCCCATAACAATGATGACAGTATCTAAAATGCACAGAATCAAGACCACATTGGAAATGTTTTCTGCACAGGACTAGTGAACAGAAGCTGAACAGGAGAGAACAGAGGGACACAGTTAGTTTTAAGTGCATAGTCACATCATTAATACTGAGAGAACATTCTGAACTTTGCAGCTAGTACCTGTAGTATCTTGCTTGGTCATAAAGGATTCTACACCCGTAATAGCTGGAGGCCGAGGTAATCTCCGTGCAATACAAATCAAACATGACTGGAAATCTGCCCAAAACAAGAAGGGGAAATTGAAGGAAAGAGGGTAGCAAGCGGTTCACATCTACCACCTGCCATTAATGGTTTTTATAAAAACAGTACATGTTATATGATCTGACACAATATTGGAGTCACTCTGATCTAATAGTATAATATTAGAAATAAAATTGCTCGCAACTAAAAACTGGCAGCTCCAGATAGAGATCTAGTTAGAATAAATTATCCCTTCCCATTGAATGTTCTTACATAAACTAGCGGAGACTGATGCATCTCAAGTACTTGGATGATAACAACTTGAAGAAGTAGTTTTGGCTACATTTAAGCAACATAGTGGTTTATAAAATACAGTTTTTTAGTCTGTTTCCTATATTCATTAATGGCTACAAAGATTATTCCTATAACCACTGTGCAGATAATAATTTATCATATGAAAAAAACATTTAACTGTTTCTGAAGAAGCATTATTTTGCCCTTGACAGAGGACTTCTATGTTTTTAGGATCTGCAATTTTTTTTGCAAGTCCCATTTCCAAATTTTTTTAAGAGGTTACTCGCAATATCACACAACTAAATAAGAATTTCAGTCATATAAGACAGGCTTGCATGTGTATTTTGTAAAAAGTCCCCAGTCGACTGTGGCGCCCATTCCCTGGTGAGACCCACTACATACACAGCCTTTTTTGCATCTGACTCCTCGGCTGCTACCTTCCCTAGTCCTTACTCCCATTTCCAATTTGTGGTGTTCTTAACTTAGATCAGTTTAAGTTTGCATGGAAAACTCATCCACTGTAACAAATTTAACTAATACCATGTTCATACCCTGTTCATATTAGAGCTTCAGCTGTGTTTTCATCTGTTCAGAAGCTTTCTCCTTATAAATTACCTTGTATGGCCTCAAAAATACTAACTCTATTCTCCAGTGTTCCATACACTCTAAGCTTGAAACTTTCTAAAAATCAGAGCCGTTCAACAGCCTGCTGCATCTGGTACATTTCCAACTGGCAGCAGTTAGTCACAGCTCTTATTTCTAGGCAGCAAGTTGGTTTGAATTTGACATTTTAGTGGGAATGTCAGCTTAAAACTGAGGATTTGGGGGCATTTTAAATGGGTAATTCTAGATGTTAGCAATTTTTTTCTTAAGTATTAAGAAATACAGAGCAAATTGAATAGCCGCTATGCTATATAATATAATAACCAAAAATACTATCTGAAGAAGGCAGTTTATAATCAACTTCCTCTCTGTTCCTAAAACCATGGAAAAAGCAGTCAAACACCTTAAAATCACCCTTTGTTTTTACCTTCTCCATCCTCTTGAATTGATTTTGGCTGTGACACAGTGAAACACTGCATTACTTCATACCGCTGGCAAGCTTCCTGGTTCTCGGTGCCTGGCTCATCTGGAGGGTGAATTAGCATCCTGCAGTTAAAGGTATGGCTATTTCGTCGTGTTGCCTCTTGTGGCCAAGGAACTCCATTCACTGTGAAAGAAAAATTGATTATATGCCTGTGAAAAAGGTGAAAAAGTACAAACTCTGAAGATACAAAAGACATACCTTTACTCATCTGCTTAATTAGCTACTCAGATTAAAAGACAGACTTCCTCAGATCCAACATTATCCTGAGGGAATAGGATACTTATCTTCCTTAGCAAAGCTAAATGTTTACCAATTAGAAAAATGTAAAATTTGCAAGAAATTGTATAGGATTTCCTCCCTCAAAGATAAGGTCTTACAAATACCTTAATTCACTAACAGCTTTTATAAACAGATAAAGACAAAATTAAAAATTAATAGCTTTAAAAAGTTAATAGCTTATTGCTCTTTTGCTCAGAATTTTACAGCAGTTAATTAATGAGCTTTTCCACTTGTTTCCTGTTATACCCTGGCAATGAAAAAAATGATTGAAAATCACAGGTCTGTTGTTAGGCAAGGGTTTTAACCTGGTAGGCATGGATGCTTAAGGATGGCTTGTGTGTGTGTGCACCCTGTCGGTTGGAGGAGTCAAAGTTTTTCAAATGTGACTCAAAAAAAATATTTAGAATATACAGAGACCAGTCTTGGTTTCTTAAATCATTTTTTCTTGCTCTTTATTTTATTTGCACAGTCTGCATGCTACAATGCCTTGAATATGGTGGGTAATCATTACATAAAAATGACTGTTAAAACAGAAATGTTACCTGATTCAGTATAAGAAAAGTGAATTCAGTTATAGAGAAGATAACTATACATTTCAAGTGAGAATCACTGTGTGGCACATCACCATTTCCCAGTTACAATGTTATATTCAAACCATGGTGGCAGTCAGAGGAGTTTTTCAGCTATTCTCTCCCCATTCCCAACAGATTTCTTACCATAGCCTCGCCATTGAACCTCCTTCCTTTTTACTATCTCATCACTCTATAACTGTTAGAGGAAATCATGGAAACAAACCTATACTGGAGTAAGGAGTCTTGGTTCATCTTTGAACTAGCTGTGAGTTTTGGGTTAATGGCTTAATCTTTGCCTTGTCTTTAAAATAAAGGAACCCACTTGTATTATCTCAAAAGTCACTTACACTCTAAAATTCTATAACACATTAAGACCCCTTGGTAACTCAAGTATCAAACTAGCGATTTTAAGAGGAACAATTGTTTCAGGCTTCCAGTTACTATAAACACATACTACTCTTTTCAAAGAAGAAATAGGCTTCCACTTCATCGAGTGAACAACATAGAAAATTAAGAGCTATGGATAACATTTTATTTGCATGTTTCGTTTAGTTACATAGGATTTCTAGCCAAGACTCTCCCCCAACTTTTGGAGCACATACAGGCTAAAGACTAGGCACATGGCTTAGTGAATAGAACACAAGCTGGAAATCAGGCCCCATCCATACTCTCAGCTAGGCTCCTATAGCAGTGAACAACCCATCCAACCATACTTAGAACTACTGAGTTGAAACCACTCACATCCAAAAATGTTAATTTTAATAAGTATGTAATATGAAGGGTATTCCTTCCTCCCTCCTTACCCTCTTTCCTCTCTCCCTCCCTTCCTCCCTCCTTCCTTTTCTTTTCTTTGAGAAAGGTGGTAGGATACACTATATACATTTGTCTCTTCCTTGTACATAATTAAAATTGAAAACAAAGGGAATTCCAAGCAGAAGCTTCTTGTGGCAAGGCAACTAACTGCTCTGCCTCCTAACACTGTCACATAATTGTGGCATAATCTAGAGGAAGAGGATAAAAGGAATGCTCTCTATCAGCTACTTGATGACACTCTTCCTTCATATTTAATCTCAGGCTGAAATTAAATTTTAAAATATTTTTAGTATATTATATATATTAGTATAATACTATATATTATAAATATAATAATAATATATTATATATATTATGTGAAGGGAAGCTATAGAGAGTTCACATTCTTTGAAAAAACACATTCCTTTTACCTAACGATTTTGGTAGCAGATTCTTCACAAATTCCGCATGATCACCCACATGCAGTATGCTGTAGACACTGGTATTCATTAATTCCTCCTGATTGTAACCCAAGTAGCTGGTCACATTTTCTGACACAAATACAATTCTCCCTTCACAGTTCACAACAAAGAAAAATCCATCCAAAGCCTGCAAAGCCAAAAAAACGATTAAGAGGTTATGGGGTTAAAAGAGAGAAGAAAAATACACATATACATTTCTCTACTGAAAAAGAGATTGTAAATATATGCCAACTTAAAAAACAGGGGACTGAATAGAAGATTTAACATTGCATGTTCTCTGTGGAGGGAACAGGATTTTTAAACAGACTGTACACTCATGTTTCAAGTAGGCATCAATGAATATGTCAAATGTCTTCCTTGGAAAGAAATTTTATGGCAGCAAATGTGAAGTAAATGACTGACCCATTCAGTCAGTCATAAACATCTCTAAACTGTAGGTTAAGACCTGGTGTCTACCCTCAAGGAACTTGCAGTGGGGAGAGAGACATAAGCATAATAAAATACCAGTGAGAAATGCAATATCAGAGCCATACACAGACTACTCTGTGAGCACAAAGAAGGATACTTATTTGGGGTCGAGGTGGGGGGCAAAGAAAGGCTCCTTACAGACCCTGATCTGAGTTATAAAAGCCATAGTGGAAGAGGGGAGGAGGAATGAGGCAAGAACATTCTAGGCAGAGGAGAGAACATGGCACATAATGGAATAAAAAAGCCATTTGGAGCTGCTGGAGCACAAGGCACAGGCAGGCAGTGAGTCTGGAGAGGTGGACAGGAGCCAAATCACAGAAGGCCTTCTATGCACTGCGATGGAGCCAGAGACCTCCAAAAGAAGATGTACATGCCCCAAGGGGACATAAGATCCACAGGGGTGCAGGGAAAAGAAGTTGGAATCTCTATTTATAGCATAATCTAAAACAAAAGGAAGAAATTAAGCTTAATTAACATATCGACACCCTGGTGCCTCACTCAGTCTAGTCACATATCACAAACCACGGAATCTGAGAGAAGATCCAGAATACAGAGGTTGACAGCAGTACCTTATTTATAATCTTTCTGTTTATCGCAACATATTACAGTTTACTTGCTATAGAATGTATAAAAGCAATAAAATCAAGACCTTTAAAAAGTAGAACATTTATAGAATTTTGTAACAAGATGTAACCACCCTTTGTATCATACAGGGGTTTGCTAGTTACTGGTGGCAAAAGACTTAAGCCATCCAGCAATGTTGATGGGCTACTCATTTTTGTTTTTGAAAAAGGTTAAGTGTCCCAAGTTTGCTGACCTTTTCTATGATGCTGGGTGCTAATGATAATATCCTACTAAGCAGGTATTTTCCAAATAATAAACACACCTAATTTTGTTCCTTCAGGGTAAAGATGAAATTTTAACAATGAATAAAAAATAAACTGCTTTCAAAAAGACACTTATGCTATAGAGACAGCACGTGAAAATGGATGTTTTGAAATGTTACCAGTTATAATTTTGTTGCTGAAAATGATGTACACCACTTATAAAAATTATCTTCTCAGTGTAAAACATTTAGAAACAAAACCTTTTCCCTGTGCAAAATTCTTCCAATAAAGAGTTTCAATGGGCTTTAAAAACCCGTGTTTTAAAAAAGGAAAATGCAACTGCTTTTGATTAATTTGGAGAATCACTATTTGAGATAAAAAAAGATGGAATTTAGGGAATTCCCTGGAGGTCCAGTGGTTAGGACTTGGCGCTTTCACTGCAGGGCAGGGGTTCAATCCCTGGTCAGGGAACTAAGATCCTGCAAGCTGCACAGCATGGCCAAGAAAAAAAAAAAATTTGAAATTTGAAGAAAAACCTTTGCATAATTGGTAGATAGGATTTCAAAATGAGTATCGTGACTTAGTAAACTCATCCAATGATATATTTTTCCATTTGTATCTACCTCATTTTTGTGAGGTGTTTTTTACAGCTGATAATTTAAGCCAAATATTAAAATAAACTGAACTCGAAACTACATCTTCAAATCACTGCGTCCCAAAGCATTCAACCAAGATTTTAAAAAACATGAAGTACAGCATTGTTCTCATTAAAAATACTGCTAGGGCTTCCCTGGTGGCGCAGTGGTTGAGAGTCCGCCTGCCGATGCAAGGGACACGGGTTCGCACCCCGGTCTGGGCCGCGGAGCGGCTAGGGCCGTGAGCTATGGCCGCTGAACCTGCGCATCCTGGAGCCTGTGCTCCGCAACGGGAGAGGCCACAACAGTGAGAGGCCCGCGTACCGCAAAAAAAAAAAAAAAAAAAAAAAAAAAAATACTGCTAACACTTTCTTTAACAAGAACAAAAAGAAATAAAACTATTTTTTTTCCACCTGACTGCTGTTGACTATTTTTCATTTAGTTCATAATGCAAAGAGGAGAGGGATGTGATTAATAATCTAAAACCCTCAACACTAGATAAACCCTTTGCTAAACTATTGTGGATTTAGATGAGCACAGGAAAGCACCCTCATATCTAATTGTTTTCTTAAAGTCAGATTAGCTATAAATTTCATAACAGGTGATCTATCTATCTATCTATATGTATATATATTTGTCTGGCAGTTTATATTAAAATAGGGATAACTGAAATACAGACATATTTTTTAAAAAGAAGATCTAAAAATTCTTTAAAATGTTCTTAGCTATTAATTGAATCAGTGTAAATACAATTTAACTTTCTTTTTTCTTTTTGGTCTCTTTAAAGAGTTTAATAAAGAACAGTTTGGGTATAACAAAGTATCATAGTTCAGAGCAAGAAACAGGATTGATATCAAAACACAGGCAAGTAAAAAAACTTGGCCATTTCATGATGAACCACTTCCAAGGACCACACCATCCAGCTTCTAAAGCACTACCTTCTTCTATTTTCCATCTAGTTTTCAGTGTGTCCTTTTTAGCTCCTTGCTCTCTGCCTCCCTAGTGACACTGTCTATCTTCAAAGCCACAGTTTCCCTTGCTTTTTTTTATATAAATTTATTTATTTTATTTTATTTATTTTTGGCTGCCTTGGGTCTTCATTGCTGTGCGTGGGCTTTCTCTAGTTGCAGTGAGCGGGGGCTACTCTTCGTTGTAGTGCGCGGACGTCTCATTGCAGTGGCTTCTCTTGTTGCGGAACACGGGCTCTAGGCATGTGGACTTCAGTAGTTGTGGCTCGCGGGCTCTAGAGCGCAGGCTCAGTAGTTGTGGTGCACAGGCTTAGTTGCTCCACGGCATGTGGGATCTTCCTAGACCAGGGCTCGAACCCGTGTCCCCTGCATTGGCAGGTGGATTCTTAACCACTGTGCCAGCAGGGAAGCCCTCCCTTGCTTTTTCCACTCTCCATGTCTGTCTCTGACTATGTCTGGAAGTTATCCACTGTCTGCCGAGGGGCTGGGAGAGGTTGAGACCCACTCCTGGGATCATCTCTGCCCAATCTGAAGACTGTCCAGCAGTGGGCACAGGGCTGGTGGTGCAGACCTCGAGCACCAGCAAGGCCCAGGGATTCACCTGGACTACTCGGCGCAATTATTTTTAAGGCATTTGTGAAATCCAAAGGATTTAAACTTCCTTTGCAGTAGGCCTGGAGTCCCTGTAGTCTCCTGTTTCCAGACTTTCTGGGACTTCTCCAAGTTCTCCCATTGACTGCACCTGACCTCAGTGCCAAGCTGGGAAGTTATTCTAGTAGCTGGCCTCTGGAATATGCAGCTGGTCAGCCTTACAGGGAGTACAGAACTTTCACCAGGTCTCTGTTTGGCCTCGGTTACATGGACTCATCCTTTCCTCTGAGAAGTCTGGGGCATCATATTTCTTTTGAGCTTCTCCAGAAAAGGCTGGCTTGGAAAACAGGTTAACAGAGGCTGCCCCACAGTTGCAGAGAGGTCCTGCTGACCTTCTCCTGAGATACAGACAGCCTGTCCTGTGCTAGAAATGCATATTTTTTGTTTTTTTTTTAAATTATAAATGAAATATAACTTAAACTTTTTTTATGTATGAAAATTAAGTAGATAGTATAAGATCTGCCAAAATCCCACCCCCAAGAGATTGGTAACATTTCAAGGAATCCTTTGAGACTATTCCTATACAAACATCTTTAATTTCTAAAAGTTTGTCTGATTAATATAACCTGCTAATACTTGTTCTTATCCTACAAGTTTCCCTCATATGTTGTGCATATAATTAACTTCCAAGTGTGCTCCTAGGAAGGAATCTTCCTGTTTCTCCAAGTCCTGACAGCTGGGCTGACATTGAGCTATACACAGGAGATGATAACAAATGCCACTCCATTCTGTACAGCATCGTCAGTTGGAGGGGTTTTTCTCTCTACCCAGGATATCAGTCTTTGAAGAGGACCACCTTGGGTCTCAATGCAGGGTTCACACTGGCCAGGGCTTCTCACAGGGCCCTCGCTTTAAATGACTACACAAGCTTCACTAAGTAACACCTAAGTGTCAGTCACTGGACAAAGTTCTGGGAATAAAGCACATATTCTCAACAATTTTATAGCCTCTGATGGGAAAACAAGTACGTGTAGTCACATTATAGTACAATGGAGGAATTCATAAAGGTTAGGTACAGAGTGAAGCACCCAAACGGGCAAAGGGTTGACTGTTGTCGGTAAGGTTTCCTGGGAGGAGGCCACATGACACCTCAGCTGAGGCTTGAAGGACACAGCAGTAACTCGGGTGGGCAAGGGGTGGAAAGAACATTCAAAACAGAGGAAACAGCTCAGAGGTTTAAAAAAAGAAAGAAGAAATCACCTTGTACTTACTTGTCATATTTGTGTTATATTTAACAATAAAAAGGTTTTTTGAAAAAGCTTCAAGGAAAAGCCAAAAAATAAAAAGAAAGAAAGAAAAATTGGCCATGGGGATCATCTTGAAGGCAATGTTTTTAAGCAGGAGACTGACATGATCTGCTTTAACAAAGACCCTTCTGGCAGTGGGTGTGGCATGTGGACTGGAAGCACGCAGACAAACTGTGACGCTACTGTGATGCTCCAGTTCAAGCGCGAGCCCGGATCAAGGCAATGGCAGTGCAAGTGACAGAAGAGGCAGAAGAAACAGATGTGGTGATCTCTAACAGCTGTGGGAACAAGCGCTTGGGGTGATCCTTCACTAATGACTTTAGCGTTCTGGTAGATGAGTGCCTTTCCCTAACAAAGGGAGTTCGACGGGGGAAAAAAAATCTAGTTCTTAATTTTTTGACTTTTCTTCTTTTTTCAAACAGGAGATAAAGGGATCGATTATAAATTTAGTTTTAGAAATGTTATATTTGAAATGACTGAGGAACTTTCTGGTAGAGATGTTCAAAAGGCAGCAGGATATGATGAAAGGGAAGCTGTGAAAAGAGATATGGGCCAAAGACAGACATTTTTGACTTACAGGTACATACAGTATCATTTCGTTTTTGTTTGTTTTTAACTACAATCATCTTTTCCCCTTCCACAGAATATGTGATTTCCTTTGAGGAGTTACTTCTTCTCCATTTAATAAAGTCTCGTGAGATTCTTAATCAGGCCATTGGGAAACTTCCTCCCTAAATGTGAGCCTTGAGAATTACAAAAAGAATGAACATGGCTGGAACACATTCATTCTGGCAGCCGGGCACTGTCCAGATGGGTCTTTTGAAGAGACCATTCATACAGTTTCTGCTTTCTAGCCTCCATAAGATGCCTTGGTTTCACCTTATTTCTAAGCACAGTTCTGTGGTATCCAAATAGCATCCCAATAAATTCACATTTGCTTAACTTAGTCATAATTGGTATCTGTTGCTTCAAATCAGAAAACCCTAATTGGTATTTTACACACACACGCACACGGACACATCATATAGACAGAGACATAGATGTTGATAAAACTGTCCAGGAAATGTGCACAGAACAAAAAACAAAAGGAAAAGAGTCAAGGCCAGAACCTTGGGGGATGCTAACATTTAAAAGGCAGCTAAAGAAAGAGAAATCTGAGAAAAAGGCTAAAGCGCAGCCAGAGAGGCAAGGAGATAGTTTTATAAAAGAGGCTCATGAGGAGTTTTAAGGAAGAGGGAAGTGGGTGGTCAACAGTGTCAAAGAGCCACAAAGCAATGTAAGGAATGGTATAATACGAGGTTAGGAGGCCTGAACGCACATGCAAGGAAGGTATAGGGAGACTTCTGTGACTAACACAGAATTTTCTTGTGGAGCAATAGGAAATAAGCAGCGTTAGAGTCAGATAATGCAGAGCTGTGAACAGGGGTAGAGGAACTTAGACAGCAAAGAACACTGGAGAATGAGGAGCTTTAAAAAAAAAAAAGCCTATAAATTCTAATACCACTCTCTCTTTTGTTTTATTTTGTTTTTTGTTTTTGTCTTTTTTTGTCCACACCATACGGCATGTGGGATCTTAGTTCCCTGACCAGGGATCGAACCTGCGCCCTGTGCACTGGAAGTGCAGTGTCTCAACCACTGGACCGCCAAGGAAGTCCCATCACTCTCTCTTTAAGTGTAGGAAATTACCTCCAATACCTTTATTCTTAACTCGTGCTACCTTTTTATGTTTAAGAAAAAGGAGGGGGCAATATATTGAAAATTGTATGGTGAGAATTTCTCACGATATCATGGCTATTTGGTCACCTTCTAGATGTGCAGATCTTCTACCTGAGCAGGCCCCTCTAGACTGATGACAAATAGAACTTTCTGCAATGATGGAAATGTTCTTCTGTGTTGTCCAATACAGTAGCTACTAACCACATGTGGGTATGGAGCATTTTAAACGTGGCTGATGAGAATTTTTCTCACCAGACATTCAGCAAAAATGTCTGAATTTTTCATTGTATTTAACTTTGAATAGCCATGTGTAACTATCTTACTGAACAGTGCAGCTCTAGACTGCAGCCTGGATAAGTCAATGAACAATCTCGTGGTGGCTTTTCTACCACTTCTTCTCTTAGGCGCCCTGGATTAGATTCCATAAAGTTTAAGGCAATGAGGCAGATTGGGAGATACAGAAGAAGGGTTAGAAAAGGTTGTCAATAAAGGTAACTTTGAAGTCTATAAATGTAATTCTACTTTACAGTCTCAGTTTCACATCTGTATAGCTCATAAATAAAAATATTATTAGCTCCTTGAAGTCAAGAACCTAAATACATTTTTATTCTGAATTTTTGGAACTTCTAATTTGATGTGTTTTTTCATATTTGAAAATGCTTGCCTAATGACATGTAATTCATGTGTAATGTTGTGTTACAGTTTTCCTTTGATTCATAGTGGTTTTCAGGGTAATAATTTCATCATCTAAAAAAAATGCTTTCTTCTTATAGCAGTTTTGAATGGATGCTTTCCTGTCGTTTTCTGTTCATTTTAAAGTGTTATAGATTTTTCTTACACAGAAATAACAAATGTCTATGTAAATTAAAGCAGTAGTAGTATTCTCTGGCTCCAGTTGTGCTGTTTTCAGTTTGTGGATAATCTATTTGCTCTCCTTATTGATCTCTGTGGTTTCTGAAGAACCTGTGGTAAAACTGGGATTTAAATGACTACCACTTCTCTACAGGAACTCCACAAATCTCAAGGACCTCTACACCTTATACTTTTTCAGTATCTCAAATGGCATTATATGCAGAAAATACATTTCATAAATATTTAATGAATTGGCAGGAGATATAAAGTTCTTAGGCCAGTTTTAAACTTAGGGACACCGAAAAGGCAGACAGAACCACAACAGAAAAACTAGAAGATATGAAGAGACTAGTCTACTGATATCCTGCAGAGTAGAGGAGATAAGCAATAAGTGCTAGGATGGGTCAGGTCTCATCCTAGGATGGGAAGGGCCCAAGTGTAACCAAGCAGTGGGATGCGGATAGGAACCAAGGCTGGGGAAGAGATGGGATAGCGGGAAATGAGCCTAAAGTACTTTTCTTTCTTTAACTTATTTTCCTCTAATGGCTTATATTAAAAAATTTAAAATACAGCAAAGTTGAAATAATTTTGTAGTGAACATCTGTATATCCACCACACAGATTCTACCATTAACATTTTTACTATACTTATTATAACACTATTTCCAAAAGGCAGTCATGTGTCATGCAATCAATTTAAGGGGTTGTGAAAAGAATAAAAACATCAGAGTCCATCACATGTGGTGGCTTTCCCCTCCCCCAGTTATATGTTATACACTCACCCAGAGAGTAGTTTCTATCCAGCTTCAATGGCCAATGTTTTTTTATATTTACAACACTATAAAATATGTGCTCATTCCCCTAATAAAAATCATTAAAACCAACAGCCTAAAGTAACAAAGCGCTTGTATAACTTGGAGGGGAAAAAGAAATTTAGGTTTTGAGGGGGAACTTGCTAACAGGAGAGTCAAAAATATTTAGCAGCCTGTTAAAAGTACAGGAATAGCGTTCGGAAAGAGGTTAAAGCAAGAAGTACATATTTGAGAGTCATGTCTAAAGAGATAAAAGCTGAAGCAAATGATATTACTTGGGCTAAAAAAACCAAGCACTAAATTTTGAGAATGTTCTCACGTTAGCGGTGTCGGCAGAGGGAATTATGGTTCATACAAAAACAGAAGAATAGTTAGGGTAATAGGAAAAAATGTATAAAGGAGTTAGAAAATCAAGAGACCTATACAAGTTTGAGTGTTAGGAAGACTTCACCAGAAAGAAGGGCCTTGAGGTAGGACAGGAAAGGAGAATTTATTTAATTTTATAGATATTTATTTTTAAATATGTGTATGATTTAAATACACATAAATATTTATATTTAAGTATATGCACGTACATAATAAACATACATATATAAAAAAAAATAAAATTAGGCCTAGAGATGGAAAAGTCTAAAAGTGTATATATACACACATATATGTGTTTTTAAACATTCATGTATGAAAAAGGAGTACTTAAGGTGATGAGTCTGCTCGGAAACAAAATATCTGTTTTGAGAACAGACGGAGGAAAGATTAGATAGGAAAAAACGGGTGAAAATTACACAGTAATTACAAAGTAATTCAAGATTAAAAATTCTTCATTTTAAAAAGTTTGACAAAGTTGTTAAAATAGTAATTCTCTTATAATGTCTACATAAATAGTTTTAAAATTTTGGTCAGGAAAACACCTACTGTAATAAACTGAGGCATCCCTTACTCAAAAATGAAATTCTACAGTAGAAATTAGCACTAGATAGCTAAATAATTCTAAAAGTTTTATTTTTCCCAACTAGTCCTAACTATAATAAAGAAGTAGCAAAGCCAGACAGTTGTCTTCAGTTTTCCATCCGACCATTAGAATACCTTTATCAAAATTTCTTTTTCTTTTTTAACATCTTTATTGGAGTATAATTGCTTTACAATGGTGTGCTAGTTTCTGCTTTATAACAAAGTGAATCTGCTACATATATACATATATCCCCGTATCTCCCCCATCTTGCGTCTCCCTCCCATCCTCCCTATCTAGGTGGTCACAGAGCATCGAGCTGATCTCCCTGTGCTATGCGGCTGCTTCCCACTAGCTATCTATTTTACATTTGGTAGTGTACATATGTCCATGCCACTCTCTCACTTTGTCACAGCTTATACTTCCCCATCCCCGTTTCCTCAAGTCCATTCTCCATGTCTGAGTCTTTATTCCTGTCCTGCCCCTAGGTTCTTCAGAACAATTTTTTTTTTTTTTTAGATTCCATATATATGTGTTAGCATATGGTATTTATTTTTCTCTTTCTGACTTACTTCACTCTGTATGACAGACGCTAGGTCCATCCACCTCACTACAAATAACTCAATTTTGTTTCTTTTTATGACTGAGTAATATTCCACTGTACATATGTGCCACATCTTCTTTATCCATTCATCTGTCAATGGACACTTAGGTTGCTTCCATGTCCTGGCTATTGTAAACAGAGCTGCAATGAACAGTGTGGTACATGACTCTTTCTGAATTCTGGTTTTCTCAGGGTATATGCCCAGTAGTGGGATTGCTGGGTTGTATGGTAGTTCTATTTTTAGTTTTTTAAGGAACCTCCATACTGTTCTCCACAGTGGCTGTATCAATTTACATTCCCACCAACAGTGCAAGAGGGTTCCCTTTTCTCCACACCCTCTCCAGCATTTATTGTTTGTAGACTTTTTTGATGATGGCCATTCTGACTGGTGTGAGGTGATACGTCATTGTAGTTTTGATTTGCATTTCTCTAATATTAGTGATGTTGAGCATTCCTTCATGTATTTGTTGGCAATCTGTATATCTTCTTTTGAGAAATGTCTATTTAGGTCTTCTGCCCATTTTTGGATGGGGTTGTTTGTTTTCTTGATATCGAACTGCATGAGCTACTTGTAAATTTTGGAAATTAATCCTTTGTCAGTTGCTTCATTTGCAAATATTTTCTCCCATTCTGAGAGCTGTCTTTCCATCTTGTTTATGTTTTCTTTTGCTGTGCAAAAGCTTTTAAGTTTCATTAGGTCCCATTTGTTTATTTTTGTTTTTATTTCCCTTTCTCTAGCAGGTGGGTCAAAAGAGATCTTGCTGCAATTTATGTCAAAGAGTGTTCTGCCTGTGCTTTCCTCTAAGAGTTTTATAGTATCTGGCCTTACATTTAGGTCTTTAATCCATTTTGAGTTTATTTTTGTGTATGGTATTAGGGAGTGTTCTAATTTCATTCTTTTACATAGAGCTGTCCAGTTTTCCCAGCACCACTTATTGAAGAGGCTGTCCTTTCTCCACTGTATATTCTTGCCTCCTTTATCAAAGGTAAGGTGACCATATGTGCATGGGTTTATCTCTGGGCTTCCTATCCTTTTCCATTGATATATATTTCTGTTCTTGTGCCAGTACCCTACTGTCTTGATTACTGTAGCTTTGTAGTATAGTCTGAAGTCCGGGAGCCTGATTCCTCCAGCTCTGTTTTTCTTTCTCAAGATTGCTTTGGCTATTCAGGGTCTTTTGTGTTTCCATACAAATCGTAAAATTTTTTGTTCTAGTTCTGTGAAAAATGCCATTGGTAGTTTGATAGAGATTGCACTGAATCTGTAGATTGCTTTGGGTAGTATAGTCATCTTCACAATGTTGAATCTTCCAATCCAAGAACATGGTATATCTCTCCATCTGTTTGTATTATCTAAAATTTCTTTCATCAGTATCTTATAGTTTTCTGCATACAGGTCTTTTGTCTCCTTAGGTAGGTTCATTCCTAGGTATTTTATTCGTTTTGTTGCAGTGGTAAATGGGAGTGTTTCCTTAATTTCTCTTTCAGATTTTTCATGATTAGTTTATAGGAATGCAAGAGATTTCTTTGCATTAATTTTGTATCCTGCTACTTTACCAAATTTATTGATTAGCTCTAGTAGTTTTCTGGTAGCATCTTTATGAAAATCTCTCATGTTCATTATTCACATTTAATTTTGAAATAGTAACAATGGTCAATATAGTTTCTAAAATAAAATAATTATTAAAAGTTCCTTAACGCTTTACTTTGTTTTATAATTTATTAATTGGATGTTAAAACCTAAAAGAAGATAAAGAAAAAAACCAAATTGGCTAGAAAAAAGATTCTGATCACTTTCTGAGTCAATGAGAACAGCTACCTCCAAAAGAAGAGGTCCCAAGGATTCCTTTTCTATCACTCCTTGACTACTCGACGAGATGTCTGACTTCTGTACTTCATCATCAGTTGTTGATTTCTCTGTAACAAAGCAGCAAAAAGTCACACATCCAAAAAGAGCTCATTTCCATAATGGCAAGTTTATTAAGACATGAATTTACCTAATTTCAGATTCAAATAATATTTATTCATTATGTAGGCACTTTCACATTTAATCTTAATTATACTCATTTTATGGATGATGAAATTGAGGTTCACAAAGGTTAAATAATGTGTCCCAAATGATATAACTAATAAATGGCAGCAGGAGGATTTGAATTCTGACCTACCAAGTCCAGTGTACCAACAAATGGAAAAAATGGTGTAAAAATATACAGCCTTTAAAAAAAAGTCTACACCAAATATTTTAAAGAAATAAGTAAATTGTAAAAGAATAATTATTTCCTCCATCTTTCTCCTTTCCTGATTTGATCAGTTGCCACTTAAGAGAGAGTGAAGGTACGATTCTGTGAGCCTGCGTGAAATAGCTAACTTTTCACCTTCATATCATGATGATCTGATTGATAAAACTGCAACTGTTAAATGATTTAGAATTCTTTTGTGTGGCGATGTTGAAAAGTCCATCCATCAGCAGCATACTTATATAAAAGTTTCCAATCTGTCAGACTAATTAGCTCACCAAAAAGCAAATACAGTATTACTGAATATATTCATTTTTTTCACTTTAAAATATGAAATATTTCAAATATTCCAAAAAATACAGAAAGTGGCATAGCATACAGTCACACAGCCACCATTCATTTTTCACAGATGTTAACATTATTTGCTTCAGGTCTTTCCTTTTTAAATAAATAAAATGCTACAAATAGAGCTACAGCTCTACCACTATTCCTCCTCTGTCCGTTTTCAGAAGTAACCAGTGTTCTGAGGTCAGCATAAACATTTCTAAGCATGTTTTTATACTTCAACTACATATGCATGATTTTTACAAATATATTATTGTTTTGTGTTTTAATGTTTACATAGAAATATACAGACTTTTTCAACTTTTTCCACTCAATATTATGTTTGAGATTTAACTATACTGATACATATAAATTTCATACACTCACTTGAACTGCTGTATAGTATATGAATAACCCACAGTTGATTTCCTAGTCCCCTATTGGTAGACCTTTTGACTTCTTACAATGCTGTAATAAACTATTTTCAGTATTTCCTCTTTTGCACATTTGTGACACTTTCTTTAGGGTAAATATTAGAAGTGAAATTGCTGGATCACAGGGTCTGTGCATTTTCAACATTACTAAGTTTGACAAATTACTCCCTATGTACCACCAGTAACATACAAAGGTTATTGTTTTTCTGTATGCTGACACTTGATATCATCACAGCTTTTAATTTTTGCGAACCTAATGGGTGTAAAATGTTATCTCATATAGTGTTTATAATAACAGCTTTACTGAGCTACAATTCACACAGCATACCATTCATGGATTTAAAACATACAATTCAGTGGTTTTTAGTGTATTCACAGAGTTGTGCAGCCACCAACACAATAAATTTTAGAACAATTTCATCAACCCCAAAAGAAACCCCATACCCTTTAGCAGTCATTCCTCATTTTCCCAACACTCCCAAGCCCAAGGCAACCACCAATCTACTTTCTGTCTCTATAGATTTGCCTATTTTTGACATTTTATATAAATGGAATCATATAATATGTGGTCCTTTGTGACTGGCTTCTTTTGCTTAGTGTAATGTTTTGAAGATACATCTATGTTGAAGCATTTATCAGTACTTCACTATTTTTTATTGCTAAATAATATTCCAGTGTATAGGTATACCTCATTTTATTTACCCATTGATCAGTTGATAGATATACTGTTTGCTTCCACTTATTGGCTATTTATGAATAATGCTGTTATAAACATTTGTGTACAAGTTTTCATTTCTCTTGGGTATATACCTGCAAGTGGACTTGCTGGGCCACATGATAACTTTATCTTTAATATTTTGAGAAACTACTGGGCTGTTTTCCAAAGTGGATGCAGAATTTTACACTCTCACCAGCACTGTATGAGGGTTTCAGTTTCTCCCATCCTTACTAACACTTGTTACTATCTGTCTTTTTGACTGTAGCCACCCTAGCAAGTGTAAAGTGGTCTCTCATTGTGGTTTTGATTTGTATTTTTCTGATGGCTAATAATATTGAGTATGTTTTTCATGTGTTTATTGGTCATTTGTGTATTTTCTTTAGAGAAATGTCTACCCAGAGCCTTTGCCCATTAATTAACTGGGTTATTTATTTTTAAATTATTATGGTATAGGAGTTTCTCATTTAGTTCTAAGATGTACTTCCTTCATCATTTCATGTGTTTCTAACATTAAGACAGGTTTTGTTTCTTAAACAGTTCCAAAAAAACATAAAACCATCAAGTCCAAGTACATTAAGTAACTATGCATGATAAGCACAACAAACAAAATTTTAGGCAAAACCCAAGGCAGGAGTAGCTACATGACTGGCCTAAGGCATGTGAACAGATGAGACATGCAAGGACAGAGTCTTGTCCTTAAAGGGACAGAAGCATGCCTTCCTGTTTTCTTCTTTCCCTTTCCTGTCATCAGGAACACGTACAGGTGAGCCATGTTTAACCACATGGGTAAGGGCAATACCCTAGGAATGGCACAGCAAAACAGATGGAAGGAATCTGAGCCTCTGACACATGCCTAGATTACCTTGTTAAAGCCACTGTATTTTGGGTCTCTTGCTACAGTAGCCTTGTCTGTATCCTAACTAATACATTCCGTATTTCTCAACAACATGCTTATTTGCTATATCCTGACTGTGCCCATGTTAGACATAATCTATTAACATGCCATCATAAAAGGTAAGAATTTAACTTACTTACATCAACCATCTAGACACACATACATATCCCCTCTTCCCATCCTCCCAGTATAGTTACAATAATTTTTAGAGCAGTCAGTATTTAGTATCTATGTTACTATGGCCATATAAATATAGTCCACAAATGAGTCAAGGTATGTGCTATAATTTACAATTCTCATATTTCATGTTTTAGTTTTTCTGTGAAGTTTGATTCATCTCTAAACTCTCCTCCAGACTAAAAAATTCCTCTCAATTTGGTCAGTAATCATATACTCTATGTGTTCCATTTTTTTCCCCATAGAAATATTCCTCCTAGAGTTCTCTATCCACCTGCTCCAGTTGGGACTGGCTACTTCTTTAGTCTGCTGCTCAACTGTAACCCTGGGTCTCCTTCTACCTTTCTTTTGTTAAGATTCCATGGTTTCCCTGGGCTAAGATCCTATGCCTTTCTTTCTTGGTTTACTACCTTGGTCTTGATAGATATTTCTGAAAAAAAGTACACAGGAGATAACATTCTTGAGGCTTCAGATGTCTGAAAATGTCTTTATTTTGCACTCATATTTCATTTGGATGAACACAGAATTCTAGGTCCAGGATACTCATTTTCAGTGTTCCTATTTGGAAATCCGGACCCTCCTGAAAGTAATCTAGTATGTGTCTGTTTTTTCCTCTCTCTTGTTTTTTCTTTCTGGTGTCTAGAAATTGTGCATTGGTGTGAGGTTTTTTTCTTTCTTTTTTATTCATTGTGCTGTGCACTACATGTGTGCTTTCCATCTGGAAACCCATATCCCCTAATTCTGAGAACTTTTTGGTTTTTGTTTCTTTGCATTATTTCTTATAATTTTGGTCTGTTTTTTTTTTTTTTTTTGGCAGTACGCGGGCCTCTCACTGTTGTGGCCTCTCCCATTGCGGAGCACAGGCTCCGGACGCGCAGGCTCAACGGCCATGGCTCACGGGCCCAGCCACTCTGCGACATGTGGGATCTTCCCGGACCGGGGCACGAACCCGTGTCCTCTGCATCAGCAGGCAGACTCTCAACCACTGCGCCACCAGGGAAGCCCTGGTCTGTTTTTTTGTGTTTTTTTTTTCTGGGACTAATGATGTGTTATACCTCCTGAACTAATCCTATACATTTCTATCTTTCTCTTGTTTTCCTTTGCTTGTCTTTTTTATTTTATTTTCTATGGAATTTCTTCAAATTATCTTTCAACGCTATATCTTTTTATTCAACAAATATTCATTGAAAGTCTACTATGTACCCAGGAACTGCTACAGGTATTAAGGATACAATGGTGAACAAAGAAAAATCCTTGCCCTCATGAAGCTCTAGTGGGGGTAGGCAGGCAATAAACAAATAAAATGTGTAATATGTTAGATGTAAAAAATACTGTGGGGAAAATAAATCAAGGAAGATGTAGAGAGGTGTGTGTGTGTGTGTGTGTGTGTGTGTGTATGTGTGTGTATTAGATAGGTTAGTGAGGGACAAGTTCATTGAGAAAAAATATTTGAACCAACACATAAAAGGGATGCAGGAGTGAGCCTTGTGTATATCCAGGGAAGAGAATTCCAGACAGAGAGAACAGCAAGTGCAAATACCTGAGGCATAGTGTTCCTGGAATGCTTGGGGCAGAGAGTATGAGAAAATAAGGTAATACGGTAAAGTTTTTTTCAGCTATCCTGATTTTAAGTTCCAATGTTTCATTTTATAGCATCTTATTCTTGTTTCATAGATGAAATATCCTCCTTTTTGTCTCTGAGGGACTGGTTTGATGGCTTTACATTTTCTTTTGCTCCCTGCATTGTCTCTGCTTCCTCTGAGTTCCCTTTATTCTGTTCGTTTGCTTGATTTATTCTCTTTTATAAAAAGACTTTCTTCAAATATCTGGATTTTTATTCATATTAAAGAGTGAGGTACTAAAATCCTGACTGGAAGATGTGTGAAGTGTGGGGACAGCGCAAGGAGCTGATTTTTTCACTTGGGGGATCAATTCCAACTGTCAGTGTCTGTGTGTCTTTCCCTTTGGACTGCTCAATTGCCCCAGAGGAATCCTCCCATTTTCGGCTGCGGGAGTATGAGCCAGGCTGTCAGAGTTTCCAGATTGAGTAAGGAAGGTGCCATACAGCCTCTTGTTGGCTATCCCCTCTGCAGACCTACAATACCAGTTTTTCCTGTCTGCTAAATCAGTTGTCACTAGACTATCCACTCCTAAAATCTTAAAAGCCTGTCACCTCAACCATTTAAAACATACTGTTTGTTCATAGTCTTTTTACATTGCTGCTATTAATCTGAAGTTCTTTGGGGTCTATTCCTTCTGTTTGTTATTTGTGTTCTTACTCACTGTGGATTATTTCCTCCTATGTTATATAAGTTTATAGCACAAAATCTCCCTCAGAAGCACTTTTTCTTTGGGAACCTGACAGGGCGAGGTGTGGTTATGTTCCTTCAAAGGGCTTTGCCTTTGTTTCTGGTAGGCAATCCAGGAGTTGTGTGGTGTTGGGTCCCCAGTAAATATGAACAGTATAAATATGAACCATAAAAATAAATCAGGGTTTTCTCAGAGAAGGCTGTTTCCCCCACCCAGAGTCCAGGCAGAGACAAACTTATAACTCAGATGGAGGGACTTTCCTACCTCTGAGTTGCTGTCTTTCAACCCTATGCCAGAGCCTCAGGTCTGATACCACAACTTGTATCTCCTGACTTAATCCCCTATGATACTGGGTCTCATAACCTTTCAAGGCAACCAGTTCTCAAGCTAACTTAATAAGCCACTTTGTTGTAAAAGAAGGGTCTCAGATTCACATTCTAAAATAAATAGCATCTAAACAAAAATGTTCCTTTAATAAGATTACAAAATTGAATGCAATTTCTTAATGATAAAAAATAAAATCACATATTGTAAATGTCTTAATAACAAAGCACACAGTCACAGGGGTTTTTTTGTTCATTTTTTTTACCTTGTTCCATTCTCTTCATTAGCTGTATCTGATCGACTGTCTTCTTCAATATCTTGCATTTGTCTGGTTTTACACTCAAGCTGTCAATGTCACTGATGTTGGCAGACAATAACTCGGCTAGCTCTTCTAAATATTTATTTTCTTGCTCCCTGCGCCTCTTTTCAGTGCTGTTACACAAAGGAAATCTAGTTACTGTACTTTCTACCACCATATTTCCTTCTCTGATCAAGTATTTAATATTTATATATTTACAGAGATTCCTGTTTTTATCTAGAATATAAAACCAGATTTAGAAAACAATTTAAAATTGTTATCTAAAAAACAAATACCAAGGTGCAGAAAACAATTCTAGCTAAAAAACATAAAGAGAATGACTGCCATCACAGATGTATTCCCTCAATGATGTATATACATTGAATATTTCAAATAAATACTAGATATCAAAAAGAAGCAGACAGTACATATACTAGTTGCATTTGAAATTATTAGGTGTTCTAAATAATAATTCCTTAAAATAGAAAATTTGAATTTTCAAATAAGTTTGTTGTAAATTAACCAGGCATACTACACCAGAGTTCAAATAAATTATAATTAGAAATCTGATAAAGTCTTGATTCTTATAATGTACTTAAAATTATAACCCCACACCCATCAGATTGGCAAAACGTTAAAGTGCGGAGACAAGAAAAAAGGAACTCTCAATGCTTATCATTTAAAGAACAATGTGATAATTACCCAGTTAACATAAAAATGTACACAGATCCTAAAGAAACTCTTACGTATAAAACAGGAGGTGTGTACGAGGATGTTCATGTTCACTGTAGTGCTGGCTGTAAGAATGAAAATTTGTAACAAAATGGTTGTTTACCCATAGGGAATGTCTATCTGTAGGGAAACAGATTTCTCAAATATGGTATATTCGTGTAATACAATATTTATCAAAAGTTAACAGAACTGAATAAATCTAGTTATCTTTATGTCTAAAGATCCATGCTGAAAAGTATACTGTAGAAAAATACACATAGTATTATGTAATATATAAATTTAATAAACATTCTATATTGTTCAGATACTTATATATGCATAATCATTAAAAACAGATTGAAAGAATTAGAGACAAATCAATTTTGTCATTAATCATCTTACTACTTTTATTTAAACAAAACTGCAAATACGTCGTTTATATGTGGTGGGTATACATCGTTTCCTAGTCTCTATTCTTTTATAGGTTAAAAAATTTTCCCCAAATAAAAATTTAAAGTAAAATACAATAGTTTTATCTATTTATTCTTAAATTAAGAAGGACTGACATATATAGAAATAGACAAGAACATTAACTCTGACAACACAAACTGAATTGCATCTTGATATCAGCATTCCTCCTAGCTTCTGGACACTTACCTATGATTATGAGTACTTAGGTTATCATCGCTCAGTAACAGTTTTCTGAACTGATTAAGAGAAGTAGTCACTTTTCTTTCCCCAACCTGAAGCCCTGGCATTCTCCTGTAAAAATTCTTTCTTTGTCCCCCCATGAGAAAAAGCATGTAATCCAATGACAGAAGAGTCTTCTGCCGTTTTATGCGCTACATCAATGATTATCAGCTGGGGGCCATATTGCTTTCCCTGTCCCCAGGGATATTTGACAATGTCTGGAGCCATTTTTGGTTATCACAACTGGTAGGACATTTTGGTTATCATAACTGATATAAAGATGCTATTTGGCATCTAGTGTGTAGAAGCCAGGGATTCTACCAAACATCCTACAATATACAGGATAGCTTCCCACAGCACAGTATTATCTTGCCCACAATGTCAACAGTGTGGAGGCTGAGAAACCTTGCTCCAGATCCTTGAAGGTGAATGGAATAAAATTCCGACTCTTCTCTCAGGTAGGAAAGCTGCTGTTTTGATCTGATTGAGGTTCCTTCTCTATCTGGCATTTATTAGAGTCTCCTTAGCAATAATTCTCTTTTGCCTATTTGATGACCACATTCCTTATTAACACATAAATATTTAATTCCACAAATATTCATTCTTTAAAGTCCTGATATTAATAATTTTTTTCTTTGTTCCACTAATACCATAATATACTGAAATAGCAGTTAAAGATGTACAATGGATTCATTTATTCATTTGACAAATATTTTCTGTGTCCTTACTATATATAAGTTACACATTGTGCTAGGAACTAGGGATAAAATGGTGAGTAAGGACAAAGTTCTTACCAAATGGCAGCTTAGCCTGTAGTAGAGAAGCCAGGGAACCCATGAAATAAGCACACAAACTAATAAAAACCTGAAATTACAGATTATAGCTATAAAAAATACATATAAAATAGATACAAATAGGGGAGATTTGACCTAATAGTTAATGGAAGGAAGAGAAGGCTCCTTTTAAGAAAGTAATGACTAGGGCTTCCCTGGTGGCACAGTGGTTAAGAATCCCCTGCCAATGCAGGGGACAAGGGCTCGAGCCCCAGTCCGGGAAGATCCCACATGCCACGGAGCAACTAAGCCCGTGAGCCGCATCTACTGAGCCTGCACTCTAGAGCCCGCGAGCCACAACTACTGAGCCCGCGTGATACAACTACTGAAGCCTGTGCGCCTAGAGCCCATGCTCTGCAACAAGGGAAGCCACCACAATGAGAAGCCTGCGTACCTCAACAAAGAGTAGTCCCCGCTCACTGCAACTAGAGAGAGCCTGCATGCAGCAATAAAGACCCAATGCAGCCCAAAATAAATAAATTAAAAAAAAAAAAAGAAAGTAATGAGTAAACTGGTATTTGGAGAATGCATAGGTGTTGACTACAGGAAATCTAGAGGGAGCAAGCTGGATGAGGGAGCAGCATGTGTAAAGGCCCTGGGGAAGGAAGAGAACATGGTAAGTATGAGGGACTCAGAGAAGGCTGGTAAACTTGGAGTAGATGAAGCAAAAGCTCTAAAGTGACTGAAAATGATAAAGCAGCTCTGCCAGAAACAGACTAAGAAAAAGAGTGTTCCTACCTTGATGCCAGTGTGTCACATGGCGATCCTTTTCTCTTATGTGAGTCTGGGTTAGCAGGGTCAGATGAACTGTCCCCAAGGCCACTCATGTTGAAAAACTTCACACCTAAAAAGGAAGGAAAACAATAAGAAATCTACCCTAATGAACTTTCCCACTCTATGGGAACAGGAAGCTCCCTTGTGTTAGAATATATCTAAATACTGTGGTTTCTCAATGAATAATTACAGCCATCATAAAAGCATCCACATTTATATAAAAGCACAGGAATCATCAGCTATTTAGTGTTTCTACACTTTCTTTTCTATACCTGTAAAATAAAATTAGTCATCCTTCATAAAATCATAGAGCTCAATTAGGATGAAAATATTGTTAGAATAATTAAATAGACAATGAGATTTTTTTAAAGAGAAAAAACCACTTCATATGTAAATGTAAAAACTGTGTACCTGATTCTTTTTTATATTTATTTTAGATTATTTTGAAAAGGACTTAAAACAACTTTTACTCATAAGGTTTGGGATTTTATATTGCTAGGAAAAGAAATAATACATATATGATTAAAATTAAAGCGATGGATTAGATTTGGATTTTGTATTGTACTTACCAACTTTGAATTCCATACTCCTAACCTTTTGCTTATGCAGTCAGGCGACAAAGATCAAATGTTTAGTCTACGTTAGGATCTTGTTATAGATGCCAGAGAACACAAAGTCATTTCCCCTAGCATGCCAGCCAGGTCTCTCTCTTACATGTTGTGCCAGTCAGTGGCTGTGCTTAAAGATCCCTCCTGATCTGTCCCTATCAACCACTATTCTCTACAGAATCTCTAACGAAACTTGGAAGCTTATCTCTGGCCTTAGACTCATCACTACCACTTAGATTTTACTAATGTCAAACAACACACCTCTCATTCTCTTCCATTCCATTTACCCTTGTAAAAGGAGAGGAAATTCTTGTTAAATGGGAAAAACCTTTAACTTTTCCTTAAATTCTAAAATGATTAAATAAATACAGTGCCGCATGTTAGCAGCCATGCTTGTAAAGTTGAGATCCATAAGAATTTCTCACATGACTTTAATATGTTGAAATAGATCCTTTTTCTCTAGTCCTAAAACTTCCTCTGTCTCCAGCTCTTTCTCAGTACCAAAGATTGTCATATCCCCTTTTCAATATAAAAATAATACCTAGAACTCTAATCATGACTTTATTATTCCATGTAACCAAAAAAGCACATTTCTAATTTCTCCATATTAGACGTGCAGGTCATGAAAATTTCCAACTCCTAGGATCGCAATTATTTTTTACTCTTCTCTTTTGCTCCTCATTTTGTATCGATATCCACGTCCTGTCAATTCTTCATTAACAGGAGATCTTACAGTGTCCCCTCCTTCTTCATTCTCAGATACAGTTATGATCCTTATTTGGAAGCAAATACCTCATTCTAGATTCCTGCAAGATCCTTCTATCTTGTTTCTCAATTCCAGTCACTCTCACTTCTAATGTGTCCTATAAACAGCAGCAAAACCATTCCTGCTCAAATGGCATTTTCAAGATATCACTTCCCTGATAAAGAATCAGCTTGATTTCCCTACTGCAGCATGGTGGTTAAAACACATATAGATGGGCGTTAGGGTCAGAAAGGCCCTGCTTAATCATTACCTGCCTGTTCCTGGGCAAAGTGCTTAATCTCCTTAAATCTCCTATTTCTTCATCTGTAACATAAGGATAATAACTATACTTACCTACCTTTAGATTTGTTGTGAGGACTGAATGAACAGTGCATGTAACGAGTGCACTGCAGGTTCCTAGAGAATGTTGGTTATTGTTATTCTCTCCCCTTTAGACTAAGAGCTCCATGAGGGGAGTAGTGTTCACTCAGTGGATAACTCATCCCGTTCTTCCTCATCGATAAATACAATGGACACTTTTCATTCCTTCACTCATTAATGCTCAATAAATGCTAACTTATTACTATTATTTTATTGGACTGCTTGGAGCAGCATCTGAAACTGTTTCCTTCTGAAAACATTGTCATCCATTGACTTCTGTGATCCTATGCTTCCTTCATTTACTTAACGAATAAATCAAGCATCTATCATGTCTCAGGCACTGTGATAGGAGCTGAGCAAAATCACAGACCGCAAAATAGAGGTTCCTGCCCTCACGGAGTGGGAGACATAAACAAATAAAACACAAAATTAATATGTAATTTTCTTATAGTGATAAAATCATAAAGGAAAAGAATAGGGTTCATGGAGAAAAACAATAGAGGAGACCTAATTTTAATTGGGCGATCAACTGAGGCTTCTCTGAAGAAGTGATGTTTAAGCCACAGCCTGAGAGATTAATAGAATTAGTGTGTTTTTCTACTTTCCTTAGTCTCAGTACTTTTTGCCCAATTCTTCGGGGTTAGATTTCCTCATGGTTCTAATGTCCTATGCCTCCTTTCCCCTCATACTATACATTATTCTGCGGTGATATCACTCACTCAACATGGTTTCAAAGAAAAAAAATCTCTAAACCAATTACTCTGAATCTCCATCTCTAGCCAGATCTCCTGGGCCTCAGACACATAACCCCACTCCTTGCCAGATAACTCTATGCAGAGGTCACATAGGCACTTCAAATTCATCTTTCCAAATGAACTTAACATCTCCTCCTCACGCAATTTTTTTTCTCTCAGTTGGTACACTGGAGTCATTTTACCCTCTTCTCTCATATTCCACATGCAAGCAAACAGTAAGATGTGTCGATTTTTATTTCCTAAATATTTCCAAAATCCACACCTTTCTTATAGTCTCCTCTCACCTGTTGCTAAACTATTAAAAACATCATAGTTTCTATGGTGGTCTCCCTGAGCCACCAAAGTAGGCTATCAAAAACATGTTTGATCGTGTCAATCTCTTGCTTAAAACCCTTCCCTAAATCCTCACTGCCCAAAGGATAACATTCAACATAATATACAAAGTTTGCATCAGTTCCCATCTATTGTGTGTCCATTATAGAATTTGGTGAATGAGTGATTAAATGTTTGTCCAATCAAGTTTAGCCCAACCTATATAAACAATATATAAACAGACTATATATATTATATACTACATACAGTCCCTATATACACATATAGATTATATATGTTAATTTTAGTTTCAACACTAAGGAAAGACTTTAAAAATAAAATCCTTGATACTATCCCATCTTCGTAGCAAAGGTAAACATGAGTCAGAAACTTTAAATTGATCTCAATGTGGGTAGCCCAAGTTAACCCAGCAAAAAGTATTTATTGAGCTCCTACTATATGCCAGCTTCTGTTCTAGGTAGTGGGAGTACAACTGTGCATGAAACATTAAAAAATCACTGTCCTCATAGAGTTTCATTCTATTGTGAGGGAGAGAGAAGCAAAATTAAAAAGTAATGTATAGAGTATATTAGAAGGTGCTAAGTATTATGGAGGAAAACAAGGCAAAAACAGAGGCTTAGTTTTGTGGAAGGAGAGGGGCAGCAATTTTAAGTAAGTAGTTAGGAAGGGCCTCACTGACAAGGTGAAACATGAGCAAAGACTTGAAGGAGGTGAGGAAGAGAGAATGACATCTGGAAGAAGAGTGCTCCTGGCAGAGGAAGGGCCATACACTTTAGCTTTACTCTGAGTGAATTAGCCAATCACTGGAGGATTAAGAACAGAAGAATGACAAGGTCTGATTTTCATTCTAAGGCTTCCTCCATGAACGATAAGCACAATCTTTCTGATCTCAGTAATTTGGCATCTAAATAAGTTTCCAGCTGCCAAATGGACATTTCCATTTGGATATCCCACGTCACCTCAAATTCAACACGTATGAAACATGATGGGCTTTTAAGTTCCAGATTTCTTTTTTTTTTTTTTTTTTTTAAACATCTTTATTGGGGTATAATTGCTCTACAATGGTGTGTTAGTTTCTGCTCCACAACAAAGCGAATCAGCTATACATATACATATGTTCCCATATGTCTTCCCTCTTGCGTCTCCCTCCCTCCCACTCTCCCCATCCCACCCTTCCAGGCTGTCACAAAGCACCGAGCTAATATCCCTGTGCCTTGCGGCTGCTTCCCCCCAGCTATCTACCTTACTACGTTTGTTAGTGTGTATATGTCCATAACTCTCTCTCGCCCTATCAAAACTCACCCCTCCCCCTCCCCATACCCTCAAGTCCGTTCTCCAGTAGGTCTGCGTCTTTATTCCTATCTTACCCCTAGGTTCTTCATGACATTTTTTTCCCTTAAATTCCATATATATGTGTTAGCATACGGTATTTGTCTTTTTCTTTCTGACTTACTTCACTCTGTATGACAGACTCTAGGTCTATCCATCTCATTACAAATAGCTCAATTTCATTTCTTTTTAAGGCTGAGTAATATTCCATTGTGTATATGTGCCACATCTTCTTTATCCATTCATCCGATGATGGGCGCTTAGGTTGTTTCCATGTCCTGGCTATTGTAAATAGAGCTGCAATGAACATTTTGGTACATGACTCTTTTTGAATTTTGGTTTTCTCAGGGTATATGCCAAGTAGTGGGATTGCTGGGTCATATGGTAATTCTATCTGTAGTTTTTTAAGGAACCTCCATACTGTTCTCCACAGTGGCTGAACCAATTCACATTCCCACCAGCAGTGCAAGAGTGTCCCCTTTTCTCCACACCCTCTCCAGCATTTATTGTTTCTAGATTTTTTGATGATGGCCATTCTGACTGGTGTGAGATGATATCTCATTGTAGTTTTGATTTGCATTTCTCTAATGATTAATGATGTTGAGCATTCTTTCATGTGTTTGTTGGCATTCTGTATATCTTCTTTGGAGAAATGTCTATTTAGGTCTTCTGCCCATTTTTGGATGGGGTTGTTTGTTTTTTTGTTATTGAGCTGCATGAGCTGCTTGTAAATTTTGGAGATTAATCCTTTGTCAGTTGCTTCATTTGCAAATGTTTTCTCCCATTCTGAGGGTTGTCTTTTGGTCTTGGTTATGGTTTCCTTTGCTGTGCAAAAGCTTTGAAGTTTCATTAGGTCCCATTTGTTTATTTTTGTTTTTATTTCCATTACTCTAGGAGGTGGGTCAGAAAGGATCTTGCTGTGATTTATGTCATAGAGTGTTCTTCCTATGTTTTCTTCTAAGAGTTTGATAGTTTCTGGCCTTACATTTAGGTCTTTAATCCATTTTGAGCTTATTTTTGTGTATGGTGTTAGGGAGTGATCTAATCTCATACTTTTACATGTACCTGTCCAGTTTTCCCAGCACCATTTATTGAAGAGGCTGTCCTTTCTCCACTGTACATTCCTGCCTCCTTTATCAAAGATAAGGTGTCCATATGTGCGTGGGTTTATCTCTGGGCTTTCTATCCTGTTCCACTGATCTATCTTTCTGTTTTTGTGCCAGTACCATACTGTCTTGATTACTGTTGCTTTGTAATATAGTCTGAAGTCAGGGAGCCTTATTCCTCCAGCTCCTTTTTTCGTTCTCAAGATTGCTTTGGCTATTCGGGGTCTTTTGTGTTTCCATACAAATTGCGAAATTTTTTGTTCTAGTTCTGTGGAAAATGCCAGTGGTAGTTTGATAGGGATTGCATTGAATCTGTAGATTGCTTTGGGTAGTAGAGTCATTTTCACAATGTTGATTCTTCCCATCCAAGAACATGGTATATCTCTCCATCTATTTGTATCATCTTTCATCAGTGTCCTATAATTTTCTGCATACAGGTCTTTCGTATCCTTAGGTAGGTTTATTCCTAGATATTTTATTCTTTTTGTTGCAATGGTAAATGGGAGTGTTTTCTTGATTTCACTTTCAGATTTTTCATCATTAGTATATAGGAATGCCAGAGATTTCTGTGCATTAATTTTGTATCCTGCTACTTTACCAAATTCATTGATTAGCTCTAGTAGTTTTCTGGTAGCATCTTTAGGATTCTCTATGTATAGTATGTCATCTGCAAACAGTGACAGCTTTACTTCTTCTTTTCCGATTTGGATTCCTTTTATTTCCTTTTCTTCTCTGATTGCTGTGGCTAAAACTTCCAAAACTATGTTGAATAAGAGTGGTGAGAGTGGGCAACCTTGTCTTGTTCCTGATCTTAGTGGAAATGCTTTCAGTTTTTCACCATTGAGGATGATGTTTGCTGTGGGCTTGTCATATATGGCTTTTATTATGTTTAGGAAAGTTCCCTCTATGCCTACTTTCTGGAGGGTTTTTATCATAAATGGGTGTTGAATTTTGTCGAAAGCTTTCTCTGCAGCTATTGAGATGATCATATGGTTTTTCTCCTTCAATTTGTTAATATGGTTTATCACATTGATAGATTTGCGTATATTGAAGAATCCTTGCATTCCTGGAATAAACCCCACTTGATCATGGTGTATGATCCTTTTAATGTGCTGTTGGATTCTGTTTGCTAGTATTTTGTTGAGGATTTTTGCATCTATGTTCATCAGTGATATTGGCCTGTAGTTTTCTTTCTTTGTGACATCCTTGTCTGGTTTTGGTATCAAGGTGATGGTGGCTTCGTAGAAGGAATTTGGGAGTGTTCCTCCCTCTGCTATAGTTTGGAAGAGTTCGAGAAGGATAGGTGTTAGCTCTTCTCTAAACGTTTGATAGAATTCACCTGTGAAGCCATCTGGTCCTGGGCTTTTGTTTGTTGGAAGGTTTTTAATCACAGTTTCAATTTCAGTGCTTGTGATTGGTCTGTTCATATTTTCTATTTCTTCCTGATTCAGTCTTGGCAGGTTGTGCATTTCTAAGAATTTGTCCATTTCTTCCAGATTGTCCATTTTATTGGCATAGAGTTGCTTGTAGTAATCTCTCATGATTGTTTTTATTTCTGCAGTGTCAGTTGTTACTTCTCCTTTTTCATTTCTAATTCTATTGATTTGAGTCTTCTCCCTTTTTTTCTTGATGAGTCTGGCTAGTGGTTTATCTATTTTGTTTATCTTCTCAAAGAACCAGCTTTTAGTTTTATTGATCTTTGCTATTGTTTCCTTCATTTCTTTTTCATTTATTTCTGATCTGATTTTTATGATTTCTTTCCTTCTGCTAGCTTTGGGGTTTTTTTGTTCTTCTTTCTCTAATTGCTTGAGGTGCAAGGTTAGGTTGTTTATTCGAGATGTTTCCTGCTTCTTAAGGTGGGCTTGTATTGCTATAAACTTCCCCCTTAGAACTGCTTTTGCTGCATCCCATAGGTTTTGGGTCGTTGTGTCTCCATTGTCATTTGTTTCTAGGTATTTTTTTATTTCCTCTTTGATTTCTTCAGTGATCACTTCATTATTAAGTAGTGTATTGTTTAGCCTCCATGTGTTTGTATTTTTTAAAGATCTTTTCCTGTAATTGATATCTAGTCTCATGGCGTTGTGGTCGGAAAAGACCAGATTTCTATTACTGACACATAAATGAGATGAACTGCACTATGGATTAATGTCATCATAGAAAAACATTTATTAAACCTCTTGTCAGGGGGAGAGGAAGGCTCTATATGACAAGGAAAATAATTACAATTTAAGGTGGACAGCCTCAATGCAAAGGTCAATATGCCAGACTTGCCACCACAACCAAAAAGATGTTGAAAGACCCAACAGTGGCTTTGTTAGCATCCATTCTCAAATACAAAACTAGAAAAATCAGCTAAGTGATATATTACTATAATGAGTAAGACTGCTACTTTCTTCTCCTATGGAGAGTCATAGAAACATAAACGAGATTAACCAGATACCACAGAAGTAAAGAAGCCACTTAATTTTATTTTTACTTAGAAATAAAATATAAATATATTTCAAAGTTTATTAAAACAAAAAATGAAATTATGTGATAAATTCATAATAATAAAGAAGCATCAATGCTAAATTTTTCAACAAAAGTAGAAATAAAAGAGAGAAGAAAATGATGAACAGGAAAGAAAACGAAAGATAAGACTTTAGAGTTTGCTAAAATCCAAAAGAAAAGAGTTAACTAACTCCTACTTAATGCTCAGCTTTACTTAGCTGCCAGTCTTCCCTGCCTCCTAAGACATTAGGTTACACCTATCTAAGAACTTACCCATCTGAATTCTATTGGCTCTCAAAATACTGCTGGGCATATATTTCTTATGATAATATGCTATAAAATTATAATTCTCTTGTTTGTCTCCTCTTCTAGATTGTGAACTCAAAAACAGTTACTAGATCTTTTCATTGTATATCCAATATGTAACATAATGTCTAAAAGATATAGAAGCTAAAATAGGTGATAAATTAAGTGATTAAGTTATTTTACTAATATGACATTTAAATTTTTTAAATAATATTTAAGGTTTTTTATAATTAAGTATTTTCTGGAATCTTTCAAAATGTTTTGGAATTCTTTTCTAAAATTGAGAAATTGAGTTTTCTTTAAATCCTTGTTCTCCTGTTTTCAATGGAAAAAAAAAAACCACCACCACCTTCTTGGTCTAGAAATTTGAGAACATCTCTTCTAATTCTGAAAAGGTTAAGATCTATTTTGGAAAAACCTCCTACTATATTTCACAGTACGATAGAGACACAAAAATATGTTGCATTTACACAACTGTAAACATAAGCAATACAATCTCACAGTTTGGATAATTTTGAGCAACAAATAAATCTGGATTTCAAATGAGATTCCCCAGACTATGCTAAGTCAGACTACTGGTTGAAGACTGACATCTGCTAAATTTATCTGAAATTCTGGGGTTGAGGAGACATCAGACAACAATTCAACAGCAATTCAATATCTGGCTTACCAAAATAAGAGCCAATAGTAAGAAGCTATGAGAAAGTCACCAACAATTTGCTGATGATATGATTCTGGTATTACCTGCTTTCTATTTACAAAACACAATAAACAGATAGTGGAATGCAAAACCTCTGATGAGTGAAAACTTTTACAGCTATTCTATTTGTGGAATGGCTTTATATTTGGCAGTAAGGGAACTTAAACAAGGTTCATTAAGAAAAGAAATGTTGGTTTCAGGAAGCCAATTTACATATCACCTTTAAAAAAAAGAGGTTAGGTTTCTAAGTAAAAGTATGCTGTTGATTTAAAAAGAGTTGCTAAGTTATACACAATCTCATGCACTCTCTAGAGAGCAGTTTTTGGAACTAGAAACCACATCTACCTCTGTTCAAATGGACCAGACTAAACCAAATAGGTTGGGCTGAAGAAATAGGTCAGTGCTTTATATTTCAGTTGAATTATAGATTTCTACATAAGAAATTTGTCACTCACCTCCCAGATTTGGCTGAGGACTGCATCATTTGAAAAATAAGTAACAGTTAGTTAATAAACAACTCTAATAATATACTTGAAAATGCTAGCAAGCAATTAGCACAGAGAAGCACAGACATGAGAGGGACACTCTGAGAGTTAAACCTCCCCAAGTTGATAATATCACACAGGAAAAATCGTGACAAATAAAGAGCTCCTGCACTGGGTAACTGCCATAAAGGATGTTTCTCAGACTGGAGTCCGACACCTAGGGTTCTCTAAAAAAAAGTTTTCAATTTTGTCTTTTCACTTCAGTGACAGTTGAATTCTTTCTCATGTGATAAGAAAGGATGGGGACTTTAGGATTTCTATTGCCCTTTTTATGGTTAAATAATTTCCCATTGTTTGGATATACCACATTTTGTTTATGTATTCATCAAATGATGGCCACTTAGGTTTCCCATTACTGGGGCTATTTAACAACAATGCTGCTATGAACATTTATGTGCAAATTTTTGTATGAACCTGTTTCAATTCTCTTGGGTATGAAACTACTAGGTCATACTGTAACTCTCTAAATTTTTGAGGAATTGCCAAACTGTCTTCCACAGTGGCTGTACCATCTTAAATTCTCACCATCAAATGTACAAGTGTTCCAATTTTTCCACATCCTCACCGAAAATTGGTATTTTCTGTTTTTTATTGGTAAGTCATAAGAGTTCTTTATATTCATGTCTAGATCCTTATCAGATATATGATTTGCAAATATTTTCTCCCATTCTGTGGATTATCTTTTCACTTTCTTTATAGTAACTTCTGATGAACAAGAGTTCTTAATTTTGATGAAATCCAACTCATCTACTATTTCATCTTTGTTTAGTAAGTACAACATCTGGGCTTCTTAAGACAGTTTCTACTGACTGCTATCTTTCCTGTGTATGGGCCATACTTTTTCTGTTTCTTTGTATGCCTCCAATTTTTTTGTTAAAAAACATATTTTATTCTATTTATTTTATTTTTAAAAATATTTTATTATTTTTTATTTATTTATTTTGGGCTGCGTTGGGTCTTCATTGCTGCGCGTGGGCTTTCTCTAGTTGCGGTGAGCGGGGGCTGCTCTTCGTTGTGGTGCACAGGCTCCTCACTGTGGTGGCTTATCTTGTTGCGGAGCACGGGATCTAGGCGTGTGGGCCCCAGTAGTTGTGGCACACAGGCTCAGTAGTTGTGTCGCACGGGCTTAGTTGCTCCACAGCACGTGAAATCTTCCCAGACCAGGGCTCGAACCCGTGTCCCCTGCATTGGCAGGCGGATTCTTAACCACTGCACCACCAGGGAAGCCCAAAAAACAGATATTTTAGAGCTAATGACTGAACAAGGATTTCCTTAAACATCTGGAAGCAAAAATTCTCTCTGAACCCACAAAGCAGGAACCAAAACTCAGATCGTGGTTATCCCTGGCCCAGAGAAGAGTCCCTGCCACATAAGCCTCTGCAATAAACATGTCCATATCTTAACTGTTATGGCCAGGAATAAAAAGCAAAAGCAAAGAAACAGATTCAAAGCAATGAGTTCTTAAAAACAGACGTCATTTTATCTTATTTCATTGATTCTATAAAATATGAGATTTTTTTAAAGTGCTTTTTGTAAAAGAAAATCCTGTGCAAACTCTTTTAAATTTATTACACTAATAATAAAGACATTATCGAGGACTTGGCAACTTAACTTCTAAAAGTATATAATATTTGAAACAATGTATTTAATAAATTTATGTTTACTACTAAAAGTTTATTCTACAGATCAAGAGACAATGCTTCTTTTTTCTGCATTATTTTTTTCTAAATGGAAAGAATAATTTGGAAAAAGGGTTAAAAAGTATTCTTTCTTTTCTATTAGCAAATATATAGGAAGAAGAAAACCAAATAAGTTTTAAACCCCAAAGTTTAAATTCCTCATATTGACTTTATTTAAAATTTAATTTTTTAAGGTAAGAAATACACATATATGCATTTGCCTTGTTAAAATACTCCTATTTAGGAAAAACAGTCAGCATATGAAACATGTTTATGGCAGCTATTGTATTAAAACAGTTTGGCAAAAATATCCTCAACATTTCCTTATAAATCTACAAAGCTAGATGATTCCAGTTATTTTAAAATGACATTGGGTTATTGTAGATATACTGTACATGTCTTCCAAAAATCAGTTCTACATTGTTCTAACGTGAAAAATATGTTGGTATTAAAAAAAAGATTAAAATCAGTCTTCCTGACTATAGCTATCTTTAACTATAAACAACAAAATAAGTATTTGATATTTACTTGCATGTTCACAGAGAACAGTTTATAGTAATCTAGCAAAAAGGTAACAGCCTTAAAAAAAGAAAATGATGGACATAGAGACAAAAATGTCAATCTCTGTCTTTTTCCACGAACTTCACCCTCTTTCACAGATTCAGATACTAATGAGCAGAGAAACAGCTAAAGCGGGGGCCAGACGAGACTGAAGATCAACATTAGACATAGATAATCCACAGATGATTATCCAAGACCAAATAACCACATTTACTATATAAAATTACTCCAATATCTAAAATAAAGAATTAAGCCCCTGATCAGAAGTGGTTCAATTTTTCTCAAACATTTCAGAAACTCACTTTAAAATACAGAGTTAAATGTACATATATAAACCAACAAAAGAAAAAAAAATCATATTGAAATTTGATTTCTAAAGTTATAAGGTGGCAGTAATACCAAAATAATAGAGCTGCATGGGTCAAAATAATCTGCCAAAATAATGGAGTTGTATTTTGAGGGCATTAGCAAATGATCGAGTCAAGTTAAACCTTCAGTTAATTTCAGGATCATCTCCCCAGCAGGAGGGGAAGGGACATAAATTAATTCACAATACAACTCTAGCTACAATCTTCATTGCTCACATTTACAGAAAGGAGATGCATTTTTAAAAGCCCAGCTTTAAACCTAAGTCATCTTACTTGATTCATTTATATTTGGTAAAAACTTTATTGATACCCATTGAAAAAATGAAAAAAAAAAAAAATCCCCAAGCATCTCAGGTGAATAGCTGGTTAAACAGCATCAGTATCTCCTCAATAAAATAATAATTTATCTAGCTATACCCCTTCCAGTGTAATACCCAGCTAAAGACTAACTCTAAACAAGTGAAACTTAAATTTCACTTTCCAGTGTTCTCAATAAAATAATAACTATGAAAATCATGCTTATAAATTTTAAACTGGAGACTCAGACTTATAAAATTTCAGAAGAGGGACCCTAGCAATTGTCATCTCATACAGTGCTTCTCGACTTTTTGACTATAGACTACTTAGCACATACAAAATGCCTGTCCTGCCTATTTCCACTTTTACAGTATAAAGTTAGTAGTAAAAAAGAATTTGAGAGAAACAAAATAATAAAAAGGTTCACAGAAAAACATAGGCCCATTAATATGTATTCAATTAAAGGATATGACAATGTAATAATATATATTGTGTGTTTATGTATCTCACATATATGAACTCATTGATTCCTCACAACTGCCCTATGAAGTGTGTATTATTATTATCTCCACTTTACAGAATCACTGACTGAGTTCAATGGTTTTATCTTACTAATAGAGAACCTATGGGCTGATGATGACAACAATGATGATGACTAACACTTTTATAGGATTTACTATGTGCCATTCTAAGCATCTAACATAGTATTTACTTATAAACCTTACTAATTCATTTACTCATAAGATATGAGGTATGTAGTATTATAATCCATTTTAGAGATGAGGAAACCAAGGCACAGAGAGGTTACTTAATCTGCCCAACATCTTAAGTAGCAGAAGTAGAAATCAAATTACCAATTCTTAGGTAATTTGGTTCCAGAATCTGGCCATGTTTTAACTTATATAACTAACCTATATAACCTAACCTTACATACTGATGAGTAGAAAAGTCAACAACAGAGTCTAAATTTTGCTTTTACCTCTACACTAAAATGCTTCTTCATTAGGAAAGTCTTCAGAAAAGTTGACATTAAGTTATACCACATCTAAAAATCCTGGGTGGTTATTTACAAAGTTCTCAAACACATGAACAGAGAATCTTTCTAACTCTTCACCCAAACATCACATAGAAATAAATAAAATTAATCATATACCTTATCCTGACTTATCTTCTATGGTCATTACAAATAAAACCAATTATTTCTTATAAGATGTGATTCACCTTAAAATGTAAATGTACTATTCCTTCAAAATCTAAAGTTCTGCCTTTAATTTGTCCAAAAGTTTATAAATCTTGGATTCTAAGATTATATGTATACATAGGCACACATACATAAAATTCCTTTCAATAACATCCAAATCATCTTTAGGAATCTACCTTCTGGAATTTTGGGATCCTACCATGTTTTAACAGACTTTCTCCTGAAAAAAATCTTCATGGGCTTCATTCTACCGGATAAGATTCTCAGTAACAAAACCATGAATCTCCAAAGTCCCATATCATAGTCTCTTTAGAAAGGAACATAGATGGAGACAGACAAGCTCAAAATGAGTGCCACTGTACAAAACAGCTGGCCTATACTTTTTCAAAATGTCAATATCATGGAAGACAAAGAAAAAAAGGTGTAAACTATTCCAGGTTAAAGGAACCAAAGAGATGTGACAATTATGCAATGTATGATTCTGGATTAGACAACTGACTAAACTGTAATATAGACCATATATTAGATAATAATAATGAAAATGTTAAGCTTCCTGAATTTGATTATTATATTGTGGTTAAGTAGGAGACATTAGGAGTAAAAGATCATAAATGTCTACAACTTACTCTCAACTGTGATTCATCATCATCATAGTGGTGATGGAGGGGGAGGGGCAGGAGAAGTAGTAGTAAATACATACAGAGAGAGAAAGCAAATGTAACAAAATGTTTACAACTGGTGAAACTGGGCAATGGGCACATAGGTGTGCAATCTACAAATCTTGCAGCTATTTGGTATGTTTAAAGTTGGTCTGAATAAATGTTAAGGAGAAATATAAAAGATAAAAACTTTCATTGTGACATGAAGAAAACATGACTTTCTCAGAGTCACTCACTGAACAATGAGTTAAAGAAAAAGACACCCAGCCCAGAGTTCAATCACTAGATTATTCTATTTTCTCTCCCTTTCTCTTTCATAAAGTCGAGGTATGAACATTTCTGTCTAAAAACTCTTAAAGAGAGGACTCTCCTACATGACTAAAATTTCTCTTAATTATAATATATCCTACTCTGCAAAACTTTTTTCTTAATAATCAGAATGCTTATTAACTTCTCTCTCCTTATTGAGAATCAACAGTCTGATTTCAAACAACAGAAAATTTAAGTTAATAAATACAATGTATCACCAGTTAATAAAAGCCATAAATCTGGAGCATGTTCGTTCCGGAAACCAATGAGGTTTTAAAGAGAGAGGTAGTAGGATCAAATGAGTATCTTCTCAAATCATGCTGCACCACCAGTCCTTGCTTTAAAGTTCTCTGCCAATTCATAGTCTTGCCTCCGTTTCCCAAATTCATTATTTATTCCAAACATAGGCATTGGTTGTCAGCCAACCAAATTTAATTGCCTTTAACTTCTATGATTGCTAAACCCCACCCTCCAAACTGACAGCGATCACCCTCCAGGGTGACAACTGTCTCCTCCTTTAAAAGTGGGTGGGTGGGCTTCCCTGGTGGCTCAGTGGTTAAGAATCCACCTGCCAATGCAGGGCACAGGGGCTCGAGCCCTGGTCCGGGAAGATCCCACATGCTGTGGAGCAACTAAGCCCGTGTGCCACAACTACTAGGCCTGCACTCTAGAGCCTGCAAGCCACAGCTACTGGGCCCACGTGCCACAGCTACTGAAGCCTGCATATATATTCTAGAGCCCGTGCTCTGCAACGAAGAGTAGCCCCCACTTGCTGCAAGTAGAGAAAGCCTGGGCGCAGCAACAAAGACCCAACACAGCTAAAAATAAATAAATAAATAAATTTATTTTTTTTTTAAAAGTGGGTGGGTGTGCAATGAGTCAGAGATGAGGGGGGTTTACTGGGATACTGATATTGTTCTACTTCTTAACCTGGATGGCATTTACACAAATACATTCAGTACATGATAACTCAAGAGTTATACCCTTAGGGCTTCCCTGGTGGCACAGTGGTTAAGAATCTGCCTGCTAATACAGGGGACACGGGTTCGAGCCCTGGTCCGGGAAGATCCCACATGCCGTGGAGCAACTAAGTCCATGTGCCACAACTACTGAGCCTGCACTCTAGAGCATGCGAGCCACAACTATTGAGCCCTTGTGCCACAACTACTGAAGCCCACACACCTAGAGTCAGTGCTCCACAACAAGAGAAGCCACCGCGATGAGAAGCACGTGCACCATAACAAAGAGTAGTCCCTGCTCCCTGCAACTAGAGAAAGCCCGCGTGCAGCAACAAAGACCCAACGCAGCCAGAAGTAAAATTAATTAAAAGAGTTATACCCTTAAAATTTATGATTTTTATTTATATATGTTATAATTCAATTAAAACTTCCTGCTGGAAGTCTTCCCCTTACTTGGTTTACCAGTTTCTGATTACTCTTCAACTTTCTAGTCTCGGCTTGGTGCATGTTTATTTTTCTCACTGTAGGCTGCTATGACCACTGTCATGTTCATGGATACACTAGTTCTATTCCTTCAGTTAGCTCACAAACTCTTAGAAAACAACAATGTAAAACTGCTCAAATGTACAGAATGGATGCTAGATGTAAATAGATTTAATGACTGGATTATAATAGAAATGGAGATATGGGGATATATGTATATGTATAGTTGAATCACTTTGTTATAAAGCAGAAACTAACACACCATTGTAAAGCAATTATACTGCAATAAAGATGTTTAAAAAAAAATGTATAGACCAAATCTGCGGATGGTTCAGTAAAGTTTTTCCCCTGCCATTTAAAAAAATTTTTATATTGGAATATAGTTGATTTACAATGTTGTTAGTTTTAGGTGTACAGCAAAGTGAATCAGTTATACATATACATATATACATTCTTTTTTGTTTTTTAGATTCTTTTCCCATATAGGCCATTACAGAGTATCGAGTAGAGTTCCCTGTGCAATACGGCAAGTTCTTATTAGTTATCTATTTTATATATAGTAGTGTGTGCTGCCATTTTTAATTCAGTAAGGACTTGAGGGTTTCATAGTGAGATACTGATCTGAACCAGTATTAATTTCAATGTGCATTACAGTGGTTTACAAAGTATCATCTATAACTTTTCTAACATCTTCATTTAGGAATGTCAGCACATATTTTAGAATAACCTTGAAGCTTCTCAGATCAAAGACATATTTCCATAAAAAATAAGAGTCAACAAGTAATCATTTTCACACCATACTTTTGCAGAAACAAAGCTCTTTAAAAACAGAGCTACAATTCCTACCTGGGAGACTTCTTTGTTCATAGTGAGTCCTCAGAACATATATGGTCAAATCTGGTGCTCCAGAGAGTAGCTTCCAATGGAATGGGGGAAAGGTATTTTCCAGAGATGGCTCAAGTCTCTTCACTCTTACCTCTTCTAAGGCCAATTATGCAAACAACTAAAACAAAGGAGAAGAAAAAAATAAAAGCAGAAGGGAGGTTAGACTGTCATTTTATTCTCTAAGAAATAATAAAGGTCAGAAATGCTCGGTTAAAAAAAAGAAAATACAACTTTTCAGGCCAAATGGAAAAACACTTCCAAAAGACAATGGATGGAGATCTGATTTTACAACTGAAGTCCTTCTGGTACCTGAATATATATTCTTATTTAAGACTGCTGCTTGAGTAATACATAATTGCATTCTGCCCTTAATCTCCTGACAGGTCCATTTATATGTCTTTTAAAATATTTTTCTGGCTGCATTTGTATGTTTATCTTTCTTTTTACCTATAAATTCTGATTTTTAATGTTTTCAGTTTGCATTTAATTCCTTCTTTCATTTCTGTAATACTTCTCACTATGTATTAAAGTTACTATGATACTTAACTTTCAAATTTTTTATTGAAAAAGTTTACAAAAATTTTATATTCCTAATACCTAAAAATAAAATTCATTGAGCTCTGGTTCCAGTAAAGATGAACTATCTTGTATTGGACTAACTTGCCCACAGATAATGATGATTAACTCTGGACAAAATAAAAATTACTCAAAGACACTGAAAAGTGACTAAAAGCAGGCAGAAACATAGGGAATTTGATCACTGAAAGAAAGGAATCATACTGAATAAGATCTATACTTATAAGACTTTCCCTTAAGAGAACTCTTCCCAGTATACCCCTTAAGTACTACTGGGAGGCTAGACCTAAGGGAGAAAACCACTGTCTCACTGGCTTGAGGCATTAGAGAATGTAGTTCAGAGCTGACAGGATGCTAGATAATAGGAGGAGAAAACCATGGTAGGAAGGGCAGTACAGTAAGGGGGTGGGGGACCTTAATTCTGTATGCAAATTTTCCTCAAATCCTTGGTTGATCCAAATACCCCTATATAACCATACCACAAATGAGATTCCCTTTTGCTGTTTATAATCATACACTCCTCACTCCCTTCTTCTTAACTCCTAGCAACTACTTATCTGCCCTCTATTTTTATAATTTTGTCACTTTGAGAATATTACAAAGATTGAATCAAATAGTATGGAAACATTTTGTACTGGCTTTTCTCACTCAGTATAATGCCCTTGAGATCCATCCAACATGTTGCATATACAAATAGTTTGTTGCTTTTTATTGCTCCATGGTTTGAAGGTACCACAGTTTCTTTTTCACCATTCCCTGTTGAAGTACGTTTGGGTTGTTTTCAATTTGGGGCTATTATGAATAAAGCTGCTATAAATATTTGTGTACAGGTTTCTGTGTGAATATAAGTTTTCATGTCTCTAGGATAAACACCCAGAAATGGGGACTTCCCTGGTGGTCCAGTGGTAAAGAACCCCCCTTCTTATTCAGGGAACACAGATTTGATCCTTAGTCAGGGAACTAAGATCCCACATGCTGCAGGGCAACTACTAGTTGCACCGCAACTACTGAGCCTGCGCGCTCTGGAGCCCGAGTGCCACAACTAGAAAGCCTGTGTGCCGCAACTAAGACCCGATGCAACCAAATAAATAAGTAAATAAACAAACAGACACCCATAAATGCAACTGGATTGTACAGTAAGTGTATATTTACCAGCCAGTCATTTAGTTGTCTACTAGAACAAAAATCAATACTCTTCAGAAAAAGATAATCCACAATATTATCTACAATACCCAGTATACAATAAAAAATTACTAAACATGCAAATAAGCTAGAAATTGTAACTCAAGATCAGGAAAAAAAAGGGGGGGGTCAATAGGAACCATAAGATGATTAGTTGAAATTAACTGATAATGATGTTAAAGCAGTTATTATGAGTATGATCAGGATGTTATAATAATAAGTGAACAGATGAGAAATACTTGTAGCAAATGGAAACTATAAAATAGAAGTAAATGAAAATTCAAGAACTAGTTCAACATGGAAATTTTAAAATTCACTGGACAAGCTTAATAGAAGATTTGAGATGGCACAAAAACAAGTCGGTGAACTTGAAGTCAAAACAATACCCAATATGAAGACTGGACAACTGAAAAAAATTAAAATCAAAAGTTGACTTTTTGAAAAGATAAAAAAATGATTAATACTTGAGCAAGAATGATCAAGAAAAATGAAAGACAACACAAATTACCAATGTCAGAAATGGACAGCTATCACTTCATGTCCTACAAATATAATGTTCTAAACCACATAATGCAAATCAATTCAGTAACTGCGATGAAGTGAAAAATTCCTTGAAAAATATAAATTATTAAAACCACAAAAATGAACAAAATGTTATCTACTAAAGAAATTAATTTGTAATTAAAACAAAACAATACTCCAGGCCTAGATGGCTTCACTGGTGGGTTCTATGAAACATTTAAAGAAGTAATAATAACAATTGTGCACACTTTCCAGAAAATAAAAGGCAGATACACCCCAATTGTTTTACTAGGCCAGCAAAACCCTAATACCAAACTTGCCAAAGATATTACTAGAAAAGAAAATCAGTTTCATGAATGTAGACACAAAATAGCAAATTAAATCCAGCAATATATAAGGATGATACGCCATTAACAGAATAAAAAGCATATAAATATCTCAATAGGTACAGAAAAACATCTGACAAAATTCAGCACCCATTCATGATAAAATTCTCAGCAAGCTAAAAATTAAAGGTAACTCCTTCAATCTGATAAGGAGGATCCATGAAAAACCTACAGCTAGTATTCTGTACAATGGTGAAATACTGGGAATTCTCCTAATATTGGGAACAAGGCAAGAATGTTCACTCTAACCACTTCTCTTCATTATTGTAATAGATGTACTGGAGGTCCTACTCAGTGCAATAAGTCAAGAAAAACAAACAGAAGGAAGCTTAGAAAGGAAGAACTAAAATTGTCTTTATTCAATTAAAAAATGTCAGTACATAAATCTAAGGAATCTGAAAAATGATTACTAGAATTAATAAGTGATTTGACAAAGCTGTAAGACACAAGGTGAGTATACAAAAATCAACTGTGTTTCTATATAACCACGGTAAACAATTGGAAGTGCAAAACAATTTATAATAGCATCAAAAAACATAAAATACTTAGGAATTAATTTAACAAAATATAGGTAAGACCTATACACTTAAAATTATAAAACATTTCTGAAATTAAAAAAGACTAAAAAAAAAGAGTGACTGAATATTTTCATGGGTTCACTGAGACTCAATAGCATTAAGATGTAAATTCTCCCCCAAATTAATTCATATAATACTCAAAAATAAAATTAGTGGTTTACTTTTTACATATCTAGTGCATTTTACAATCAATGAATATAAATCTTTTTTATTTTATTTTATAATATATTTATAATGTGGGTTTTCTGATGCTTGTTTTAGGCTTTTTCTTTTAAAATAAAGACTACGTTTTCTCTACATCATGATTCCCCCCAATGCTGAATTCCGCATTAAAGTGGCATGTCTATCTAATGTTAGAAAATTGGATGATCCTATGACCTGGATCCAAAAGTGCTTACCTATTATAGTCCCTCTAAATTAAACAGAGTGCTTTTTGTATTTTCAAGATTTTCTTTCCCTTTTTCCTTGATTTAAACCCACAATTTAAAAACTCAAAAAAAACTTGGACTAGCTCTTCATAATGACATAGTTTAAACTATCAAAGAAAGGAATTTATAGTTAGGTTAGCCCAACTTACATTATATTTAGTTGGGTTGTTCTCACTGTATAATATCTAGTTTATTTGCATTTGTAATCAACTGAAGTCCCTAAGACATTTCTTGGGTGATAAGATTCCTCCTAATTAATACTTTGTGTTCTTTCATCTGTGAAGCACTATATCTTTGAATTTGTTCCTAGGTAAATTTGCTTAAGAATTGGTAAGTAGTAACTGACTATGGCAAAGATGGCATTGTTCATTTAGTCAACCACAAACCCAGGTTCTGTCATTTTCTGACTTTCAAGGAAGAGCACTACTCAAAAATCATTTGTGTAGTTAAGGCTACAGGTATAATCTTTGTGAAATAATGCCACTCTCTTCTATAAAACCTAAGAGTTTTTACAGGTACTTTTTCAAAGTCAGGCAGTAACTGAAGCCAGATGGATCCTGCTAATGATTTAGGGGGTCCTGATGATTCAAGGCCAAACGGGAATACAGGAATGATGCTGAGGGGGAGGCTGAAAATAGTCACTCAGGGACTGCATGAAGACAGAAAAGCACAAGATAAATCCGTATTCCAAAAAGATATGTAGACAATGAGAAGTGAAAAATATGGGGCTTCCCTGGTGGCGCAGTGGTTGAGAGTCTGCCTGCCAATGCAGGGGACATGGGTTCGTGCCCCGGTCCGGGAAGATCCCACATGCCGCGGAGCAGCTGGGTCCGTGAGCCATGGCCGCTGAGCCTGCACATCCGGAACCTCTGCTCCGCAGCGGGAGAGGCCACAACAGTGAGAGGCCCGCGTACCGCAAAAAAAAAAAAAAAAAAAAAAAAAAAGAAAATCAAGAGACAGGTGATACACAGAGAACCAAAGAAGACAGGAGGAATACGAAGAAATAGGGAGAAAAAGAAAGCAGTGCTGATGATCTGATGTTTGGCATTATGAGATCAGTAAGCGCACTATTCTTAAAATATATCTCCTAGTATTTATTATGTATTATCTGTGCTATCCAGAGTTCAGTATTTTAAGTCTTTTCTCACACCCCCTCACCTCCAGGAACCCAAAGCAGGAGACCTCATATGGATGGTACAAACTCCTAGGAGATCCTCATGCCTGGAGGCTTCCCATTACTTGTTCCAATTCTCTCCTCATGGGTAAGGCCTTTCTGTCTTCATTATCTGCTTCCAGTTCTGGCACAAATGCTGGCTAATGCAGCACCTCAATTCCTTTAATTTATTAAATTATTCAGTTTATTAACCTCTTATATTCAATCTGATTTAAGAATCAGACGAGGAAGCAAGGTGAAAGAAGAGTACCTATAGCACTTACATAGAAAGAGTAAAAAAGGAAATCTATCAAACATTCCTCCTTTGTTATTTTGGAGTTAGGCAGAGGTACAGGGTCAGAATTTTAAAATATATAGAGAAACAGGACAAAGGAGTATCTATGGATCTACTACCAATAAGTAGTAACAGTAAACATTTTTGATATATTTATTTTCTTTTTAAAGAAATGAAGTATTACCAATAAATCAAAAGGCCCCACACTCACACAAAGCCCACTCTTTTCACTCCGCCGCCTTTTGATAGAGATAACCATCATCATGAATTCAGTATATATCCTCTGGTCAATTTTTTAATATCCATCCATAAACAATGTACACTGATGTTTTATGCTTTAAAATATACATGTTTAAACTGTACATATTCTGCATTTTGCTGATTTCATGCATTATATTGTTTTGGAGCTCTATCCCTGCTGAGGTGTGTGTGTGTTTCATTCATATGTACATGTGAATATACCACATCTCAGCCCAGCCATTCATGTATTTAAGTTGTCTAAATTTTCATTATTATAAATAATGCCTCAATGAGTGTTCTTGTACATGGCTTCTCTTTCATATTTTCATATGCACATGTGCAAGAATTTCTAATGGTAATATCCAGAAGTGGAATTTCTGAGTTGTAGTATTTGCATATCTTCTGCTCTACTCACCATTTGTCAAATTGATTGCCCAAATGATTGTTTCACATTCCCACTAGCAGTGTGTAAGAGAACCATTTGCACCCATATTCTTTCCAACACTTGATATTGTCAGACTTTATTTTTTAACCAGTCTAACAGATGAAAATGGGATCTCATTTCAATTTGCATTTCCCTGAATATTATAGAGACTGAGCAACACAGCTGGCTATTTGGATATCCTATTATTTCAACTGGTGTTAGTCTCTTTTCATCCATTATACTGGGTACTCAATAGGTACTTTGTCTCAGTTCTGGGAAATTTTCTTGGATTATACTATCTATTCTTTCCCTTCATTTATTCTGTTCTCTCTTTGGAACTCCTAATAATAGGAAGTTGACCCTCCTAGACCCTTCTTTTTATTTTCTTTTATAATCTGTTTACCATTTCTTTGCCTCTTTGCTTTACTTTCTAAAAAATTGTCCTCAACTCATTACCCAAACCTCTATTGAGTTTTTTTTCTGCTATATATTCTTAATTTATAAGAATTCTTCATTCTCCGGATGTTCTTTCTAAAATACCCTATTTCTGCTTTACAGATGTAGCATCCCAACTTTCTGCAGCTGTTTTATACACACACATATGATATGTATGTATGTGTATATATGGTATATGCATATATGTACATCTATATACAGCTGGATGTGTACATATATGTATGTGTGCATATACATAAAATTTTCTCGGCTGCATAGTCTATTTTCTCCAAGTTGTTTGTATTTTCTATTTGTTTATTTTCATTCCTGCTAGTCATAGTAGATGCTTTCCTTAGATGCCTGATGGTATTTATTTAGTTGTTTGGATATAAAAAGTTTACTGAAAGCTCTAATCATGTACATGGGGCTACTGACTGTGACGTTCACTATACGGCAATCTGGCCAGGCCCTCTGTTAGGGCACAAATACTGATATGAGAAACCTGGTTCCCATTATCTACCACTTAGTTACTTATTAGTTCAATACCTGTATACATATAAAGTAGTTTCAGAATTGTTAACCTGTACCCCTGTAAGAAACAATTTTACCAACTAGAGTACAGTTCCTTTTTGACCTTAGGTTTTTCTCCTTGGGATGGTCAGATTCTTCACAGAAGATTCTTCCTGTTTCCTGCCTGGAGGATAAAGGACTCAGTTTGGGAAGCCAGTAATGGAGATGAGAGCAAGAGTTCTCAGCATTCAAAATGCCAGTGCTCATCTAATCCCCCTCCCCCTTCAGTGTGCCTGGTGTTCACTAGTCCTCTGTTTTAAGCTAGAGAATAAACTTCAAGTCTCCCATCTGTCAAGATGGGAGCAGTGCAGTAGTACAGTGGCAAAGAATAGACGAGACCCAGGCATCTGTTTCTTAGCTTTTAAATAATCCTCCTTATTTTAATCCCCTTCCTTTCTTCGCCTCCACTTCCAGAAGTACACAATACTACCACTGCCTGGGCCCTTTGAAGAGTCACCAGTACAAATTCAATTGGTCCTTAGCTTCCTCCACTTAAAACACAGTTTTCTTAGGTTTAATAAGATTGTTCACTATTCTAGCTGTTTTCCAGCCTCGAAAATTTTGCTGTATTTTCTCCCATTTCCCTACATCTCTTGATTTATGACTAAAAACAACAACAACAACCCTTGTTGACTTTATTTTGGTTGTTGTTTAACTAAACTATGGTTTGGGGTGGGAACAATATTAAATGTGTGCTCAACCTATTAATTTCTTTGGAATCAAATACTATGATACTATTTCTAATATTTTATTTATTTTTAATCTTCCTGTTATTTTGTAATCTTTTTAAGGTTTTGTTTCAAGTATGTTATTAACGCCTTAATCTTTTTGAGAATTTTAAAATCCACCATCCTGACATCCTCAAGAACCAATTAGCAATTGAAATTACTCAATAATATCAAGAATTATCTGCCAGAAACAGAATTAATGATAGGCAGCAAGTCCTATGCAACAGTTAATCAGGAAAGTTCAGAAAAAGAGTCAGCTTTAGACCAATGGAACACTTCTCCATACACCTATTGGTAGCTGATATCATGGACTGTGACTTTGGGAAAGCAGGAAAAAACAATCCATCTTCCATTATCTCATAAGGTAACAGTTGCTGAGTGTCAAAAGAAGCTGTGGTCTAATGCTCTCTTTTCTGTAAGGAAATAAAAGAAACTCTCAAACCTCTAAGGGCAGTAGATTTTCTCTCCCACATCCATTAACTGTAAAGTGTGATGAAAGGAACTTGTTACTAATAACAGTTAAAATTACAACGTTTATAGATTAATTACTTTAATAAAATTAGCGCAGATTGAAGGTTATCTTTATTATAAAGTTACTTTAACTTTCCTTCTTTATGATATACTTTTTGATGAGGAGAGAAAGGGATAACGTTAGCCAAAACGCCCAGTGTGCTGGGATTAATAGCCTAGTTTAGCTCTGCTGTCATCCTACAGTAGGTTGTCATAAATAAACCATTAACATTAGTGGCAATTATAAATTATTTTGGTTAAATGCACTTAAGATTCTATAGTAACATCTGTTTTCTTATGAATTCTACCCCAAATAAACTTTAAGAAAGAAAAAGGCACTTAAAAAATTGTATGAAGAAATAAGTCTTTTTTCCTTGAGAGACTGATATTTGAAAGAATGAAGAAAATAATGATGCTACTTACTTTCCTATTAGTGATGACACAAGAGTCAGACTCTCCAAATCAAAGACAAAAATGATCTAAATAAAATTTGAAATCAAGTCATCCTACTAGTGTTAAAAAAAATTAAAAATATGTATTTATTTGACTTCTCTATAGTATGTAGTTGCTTTTTCTTATTAACACTATCTATGAAGAGAAGGTCTAGAAGAAAATGAAGACTTTAAAGACAGAATTTTTTTTAATAGAATGACAATATTTACTTAATTTTCCTTGTTAATCTTTAATTTTTAGAAGGCTGACTTCATTGTCCTTATGATTACAAAATGCTTTTATGAAAACCTTGCAATATCTCTCCAGAAAAATACTTATTTCTGCACACAATTTTTGGGGTGTCTTAAAAATCTAGGTAAATTCATGGGTGTTGCTTGAAGATAAAATTGTATTATGTTGGAAAGATATGAAAAATGTTGCTCTATGGTAAGAGCAAGAGTTCCAAAGGGACACTAGCTGGGAAACAGATCTTGGTAAGTGGCAAGATATCTACCGTGAAGCAGCACTAAAGAGAACAATGACCCCAAGGAAATTCTTCATGTACATGTGCAACAAGAGATATGAAGAAAACTGTTCATGTTAGCAATGTGTCTAAGAGCAAAAAACAGGAACAACCTAGATGCCCATCATTAATAGCATGGATTAGTAAACTCTAGTATATTGATACAGTAAAACCTCACACTTGTGAAATAAATGAACTGAGCTTTAGCTATCCTCATCTGTCTAAAGCCAACCACATCCCTTCTTACAACCCAGGTAGTAATGAATTATAGTTTAAAGTATGGACTGCGGAGCCCAACTCCATTACCAACTTTCTGACCTTAACCTCTCCATACATCAGTTTCCTCAACTACAAAAAGCAGGATAATACTTGTACCTACTGAAGAGTTGGTAGGAGACTAAACATTTAATATATTTAAGTTATTTAGGACAGTGTGGCACATGGTAAACACTGTGAAGTGTTTGATTAATAAATAGACCATAGCCAACCAAGTTTAATATCTGTTCAACTCAGCAGCTCCCTTTCTAATAAATGATGGCAGCCATCATATTTTCCCTTAGTTTTTGCCAGACTAAGGTATCATGCATTTCTTTAATTATTCGTTTCAGTAATACATATTCAGGAAACTGTATGTACCTTCATATGGCTTTTGTTTTTAACTCTCATTCTGCTTCTACGGAGATATTAATACTTACATTCTAAGTTTTAAAGATTAAAAAAATTGTTTTTTTAAAGTACAGTAAAAAGCCAATTCCTGAATACTTTGTTGTATCTTAATTTCTATTTCTTGCTCCCCTTTAAAAAAAAAAAGGCAGATTATAACCTTAAAACCAAAACTGTGTGTTTAACTGCCTGCATATCAACTACTGAATCTAAAATATTAATGACTCGTACGTCTACTTTTACATTTACATTAAAGAGATAAACACTGAAAAGCCTAGACTAGTGGATTTTAATACTAATAATTCTGGATATAGTATAAACACACCTATTTTGGAGACAAGCTATTCTCAAAAGAATGCTCCTATTATTTTTAATGCTCTACTCTAAGCTCCATTCCTGCAAGCATCTGCCTATTTATTAAGGAGTTACAAACTAAACTCCATTTTCCTTTTCCTTGGCTCTTCCCTATCCCCCACATCAAAAAAAAAAAAAGGCACCTCACACCCACCCAACTGCTGCTACCAGAAACTCAGATGTCACCCTTGAAATCTTTTCCACTCTCACAACCTATATGTTAATCACCAAGCCCCATCCAGTCTATTTCAAAAATAAATCATCAATCCACAGACATACAAATCCGATACCCTATTCCTGCTTACACTCCTTCCATGAAGTTTTATCTCACATATAACAAAATCCAAAATTCATGACATAGCCACCTCTCCTCATAGCACACTGCACTTTAGCCACACTGATCCATCCTCAGTTCCTCTCTATTCCCCAATCTTTTTTCCCCACTCCAAGGCCTTCACTACAGTATATTCTCTGCTGTGAATAATCCCTCCTACCTTCGTCACCTGCTCAGTTCCTATTCATTGTTCAAGCTTTAACTAAAATTCTACTTCTCTTAGCCCATAATCAAAATCAGCCCTCCATGACACTTTCATAGCACTTTCTACTTTTTCTTCTTAGCATTTTTCACTGTTTTTATTTACATATTCGTTTGTGTGATTGTGTTTACCACCAGTCTCCCTCACTATACTGTAAGACCCCAGGTGTATATTTTTTAACTGGCACACAGTAGGTATACACAGTAGGTATACAAATATTAACCTTTTAAAAGGTTAATTTGTGGAATTAATGAACCTGTTCTAATTCAAGAATGGTAGTGCAGTTAAAAACTTAGACTGAGGATCATTAAACTAGTCAAAGGACATTACAAGTCTTTCTAAACAAATCCAAGAGGAGTATCAGAGGCATGGGGAGAGGTATACTAGATTATTAATATAAGGGATTAGGCAAAGGTTTGGAGGTGAGAACACAGGGAGGAAAGAATGCTGAAAGTAGTAAAACTACTAGATTAGTCTCTACTAATCGGGGAATGCCTATTTCTGTGGCTTCATTCTGCAATATAATTTACCTCTCTGTTTTTGCCACAAGGCAAGAGAAAACACCAGCGTGTAGGAGAGAGTCCACACTCAAAGAGCTAAAAATGAAACTTAACACCTTAACTACAGGAGTTTAGTTCTTTCCTAAAGAGCAACTCTACTAAATTGGAAGGCAATTGTCGACGACTATCAAAACTAAGCTACTGTAGTGTTTTTTGGTTGTTTTTTTTTTGGTGCACCGTGCGGCTTGCAGGATCTTAGATCCCCGTCCAGGGATCAAACCCAGCCCCTGGCAGTGAAAGCCCAGAATCCTAACCACTGGACCGCCAGGGAATTTCCAAAACTAAGCTATTTTAAATGTCTAAAACATTATAGCAAGGTGCTCAGATCGGATTTTAATTCCCAATACGTGATTTATATGTGTTAGAAAATAGCATTTTACTAAGGCCTAAAACAAAGCAAAGGCTTGATCATTTTTAGTAACAGTTAAAATTGGTACATGTTACCAGATGAATGTTTACATTACAGTTTTCTGTGTGCACTATCTACCCCTCCACACTGTCAACTGACAAAGATGGTTTTACTACCTCTTCGTACCTCTCAAGGGTAGCCAAGGATAGATACTCACTAAAGTTAATTGATAAAACTATTTCTATCTAGATTATTTCTCTTTCTTTTTTATGATCTTTCTAAATTACATATTAACTTTTAAAATAGAGACGTGACCAGGATATGTGCTTAGAGGTTTTAATAAATTCCATATTTTGGAATACAAAGTTATAATCATGTAATGAGGTATGCAAATCTATGGTTACATTTAATTAGAACTTTCCATTAGTAACATGACATATCTTGGGGTAGGGGAGTGGATAATAACCAAAGGCCTAGCCTTATGACTTAAAAAAACTGGTAATAAACATTCCCAAGGTATTTTTAAAACCAAATAGTAAAACATTTCTTTTTATTTCTTTTACTCAGTACACATCATTTCTTTTGTAACAGGCAAGAGTCATTCCATCCTCAAATATTTAAGAGCCCAATACATGGTAAGCACTGTACAAGCTGCTGGGGTACAGCACTGAACAAGAGCGATGAAGTTCCTACTCTTCAAAGCTCACATTCAAATGGGAGGAAAAGATCAGTAAATAAAACTGGATAACTTGAGGGAGAGAGTTACTAGGGGAGCTACTTTAGATTGAGTAAGGAGAGTTTATATGTGAGGGTAACATCCGAGCTGAGGCCACAAATAAGAAAAACTTAATCCCAAAATTATTTCAGAAATGAATGATTTCGTAGTATGTGTATAATAAAAACAGAGCAGGAAGAACCTCTTATCCTCTTTCACTAATCTTGAGCTTCTCATTATTACCTATATGATGTCTATATTTGTATATCCAGGCAACACCCCAAATTAATGGGCCAAAAAGAAATTGCTCATCACTATCCCTCAAAGTCACTATTAAGTACACTGCTATCATTAGCAACCATACCAGTATTTTGCCAGTTACTTAGTTTCTTAGGACTGTTTAACCCACCTCTCCTTCTTGCATTTCCTATATTCAATCCATTAATAACATCATTATATTCCATACTGTTAGCAATCCAAGTCTGAGGCAATTTAGCAGCATATCTAACCTCTACTCCTGGTCTGCCTACACAACGCATCCTGCTAAACAATTCCCCACAGCTCCATGTTCACAATGTCACACCCCTAGTCACCCCTCAACAGGGCTTTTCCACAGTTACCATAAAGAATTTGCACTCTTGTTACCTAGCATTCAAGGTCTCTTATTATCTATCATAGCCTCTAATGACAGAGCTTGAAGATAAAAGAGGCAAAAAAAATGACTGAATTAAATGGAGAAAAACAAACACACATTAGAGTTGGAGAGTTTAACACCCCCCTCTCATCAACTGATAGAAGCAGACCCCTCTGGAAAAAAAAAATCAATAAAGACTTAGAAAATTTGAACAGTACTATCAACCACCTGGACCTAACTGACATTTTTACAACACTATGCCCCAAAACTGCAGAATACATATTCTTTTCAAGTGCATGTTTAAGCCATGAAGTCTATGGTATTCTGTTATGGCAGCCCAAGCAGAGCCCCAAGAGTCCACAGACCATATTTTGTGAATTTTTGCTCTGGACATATACTTCTTATCTCTTTCTTTGCTCTTAAGGAAGGCGGCAAAGATCCTTTCAAAGAAAAAGATCCAGAGCCTAGAAAAGGAAAATAAGATGATATCTAGGAACACTGAGGAACAGAAATTCCCCGATAAAAATGGAAAAAGTAAGAAAGTTTAATTGATAATCCATATAAGCTGGGCTCTCCCACCAACCTACACCTACATCTCCCAAATTCTATGCTACTTAGACTCCACTATGAAGTTTAAGCTACACCCTTACTATATCACTGTTCTGAATTGTCATCTCTAACTCCTTTTAACCCTCCCTACCCTTATCTCTTGTCTGACCTTCTAGAATATGGCTAGGGATATTTACAGTGAACCTTCTGCCAGTTCTAAGAGCAATATTCTCTTTGAGCTTTCAGTTGCATTCCAAGAAACTATTGCCTGCCATCAACTTCTTCTCAATATCCTTCCAATGTCTGGCAAATGCAGACATACCTACAGCTCAGTGTTTTAGCCTTCTTTTCTTAGGTGGCCATGTAAACATGCACAAACATATATACACACGTTCATGCACACACTAACACTCGCATGCACGTATACATTTCACTCCTTCCTTGGAGAAGTACCAATGCTCCTCTACATTAAATTTAGTCTAAAAATATATTGAGTATCTTATATATGACATCTCAATAAATTCAATCTACTAAGAAAGACATGAACATAAAGCTAGTTATAAATTTAAGCTGGAAGCTATAAAGAAAAAGTGATAATTTTTTTAAGTGATAATTTTTAACCATGAAACTGTGAAAAATTCCTAACAGTGAAAACAATCTCATAATCCCACAAATGACCAAGTTAACATCCCACCAAAGAAGGGCAAAGAACAAAAATAAACAATGCATATAAGATGATCTTCAACTGGACAATAAAAATGAAAAGAATATCCAACCTAATTAATTGTTTGAATTAAAATTAAGGCAAAGTAATTTCTCATCTATCAGATAGGTAAAAGATTAAAAAGACTGACAAAATAAAGCACTGCTGAGGGTCTAAGGAAATACGCAATATTCCACACCATTGTCAGGAATGTAAATTGGTACCAGCTTTCTAGAGTTGCCAAAATAATCAAATTGCACACAGAAAGCAATCAATCTTCTAAGAACTTGTCCTCACCATATAATCAAAAGTGCATTAAGTGCAGGACAACAGTTCTCAGCTGGGACCTACAGTATCTTCCAGGGAACATTTAGCAATGTTTGGAGATATTTTTGGTTGTCACAATTTGGGGTGGGAAGTGCTACTAGAATCTAGTGGGTAGAGGCCAGAGATGCTGCTGAACCTTCTAAAATGCACAGGACAGCGCCCACAACAAAAATTATCTGACCAGGGCTTCCCTGGTGGCGCAGTGGTTGAGAGTCCGCCTACCGATGCAGGGGACGCGGGTTCGTGCCCTGGTCCGGGAGGATCCCACATGCCGCAGAGCAACTAAGCCCGTGAGCCATGGCCGCTGAGCCTGCGCGTTGCAACGGGAGAGGCCACAACAGTGAGAGGCCCGCGTACCGCAAAAAAAAAAATTTTCTGACCCAAAATGACAATAGTGCTAAGACTGAAAAACCCTGGCATAGAAGAATCAAGAATTTTAACATTGCATTTACCTTTGCTCCGTCCTCCCTAGAAGGGAAGAAAATTGTTATTTATGTCAAATTCTAGTATAATGACTGTCTATGTACCTGGCAGGTGGGGGACAATGTGCACTAAAAGGTCAAACTGCTCTATGGTTCTCCCTCTTCTACATTCGACATCCATTTTGCCAGACTGATTCAGCCTGACTTCCTTGGAGTGGCTGAGCATTTTCCTCTCACGCAGTTAATGAGTCAGAACACATGGGGAATAGAGTTGTCACTAGTACTACCATGCACCTATCATGCCATGAACAGAACTTGAATCAGCTAACAGAGTAAGGTCATACATTAGGTTTGGGGAAATGAGATAAACGTATGTACTAATTCCTAACACAGCCTCCTAGGACACAGGAATATAGAAACCAGTAACAAATTGGACCTATGGAGAATGCAAATTCATGAGCTCTGCTTAGAAAGCTGCCGGAACACACACACATACACACACAAAATGAAATTTGAATCTATAGACAGTACCTATGTTCAGTTAAACACTGAGGTGCTGTGGTTAAAGTGTTCAAAGGGAAAAGAAAAAAACAGATCTTTTTTTTCTTTGTTCTTAAATTTAATTTATTTTTTGGCTCTGTTGGGTCTTCATTGCTGCACGCGGGCTTTCTCTAGTTGCGGCGAGCGGGGACTGCTCTTCGTGACGGTGTGCGGGCTTCTCATTACGGTGGCTTCTCTTGTTGCGGAGCATGGGCCCTGGAGCGTGCAGGTTTCAGAAGTTGAGGCATGTGGGCTCAGTAGTTGCAACACATGGGCTCTAGGGCGCGTGGGCTTCAGTAGTTGTGGCTCGCGGCTCTAGAGCTCAGGCTCAGTAGTTGTGGTGCACAGGCTTAGTTGCTCCACGGCATGTGGGATCTTCCCGGACCAGGGCTCGACCCCGTGTCCCCTGCATTGGCAGGCGGATTCTTAACCACTGCAGCGGCGGGAAGTCCCCAAAGAGATCTTAAATCCACCAGATGTATATTAAGGGGACAAAGGAAACCTCAGGGAAGATGAGGACTGAAGTACCATTACCGCAATTTTCTAAATATTTGAAGAAGACAGGAGTGTTTCAAGCATCAAAGTCCAGGAAAGCGGTCAGGTGGATAAGTAAATTCTCCCTGCCTCCAAGATTATGGGAATCACAGTAACAACTCTTTCCACATCATGATAAAAGTGGAGTGGGTGAAAGAGATAGAGGCTGTGATACTGCAAAGAAGCGGTAAGAAAAAATTCTAGTTTCGTTATTAACTAGATCAAAGATAGTATCAGGTACTATCATAGAATCCACAGTAGTAGTATCATAGAATCCATAGCAGTACTGCTTTTCAAATATCTTGTTATCATCTCTTACCATTAACCCAGAGAGGTATTTTCCCTAATTAGCCTGAATTTCATCACATACATGTAACTCATATTGATGCCTGGAAAGGTCTTGCATATACTAAATTTTATAAATCAAACTTCATTCTTTATATGTAAAACTGAAATATTTCATTCAGTGGAATCCTAGTATGAATCATTCTTTCTTTATTTTTTTTTTTTTTGCAGTACGTGGCCTCTCACTGTTGTGGCCTCTCCCGTTGCGGAGCACAGGCTCCGGACACGCAGGCCCAGCGACCATGGCTCACGGGCCCAGCTGCTCCGTGGCACGTGGGATCCTCCCAGACCGGGACATGAACCTGTGTCTCCTGCATCAGCAGGCAGACTCTCAACCACTGCGCCACCAGGGAAGCCCTGAATCATTCTTTTAAAAATTAATCCCATCTTAACATATTTTTGTATAAAATCAAATTTTTATACATGAGACAAATGAATATATACAATACTTTAAAACACACAAAAATGTGAATTAAATTTGTCCATATTATTTTTCTTATTCTCAGACAGACTCACAATATTGAATAGTTAATAATAACTTGATCACAACATTTGCTGCACATGCTAAACAAACCAAATAACAAAGTTTGGCAGCAGTCATGAAAATGGAAATCCCAATTTAATGCCAGTTTATTATTGCAAGATGAACTGCATCTCCTCAAAGATATGCTTTTCTGAGTCTCGGTTTAGGCTAACTTTGAGCTTGCTGGGAAGGAATTTAAAGAATTTTATAGAAGGATAAGAATTTTACCTGGAAAAACTATAAAGAATTTGTAGAGCAGGCATGAAGGAAAAGCACTGAGGAGTCTGAAGAGGCTGAGGCGGCAAGTTGTTTGGGGGAAAGAAGGTCAAGAAGAGGCAGAGATGCAGTAGCTTAATGAGAAACAGGAAAGTGTGAGAATGAACAAAGATATTTAAAGGCAATTGACAGGAAGTAAGTCTTCCTGGATGATATAGAATGTAAGCTACTCCCTTCATCCCAACAAAATCTTTAGGAATAATGTGCTTTCATTCATCACCAAAAAAATAATGTTGGTATTCTATTTTTATGTTTTTTACTTGTTTTCTAGTTTGCAAGAACTCTTGAAGTACGCTCCAAGGACAGAGAATGGCAGTCTACGGAAGAACCATTTGTCCTCCCTCAACAATTACATTATGAAAATATACAGGCTGTTAAAGTGAATGACAGAGTATTCTGTCTCTTATTGAAAAACAACGTATTTCTTCACGTCAACTAACCAGTTAGCAAATTGGTTAACATAAGGTCATAATGAAGCCAAGGATTATGGGTCTGGATCCCTATGCTCTATTAACTTTTCTGTTCTGATTTCAAAGGCTATAAGCCTATCTTTGGTAAACTGCCTTGCAAATGAGAGAAGCTGGATGGTCCGTTAATGGCAGACAAGAGAATATGAATACATGAAGGAAAGTCATCACTACTACTACTGGAAAAATTTAAGTATATATCCCACTGATTTTGAATCTAGGGTCATATTAGGTTGTGGAAAAGGTCAAAGAACCTTTGGAAAATCTGGAAAATTTTCTATTTTCCAAAGTTTGGAAAATTATTCTATTTCAGTCTCATGTAAATTTTCAAGAAAGTTCACCATGTAATTTTAAGTCTGAAACAAACCCAAGTGAATACTTTCCAAGAATAAATTAAGGACTATATTCATAAATGAATGACTACTTATGATGCAATTATCTCATTTTAATGATGCTTAAATTAATTAAACAATTTAACAGAGGAAAAGAATCTATGAAAACTCCTGTTAATTGTTGACCATAGTAGAAGAGTTTAAAAAAAAATTTTTTTTGTTTAAATTCCTCTCATGTTTAGATCTAACAAAAGCAATAACATTAACATAAGTAGTAAGTAACATCAAATTCCTAATCATAATTGAAAAGACAGTACAAAATGTCTACTCTTTCCTATTTAACCATCTGGAACATGTTAGAGACTCCCTGAAAGCAAGAAAAATCTGCAAGTATAATTACACTCAGGGACTATTAGCATGACATGCTTCAATAAATACTCCTAATACGATCGGCTAATATAATAATTGGCACTAAAACTGGTGGATTTTCATTATTTGGCTATTTGTTCTTACTGACTAAATACTCAAGGAAACCAATACACTGTCCTTTGAATAGAAAACAAACAAACAAAAATCCCACCCAGCAAGGGCAAAATATGACAGGTTGCAGAGGCAGAACAGAAGGGACAAGCAAAGAGCAAAGATTTGCAAACACCTGAGTTCAATTCATATTTTCCCTCCCACTTTCTCCCTTCCTCCAACCCCAATCTGGCATGACTATCTGCTCTCTGGTCAAAGGTGACTTGGTTAGGGTTAAGAGAAAACGTTATATTACATCCTGAGTTGGCTAAATACAGAGTCAGCTGTAACAAGGGAAAACATTCAAAATTTACTCTACTTCTGATGGTTTTGGAGATTTAACATTTAGCTACCTAAACTGGAAAGGTTAAGCAAGGGAAGAACCTGACCAGTTAAGATTTTTAGGAAGATAGCTCTGGCAGCTGAGCAATGGAATCAAGGGGGCTGCTATGATAGTCTAATTCTGATACAATGAGCACTTGAACTAATGCAGCAGCAGCTGGGTTGAATGAGACACTGGACTAAATCAACAAGAGTTGGAGGTGAAAAACAGAGTCCAAATTGTCTCCATGTGTGAATTATGAAAGTAATTCATGTTTACTGTACAAGTCTAGAAAATACAAGTAGATGAAAAGAATAAAATAAAAATCACCAAAAACTGTTCCATCTAGAATTAATTAATGCAAACCTTTGTATACATATTCTTCTACAAATATAGACACACAGTTCTTTTTATAGTTTTAATGATTATGGTATCAGTGTACCTATGAAGAGCATCTTTTTCCACTAAATTTATATATATAACTTCTCATGCTATTAAATATTTTTCTACATTGCCTGTATTCCTCTATGTGTGTGTGTGTGTGTCAGTTTTTAAGCAGGGCAGTGGTACAGGACTTTAGATTAGTGCCAATTTTTTTGCTATTAAAAACAATGCTATGATGAGGCATCTTTCTGGCTAAAACTGTATTTACATTCAGGATTACATTCTCTAAAGAAGTTCTACAAACACCAAGTGACCTATCATGGGGGTTTGGATGTATATTAAAGTCACTCAGCCAAGACTGAGTTTACAGGAGATGAGATGTCTGAGGGAGAAGCTAATGAATTCAGTTATTCAGTTAATGTACACATTAATTATGAATATGACATCCAAGTAGATTTTATCCAGCTAACCTCCAAAGTAGTGGGATATAAAGGTTTTTGGAATCATGGACATGTTGATGATAATGTAACAGATGAGATGATCAAGGAAAAGTGTGAAGAGAGGAGAACGGATTACTATGGAAACACTCCCATATTTAAGGAGGGGGACAGTTAAAGCTGAAAGATCAAGTAACAACAACAAAAAAAAAGAGAGACAGAGAGAGAAAAAAATGAATAAAGGTAAGAGGAAAACCAGAAGTTGAGAGTAGAGAGACCATAATGTCCAGTTTTGAACCTGACAAAACAATCACAATCCCTTTAAAACACAACAAACTCTTAGAAAAGTACCCAAAGGTAGTTAAGAGTCTTTGCTAAAGTAAACCCAGTGAGGCACAAATACTTCCCCACAAAGACACCAAGAATTCAACATATTCCAACACCACCACAATCACTGAACTTACATGATTTTTATGCTCAAGGTATCTACCACCCTACCCCAACTTCATGTCATAAAGGTCCAAACAGTGCAGATTTCTACATAGGTTTGTGGGACAGAATTATAAAGGATTTTGTTTGTTTTTTGGTAGGGTTTTTTTCGGGGGGGTGGCGGTAGCAGGGAGGGGGGGCGCCTAAAACTGTTTTTCTCTCTTCAAGTTTTTGGCCAGTCCTAGTATCTAAGATTTATTATCACAGCAAACATGTTCATAGTTTCAACCTCATTTTATAAACTTTCCTAAGTATGTTTTTCAGAATTTACTTTCACAAACATGATTTCATTTTTTACCTTTTTCTTTCTACCCTCTGCTTACCCCTCAGGGACTAACAGCTTTAACCCCAACAACTGGTTTCCAATGTTTCCAAATGCCCACATCAATTGCTCCACTTAACCCAGCTCAAGTCAGGGACGGCTCTTGCAAAAACCACAGTCCTCATATGGATGTACAAGATGAGCTGTAGGAGATCAAAGTCTATTCTTACAACAAGTCACATTCTTCAGGCTGCCAGAATGTGCTTGCCTTGGAGGTGTTTTTAAAGACCAAGCTCATTCATTATTCCTTTAATTTTTGATATCATTTTATCCATTACAATAGCCTATTTCAACACCCTCTTCTTTCTTCTAGACTCATATTCCTTCCCTTCCAAGGAATTCTTTATTCATTCTCATTTTCTTACCCCAGTGATCTTTCCCTTCCATATTTTTAGTAGGTTGTTTTATTGGGAAGGGGCACTAGAAAAAGATGGAAAGAAATCTTATCTCCTATATATACAAGTTTGTTGATCAATATCAAACCACCAGAGCAGTGTACTACACCAAATTAAAATTGAACTGTCAATGAGCCATTCAAACAAATAATTTTTCATCACATGTGAGTAAGGATGATGAGAGAAACGGAAATGTATAAACAGCACATAGTGGTAGTGGTATTCACCCCAACTCACAAATCATCATTCCCATCCTCTGAAGTTCATTGTTTCTTTGTGCCTTTCCCTCTATCTTCCCCGTAAGTATAACCTAATGTGACAATAATGTTGAATAACAAGTATGTAGGCCATGTGAATACAAGACCTCAGAAAGTGCTATTTGATAGAAATTTCAATATTATATATAAATAGAGCCCTTCTTATTTTACTTTTTAAAAACTGTTTTAGTAACACCTAAACCTAAAAGTAGGCTCTTAATATTTCAACACTGACCTGACAAAAGCATACTTTCCTGGTATCCCTGAAATCTTCACTAATATTGAGGACATCTATTTCATTAATGAATGGGACACCTTTGTAGCAATGACAAATTTCTACCAGCCGTCTCTTTGCCCTCTATCTAGACTTACTAGTCTAATCCTTCACATCATCATCCACCTCCCTTTGGGAAGTCATTCTTCATCCGCTATGGTTTGACTGAGTAACCCACCTATATGCTCCCACAGAACCCTATGCTTCCCCCATAACAGCATCTAGCAAAGTATTTGCCTGTGTATCTGTCTGGATCCGCCCCCACCCCAAGTGGACTATAAGTTCCTTGAGAGCAGGAAGGCTATTTCTTACTCACGGCTTCCAGAGCCTAGGGCTGTGCTTGGCATCAAGTATACTCTCAATACAGACAGTCAGCATTGCCCTCACCAGCACCATCAACTGCTCCCAGACTAAAGCTTACTACAATATTCTGTATGGGAGTCAACATAATTTTCTTAGGGGATACCTTGAATCCAATACTGACCATACACTGTATGTCAAGCAATATGTTACTTAATTTTATTTCTTCAAAATCTCTATGAAGTAAAAATAATTATTCTCCTTTACCAATGAGAAAATAAGAGCTCAGAAAAGATAAATTACTTTCTTATAGCTACACAGCAAGCAGATGAGGAAAGACCCATGCCTGTCTATCTCACTACAAGTCGAAGCTATTTCTACTATACTATCCTCCTTCCCCAGTACCTATGCTGAATCAACATGAATATGTAATGATTCAAATATATATTTCCTGCTATATTCTGTAATGTTAGATGCCCTCTGGGAATCAATAAAATGTTTGTGAAGTAGCTGGAAGACTATAAAGATGATGGGTTAAGCTTACATGCTCTGGAATTAGACTGACTATCTGAATTCAAATATCAATTATGCTACATTCTCTGTGCTTCAATTTACTCATTTATAATATGAGGATAGTAGTAGTAGCTACAGTGTTGCTGTGAGGAATAAATGACAACATGTGTGAAAGATTTAGAATAGAGCCTAGCACATAATAATAATACTTATAGGGCTTCCCTGGTGACACAGTGGTTAAGAATCCTCCTGCCAATACAGGGGACACGGGCTCGAGCCCTGGTCTGGGAAGATCCCACATGCTACAGAGCAACTAAGCCCGTGCGCCACAACTATTGAGCCTGCACTCTAGAGCCCCTGAGCCACAACTACTGAGCCTGCGTGCCACAGCTGCTGAAGCCCGTGAGCCTGGAGCCTGTGCTCCGCAACAAGAGAAGCCACCGCAATGAGAAGCCTGCGCACCTCAACAAAGAGTAGCACCCGCTAGCCACAACTAGAGAAAGCCTGCGCACAACACCGAAGACCCAACACAGCCAAAAAACAAACAAATTAATTAATTTTAAAAAATAACAATACTTATAGCTAGGATTGTTGCATTCTATTATGTATGTTACCTTATCTTCAATAAACATCAGCTATTAATATTTAATTATTTAAGTTTACACAACGAAATTGTCAACTTTTTCTATGTCAGTGATTCTCAAACCTTGCAGTGCATCAGAATCATCTAAGAAGCTTTTAAAAATACCCACAGGCCCTGCATCCTGGAGTTTCTGGTCTGTGGGTCTGGGTTGGGCTCTAGAAACCATGCTTTTGAAAATTCTCTAAGAGGATTTCCTTTCCCTGAAATAAACTAAAAACTATAGATCTTAAAACATTTTTGGTACATAGCATTTAAAATTGTTCAATAAAATATAAAAATTATCCTTTTCAATGTTGGATATACCATAAAGAATGCAATAGGAAATCACTAATGTCAAGAATAAAAACAAATCAAGAGAACAAACAGAAAAGCAAGCAGTGAAGCTGCCAGATACTCCAGGGGGCATATGTGGATCTTGGTAACCTAGGAATGAGTGGAACCAAGGAAAAAGGCTCAGGCCTCCTAAAGTTAGATCAGAGACCAACAGACAAAGTCAGGGCCCAAGATAAATAATAACCCAGGAAAAGAATGAATTCAAACACCTTAAAACACCTTAAAGGCAAACATCAAGGAAAATTTACCTCAACTTTAGCAAATACATGAGAATTTGATGCCTGAATTCATCTATACTATGTGGACATTCTTTAAAACCAAGACTGAGAATTTTAAGTTAAAATCCAGGTTCACAGACCCCCATCTCCAAGCACATAGTAGAAGGAAATAAAAATCCTCTCTAGAGGAATGTACCCTGAACTCAACCTGAAAAGAATTTCCATAATTACACAGGGTTCCAATACAAAATGAGTTCATAATTCAGAAAGAAAATCACAAAACACACAAGTAAACAAGGCACTATAAAAAAAGTCAGCAAAAATAAACAACAAAATTGGTTGCAGAAATATCCTGCAAAATTTCAGGTATTAGAAATATCAAATATAGAACATTAAATATGTTTAATACATAAGCGAAAGAAAAGAGTGAATTGTAAACATCAGTAAGATTCAAGAGAATATAAAAAATGAACAGGTAAATCTGAAAGAGAGCCAAACAGAACTGCTAGAACTGAAAAACATTATAAGTAAAATCACAATGTTAAATAACAACTAAAACATACTGAATGGAGTCAGTAAACTGTAAGACAGAAATGACAAAATCATCTACAAAGTCATGGAGAAATGAAAAATATGAAAGAGAGGTTAAGAGACATGGAAGAAAGAATGGAACGATCACTATCAGAAAGACTACATTCTCTGATCACAATGCAAAGAAATAAAAGTCAAAAAGAAACATAAAGCTGCCATACCCTTGAAAATTTTAAATTATATCTCTAAATAACTCACAACTCAAGAAATAATAACAAAAAATTTTAAACTAAGAATGAAACAATAAAGAAATACTACATTTCAAAACTATAAAATGTTGTGAAAGCTATACTCAGAGAATGTATTCTCATAAATGCTTTTATTAGGAAAGAAGAATGACTGAAAATTAATGAGCTAAATGTCTAACTAAAAAAATAACCACCCCATCTAAAGAAAAAAGGTGAAAAGGAAGAAATATTAAAGCATAAATTAATGAAATGGAAAAAAACACAATAAAGAGAATGATAAAACCATAAGTTAGTTCTTTAAAATGAGTAATAAAATTCTCCTGATGAGATCAAGAAAGAAAAAGATATGTTAATTATTAAAAATGAAAAGGAGGGACTTCCCTGGCGGTCCAGTGGTTAGGACTCCGTGCTTCCACTTCTACTCACATTCTACAGACTGGAAATCATTTAAGTGTACATTCCTAATGCAGGGGAGGTGGAAAATACAACCTAACTCTGCCCAGGAAGAGGAAATTTTTAGTGTACATCTAGTCACCCTGTGTCACAAACCAAACTGAAAAATAATTTAGCATTTAAACTGAATGTGCGGGCTTCCCTGGTGGCGCAGTGGTTGGGAGTCCGCCTTCTGATGCAGGGGACACAGGTTTGTGCCCCGGTCCGGGAGGATCCCACATGCCGCGGAGCGGCTGGTCCCCGTGAGCCCTGGCCGCTGAGCCTGCGCTTCCGGAGCCTGCGCTCCGCAACGGGAGAGGCTGCAACCGTGAGAGGCCTGCGTACCACAAAAAAAAAAACCCAAAAAAACCAAAAAAAAAAACTGAATGTGCATATACTCTGTGACCCAGCAATTCTACTCCTAGGTAGAGATGCTTCTGTGCATGTACACCACAAGACATCTGTAAGAATATTCATTGAAGTATTATTGTTCATAATAGAAAAAACAAACGTGTCAATTAATGATAAAATAATTCATCACATATTCATATCTAGCCATGATAATAAATGTCCTACAGAGCAATGTAAATGAATCTTAACTTAAAAGTAGATCTTAAGAAGAATACATACAATATACCATTTTTTATAAAGTTCAAAAATAAATTAATAGGCTATATTACTTAGGCATAGATATATATGTAAAACTTATATTTTTAAATTAAAAAAATAACACTCACAAAATTCAGTATAGTGTTTACATTTAGAAGGAGACAGAAAGAGGGATGTGTTGAGATAGGTTTACACTGGGAGTTTCCATTGTATTGGTAAAATTCCATTTCTTAGGCTGGTATACATACTACTGCTTGGTTTGTATTAACATACTAAACAATATTTTTATATCTACTTTCTAATGGAGGGCAATAAATTTTTATTAAATGGACTAAGGAGATTACAGAACAGTATTTTATGGAGAATAACCTAAATATTTTCAAATATTCAAAGAACCCTTCTTATTTCCTTATTAACCAAAATACATTGTTTTGCTTACCTAGAGAACTACTATTCAAGAATCTACTAGTTATCACATAAATGTAGTAAAGAATTTAGAGTTTATTTAAAAATTGTAAAAAAAAAAAGAATTGTACCAGTTAACCATCAAATTACTTGTTCCTATTCTTCCCCAATCATATGGCCATTCAGTAAATTGTATTAATATAACAACTGACAGCTCCATTGAAGTCTCAATGCTCTTCCTGAATTTTAATTATAGTGGGTATTTTTTGAAACTACAGAAGTAGTAACAATGAACAATTAAGGGGGGAAGACATAATAACTCTAAGCAAGATTAAAGTACATGCAAAGGAAGGAATACTTGTATTCTGACCTCTTGGGTAAAGGTGGGAGGAGGGAGGAGTTGTTTTCCACAGAATGATCTCCAGAGGAATTCCAATTAATAAAACGGTCAGGGAAAGAAGTGGTATTAGGATGTTAGGAGCTGTTAAATCCTTTTCTCCCAGTATTGTTTAAAGTGCACCTTCATTGACTGATTATAAATAAACAGTATTATTTTTTAAAATATAGAAGCTATAGAATTATGGAAAGTTTTCCATGTATATTGCATGATATTTTAAATATTCCATCTCTGGTAACCTTGTGACAAACCTTAACAATACCAGATATCATTTTTGTATTGCAAGATGATAACTTGTACTGAAACCCTGAAAACATTGACAACTTGTTAAGAAAATTATCTGACTTGATGAAACCTGAGGTACAGAAAATACAGTTTTATTTCAGTAATTCAAATTCTATGCATATCATAAAAACTGCTATAAATGCAATCCAAAGAAGAAATTTACCATGGCAGTGATAACAGTAAGAGGCAATAAGGTTTGGAGAAGAGAAATTAGAATGGGGCTTGAGAAGCAGGCACAGGAAGAAATACCACCATTCAAAGAAGCTCCTATCTGGAAAGAAAGCAAGAGAAGGTAGGCTCAAGCGCAATGACAACAGTAGGAATACTTGGCTCTGGACCAAGAAACATCCCAATTAATGCCACTCTTAGGACTATGGACAAAGCAAAGGCACACATCACACATCATCAGACATCACAGTGTGATGACAAAATAAACAATGACCAAAGGGAAATAACAGATAATCTCAATGCTACCCTCAAGAAGTGACCAACATTTTCATGGATTTTTGAGACTGATAAACTAAAGAGAATGGCGAGTGAAAGAAAAAAAGGTAACTTATACAACTGACTGATGTTACAGTTGCAGGTCATATAAACATGATTATATATAATAAGCAGATTAAAGGGTTGTGTGTAAGTTATAAGATATCCAAATTAACAAAGTTTTATTTTAAAACACGTAGTACATTTTAGCCATAGCTAAGCATCCAACGTGGGGCTTTCTGCTTGCCCCCATTAGCCCCATTATGTAAAACATTTCAAATCCTATCTATAGGAGCTTAAATCTGATATCTGCCATAAATCCTTCCCAGAAAATAGAAATACCCTTAAATACCCTCGCACTTTGAACTTCTACGGTTTTCATTGTCTTTGTCACAGTAGATACTAAGAGATGATTTACCAGTAATTTCATGTCTGATACCTTCAGATATTAAATTTCACACTATATAGTTTATAATAAAAGTATGCTGGTTTCACCAAGTAGAATAAAATTCCTTAATAAGAAGGTACTATATTTTATGCCTCAGAGTAGAATATTAAAATATTATTAAAATATTATAGTACAGTGATGTAGTAACTTTTACCGTATTGAACATCCCTTGAGTTATACGTGTGTAACATTCACCATATTCTACCTGCCCATTTTCTATATTTCCACATCACTGTAAAAATTAACAACATCACTCTTATGGCGCCAGACTTACAATTTAGACAAAATTAGTATATCTCTCTCATACTTGTCTCCAACATTAAATCACAAAGCTCTGTCAATTCCTTGATCAATCTCTAAGAGATCTGGATTCTCTTTCTATTTATAAATCTTTGTCCAGGTTCTCACATCCTGTGCTTAGGCTTAGAAACCACTGTAGTCCATTAATACATGCAGAACAGTATCTTTAAGAAATGTTTTATTTAATTACTTCCCTCCTAATTAACTCTCAGAAGTTTTTTTTTTTTAATTGCCTAGCTAAACAAATATAAAATATATATTCAAGGCCCCCCTTCAGTTTTTCCCTGTCTTTCCTTCTCCAAGCCTCTCATAAGGTTTTGGTATTCTACTTATTGAGATTATGCCCCAACTCCATAGATATGAATAGCTGTACACTTTCTTCAAAGTCTGATCGAAATTCATGTTCTTTAGGAATACTTGCCTTTAATCCCATTCTGATCCCTGTTTCCTGAAATTTTTCTATTATATATTATGTAATACTTGTTCATATGCTTTGTTTTCCTATGCTGCACTTAAATATAAAAATTATATTATACAAATATATTCCTGGCCATAGCCATGCATGTTTCTTTTAAATTTTAACTTGTTAATATTCCTTATACTAATTTCAATTTTTTTCATAGCTAATTTCATTTATGAAAATACTATGGAATCTTTTTTCCCCCACTGAAATTAATTACTTACTTGGTACCTATGATGGTTAATTTTACGTGTCAATTTGGCTAAGCCACAGTGCCCATATATATGGTCAAACACCAGTCTGGATGTTGCTGTAAAGGGTTGGTTGGTTTGGGGGTTTTTTGATGGTATTAACATTTAAATCAGTAGACTCTGACTAAAGCAAATTATCCTCCATAATGTGGGTAGGCCTCATCCAATCAGTTGAAGGCCTTGAGAGAAAAATAACTGAAGTCCCTCAAGGAAGAGGTAATTCTCTCTGGAAACTGCCTTTAGACTTGAGCTATAACATCAACTCTTCTCCAGGTCTCCACCCTGCCAGCCTGCTCTGCAAATTTCAGACCTACCACCCACCATTATTGCATGAGCCAACTCCTTAAAATCAATCAATCAATCAATCTCTCTCTTCTAGTACACACACACACACACACACACACACACACACACACACATCCTATGGATTCTGTTTCTTTGGAGAACCCTGACTAATACAGTGCCCCAGAGTTTAAAGTCTTGTTTGGTGACTATAGGGGACACAAAGCCAGGTCCCTCACGTCCCTCAATCAATTTATTCATTTAAAAATATATAGTGTTGGGCTTCCCTGGTGGCACAGTGGCTGAGAGTCCGCCTGCCGATGCAGGGGACACGGGTTCGTGCCCCGGTCCGGGAAGATCCCACATGCCGCGGAGCGGCTGGGCCCGTGAGCCATGGCCGCTGAGCCTGCGCGTCTGGAGCCTGTGCTCCGCAACGGGAGAGGCCACAACAGTGAGAGGCCCACGTACCGCAAAAAAAAAAAAAAAAAAATGCAATAAACATCATGAGGTTCTGAGCTCAGGATACACTATTCATGGGAGCACAGGGAAGGGACACATACATAACTAAAGCTTCTGCATCAACTGAATCTTAACTGCCTATTAACTAAAATATTGTTCATCATATAATCACCCTTGGAAATCAATTACATACCGTAAACATATAGAAATATAGTAAAAACATTTAAAAAGAACAGAATGTGAAAACAAACACGATACAAATACTACATTAATATTCCTCTGAAGTGATTACTTTGTAAGAACTGAGGGGCTTTTCCCTGGTGGCGCAGTGATTGAGAATCTGCCTGCCAGTGCAGGGGACACGGGTTCGAGCCCTGGTCTGGGAAGATCCCACATGTGGCGGAGCAACTGGGCCCGTGAGCCACAACGACTGAGCCTGCGCGTCTGGAGCCTGTACTCCGCAACAAGAGAGGCCGCGATAGTGAGAGGCCCATGCACCGCGATGAAGAGTGGCCCCCGCTCACAGCAACTAGAGAAAGCCCTCGCACAGAAACGAAGACCCAACACAGCCAAAAATTAATAAATAATTTTTATTTAAATTATTTATTTAATTTATTTAATTTATTTATTTAATTTATTTAAATTCCTGGCTAAGGAATCTTAAAAGAGTAAGATTTAGAATGTTGAAGAATCTTGTTCCAGTTTGAAAAGCCAATCTGATTAACTGGAATTGGAATGACACACATAGAATCTCACAGTTCATAAATCTCAAGCATACTATGTAAAATGAATATTGTAAAATGGGATTAGTCTTTAGTTCTTTGAAATGTATATTAAATCCTTATTTTGAAAGCATCTTAAGTATATATGAAAAGCGACTGAAATTTAAGTTCATTTAAGGATACTTCCAATGAATTTGCTGTACCTTTTACACTTGCAACTATGCTACCTTACATTACCAAGTAATATAAAAATTCAGGAACTATGTTCACAATGTAAAATATGACCACTGAAATTAAACATTAAAAAAACCCATTAACTTAAGAATAATAGGCTCCTCCTCATTAGGGAGGACGCCCACACCCTTCCTCTCCCAGTGTGCATCTCTGTCTTGCTTCTATCTTCACTAAGCAAACTGTTTCTCTGTGTGCTCTCCCACTTGTTGTTGTGCTATGTCTCTAATAATAAACTTTGTACCTGTTTTTACAGTTTTGCCTCCATGAGCCAGGGGGTGTGGTGACTAGGATTCCTAGTTTTCATCCAGGCTACCCAGGTTCACTTCCTCGGCAGGGAATTAAGATCTCACTTCACGCCACCACTCACTGCTGCCTCTTCGAGATCAGATGGTGCCGAAACCCGGGAGTTCAAGATATAAAGAAGCTCTTCTCCTCAAGCTACTTATGGTTTACAACAGTTTGGTAATTTACACCTGTGGGTAAAATTAAAACATTCATCTTTCTATCTGCTCCCTCCTGAGATTGGAAACTCTTAGGTTCCCAGCAGCTTTATCAGCTCCTCTATGCTGGGAACAATTAAATCATACTAAGGATAATCAGTCTAGTTACACTAGAAAATTGGGCGAAATGCCTTATGAACAATGCCAATATACAATTTCCCTGAAAGACAAGGGCTGGAACAGAACAGACTAAGTCAGATAACCTGGGTATATACTGGGCTACAACTAATGGAAGTTCTTGACTTAATTTCGTACTTATGACCTTACTAATACTGCTGGCTATATTGTTTTCTATATTGCCTGTTTTACAAAATTGTTGCTTATTACATTACCACATGTGTGACTGAGCCTCTGATCAAATAATGATATATAGTTCCATATGAAATCAATGACTGTAATAGTGTAACTCTAGATATGGGAAGAAGCAACAAGAGGGAATATTCACCTGGACCATAAGGGATTAGTAAGACAAGTGGTCCAGAGGTTTTTGGCTACTGTTAACAGAGCTAGTCCAGTAACAGCACATTGAGTGGCCTGTCAACGAAATCTTTGCCAGACCTGGGAGTGAGCATTCCTCGCACCATGGGATAAAATGGCCATGAAATGCCCCCCCAACCATGGTTAAACTTATGACCATGAAGGGGCCCTGCCGACTGGAAACTGACACTTGCCATCTACCTCTACAAGGACTAAATCATGGCCACTGCAGCTGCTGACCTTCAACACCCCCTGAAAGGAGCTCAGGGTGGAGATCAGAAATGAGGCACTCTGTGCTCTGGGAAAAACTGGCAGGACAGGCCTTCAGATAGTTAGATATTTTCAGAAAAAGATTTTATGAGTCCAAATTCTTACATCTTCTCATACCTAGAAAAACACTAACATCATTAATGGTAATGTCTGCTTTGACTATTAAGGAGAAAAATTTCAGACCAATAGTACCTGTTATCTATGTGTTAATACCACATTAAAAGTTAAAACCTACTTAGATGAAACTAGACAACTGGCTACCTGGCTACAAGTCACCCCAAAGTGCCAGGTCCAGACTGGGTTTCAGGCTCTATCTCCTGAAAAGAAATGAAATCTATTTTCTCTATTAACATTCAGGTTGTCACTCCTCCAACTACTTCTAACTAGGTCTGTTATACCTACATCAATAACACTGGGTTAGTAGAAAAAGATGTCAAAAAGTTATATGACCATGCTCAATGGCTTCACTCCTTTGGACAGGGTAACCCAAGTGCTAACACTATCTGGAGTACAGTTAAAGTAACACTATCAAATGTAACCTGGTTCTTACTCCTGCTTGGGCCCCTGGTTTCAATATTTCTTTTACTGATCTTTGGCCCTTGCCTTTTTAATCTACTTGTTAAGTTTGTCTCTTCCAGATTACAATAGTTTCCCTTCAAGATGACGGTGATGCACAGATTCCAGCTACTCCTCAGCATAACAAGAGAAGTCACCATGGGCCCCTTAATGAGACAGGACGAGAGCTCTCTGACCCCAACTAGGTAGGGCCTACGAGCCCCATGCCAACATGAGGAAGCTGGAGAAGACAGACCTTCGCCCTTCATCCTCCCAATAAAGATTTATTGGGGTTCACATCTCTCAGGGGGGATTTGAGGAAGGAGATAGATGGGCTCCAGGCTAGACATTTACAACTGGCCTCCTGTTCACACTTCCTGGGGTGAGAAGAAGATGGGCTCCAAGCCGGACATTCATTACCAGCCCCTTGTTTACACTTCCTGAAACAAGAGACAAACGGGCTCCAGGACTACATATTTATGAACCAACTCCTGTCTGTATTTCGAGATCCGCACCTCGATATAAAAACCGGCAACAGAAATAGGGTAAATAACCAGACATTGGACATTTTTATGGCAGGGACAGAGTGGGACTAAACCCTGTTAAAAGATCAAGAGGTCATACATTTCCTATCCTTGGGGCAAGGGAAACATTGCACCTTAGGGGTCAAAAAGGAGGGGGCACCACCCCATAATATGTGATGCTAAAGCCATGCTAAGGCCTCTGGGCTGTAATCCATCTTGGAAAAACGTTGCTCACATGTGTTGGGAAGGGTCCTAGGGCACGTCAGGTGCAGAAAAAGAAACCAGATAATTGGCCAAAGGTAAACAAAGACCCGGAAGAACTGCCCTATATAAATGACTTAACCGCCTCTTTACTGCGCTCCTCCTCTTTAGGGAGGACGTCCACACCCTTCCTCTACAGGTGTGCATCTCTGCCTTGCTTCTATCTTCACTAAACTGTTTCTCTGCGTGTTCTCCCACTTGTTATTGTGCTATGTGTCTAATAATAAACTTTGTACCTGTTTTTACAAAAAAAAAAGTTAAATCTTAGATAGTGAAAAATGGTAAATGAAACAAAATCTTTTTTTTTTTTTTTTTGCTTTGGTCTTGTATTTAAATAAGGCGATCTCCTTAATTCCCAGTAGTCTGAGAATTTATAATGTTTCACAACTCTATCAGATTAGCATACTAATGACTATTATATAAAAGTTGCTGTCTATATTATTGTATGATTTTTTTTCCTTTGGGTTAATTAGAAAAACATCTTCCAACATTAATTAAACTGGTGATATTATTAAATGAACACAATCTCATATTTTACCACAAGTATTCTTTATCAACTAGTAAAACCTATATCCCTATAGTAGGCACACAATAAACATCTGTTAAATGAATTAACGAAAGGTTCACAGGCCTTAAATTTCTGTAGTCTGAAGTCTCATGACCTTGCTCCTAAATTCTACTTCAATATGGACATTGCCAAAGGTATAGTTTTTTTATGAAGACTTAGAGATTTTCCTTTGATGCTTTAGGGGCCCTCCATATAGATTTCCTCTAAGAAACTATATAACTAGTATCACACTAATATTTCATGAAATAACTGGAACAAATTAGGAGAGATCTCTATCACACACATAAGAGCTTTGTATTCAAATACCTTGCTGCCCAGCTGAAAGCTCAACAATCTCTGTGCAGAAGCCGTAAGGCTAAAAAGGCCCTAAGAAATCAAGATGCCACAAGAGCCCCAGAGGGACCCCTGTTAATTTGACAAGGATTAAACTATTGATACAATATTCTTGTGTAAGTCATTTAACTTCTAGGAGCTTCAGTTTCCTCACCTGTGAAAAATGGAGGTTGGTCACTCAGATTCTTTAGAAAGCAAAGCAGATTTACCTTCATTATCCCTTCAGAAGGCAAGAAGCTTCAGAAGCCTTATAAAAAGGGTTTTGAACCTTGCTTGGGTGATGGACAGCTTTGATACTTCAATAAAAGCTAGACACTTCACCTCAAAAGAATTTTCACGTGTACAAAACTTTGTATATAGTGCCAGGAAAGTTTAATGACCCTCTGAAGTGGTCCACGGAACTCAGAAATTTCTGTAAGTTTAAACAGAATTCAATAAATTGGGGACATGTTAATGAGTTTGAAAACAAAGCAGTACTTTGTACCTAAATCTTTTGATTTTTTTAAAACAAATTAAATTTTTTTTTTTTTTGCGGTACGCGGGCCTCTCACCGTTGTGGCCTCTCCCGTTGCGAAGCACAGGCTCCGGACGCACAGGCTCAGCGGCCCTCGCTCACGGGCCCAGCCGCTCGGCGGCATGTGGGATCCTCCCGGACCAGGGCACGAACCCATGTCCCCTGCATCGGCAGGCGGCCTCCCAACCACTGTGCCACCAGGGAAGTCCAAAACAAATTAAATTTATTTTAAATTTCAAATAATAGTAAAGAGGAATTGATTACTTTTATGACTACCAAAGAGAAACATGGTTTTGAAGAACTGAAAACTACTAGCTTAGATAATTAAACTATGCTGGTAAATCAGAGTTCCAGATAAGTGATACCTGAAACCATTATGACTGTATGTCAATCTCAATTCTAATGAACCAACTGTAATAAAAATATTTACTTAGAATTCCACATTGAAACAAACGTGTTCCTTTTGATATTCTTTTTTTGGACAATCCATTTGGAGATAGGCCTTCAATAAAAATATAAGCTAAATACAAAATATTTACTTGCTAAAATGGCTTAAATTTCTGAAAGATTAAATAGCAATCATGTATTTTAAGAGTTGAACACAGTCTCATCGCATCTTAATTTATAATTAAGATGAGTTAAGACTATTAAGCTACAACATAAATTTGCTCATTATTTTATATTGCTAAGAAAAAAAATGTTAAGTTTTCCAATGTAAAAGGAAAGAAAGTAGAGGGGCCTGACTTATCACAGAGGGAAAGAAGAAACAACTATACAATTCTGTAGAGATTAATTAAATACATGCAACTAATACTGGTGTTAAGGTTTTACAAATCATCTACAGAATAAGCCAAACGGATACTAATATCTGCTCTCACAATAGAGGTTCCAATGTGTAGATTTTTTTGTACAGGCTGCCGTTAGGATTCCTCTTGTCTAAAATGGGTCCCTGGGGAACTAGCAAGAAGAAATTCTATGATTATTTCCTGATGCAATAAAGGGAGAGGCCTTTGCAGTACTAAATTTAAGGAAAATAATGACTCTGCTCCAATTGTGATGGCAATATCCCTAATCAGGAATATAAAAGTAAAATGGCCACAATTTCTCGTGTATTCCTTTTTTGTATTTTTAGTTAAACAATATTTAATTTTAATTTAATTTTCTTAAGGAAGTCTTTCTCATTAGCTCATGAAGTCATAAATTGGATCTTTTTATTATAAATTACAGTTTGTACAATTCACAAAAGAAAAACATTTACACACATTTATATACCCCACTTAAAGCAACACGGATTCTGGATTCTCCAGTGTTTCACTTACAGATTACTCGGGGATTGTGAATATACCACTGTGTTTACTTGAATAACTGCACATTTACCAGGAAATGAAGCAAATATCTGGAATTTAGTCTACAGTCATCCTTACGAGCTTAATTTATCTTCTAGATTCTCACCTCTGTTTATCAAAGAATGGTACACTTACTAAAAATCACAAAGATAATCAGTAGCAGAGTTAAATTAGAATCTAGATTTAATGCTTCTCTCCTCTTCAGTTGTTTCTTTAGATTTCTAAGAAGTCCTACTCAGAGCTGCAGATATACTGGGTGAGACCTTACAGGGTAGACTTCATAAGTAAATGCCTCTATGCCTGACAGCAGGATTCGCCACTAACCTGCTTTTGTGACATCAGGTATACGACAACTTCTTAGGATCTCAGTTTTTGCTATTAGTAAAATAAGGATATTGGAGCAGATGATTTCCAAGGTCATTTCCAATTAAAATACGTTAAGTCTACATTTAAGGAAGTCTATGAATGAGTAACAGAATTAGAGTTAACTCCATTTGAGACTACAGTCACAGTTATGTGTGTAGGATTAGAAAATGGCAAAGAAATGTGGAAAAAATACGAAGTTTACATTTAAAGTTTCCTTTCACAACTTAGGTTTGGACTTATGACTGAAAAAGGCCCAGAAAGCCTACCACTTTTATCCAAATCCCCAGCACCCTCCTTTCATGATGCCACTATTCTAATATCCACAAGGAGTACAACCTAAGAGTATGCTTTACTCCAAATATAACCATTCCCATACCTGGTCCAAGATGAACTGATCCAGTCCATCTACATCAGGGATTGGCAAACTTTTCTGTAAAGAGCCAGATAGTAAATATTTCAGGTTTTACAGGCTATCCAGTCTCTGTAGCAACTACTCAATTCTGCCTGCAAAGTGCAAAAGCAGTCACAGACTATACATAAATGAATGAGCATGGTGGCTATGGTCTAATAAAACTTTGTTTACAAAAAACCAGACTGTGGGCAGGATTTGGCCCATAGGCTGTAGTTTGCCAATCCCAGTATAGATCACACCAAGAAACAAGATGGTATAAACCAGGTATTTTAAATTTTTCAGAGTACTTTCACAGCCTAGAATAAAAGAGAACGTGATACAGTAGAATGTACCAATGCAGGTATTCAATACATACTAGATGCTTAATAAATATACTTTTCCTTTCTCTTCTCAACAGTGCCATCCCAAACTTACTTCTAGAAATCACTCATTCTGGCCCTCTGACAAGAGATGGCCCTTGATTCTTCTTGGTCCTGGCAAATATGCTCCTGGTACACCGTGCCAAGATTTTAGTGCTCCTTCATTCCTCCCTGCCTCCCCCACTCCAAGCCACATTAATCCAAAGGTGCAACTTCCAACCTTATCCATCTGGGCCCCAAATGTCAGTATTACTTGCTGTTGGCTCCGGGAAGGTGTAAAGAAATAGAGAAGAGAAAGAAGAGGATAGAGAGAGGGTAGATTCAGGTGGAGGACAGGTGAGCAGTAGCATTACCTCCCTTTCCTGACTCTAAAAAGGAGCCAGGTGCTAACCTACTGTTAATTTAAATGAAAATATTGTCTACTCTAGTGGGAATAAAGAACATTCCACTTTATGCTAAGTGCTTCCTAATGAAAGAACTCAGTTCCAACAGGAGGAAAAAAAAAACGACAGTAAGCTTTTTTTCTTATGCTTTTATCTAGATCACTCTACCTCCAGCTGTGATGTTTTTAAAGCTCCAAGGAGCTTCTACTAGTAACTATGGTTACTGCTTCAAAACAGTACAGAAAAAGTAGGAGGGAATAGCAATTTGAGGAGAAAAACAATTTTCTTGATTTTCATCAAATGAAACTAGGTAAAGTAACAAGAGATAGATAGGCTGATGGCTGGGCAAGGGCCTCAAGACTGTTATCGAGGTGCTTGATCTCTCAGCCGCACAGGTCTAGTACCTCAATGGATCATTTTATTTTATCCAAGAGTGGTCACCAAAAGCTAATTTAGTCATTTACAATGAACAGTATCTTATAAACTTAACGAATATTCTTGCCAGGAAGTCTGTCAATTTGCTTTCCAGCAGAGCAGTTTACTTGGGAAAAACAAATTAAAAGCACAAGGTTCCATAGAAGTATATGATTCTGATCCTAAGAAGGTACCTATGGTTTTAACATAAAGCTGCCCACCTAATTCTTCTCAACCTTTGCTAGTCATAAAGGTTTTCATCAAATGTTCCTCTTTTCAAACTCCTTAGCAACCTTCTCAATTAAATAATTCATACTTACACAGGGCCTATCATGTTTCCGGCACTGTTAAAGACATTGGATACAGCACAATAAGGAAAAGAGACACAACTCATGCCTGTATGGAGCTTACAATCTAATGGAGAACAGACATTAAATACACAATTGCAAATTGTGTTAACATGCTATGAGGGAAAAAAACCTAAATGGTGTTTACTGGGATATCAAGCAAAATATTCCAAATAGGAATAATGGGAGCCACCTTTACTGAGCCTTCACTAAATGCCTGGCAGGGTACATTCTTAACTTAATATGCTTTGTCTCATACATGTCCCAGAACAATGTATAAGAAAGGTAGAATTATTCCTGATTTGCAGAGGAGGAAACTGATGCATGGGAGGCTGGTCACTTACCTATATCTACTTGATTCCAGAACCTGTTCTTTTTCTTACCCACAATCACACATCTTGCCTCCCACATATCCTAACACCACTATTAATTATTAAATTTTACTTGAGTTCTAAATTCTTGTTCTATCTCTACAATTAACTGACTCCATGCTTAAATCACGTCATTTCACTTCTTGGTCATTTCCCAAAATGGAACAGAATTACATGTTACTAAGGTCTTCCTGGCTTTTAAACTCTACAGTTTTATTATTTTTTAATATAAATTTAATTTATCTATCTATCTATCTATTTATGGCTGTGTTGGGTCTTCGTTGCTGCGCGCCGGCTTTCTTTAGTTGCGGCGAGCAGGGGCTGCTCTTCATTGCCATGCGCGGACTTCTCATAGCAGTGGCTTCCGTTGTTGCAGAGCACGGGCCCCAGGTGTGCAGGCTTCAGTAGTTGTGGCACACGGGCTCTAGAGCGCAGGCTCAGTAGTTGTGGTGCATGGGCTTAGTTGCTCCATGGCATGTGGGATCTTCCCAGACCAGGGCTCAAACCCATGTCCCCTGCATTGGCAGATGGATTCTTAACCATTGCACCACCAGGGAAGTCCCTAAACTCTACAGTTTTATGATTACTTAAATTTTTTTCCATCCCAGCATTTATACCTATCATATTTTACAGATCGTATGGTATAATTTAGGCAATTATCTAAATTTGAACAATTCATTAATTAATCGTTCCACAATAATCACTGGTCAACTTTGTGCCAGGTATTCTTCTAGGTGTTAGAAATATAATAGTAAGCAAAATAGTTTAAAATCCCTGCCATGGTGGCACTTATAATTTAGTGGGAGGAGATACATGATAAATAAAACAAATAAGTTAATAATATAGTATGTTAGAATATGGTAAGTACAATGGAGAAAAATAAATCACGGAAGAAGTATAGAAATTGCTTATTCCCCCATGCCTATTAAGAGCAGGAATCTGTTAGGAACTAAGGCAAAAAAGACAAGCAATACCTGAGCGCCTGGCCTTGACCTATCCACCTGCGTAAACACAAATATGAGGAATTCTAGAAAAGACAAAGTACAATGGGAACACACAGGAAAAAGCCACAAAGCAGAAGGAACTGAGCTGCAAACTGGATTTTGCTCTCTTACACACACACACACACACGTAAACACACACACACAATCAAAAAGGAAAAAAATCATGTAAAAAAGAATAGGGGCCCTATATTTTAAAGCCATGTTTCGAAATTTTACAAAACCTTATTGATAACTGTTTTTTTCCCCAACATCTTTATTGGAGTATAATTGCTCTACAATGGTGTGTTAGCTTCTGCTGTATAACAAAGTGAATCGGCCATACGTATACACATATCCCCATATCCCCTCTCTCTTGCATCTCCCTCCCACCATCCCTATCCCACCTCTCTAGGAGGTCTCAAAGTACCGAGCTGATCTCCCTGTGCTATGCGGCTGCTTCCCACTAGCTATCTATTTTACATTTGGTAGTGTATATGTGTCCACGCTACTCTCTCACCTCGTCCCAGCCCACCCCTACCCTACCCGTGTTCTCAAGTCCATTCTCCATGTCTGCATCTTTATTCCTGTCCTGCCACGAGGTTCTTCACAACTTTTTTTTTTTTTAGATTCCATATATATGTGTTAGCATATGGTATTTGTTTTCCTCTTTCTGACTTACTTCACTCTGTATGACAAACTCTAGGTCCATCCACCTCACTACAAATAACTCAATTTCGTTTCTTTTATGGCTGAGTAATATTCCATTGTATCTATGTGCCACATCTTTTTTATCCATTCATCTGTCGATGGACACTTAAGTTGCTTCATGTCCTGGCTACTGTAAATAGTGCTGCAATGAACATTGTGGTACATTACTGGTTTGGAATTCTGGTTTTCTCAGGGTATATGCCCAGCACTGGGATTGCTGGGTCATATGGTAGTTCTATTTTTAGTTTTTTAAGGAACCTCCATACTGTTCTCCATAGTGGCTGTATCAATTTATGATAAATGTTTTTTAAAGATATGGAAAATAGAGACACAGACTATTTTCCTATTTGGGAAATTGTTAAGATACAAAGTGTACAACAAATGCTAAAGGAACTTCTCTAGGCAGGAAACATAAGAGAATGAAAAGACCTACAAAAACAAACCCCAAACAATTAAGAAAATGGTAATAGGAACATACATATTGATAATTACTTTAAATGTAAATGGATTAAATGCTCCAACCAAAAGACACAGACTGGCTGAATGGATACAACAACAAGACCCATTATATATGCTGTCAACAACAGACCTGCTTCAGACCTAGGGACACATACTGACTGAAAGTGAGGGGATGGAATAAGATATTCCATTTCCATGCAAGTGGAAATCAAAAGAAAGCTGGAGTAGCGATTCTCTTATGAGACAAAATAAACTTTAAAATAAAGATTATTACAAGAGACAAAGAAGGACACTACATAAAGATCAAGGGATTAATCCAAGAAGATATAACAATTGTAAATATATATGCACCCAACACTGGAGCACCTCAATACATAAAGCAAATGCTAACAGCCATAAAAGGGGAAATCAACAGTAACACAATAATAGTAGGGAACTTTAACACCCCACTTTCAGCAATGGACAGATCATCCAAAATGAAAATAAATGAGGACACAGAAGCTTTAAATGATACATTAAACAAGAGGGACTTAACTGATATTTACAGGACATTCCATCCAAAAACAACAGAATATGCTTTCTTCTCAACTGCTCATGAAACAATCTCAAGGATAGATCGTATCTTGGGTCACAAATCGAGCCTTGGTAAACTTAAGAACACTGAAATCATATCAACTATCTTTTCCAACCACAATGCTATGAGACTAGATATCAATTACAGGAAAAAATCTGTAAAAAATACAAACACATGGAGGCTAAACAATATGTTACTAAACAACCAAGAGATCACTGAAGAAATCAAAGAGGAATCAAAAAATACCTAGAAACAAATGACAATGAAAACACGACAACCCAAAACATATGGGATGCAGCAAAAGCAGTTCTAAGGGGGAAGTTTATAGCAATACAATCCTACCTCAAGAAACAAGAAACATCTCAAATAAACAACCTAACCTTACACCTAAGACAATTAGAGAAAGAAGAACAAAAAACCCCCAAAGTTAGCAGAAGGAAAGAAATCATAAAGATCAGATCAGAAATAAACGAAAAAGAAATGAGGGAAACGATAACAAAGGTCAATAAAACTAAAACCTGGTTCTTTTAGAAGATAAACAAAATTAATAAACCATTAGCCAGACTCATCAAGTAAAAAAGGGAGAAGACTCAAATCAATAGAATTAGAAATGAAAAAGGAGAAGTAACAACTGACACTGCAGAAATACAAAGGATCATGAGAGATTACTACAAGCAACTATATGCCAATAAAATGAACAACAAGGAAGAAATGGACCAATTCTTAGAAAAGCACAACCTTCCAAGACTGAACCAGGAAGAAATAGAAGATATAAACAGACCAATCACAAGCACTGAAATTGAAACTGTGATTAAAAATCTTCCAACAAACAAAAGCCCAGGACCAGATGGCTTCACAGGCGAAATCTATCAAACATTTAGAGAAGAGCTAATACCTAACCTTCTCAAACTCTTCTAAAACATAGAAGAGGGAGGAACACTCCCAAACTCATTCTACTCATTCTATGAGTAACAGTCCAAAATCATTGATGAATACACATGCAAAAATCCTCAACAAAATACCAGCAAACAGAATCCAACAGCACATTAAAAGGATCATACACCATGATCAAGTGGGGTTTATCCCAGGAATGCAAGGATTCTTCAATACACGTAAATCAATCAATGTTATAAACCATATTAACAAATTGAAGGAGAAAAGCCATATGATCATCTCAATAGATGCAGAAAAAGCTTTTGACAAAATTCAACACCCATTTATGATAAAAACCCTCCAGAAACTAGGCATAGAGGGTACTTACCTCAACATAATAAAGGCCATATATGACAAAACCACAGCCAACATCGTTCTCAATGGTGAAAAACTGAAAGCATTTCCTCTAAGATCAGGAACATGACAATGCTGCCCACTATTATTCAACATAGTTTTGGAAGTTTTAGCCACAGCAATCAGAGACAAAAAAAGAAATAAAAGGAATCCAAATCGGAAAAGAAGAAGTAAAACTGTCGCTGTTTGCAGATGACATGATACTATACATAGAGAATCCTAAAGATGCTACCAGAAAACTACTAGAGCAAATCAATGAATTTGATAAAGTAGCAGGATACAAAATTAATGCACAGAAATCTCTTCATTCCTATACACTAAAAACGAAAGATCAGAAAGAGAAATTAAGGAAACACTCTCATTTACCACTGCAACAAAAAGAATAAAATACCTAGGAATAAACATGCCTAAGGAGACAAAAGATCTGTATGCAGAAAACTATAAGACACTGATGAAAGAAATCTTAGATGATACAAACAGATGCAGAGATATACCATGTTCTCGGATTGGAAGAATCAATATTGTGAAAATAACTATACTACCCAAAGCAAACAACAGATTCAATGCAATCCCTATCAAATTTCCAATGGCATTTTTCACAGAACTAGAACAAAACATTTCACAATTTGTATTGAAACACAAAAGACCCCGAATAGCCAAAGCCATCTTGAAAATGAAAAACTATACTACAAAGCTACAGTAATCAAGACAGTAGGGTACTAGCACAAAAACAGAAATATAGATCAATGGAAGAGGATAGAAAGCCCAGAGATAAACCCATGCACATATGGTCACCTTATCTTTGATAAAGGAGGCAAGAATATACAATGAAGAAAAGACAGCCTCTTCAGTAAGTGGTGCTGGGAAAACTGGACAGCTCCATGTAAAAGAATGAAATTAGAACACTCCACAACACCACACACAAAAATAAACTCAAAATGGATTAAAGACCTAAATGTAAGGCCAGAAACTATAAAACTCTTAGAGGAAAACATAGGCAGAACACTGTATGACATAAATCACAGCAAGGTCCTTTTTGGCCCACCTCCTAGAGAAAGGGAAATAAAAATAAACAAATGAGGGGCTTCCCTGGTGGCGCAGTGGTTGAGAGTCCGCCTGCCGATGCAGGGGACACGGGTTCGTGCCCCGGTCTGGGAGGATCCCACATGCCGCGGAGCGGCTGGGCCCGTGAGCCATGGCCGCTGAGCCTGCGCGTCCGGAGCCTGTCCTCCGCAACGGGAGAGGCCACAACAGTGAGAGGCCCGCGTAACACATAAAAAAAAAAATAAATAAATAAACAAATGGGACCTAATGGAACTTAAAAGCTCTTGCACAGCAAAGGAAACCATAAACAAGACGAAAAGACAACCCTCAGAATGGGAGAAAATATTTGCAAATGAAGCAACTGACAAAGGATTAATCTCCAAAATATACAAGCAGCTCATGCAGCTCAATATCAAAAAAAACTCAACCCAATCCAAAAATGAGCAGAAGACCTAAATAGACATTTCTCCAAAGAAGATATACAGATTGCCAACAAACACATGAAAGGATGTTCAACATCACTAATCATTAGAGAAATGCAAATCAAAACCACAATGAGATTATCACCTCACACCAATCAGAACGGCCATCATCAAAAAGTCTACAAACAATAAATGCTGGAGAGGGTGTGGAGAAATGAGAACCCTCTTGCACTGTTGGTGGGAATGTAAACTGATACAGCCACTAGGGAGAACAGTATGGAGGTTCCTTAAAAAACTAAAAATAGAACTACGATACAACCCAGCAATCCCACTACTGGGCATATACCCTGAGAAAACCATAATTCAAAGAGTCATGTACCACAGTGTTCATTGCTGCTCTATTTACAATAGCCAGGACATGGAAGCAACCTAAGTGTCCATTGACAGATGAATGGATAAAGAAGATGTGGCACATATATACAATGGAATATTACTCAGCCATAAAAGAAACAAAATTGAGTTATTTGTAGTGAGGTTGATGTACCTAGCGTCTGTCATACAGAGTGAAGTAAGTCAGAAAGAGAAAAACAAATACCATATGCTAACACATATATATGGAATCTAGAAAAAAAAAAAAAAACCAAAAATGGTTATGAAGAACCTAGAGGCAGGACCAGAATATAGATGCAGATGTAGAGAATGGACTTGAGGACACGGGAAGAGGGAAGGGTAAGCTGGGACGAAGTGAGAGAGTGGCATGGACATATATACACTACCAAATGTAAAATAGATAGCTAGTGGGAAGCAGCCGCATAGCACAGGAAGATCAGCTTGGTGCTTTGTGACCACCTAGAGGGGTGGGATAGGGAGGGTGGCAGGGAGACGCAAGAGGGAGGCGATATGGGGATATATGTATATGTATAGCTGATTCACTTTGTTATAAAGTAGAAACACACTATTGTAAAGCAATTATACTCCAATAAAGATGTTTTAAAAAAATACCATATGCTAACACATATATATGGAATCTAAAAAAAAAAAAAAAATGGTTCTGAAGAACCTAGGGGCAGGACAGGAATAAAGACGCAAACACGGAGAGTGGACTTGAGGACACGGGGAGGGGAAGGTGTAGGCTGGGACGAGGTGAGAGAGTGGCATGGACATATATACACTACCAAATGCAGAATGGATGGCTGGGGGGAAGCAGCCACATAGCACAGGGAGATCAGCTTGGTGCTTTGTGTCCCCCTAGAGCGGTGGGATTGGGAGGGTGGGAAGGAGACACAAGAAGGAGGGAGTATGGGGATATGTGTATATGTATGGCTGATTCACTTTGTTATACAGCAGAAGCTAATGTACCATTGTAGAGAAATACACTCCAATAAAGATGTTGGAAAAAAAAAAAAGATAAAAAGTGATCTGAAAGTTATAGGCTTAATACAAGTCAAATAAAAACCAAAGTGTGTTTTAGAAACATAATCATATAAGAAAAGAGTAAATAAAAAGAGTAAAAAAATAAGAGTAAATCTGTAAGAAAAAACAAGGAAGTTTTGAAAAAGAAGAGTAATGAGGGTAGATATATCCTAATGATTATGAAAGCAGTTGTTGATATGCTTTTCCCATTTGCATTTCGTTCTACTTACTTCCCTACTATTCTATGAGTAGCATCCATTTCCTTGGAGAAGTTTAAATATAAAAGAGAAATATTTAATGCTCATCTTCTGAATTAAAGAAAGGATTTTGCAGCAAGATTAAGTCTTAAAAGTCTGGTTTTCCCAAAGAAGGAAAAAATTTTTAACACTAATATTTTCTGACCAAGCCTGAAAGACTCAGAGTACAGTTTCTTCCACTTTGTAGAGCAGATATCCCTTCTGCTCATGACAGCTAGAACATAATGCCTAGAAGGAGGATAAAACCTAGAGACTGTAAATTAAAGCCTCAAATTCCTGATTCTGGCCAAAGGACTGCGGGATAAAGAAGTAGAACAGAGACAGGAGAAGCAAGTGATCAGCCCAGTACTCCCATTACCCTCTCCAGCTGGAGGCTGCAAAAGGAAAGGAATGTTTGAAGGAGTGGGGAAATCTGGGAGTTAGAATGGATTTTGCTCTGCTTCCTGTTGAGAAAGTGCGAAGTCACTGCCTTCCAGTAACATCCTGCACGGCCCCAACTGCCCTGCCCTCCAACCAAACTTTTACCTCCCCTCATGCACATCTAGCACAAGCTGGAGAGAGCCACATCAAAGCATAGGCACAGAAGCACAATCAGATTGAGGAAGGTGTGAGATCGGCTCTGGGGTCTCCCTTTTCTCCCCTGTGCCATGGAAGGCTCTGGGAAATTCCTGGGTGCTGTAAAGTAGCTCAGGAAAGGTAACTTAAGATGCTGGATGTTGAGTTTGCCAGAAGAGGTCATTGTCATAGGGGCAAAGTAGCTCCATAGCAGAGGCCTGGAAAAGAGACCACCTGGCTAGCAAGTCAATGGGAATCCCTAGCCAGACATTAGGTTACCTGTGACACCTGGGAAGATGGCAATACATCCTGGGAACCAAGAAAACAGATCTCAAGTAACATCAGTTGTAAACTTCAGCTTCAGATATCTGAAGAATACCCAAGGACAAAAGCACCACAGTAGTCACAATTCCAGGGAATAGCCTGACCAGTTACTTTAAAGGAGAGACCAGTGAGAAACAGAGAAGATAGCACATGGATTGAGGGTTCTGGTATCCTTCCATGATTACAAGGTCACACAAGCACCCATAAGTCTGGATTCCATTGTGGGAAGGCATGAGAGAAGAGATAATACTTGAATGACTAGTATCCAAACAGAGACTGAAATATCCAAAGAGATCAATTTAAATTACTACATAAGACTTAGTTTACCAGCTTGGAGTAAGACTGGTACTCTTCCTCCAGTTACCCAGTTCCCAGAGTTCATCAAAAGGAAGAGATGACTTATAGAAAAATAAAGAAGCTATATTTTCTTTGCACACCTAAGTGAGTATGAGTAAACTGTGATCCTGCTACAGATTTTATGATGTTTATTTTATGTGAGAATTCAAAAGAAATACTTCTTGGCATAATAGAAATCAACATCGCTTTAAAAGTAACAATGGACTTCCAGTTCAAGATGGCAGACTGAGCGTCTATCTCTTCTCCTTCTTAAACACCTCATGTCAGGCCACAGAACAAATGAGTGAAAAATCACCAAAGATGACCAGTACAACTCTGATGATAAAGAGTAAATGCTGGCCACAGCACTTACTGTGGGTTTAAAGTCTCTGTCAGAGGGCTTATAGTGTGAACTTTGAGTTGAAGATAATAGCAGGTTAAGGACAATCTCAATAGACTGTGATCGAGGGAAGATAACTCAGAAGTAATCAGAACTCTCCCTGCAGATAAATTCCTTCCCTACAGCAGAAGTTGAAGGAGGGACAGGGACAAGCTTGTTAGCCTTGTCTTTGCAAATGCAAAGAAAAGGGGTGGGGTGGGGAGGAATCCACATCCCATTTACCACAGCAAGTAGGAAACCAACTGGCAGAGTCCTGTGGTCAGCAATGATATTCAGTGGAAAACAATGCTTTGTAAGGGAGAACACTGACCTGTACCAAATTACACCAGTTACCAAGATGTTACCAGCATCAGAATCATTTAAACTGTTTAAGTGCATACTGAATCATACTGGTGCACCCCAGACATACTGAATCAGATTTTTTTGTGAGTGAAGCTAGGAATCTGCATTTAAACTGGGTCCCCAAGGGACTGTTACATGTATTCAAGTTGGGCAACCACTGATTTAGACCTTCATTTAAAAATTCTATAAAGAAGAAAAGCCAAGAATCACCAGCTACTTAATAAAAACTAAGAGGCACTAAGGTGAAAAAGCACAGGCACCATGACCCACAGAAGAGAGAGTAAAGCAAAAAAAAAGAAATAAGATGTTTAACTTATATTGGTATCTTCAGAGAGATTCAAGAGGTCAATATAGGGGCTTCCCTGGTGGCACAGTGGTTAAGAATCCACCTGCCAATGCAGGGGACATGGGTTCGAGCCCTGGTCCGGGAAGATCCCACATGCCGCAGAGCAACTATGCCCATGCGCCACAACTACCGAGCCTGCGCTCTAGAGCCTGCAAGCCAGAACTACTGAGCCCGCGTGCCACAACTACTGAAGCCCGCGTGCCTAGAGCCTGTGCTCCGCAACAAGAGAAGCCACCGCAATGAGAAGCCCGCACACCACAACGAAGAGTAGCCCCCAATCACTGCAACTAGAGAAAGCCCACGTGCAGCAATGAAGACCCAACACAGCCAAAAATAAATAAACTTATTTTTTTAAAAAAGAGGCCAATATATCCATAAAATAAAAAAACGCTGTTCATAAAATATAGTAACCAACAAAAAAGAATTTTTAGAAAATAAAAATAATTTTCAAAATGAAATAACGTGACTTTCAGTGACAGCCAATATGGTAAGCCCATTACATCTCTCCCACCCATTACAACTAGTAAAAACTCTGGAGAGAATCCTAAAAGCAACTACCTGAGAACTCTGAAAAATAAACAATGGCAGGTGCACTGGGGAGGGAAGTCAAAACTTGAAGAATAAGCAATAGGGCAGTGAGTTTACTCTATTTTAAAAACCCTTTCTTTGTTTACCACTTTAACATGAGGGTGGGTAGAGTCCCAGAATTACGCAGCAGAGGCACATAGCAAAAACTCCAAGAGAAAGCCCCTGTTTCTCACTGGAGTAAAAGGGTCATCTGCAAGCTGGAAAGTGTATAAGTTTGGGGGTGAGGTTTCCAGTTCCTTCTCTTTTCTTTCTCTTCTGACCCACTCTGAAGACAGTCCAAGTTATAAAGCTATACTACTGAGGCAGGAAACCTAAAAGCTTAAGAGAAAACTGGCCCCAACCTCCTAAGGAACTAGAAAAAGGAGCCATCGTTGTATGAAGAGTATTGGAGCGGGGGAACTCCTCACTTCTCCTTTTTTTCCCCCTAACCTTTCAACCCAGGAGGGCCTCAATGGGGTATAACTGTGCAACAGTGAGGTGCGGGGGGAGAGGGTAGCACCAAGACTCTGAGAGAAAGCAACTTCAGCTTTCTAATGAGAAGGCCAGGAAAAGACCCCTGGGAGCCAGAGAACATAAGCAAAGTCCCCAAGAGTACAGAGACAGAGAAGATTCCACAAGGTGCATACGTATAGATAATAAAGAGGTATCATTTTTTCCCCCAAATGAATCTTTAACCCAATGCAATTCTAATCAAAATCCTTCATATTCTTATTGTTTTAACTTGATGAATATATTCTAAAGTAAGTCTGTAAGAATTACTACCAAAAAAAAGAGCAAGACAAACATTTTTGGAAGTCTAGTGAGAGAAAACTTAAAAGTTACATTAAATAATATAACATTAAAAGAGTATGGGGGGCTTCCCTGGTGGCGCAGTGATTGACAGTCCACCTGCCGATGCAGGGGACACGGGTTCGTGCCCTGGTTCGGGAAGATCCCACGTGCCGCGGAGCGGCTGGGCCCGTGAGCCATGACCGCTGGGCCTGCGAGTCCGGAGCCTGTGCTCCGCAACGGGAGAGGCCACAGCAGTGAGAGGCCCACGTACCGCAAAAAAAAAAAAAAAAAAAAGAGTATGATAGGGCTTCCCTGGTGGCACGGTGGTTAAGAATCCACCTGCCAATGCAGGGGACACGAGTCTGAGACCTCATCCGGGAAGATCCCACATGCCGTGGAGCAACTAAGCTCGTGCGCCACAACTACTGAGGCTGTGCTCTAGAGCCCACGTGCCACAACTACTGAAGACCGTGTGCCTAGAGCCCGTGCTCAGCAACAAGAGAAGCCACTGCAATGAGAAGCCCGTGCACCGCAACAAAGAGTAGCCCCCGCTCGCCGCAACTAGAGAAAGACCCAACGCAGCCAAAAATAAATAAAATAAATTTATGTAAAAAAAAAAGAGTATAAATACATAGCAATATAAAAAGAGATCAAAAGAACATTATATAGACAGACAAATACACGTATATATGGGAATCTTATATATGATAAAGGTAGACTTCAAACAGTGGGCAAGAAAAGAAACATTCAATAAATGCAATCAGAAAGAATTAACTAATTTAAGAGAAAAAAGTTAGATTTCTACATAACATAATTATAAAAATTCTGAAAGATTAAACAAAAAATATTTATGCAGATGGCCAACAGGTGTATGAAAAGAAGCTCAATATTGCTAATTATTATAGAACTGCAAATTAAAACTACAATGAGGTATCACCTCACACCAGTCAGAATGGCCACCATTAAACATTAAAAAGTCTACAAATAACAAATGTTGGAGAGGGTGTGGAGAAAAGGGAACCCTCCTACACTTTTGGTGGGAATGTAAACTGGTGCAGCAACTATAGAGAACAGTATGGGGGTTCCTTAAAAAACTAAAAATAGAGTTACCATATGATCCTGCAATCCCACTCCTGGACAAAACTCTAATTCAAAAAGATACATGCACCCCAGTGTTCACTGCAGCACTGTTTACAATGGCCAAGACCTGAAAGCAACCTAAATGCCCATCAATGGAGGAATGGATAAAGAAGATGTGGTACATATATACAATGGAATACTAAAAGAAGATGTGGTACATATACACAATGGAATACTACTCAGCCATAAAAAAGAACAAAATAATGCCATTTGCAGCAACATGGATGAACCCAGAGATCATACTAAGTGAAGTAAGTCAGAGAAAGACAAATACCATATGATATCACTTATATGTGGAATCTAAAAAAATGATATAAATGAACTTATTTACAAAACAGAAACAGACTCAGACATACAAAACAAACGGTTACTAGAGGGTATAGCAGGTTGGGGGGGGTAAACTAGAAGTTTGGGATTAACAGATATATACTACTATATAGAAAATAGATGAGGACCTACTGTATAGCACAGGGAACTATACTCAATGTCTTGTAATAACTTATAGTAGAAAAGAATCTGGAAAAGTATATATATATATATATATATCTGAATATAACTGAATATATATATAACTGAATCACTTTGCTGTACACCTGAAGCTAACACAACACTGTAAATTAACTATACTTCAATTTAAAAAATGGTTAAAAAAATGTTTAAATGATAGAAGACCAACAGCCAATAAACATATGACAAAAAGAAGTCAAATAATTGCAACTTAAATGACATTCCTTTTCTTTTCTTTTAGATTCCCATTATGTTTTTAAAATTTTAAAAAGTCTAAGTATATGTGTGTGTCTGCATTCACTTAAGTGTGTCAAATCTTTGGATTTTTCTACACTGAAAAAAGAAAAGAGAAAAAATTAGAAGAAATCTGAATACATACTTATCTTCTAAACTTCTATACATAAGAAAGAAAACATATAAAATTAAAAGGCAAATAAAAAGGGTAAAAGTATTTGTTTTGACACTAAGTATCAAGAACCTTAGAAAATGTTGATGCCTCCCTGAGAAACTGTCACAATTGAGGAAAGTCTTCAATTCTAGACTCATGTTTGACAGCTACATGACCAGATAAATCACACACCACTTTGAGCAGCAGTTTCTTCATTGTTAAATATGAATACAAGCCACGAATTCTCAGGGTCATTGTGATATTTAAAAGAGCAACAAAGCATGTAAAAAAGTCAAAAAACTATAGAGGAGATGGTTGACCCAAGGCCTGTGAACTCTGGGGGACTTCAGAAGGTCCTCGAACTCTCTGAACATCTGTGAATGTTTGTGAAAAGTGACTACAGCTTTAAGTAAACTCTCCAAGGGGCTCCTGATCCAAAAGAAAACTGAAAAGCACTACAAGCAAAGAGCAAAATCAAAGTGAAGATATTCTTTCCGCTTGATGCGTCCAGCTTCATGTCTGGCACATATAGGCCGAAATCAGGAATTCACTATAAAAATCCAAGTAGTATTTAAGAGGATATTAAACTTACCCCATTTATTTCAAAACCCCTCAGAACAGTACTTAGTGATTTCTTAGCATATTATTTCAACCTCTGACGTAGTTGTAAAGAGAGCCTGAAATCAGGAAAACAGTATTACAGTCAGTCATAGCTATTTGGATCAATCACATGAAATTAATGCAATCCACTCTAGAAAATGAGAGTAAGGGTAGGGGTGAGGGTGGTGGCAGTAAATAAATTTAATATATTTAAAGTAGTATTCTAAATTCATTAAGATATTCATAATTAATACATAAGCTACCTTGGGACATTCTCTTGAAGCAAACAAAAACTAGAGGTTTTATGTATATATTTTTAATAAAATGGGATATAGAAAATTATTGCTCTTTCTGAAAAATAATTAAGACTAAAAGATTAATTCTAAAACTTCTACTTCTAGATGGTGAGCCATACTTTCATTTAAAAAAAAATTTAAAGCCCTATAAGTGAGGCACACTGATAAAATTCTACCCAGTCAAGCATATGGCAAGCAGACTAAAAGGTAATATTAATTAAAATGAAAACTAAATAATTAAGAATTTAAAGTACTTGAGGACTTCCACTTCCGGAAAGGTGGAATAGATATATTTTTCCCTATTCTTCTCACTAAGTAAAACTAAAAGTCCTGGACAACATATATAACAAATATAAGACGACTCTAGGGCTTCCCTGGTGGTGCAGTGGTTGAGAGTCCGCCTGCCGATGCGGGGGACGCGGGTTCGTGCCCTAGTCTGGGAGGATCCCACATGCCGCGGAGCGGCTGGGTCCGTGAGCCATGGCCGCTGAGCCTGCGTGTGCTGAGGCTGTGCTCCGCAATGGGAGAGGCCACAACAGTGAGAAGCCCGCGTACCGAAAAAAAAAAAAGAAGACTCTAAAGGAGAAATGAAAGCAGATCAGGCAGAAATCACCAGATCAAAGGAAAACAACATAGTGGTGAGTTCTATGGGTTTTCTTCTGTGCCCTATATATTCTAGACTTGGAGTTAAAGAAGCTGGCAACCTAGAAATACCAATAGGCCCAGACCCTCCAAAAAACCAAACAAACAAAACAAATTCCTGTTCTCCCAGCCAATAGATCAGGAAAGAAACAATCCAGACAAAAAGCTGTTATACCCAGACAAACACTATAAAACAAAACAAAACAGAACTGTGGCGCCAGCATCACCAGCAAAGGTCAAGTGGAGAGCCTAGACTTCCACCTCTGCCAAACTGTAACAAGGTACCCCATACTCCACACCACAGTGGTGTCAGAGAAGGCCATTTGGGAGTTGGTCCCTACCAGGTGATAATGAGACCTCCTTCCGCTTGGTGTCAGTGAAGACCACATGGAAAGCTTAGATGTCCAACTGGCAGTTAAAAGGTGTACTTCCCCCTTCCTGGTGTAGGCTGGTGTCAGAAGAGGCCTAGTGGAGTCAGGCCTTTCACCACTGCCCAACAGTAAAAAGGCCCTCCCCTCCCCCTCAGTACAGGTGTACACTGAGGCACACCTGCCTTCCCAGCCAAGGAAAAGTCAGTGGAGGCCAGAACTCCCATCGCTGACAAGCAGTAATGAGGAATCTCCCACCAACTTGAGAGTCAACAGAGGCAGAGTGAGGAACTTGGACTTCTATACCCTCTGGGCAGTAATGTGACAGAGCACTCCCCTCTTTCCCATGTTGGAACAGTGCCAGAAGAAGCCAACTACATCAGAATGTGTAAATATGATCCTGAGTCGCAGAACATAATATCCAAAATGTCCAGGTATCAAATAAAATCACTCATCATAACAAGAACTCTCATAACACTCATTGTAACAAGAAATATGTCAAACTGAATGAAAACAGACAATCCACAGAAGCCAATACCAAGATGAGGAAGATGGTAAGATTATCTGATGAAGACTTTTTTTTTAGTGTTAAGTAATATTTACTGAACATATATTATGTGCTTAGCTAATGCTATAAACATATTATACATATTAACTCTACCCTTACCATAATCCTGTGAAGCAGTTACTGTCACTAATTACTGTTATTAATCCCATTTTACACATGTGAAAAGTGAGGTACATAGAGATTAAATTACAGATAAAAACCCCAGAGGTTGCCCGGATTCATAAAGTTATTGAGAGGTAGATCCTGGCTTAGAACCCTGATGGCACCCCTCCTGACATAATGTTTGAAGTGGCCATTATAAAAATGTCTCAAAGAGCAGTCATGCACATGCTTGAAACAAATAAACAAAAAGATAGGGAGTCTCAACAAAGAAAAAATACACCAAAAAGAAAAGACTTCAGAACTGAAAAAATATAAAAACTGAAACAAAAGACTCAACAGATGAGAACTACAGTAGAATGGAGAGGACAGAGGGAAGAATCACTGAACTGGAAGACAGAAGAATAGAAACTACCCAATCTGAACAACAGAGAGAAAAAACTGAAAACAAATAAACAGAGCCTTGGGGTCCTGTGGGACTACAACAAAAGACTTACCTTCCAGGACTTCCCCGGTGCAGTGGTTAAGAATCAGCCTCCCAAGGCAGGGGACGCAGGTTCAAGCCCTGGTCTGGGAAGATCCCACATGCTGTGGAGCAACTAAGCCCATGCACCACAGCTACTGAGCCTGCGCTCTAGAGCCCACGCGCCTAAAGCACGCGCCTAAAGCCTGTGCTCCACAAGAGAAGCCACCGCAATGAGAAGCCTGTGCACCGCAACAAAGAACAGCCCTTGCTCACCACAACTACAGAAAGCCCGCATGCAGCAATGAAGACCCAAAGCAGCCAAAAAATAATTAATTAATTTTTTTAAAAAAAAATAATTTTTTTAAACTCTTAAAAAAAAAAATTTATCTTCCATGTCATCTGAGTCCCAAAAAGAGAGAAGAAAGAGAGTAAGACTGAAAAAGTCCTCTAAGAAACAAAAACTTGTAACTTCTCAAGCTTGGCAAAACACACAAACTTACAGACTCCAGAAGCTAAGTGAATCCTACACAGCATAAGCCCAAAGCAATCCATATCAAGACAGGTCACAGTTAAACTTCTGAAAACTGAAGACAAAGAAAATGTAATGAAAACGGCGAGAGAGAAATGATGCTTTAACTATAGGGGAAAAACAAATCAAATGATAGATTTCTTGTCTGAAACAAAAGAGAGGGGAAGGAAGTGGCACTGAAGTCCACATCTGATCATGTGTTTCTATATCTGTTTCTCTCTTGTTCATGACTCTTGGCATGCCTGGACTCTGGAGATTGAATGTCAGGTATTGCATAACAAAAACTGTAGAGGCTGTGACTGATATTATCTTTTTCAATAGAAGATTTTCTTTAGTTTCTGGTAGGCAACAGGAGCTAATCCAATCAGAGATTAAGCTAATTTGAAGCCAATTTTCAATCATATTAAGACTTATCAACATGCACCCCAATGTTCATAGCAGCATTATTTACAATAGCCAAGATATGGAAGCAACCTCAGTGTCTATTAAGAGATAAATGAATAAAGATGTGGTATATGTGTATACACACACACTCACACTCACACAATGGAATACTACTCAGCCATAAAAAAGAATGAAATTTTGCCATTTGCAGCAACATGGATGAACTTAGAGGGTATTATGTTAAGTGAAATGAGTCAGACACAGGAAGACAAATACTGTATGATAACACTTATATGTGGAATCTAAAAAATAAAACAAACTAGTGAATATAACAAAAAAGAAGCAGACTCACACATATAGAGAACAAATTAGTGGTTACCAGTGGGGAGAGGGAAAGGGGAGGGGCAACACAGGGGTATGGAATTAAGAGGCACAACTATTATGTATAAAATAAGCTACAATGATATATTGTACAACACAGGGAATATAGCCAATATTTTATAATAACTATAAATGGAGTATAACCTTTAAAAATTATGAATCACTATATTGTACACCTGTGACGTAACATTATACATCAACTATACTTCAATTAAAAAAAAAAAAAAAAAGACCTGGTCTCCTTCTCTGGTTCACCCTTACTGTTAGGATACAGTTATTTAGAGATCTCAACTGAAAACCTCAGATATGTACCAGAACTCCTCTCTTTAGTACCATGAGACTGCTGAAAATTCTGCTTAGCTTCTCAACCTCTTAGTAGTCACCTTCAGCTCAACTTTTCTGCCTATTGGCTTGTGCAGTTTACTAATCTGCAGCAAATTCTGGTGGAAACATGGTTCAGGCTTTTGGTTCAATTCTCTATGCTTATATTCTCTTCACCATCTTGGTCATTCAAGCTCTAGATGCCTTGGTAACCCTGAACTCCAACAGTCTCTCCACCCCTGTAAGATGACCAAAAGGTCTCCTCAGTTTCTGTTTCTTAGCAACCACTGTATGTTCAACTCTCCTGCCTCTTCGTGGTATCATCTACAAAGTGAAAACTCCCCGAGAGATTATTTATGTGCCTTTTCCCATTGATAAAATTCAAAATTCAAAAATAAAAACTCTTGGCAAGGTAAGAACAAAAAATGAACTTCCCTTCTTTGTTAAAACCTATCAGAAACCAATGGTAAACATTATACCTATGAATAAAGTAACAGATGCATTCTCATGTATGTTAAGAACAAGTTAATAACGTGCGAAATCACATGTACTATTCAACACAGTACTGGAAGGCTTACCCAATGCAATAAATTAAGGAAAAAAATATATTAATGCTAGAAAGGAAAAGACTCCCCAAAAGTCATTATTTACATATAACGTGAATACCTATCCTTATAAAACTCAAAGGGAATATAAAACTCATAAAGACAGATCTCTATCCTTGTAGAAATTACATTCTAGATTTGGGGAGAAGGTAAGGAAGATAGGTAATAACAACAAACATAATAAATAGGTAAATTATCAAATCTGCTAGAAGGTGACAAATGCTGTGAAAATGTAAAGTAAAATAAAGGAGGGAAAGGGGAAATCAGAACTGGGAACAGACGGACTACAATTTTTTTAAAAAAATCAGAATCACTCCGTCCCAGAAGAAACAAAAATAAAAATTACCTAGGAATAAAGAATTCTGTGGAATATGATGAGTAAGATCTTCTAGTAGAAAACTAAGTTTCCAAAAGAACAAAACTTTTGAGTTTGAATGTAGAAACAGTCAATATACCTAATAAAAATAATTTTTCTCAAATTAATATATAAATCCAGATAATATCCTAGCAGAATTTTTCATGCCTCTTACGAAGTATATTAATAACGTAGAGAAAAGACATGTATATGCATATACATATATATTTAAATAACAAAGAGAATTATGAAGAACAACAAACCAGTTTTATTTATCCTACCAGATATCAAAAGTAAAAAAAAAAAGAAAGAAAAAGGAAAAAAAAAGTCAGAGGATAAAATACCTAAACATGAAAACTTAATCTCAAGTTATTGTTGTTTAATGGGTATAAAGTTGCAGTTTTGCAAGATGAAAAAGTTCTGGAGATCAGTTGCACAAGGTGAATGCACTTAATACTACTCAATTGTACACTTAAAAATGGTTAAGATGGCAATTTTTATGTTACGTGTTCTTTATAATTAAAAAAATGTAAGTGAATACTTTTATGCCTCTAGGCAAAGAAACCTTTCTCACATAAACTAAAAAGTACACATAAGTCATAAAGGAAAAGACTGATTGATCTGACTGGTATAATTTCTGAATACCAAAGGACAATATAAGCAAAATGAAAGACTAGTAAAAACCTAAGAGAAAATATTTGGCATCATAAAAACAGGAAAAAAAAAAAAAGGATGAGTAATCAAAAGACCTAATGAAATTCTACAAATCAGTAAGAAAAATGTTCAACAACCAACAGGATAAGAAACAAAGCATACTGTGAATAGGCAATTCCCGTTAGGAAAAATACAAATAACCCTAAAAAATAAAAAATAGGAAAAAAAAAACCTTACTAGTAATTAGTGAATTAAATATTAAAGACTAAGAAGACATTTTCCAAAAAATTTGAAAGCTAGACGGTAACAGTTCACATGTGTATGAAATGATACTCTCAAAAACCTAATGATAAAGGTATAGACTGAAACAACAGTTCTGGAAGACAATCTGGCAATATCTTCCAAATCAAAACTGCATGTATCGGGACTTCCCTGGCTGTCCAGTGGTTGGGACCTTGCCTTCCAGTGTAAGGGGTGCAGGTTTGATCCCTGGTTTGGGGGGCTAAGATCCTACATGCCTCGGGGCCAAAAATCCAAAACATAAAACAGAAGCAATATTGTAACAAATTCAATAAAGACTTTAAAAATGGTCCACATCAAAAAAACATCCTAAAAAAAAATTGCATGTATCATCACCCTATATATGTGCCTCCTTATAGAAAATGACAACACCTTCTATAAAACAGTCTTAACAAAAAGAAATCAAACCTGAATCACATCAAGCCTCCATACCTAACTAAAAATTTACAGAAAATGCAGAGAACAAAAAACAAGTTAAACAATGCCATGGGATTCAATAAGCAAGAGCTAGAGTATGGAAAAAATCTGCAGGGCAAACCACCCAGTCTCTTCAATCAATACTGCAAAATTTAAAAAAGAGAGACAGGGAGGGAAGGATGGGAGGAAGGAGGGAGGGAGGAAGAAAGGAAGCTGGAGACAGAGAAAGAAAGGGGAATCAGGGAGATGGAGTGAAAGAAAGAGAGAAGGGACGGGAGAAAGAGAGGGAGGGAGAAAAAGAGGAAAAATAGTTTGAAAGACTTTTTTTTAAAGGTATATCAACCAATCAAACTGTAAACCTCATCTGGATCCTAATTCAAATAAGTAAAAAAATATGGAAGAAAATGTTTCTGACATTAAAACAGTTTAAAATTTGAACACTGACTGAATATTTAATGATACTAAAGAATTATTGTTGGGCTTCCCTGGTGGCGCAGTGGTTAAGAATCCGCCTGCCAATGCAGGGGACACGGGTTCAAGCCCTGGTCTGGGAAGATCCCACATGCCACTGAGCAACTAAGCCTGTGCGCCACAACTACTGAGCCTGCGCTCTAGAGCCCGTGCTCCACAACAATAGATGCCACCACAATGAGAAGCCTGCACACCACGTCGAAGAGTAGCCCCCACTCTCTACAACTAGAGAAAGCCCACGCGCAGCAAAGAAGATCCAACACAGCCAATAAGTAAATAATTAAATAAATAAATAAATTTTTTAAAAAGAATTATTGTTAATTTTCAAGTGTGATAATAGTGTTTTTCTCCAAAAAAAAAAAAGACCTTATATTTTCCAGAAACACATGAAATATTTGCAGATCAAATGACACGATATCTCAATTTGTTTAAAAAATGTGAGAAGGGATAAAGTGAGAGTACAGATAAAACAAGATTGATCATGGGATGATAACTGTTGAAGGCGAGTAGAAGTTCACTCTTCTATTTTGTCTACTTGAAAATTTCCCTATAAAACATTTGAAGTGCATATACCATATGGTTCAGCAATTCCACTTCTTTTTATCTTAAAGGAACTATCATGCAGGTGCATGAAAAAGTACATACAGGACACTCCTGACTCCACTATTTGTAGTTTTAAAAAATTATAAATAATCTGCAGTAAAAACCCTGAGGGCCCAAATAAAACTGGTACAGCTATCGTACAAAACACAATGCAGAAACTGAAAACAACAAAACACAGATCTAAACATGCTGGAGAGTGAAAAAATCATACTGCCAAAATATATAAATATACCCCTTACAAAAAATAATCCATACAATACTATATATTTCCTACAAATATGTGTGTATATATGTATACTTACATATATAAATCAGTGTATATATGTATGTAAGTACATAAATATAAATGGACTGAAAATATCTGAAAAGATAGACACCACGGAGAGAAGAGGAAAGAACCAGGACTGTAGAAATGCTCAAGATGGACTTTAGTTTCACCAATCTTTTTAGCATTTCAAAAAGGAGAATTACTTCTGTGGGTAAAACTTATGTTTAAAAAAAGAACATTAATTCACATTTTTGCTGTCTCTTTGCGAATCAATGAATCTTTTTTGACTTTTGTACAGAACCAGAACCAAGATATACCTCCTAGAAAATTAACTATAAAACATACCCTTCTCTAAATCAAGAACTTATAGACAAGAATGTAATCAATCTGGGAAAAAAATATTAGGTTCAACCACACAAAACTGCCAACATTCTAACATTTTTGCCTTCAAAAAATGGCAATTTCATGAGTTTGACATAATAGATTTTCGTATAGCAACACTAGCATTGCAGGAAATTCATTATATTTATATATACTCTACTCCCGAAAATTTGTATGAAAACTAAAATGTGTGAAAAGATAAAAGGGGGATACTATTAAGTTTTTCAAAAACATGTATGTCCCTAATTTCACCTAACCTGTTGTCAACAATATAATTACGTTTCCACATTTTCTTAAAAATCTGTTCTCTTACTTCACACACAATATTGGATTAATATTCTTTAATCCAATAAGCGCTGACTAAAACCAAAGATTTGTAATTTTCATCTTGGTCTTAACTAATATTCAATTTATAAGCATACTTATCATTCTCAGCTGAATTTCTTTAATCTTCTACTCATTTTTACAAAATAAGAGCAAATATAATAATATACCAAGAACTGCATAAGTAATTTTTTTTAAGATGGTAACACTTCTGAATCCAAAATATTGGATAGACACAACTAGGCAAAATCATGTTAGTTGGTAACTGAGTCTCATTTATTCACATGAAAAGCAGAGTATAATGTACAAAAATATAGGTTGTATTAAAAAAGTCAAAAGGAGTGCTTGTAATTATAATTATTCTTATCATCACAAGATCCTAATACCAAAAATAGACTTCAGGAATTGGGTTTTACCAAAATTTGTGGGAAAGATGCAAGAAATGTCTTATTTTCTATTCTTCCTCTTAGATCTTCACTCTATCTCCCATCAATGCATTCTCCACACTGAAGATCAAAGAGACTTCATAAACCTCTCTTTTAAAATGTCTTGATCAGGTCATTCCCCTGCTTAAAGTCCATTAAGTCCTACAAGGACTAAATGATGTGGTTACTCTCCATTCTTCAGTCGTACCATTTTTGCTATTTTTCCCATTGTTCTCTGTGTTCCAGGTATGCACTCTTTTTCTTTTTACTTTAGCTTCACTTTTTAAAAATTACATTTTGTAAACTATCATACAATAAAAGAAACTTTTTTGCATGTACAGTTCTATGAGTTTTAGCAATACATATAGAGTCATGTAACCACCACCACAACCACAATACAGAAAGTTCCATTACCCCAACAGAAACTTCATCCAGTTGTCACATGAATCAATAATTTATTCCTGGGCTTCCCTGGTGGCGCAGTGGTTAAGAACCCACCTGCCACTGCAGGGGACATGGGTTCGAGCCCTGGTCCAGAAGATCCCACATGCCACGGAGCAACTAAGCCCGTGCGCCACAACTACTGAGCCTGCGCTCTAGAGCCCGTGAGCCACAACTACTGAGCCTGCATGCCACAACTACTGAAGTCTGCATGCCTAGAGCCCATGCTCCACAACAACAGAAGCCACCACAATGAGAAACCCGCGCATTGCAACGAAGAGGAGCCCCCCCTCACCGCAACTAGAGAAAACCTGCGCGCAGCAACTAAGACCGAATGCAGCCAAAAATAAATAAAATAAATAAATTTAAAAAAATAATTTATTCCTTTTCGTTGCTGAATAGTAATCTACTGTATGGATGTACCATCATTTATCTATTTACCCGTCAGAAAAACATCAGGTTGTTTCTAGTTCGGGGTGATTATGAATAGAACTGCTATGAACATTTGTGTAGAGATTTTTATGTGAAATTAAGTTTTTGTCCTCTAGAGTAAGTACCCAGAGGGTGGTTGCTGGGTTATATGGTACTGTATGTTTAACTCCATAAAAAAGTACCAAACTGTTTTCCAAAGTGTAAAAGAAAAATCATTAAGGTTAACACCACCACGCCACCAGTGATAATAACGTTGATACTGTACTCCGCAATATAATGTAAAGAAAGGGGTCCTTCACCTCTTGTAGTATTCTTCCCAAAACACTATAGCCTAAGTGTAATCATCGGAAAAACATCAGACAAACCCAACTGAGGGATATTCTACAAAATACCAGACCAGTACTATTCAAAAGTGTCAGAGCTATCAAAAAGAAGGAAAGACTAACAAATTTCACCCTGTACTACCTTTGCAACTTTTCTGCAAATTCCAAATTTTCTTTTTTTAAAAGAAATGATTTTGATTTTAAAAGAAAATGATTTTTAAAAGAAATGATGATTTTGAACATCTTTTCATGTATTTATCAACCTTATATCCTCTTTGATGGAATGTCTATGTCTTTTGCCCATTTTTAAACTTAGTTATTTGTTTCTTTACTCTTGAGTTTTGAGAGTTCTTTATATATTCTTAACATAAGTCCTGTATTGGATATGTGGTAGTCAAACATTTACTCCCACTTTGTAGCTTGTATTTTTATTTTCTTAACAGTGTCTTTCACAGAGCAAAAAGCTTTTAATTTCTATGAAGTCCAATTTATCAATTTTTTTCCTTTAGTGGATCATGCTTTTGGTGTCATATCTAAGTATTCTTTGCCTAACCTCAGGTCACAAATATTCTCCCTTATGCCTTCTTCCAAGAACTTTACAGTTTCACAGTTTACATTTAGATCTATGATGCATTTTGAATTAACTGTTATATAAAGTGTGAAGTATAAATCAAAATTCTTTTTTGCATATGAATGCAAAGCCAACACCATTTACTAAAAAGGTCACTGTTTCTCTCCTGAATTGCTTTTGCAACTTTGTCAAAAATCAACTGGCCAAAGCTCTGTCCAGCCCCTTGGATCCGTTTTCATTGCTTCCACCGTGAGGTCGCTCATCGGACCCCAGCAGCCAAAATGGTGAAGCAGATTAAGAGAAAGTATGCTTTTCAGGACGCCTTGAACAATGCAGGAGAGAAACTCCTAGTAGTCGACTTCTCAGCCACATGGTGTGGGACTTGCGAAATGATCAAGCCTTTCTTTCATTCTCTCTCTGAAAAGAATTCCAACGTGGTGTTCCTCAAAGTAGATGTGGATGACTGTCAGGATGTTGCTTCAGAGTGTGAAGTCAAATGCATGGCAACCTTCCAGTTTTTTAAAAAGGAACAGAAAGTGGGTGAATTTTCTGGCACCAATAAGGAAAACCTTGAAGCCACCATTAATGAATTAACCTCATCATGTTTTCTGAAGACATGACCAGTAAACAGCCATTGGCTGTTTAAAACTTGTAATTTTTTTATTTACAAAAAGGAAAGGTCAAGTATAAACACTATATACCTAACTGCCATCTGATAAGTGACAATAAAATATTAACTCTACCCTTTTAAAAAAAAAACATCAACTGACGATATTTCTGTGGATCCTATTTCTGGACTGTCTACTCTGTTCCAATGATCTATGCATCTATCCCTTTGCCGATACCACACCATTTTTATTTCTGTACTGACATTCCTTTAGTACCTCCAATATGCTCCTTCGTTACTTCAAGAACTTCAGATATGCTGGTTCTGTCTTCCTGCACATTCTTCCGCTCTTACCTAGTAACTCCTAACTCATCTTTCAGAATTTTAGCTTAAATGTCACTTTCTCAGGAAAAACTCTGCATCATGAAAGTCAGAGAGGTTTCAGGAGAAAGCAGAAAAATATCAAGATGCATCAGTCCAATAGGGCAGCAGTCCCCAACCTTTTTGGCACCAGGGACTGGTTTTGTGGAAGACAATTTTTCCACGGATGGTGGGGGGGATGGTTCAGGCGGTAATGCGAGTGACGGGGAGCGGCAGACGAAGCTTCCCTCACTCACCTGCCCTGCCACTCACCTCCTGCTGTGCGGCCTCGTTTCTAACAGGCTGTGGACTGGTACCAGTCCACAGCCCGGAGGTTGGGGACCCCTGAAATAGGGCATCCAGTTACCAACTCAGCAAGAGTTAGAGACTACCAATGACTTTAAGAAGTTATTAGGATTTCCTAAGCTTTGTCACACCTCTGTGTTTATTTCTGTCATGACCAGCACCCCTTCTCTACCTCTTACTCCTTCTACCTTTCCCGTAAAGCTTAGCTGTAAAATCCTAAAAGCAAAAAAGGGGAAGTGTACTTATCATGCTGGCAAGTAAGGAGGAGCTGCTAATACGTCACTCCACTTCTGCCCTGGGTTAAGTGTTGGAGATAGAAAAGAGTCTCTATGCTGGCAAGTAAGGAGGAGCTGCTAATACGTCACTCCACTTCTGCCCTGGGTTAAGTGTTGGAGATAGAAAAGAGTCTCTAAGGAACAGAAGAAAGTGGATGAATTACCTAGGACCTAGACAAGGAGAAAACTAATCTAGGTTTAACAACAAAAAGGTATATCCCCCAATAAAAAAGCTAAGACAGTAATGAGGAAGACGCTGATCTTTGTATTAAGTAATTACAATTTAGAGAACTAGTTAGGAAAGGAAGGTTAAGACTTCTTTTAAAGAACCTCTTCCCTTAAAATGCCAAGTAGTTGACAGTAATGATTTCAAAATACTATAATCAGAAAAAAGAAAAGCAAAGTTAACTAATATTTTCTGAGCATTGTTATATGCCAGGGACTGAGATGGATATTTTATGTATGTGTTCTCATGTAGTCTTTATAAAAAATCTGTGAAGTAGATATTATTATTTCTACTTTATAGAGAAAGAAATTGAGTTTATACAGCTAGATTGGCTCTATTTCCTCTTTGTTCTTATTCTCGTAACTTGTTTTTATAACTATATTCATGAAAAAATAAAGCAATATACAAAAAGATCTCAAATGAGAAAAGACAATTAACAGACACCAGTACTGAGATGACAAACATGTCTGAATTATCTAACGAGGATTTTAAAGCAGCTATCAGTAAAATGAACTAAAATGCAATTACAAACACTACTGAAACAAATGGGAAAACAGAAAGTCACAGCAAAGAAACAGAAGACATAGAGAAGAATCAATGGAAATTTTAGAACTGAAAAATACAATAGCCAAAATTAAATTCAACGGATGGTCTGAACAGCAGAATGTCGATAACAGAAGAAAGAGTCGATCTTAAAGAAAGTGAACTTAAAGATCGATCAATAGAAATCATCCAGTCTGAAAAAGAGAAAAAGAATAGATTGAAAAAAATAATGGAGCCTCAGGGATCTGTGGAACAATTACGTAAGATCTAACATTCACATCATCAAAATCCCAGAAGAAGAGGAGAGAAAATGTGGGCTGAAAACTTATTTGAAGAAATAATGGATGACAGTTTTTCAAATTTGGTGAAAATCATAAACTAACAAATTCAAGAAGCTGAGCAAACTGCAAACAGGTTAAACCCAAAGAAATCCAAACATACACACATTATAATAAAGTTTCTCAAACTAAACACAAAGAAAAAAATCCTGTAAGCAGCCAGAGAAAAACAATGCATTACCTACAGGGGAATTTCTCATCAGAAAACCATGGAGGCCAGCTGTACCAATTCCAAAACAATGCATGAGTACTTCATTCCCTAATTTATTACAGTTATTCAATAAGTACAAAAAGGTTATTCACTATTGTTTCAGTTAATTACCCAGGAGGTTGAACTCTTTTCCTTACGTTTGTTTACTCTATGTAAACTCTATTTTGACCTAATGGACACGACTTTATCAATGTACTTACTGGAATCTTAGTGTTGTAAATATTTTTAAAATATTCATAGCTATTTTAGATAGGATTTAAGGTCAAATTTGTAAATATTTTCCATTTTGTTATTTTTCTTTTTAATTTTGTGCTGGTTTTTTCATATAGATGTACTTAATTTTTTAGTCAGTTTTTGAGTCTTCTTACTTTGGGTTACTATTTGCATAGTTTCACTAGTTTTCCAGTTTTTAAAAAGTTAACCATACATTTGCATACAGACAGGTTCAACACTAATTTTTCTAACTGCTACCTGATCACCTCAAAAATTAATGAAATAATTCTATCACTTGATAGACTTTATGCTTGCTATTGTATACTGAATTCCTAAATCATATTTTCTCAATTCTAAAAATGCTTTTCTTAAAATAATATTTTTAGGTTTCTGAAACTAGGAGAAGTATCAGAATTAATGTCCAAAAAAGGTACCAGTAGTTAAGCAAAAGAGTAAGTTGTGATGTATGTAACTGCTTGCCCATGTGTAAACCTATGGGAAATACCTTCCCATAGAAGGTATCTGTTTATCCAAATATCACCACAGCTGAATTTACTGCATAGTAAGCCTTTGAATTTTAAGTTAAATCTGAAAGCCTAACTGTCGCTTGAAAATGTTTTCAGAAAGCACTGAAATAAAAAGCTATTGTGATGCAAAAATTGTCTGTTGCGAGACAAGCAAGAGCAATTAAAGGCAGTAGAAATTACCCAGTCCCTCAAAATAGATCACAGAATTAGCAGAGCTGGGAGACACTGGTGTGACCAATTTACATTTTACAAAGTACTATTACCCAAGGGCTGGATATCTGTCAAAAGTTTCCAGCTGACTCAAAAAAGAAGTTATTTAATTCACAGTTTATAGAAAAACTGAAACCATGAATTTAGCCAACAAAGAAAAGCAGTTAAATTCCAAACATTTCCCATATGACTCAAAATTATACTGACAATCATAATGTATAGAAAAGCAGCAACAGGTGAGGAAAATCAGCATTTCAGTATGAAAAAGGATTAGACTCACTCTTGTATTACGATTCCAAAGAAGATGGTATAGAAACTGTATGGATAAATGTATGCTTCTGTCAATTAATTTCTAAGAAGGATTAGAAAAATAAATTTAATGTTTCTTCTTTCTTTAAAGTATATTCAATCGATAGTATATATCACAATTAATAGTCTTAGAATTGAGAAAATACACTGTGTGAATATATTTGTCTATGTCACTTATTTGCTCATTCATTTCTGGGTAAAGGGAAGCAAGAACAGAGAAGCAGGAACAAAACTAAAAATAATAATGAATAAAGATCAAACCCTTCCAAGATCCTAAAGGTTACTGTGATGCAGAAAAACACATGATGAAGTAAATACAACCCAGTGAAAAATGACAACCAGATAGATAACTTACTAGCAAATAACATAGCCAAAAAAAACCTGATAAAATTAAAGGTAATAGCAAATTGAAATAGCTGAGAAAAAGTAAGTAAAAATAGGTCTTAATTCAGTTGAAAGTAAGAGTATTAAGAACTTATTAAAACTATGTAGTACCTAACCAAGATTCAGAATACCATAATTCTTGATCAACCACCCTACCACTGCAGTAGGTTCCAGAGAATGAAAGTGAGAAGGGATGTACCAAAATTGCCTGTTTATTATTATCAAAGGGTTTGGACCATAGGCAACTAGGGACTCCTCTGCCTCAGTTACAGTTAAGCCTAACATCTGAAACACTGAGAACAAGCCAAATGATTTCCTGGCTTCTTTTATTTAGGTCCACATCTTAACCCACAGAAAAGAAGGAAAAGATAATCGAGTACTTCTACAAACAGCCATGATGGAGTAACGGGGATCTGATTAATCCTTCTGGTTATACAACCAAACTGGATAAAATAAACAACAGCTTTCAGATATTGGACAACAGTCAAAGCAGGAGTGGGATCCCTGAGAAAAGAGAAAAAAAATTAGGTGAGACCTCCAAGTGCCTCACTTTACACCCTTGAAGCAGTTTCCAGGATGCAGGGTAAAGAGGGAGGACTTCAACAGAGGCTGGCAGTCTCAGAGAGCTGAGACAGACTGACAATGTTCAGGGAAGCCAAAGCAGCCAGAATCTGGTTAAAGCGTACCAGAGAGAAGGGACCTGCAGACATAGAGCTCTGGAAACCTGTAGAGGCCTCCCCTCAAGTCTTTGACAGGTCATCTGCGAGAGGAAACTACCTAACGTTGGGGAAAGGACCAATGAAAAACAAATAGGTCAAAGAAGTCCCAAAACTCATACAAGGGTAGAGATAATTTGCATTCCCACCAAGTAGAGTGAAAAGACCTCATAATGACAGGGATAGAATAGGATAGTTATACAGGTAGTTGTAGAAGTCCAACTAAGGGACTATAGATAGAGAGGGAAACCTAGGAAACTTTGGGAGACCACTGTTAAGTTAATGATCGTTCAAGAAAGCTATTGGAATGTCGTGGAATGAAGCAGGCTTGCTTAACTATAAAGCCATAAATAAAAGCACAAGATATGCCCCAGGCCATTAGGTGGAAGAAAAATGTCACCACCCTTCTACTGACTTGAATAAGTGCTATGATAATCCTAGTTTGACCTCATAGGGTGAGACACTCTCCTGACTGATACGAAGGAGGAACTAGTGATGTAAGCCCCATGTCTACTCGAAGAAGGCAGTCTTTTCCCCTCCCCCTTTCCTTTGACTATAAAATTGTAGCCCACTTAATCCTCAGGGCAGAGCTCCCTTGCCTGCCTGCTTGCATCTCTTACAAGCGTCCAATATTAATAAATCTACTTCTTGCCTATCACTTTGCCTCTCGCGGAATTCCTTCAGCGCTAAGACATAAGGAACGTGAGTCTCAGTAAGTCCAGACACCAGGTGAGTGACTCTAATTAAAAGACCATGGGTTGGAGTCCCAAACAGAGTTTTGGTCTGGTTCAAGTCCTGGCCGCATGCGTTCAAATCCCTGCCGCATGTGTTCAAGTCCCAGTCTGAGTTACACGGTTTTAATAATACATGAAACATTAAGTAAAGTCCTCAAAAAGTAGCAACTCTAAATTAGCTCAAGGAAATAAGGATGCCCAGGACCCACCCTACCAAAGCTTCCTCAAAACAAAGTGAATCTCAAAAAGCATCAAAGTGATTTCAAAAAGTTTAACTGCATGCCGAATTTAGACCAACATTATTTAAAGGAATACAACAAAATCCAACACCCAGCAACATAAAATTCACAATGACATCCAATGAAAATTTACAAGGCATATAAACTAAAAGGAAAATATGACCTACAACCAAGAGACTAACAGATCAATAAGAACAGACACAGAACTAACAGATAGACGGAACTTAGCGGACAAAGATATTAAAAGAACTACTATATATATGCTCAACATGCTCAAGAAGGCAGAGAAAGACATGGCAATGTTTAGGTGAGAAGGGCAAGATTTTTTTCAAGCCCAAATGAAATTTCTAGAAATAAAAAACACAAGATCTGAAATGAAAAATACACTGGATGGGATTAATAGCAGATTGGACAATTAATTTGAAAACACACAATAGAAAATATCCAAAATGAAGCACAAAAAGAAAAAACAGAAAGGGAGAAAGGGAGGAAGGAAGGAAGGAGGGAGGGAGGGAGAAAGGAAAAGAAGGGGAACACCAATAATTTGTAGCAATACATCAAACTAATATACATGTAATTGGGGTCTAAAAGCTAGAGGGAAGAAGGTGATAGAAAAAAATATGTAGAGAAATAATAGGCAAATGTTTTTCAAGCCATAAACCCACAGAACAAAGAGGCTCAACAGAATACAGGAAAGATGAACAAAGAGGCTCAACAGAATACAGGAAAGATAAACAAAGAAAACCACACTTAGAAATATCATAATCAAACTGTTGAAAACCACTGATTAAGAAAAAATGTTAAAAGTTGACAGAGGTAAGGAAAAAGACTCATTATGTACAGAAAAAGACTTCTCATTGGAAACTATGCAAATGAGAAGTCAGTGTAGTGACACTGCTAAGTACTGGAAGAAAAAAAGTCAACTTAAAATTCTATATCCAGGGTTTCCCTGGTGGCGCAGTGGACAGGAATCCACCTGCCAATGCAGGGGACTCGGGTTCAAGCCCTGTTCCAGGAAGATCCCACATGCCACAGAGCAACTAAGCCCGTGCTCCACAACTGCTGAGCCTGCGCTCTAGAGCCCGAGAGCCACAACTACTGCAGCCCGCACCGCTGGAGCCCCTGCTCCGCAACAAGAGAAGCCACCGCAATGAGAAACCCACGCACCACAACGAAGAGTGGCCCCCGCTCACTGCAACTAGAGAAAGCCCATGTGCAGCAACAAAGACCCAACTCAGCATAAATAAATAAATAACTCTATATCCAGTTAAAATATATTTCCAAATGACTATGGAAATGTTTTTAGACAAAGGCTGAGAAAAATCCATTATAAGGCATGCACCTTTTTTTTTTTTTTTTTTTTTTGCGGTACGCTGGCCTCTCACTGTTGTGGCCTCTCCCATTGCGGAGCACAGCCTCCAGACACACAGGCTCAGCGGCCACGGCTCACGGGCCCAGCCCCTCCACGGCATGTGAGATCCTCCCGGACCGGGGCACGAACCCGCGTCCCCTGCATCGGCAGGCGGACTCTCAATCACTGCACCACCAGGGAAGCCCCTGCACACCTTTTTAAAGAAATGTTCTTTAGGCAGAAGGAAAAGAATATCAGATCAAAATTTGGATCTACATGAATATCAGATCAAAATGTGCATCTACACAAAGGAATGAGGAGTACTAGTAACACTAGTAAATATATTAATAGATATAAAAGACATCTTTGGAAAAGTATACTTAATCCGAAATTTAAATGGAAGCTTTATAAGTAACTAAATAAACCACGTTACAAGCAATACAGGTCCTACACTATACTTCAGGCTTTCAATTTTTACTAGCAGGAAACGCATCCATATATGAAGAGTAAGGTCAGACGTTCTCAATCTTACACCTAACCTAATTTTAGTTTACACTGCTAGACCTGTAATAGGCAGAGTGTTTTTTAATAATATAAGGAATTTCTAATTCTAAGCAATGTCCAAAATTTCTCGAAAATATTAATAGCTATTTAAATTCATTTCCATGTTCATTTTTAATTGAAGAAGGAGGTTAAAGTGATAAAAATACTTGAAAGTCACTCCATATCAAACACCATTTCAAAACCAATAAGGCATCCCTCCTTAAAACAGTAAAATGTGATTTGACTAGCATGTTAGAGCTATGACTTTTCTTGTATGAGACACTATACTCCAACTAATAATTAGTGACTACAATAACTTTTCAGGAGCCCTATCATATCATAAAATTATACTGAACTAGCAAAATCCCTAAATCCCTGGTTTTCCCAAATCCACGCTTTTGCAGCTTGTTTAAACTAGAATTCGCTTTCCTTTTCAATTCTGATTAAAAATCAGTTTCTGAACTCAAGCTTTTGGTTTCACTCCAAGATGAAGAGATGGAGGAATCCTGGCTCTCCTGTGAGTTAATTTCAAAGTACACCTTATTAAGATTCATTTTCCTCCTACAAAAAAATTTTTTTTTGGTGTTTTATTTTGCTATGCAGTTTTTTATTTGCATACGTATCTATGTAATAACAGTTTACACTTCATAGGGTTACTGGGATAGTATCTGAAAATATATATTTTTAAGTGTCTATCACATTGCCTGCTGCATAGTAAACACTACATATTAGCTATTATTATTATTATTATTACATTTTTGTTTTCTCCTATCAGCTTTCTTTTCTCTTAAATTCACTGATCCCATACTCTGTAACTGACCACTTTAGCTATGCCTCCTCATTTAAGATCATCTTCAGAACAATAAATGGTTCCAGGCCTTTACCAACTAACTGATGACAGATGTTAAACTGAGCACCTCTCAACTGTGCTTAATCTTGCATATCACCTTTTGGTTTCCATAGCATCCAGGTGTAGTTTGGAGAGTATTTCATCTTTCCACTCAAAGCTTTCATGATCAGATAGAAGAGTGAGTTTCCACCACACACATTTATTTTATTCTTCAAAAAATATGTTTTATTTCTTACCAATAAACTAGTCCATAAAAGCAAAACAGTCAAGTAACTGGTTATTCAATTTCAATAGCTGTGCCATTCAATAATTATATTGAATAATTATATTCTGTCATTTGGAAAATGGAAGAAATTCTTGTGCCTCTACAACCTTCAGTTTCCAAATAGTTTAATATAATTTCCAAAAATACCATTAAAGATATGTTAAAAGGTTGTTTCATTTTATTGCTATACAAAATAACAAGCACACGGGATGGAGGGAGGAAGGCAGTGAAAGACAGAAAAATAGCACAGCTTTCAACTAGCTACACCAAGTTTTCAGATGGTCACCTTCCACAAACTTCAGGAAAAGGTTATCTGTAATTATGAACAATCTCTTTCTCTTGAGGGTGAAACCAAAAATTGTCCTCCTTACTGAAGCGTATATGCCTCCTTTCATGAAGCTTAGCTATCTTACAACATCATAATGTATTTTGCTGCTGGCCAAAGAGAAACGTAAATATCCCATGGAGTTGGGACAAGTTACATTTTCCCCTAAATTGTTCCTACCTCACTCCCTAGTAGAGAAGTATTATTTTGGCATCCAACTCTCTCGGAAATCTTTCTCAAACTGAGAGACTATTATAAGCAAGTGCCTTACAGAGAACACAAAGATACTCATTAAACCACCACAGCACATTATCATCAGTTTTTCCCCCACGTCCCAGGCCTCGGGCTTCTTAAAGTAACTACGCCATATTCGCCTCTCCCCATTTAAAAAATTAATTAAAGAAATAAGAGCAATTTTTAAAACAAAACTGTGAAGTAGCTTTCTCTTAAACCAAAAGGCATATTTACTAGATATATGTTATGTGCTGGACAGTGTGCTAAGTGCTTCCCCTGATTTTATCTCATGGAACCCATGTAAAGTCAAATGAGAAGTAATTGTATGACAGGTGTGGGGGTCGGGGGAAGAGGATCAAAGAGTCACAGAGAAATTCAGCAAATAGGACCAATGGAATCAACAGGTAACTCAAAGTCAAACGGACCAGGAATAGGCTGCTTGCAGATCAGGAGATAAATCTAATTTTGAAAAAAAAAACTAGAAGCTGTTACTATACACTTTATTCTACTTTTTTTAATTGAAGTATAATTGATTTACAATGTTGTGTTAGTTTCAGGGGTACAGCAAAGTGATTCAGATATATATACACACATATATATATATATAATATGTATTCTGAAATACATACATTTTATATACAATAGTGTGTATCTGTTAATCCCAAACTCCTAATTTATCCCCCACCCCACCTTTCCCCTTTGGTAACCATAAGATTGTTTTCTATGTCTGTAAGTCTATTTCTGTTTTGTAAATAAGTTCATTTGTATCGTTTTTTTTTAGATTCCACATATAAGTGATATCATATTTGTCTTTGTCTGACTTACTTCACTTAGTGTGATAATCTCTAGATGCATCCCTGTTGCTGCAAATGGCATTATTTCATTCTTTTTTTATGGCTGAGTGGTAGTCCAATGTATATATGTACCACACCTTCTTTATCCATTCCTCTCTAGATAGAAATGTAGGTTGTTTCCATGTCTTGGCAACTTTAAATAGCGATACACTTTATTCTTTGGCTTCTAGCTTCATACTAAGTCAATTCTTAGTTTCTTGGTGAGTACCTTGTATTTATAAAGGAGTAAATTTGACTGGACTCTGGATTCACTAAATATTAAGACAACTTCCAAAATCAAAATTACAAATGAAAACTGGCATTTAAAAGATTAAATTCTAGCCAGTACACTAAAACAAACAAAAGAAAGGATACAAGGATTAGAGTGGAGGGGTTAAAAATAAAGCTTATAAGGAGATATAAAAACCAGAGAAGCGGGCTTCCCTGGTGGCTCAGTGGTTGAGAGTCCGCCTGCCGATGCAGGGGACACAGGTTCGTGCTCCGGTCAGGGAAGACCCCACGTGCCGCGGAGCGGCTGGGCCCGTGAGCCATGGCCGCTGGGCCTGCGTGTCCAGAGCCGGTGCTCTGCAACGGGAGAGGCCACAGCAGTGAGAGGCCTGCGTACCGCAAAAACAAACAAACAAACAGAGAAGCACAGACTCTAGGGCTAGAATGCCTGGATTCAAATCCCAGCTCTGCCACATACCAGCTACACAACGTTGGGCAAGTTAATGTCCATTTCACTGGAGCTCTTGCTTGCAAGGACCTAATGGGTTAATACGCATAGGTGCTTAAAATAGAGCCTGGTAAACAGTAAGCACTATATAGTAAAACTGTCATTTGTGTACAATATGGTTTTGTATATATATATCCCAAAAGACTCAAGAAATTATTAGAAATAAAAATTCGGCAGGTTGCTAAATACACATAGTTCAATTGTATTCTTATAAGCCAAGAAAGAGAAAATGTAAATTTCTGGACCTTTTTCTTATGGAAATTTTCAAAAAAGCTTAGAGAATAATATCAAGAATTACACCACCACCACCCCACCCTCCAACACCACAAGTGCCTAGCTTAAACAAAGATCAACTCATGGCCAATCTTGATTCATCCCCAGCCACAGCCTTCCCTCTATTCCTGATAATAAAGCAGATCCCAGACAAATCCTTGCATCCATCAACATTTCAATATGTATCTCTAAAAGATGACTCTTTTTCAATATAACTACCTGCTGTTATCTATCACACCTAAAAATTAACAATAATTTCTTAATATAAAATATCCAGTGTTCAAATTTCCCTGATTATTTTATAAATGTTTATTTATTAAAATCTGGACCCAAATTAAGTCCAAACATTGCTATTAATTTCAGTTTTCTTCCTTCTTTTCTCTTGTCTTGTTCCTCACAATTTATTTGTTAAAAAAAACCAAGTTGTGTGTCCCAAAGACTTCCCCATAGTCTAGATTCTGCTGACTGCATCTCCATGGTATCATTTCACTTGTTTCCCTGTCTTCTATGCTTCCTGTAAATTGGTAATTGGAACTACAGGCTTGATCAGATTTCGATTCAAATTCAATTTTTTTGGCAACGATACTTCACAGAAAGGATTGTGAACTTTCATTAAGAGAAACCTAATGTCCGACTGTCCCTCCTCCTATGATGTTAGCAGCCACTGATGATTTTTGCTTATGTCCTGGAATTCATTATGAAATGGTAATGTTCTATTTATCACCCCTTAACTGTAAACAGAATACTACTAACTAGAATACACCTGAGAAAAGAAACTTCCTCTCCTCAACTACTGGTCACATTCAGGTATAGTTGGTTTCTTAGCATACTCCAAAGAAAATGAATGAGTTCTTTAAAGTATCATCATGAACTCATCAGTTTAAACATATTGGATGTGATTGATTATATATTGTAGTTATACTTACTAATGCTCAAATTGTCTCATCTCTGGCCAGACAGAGCCCATTCAAGTAAGCACCTTCGTTGTTTTGCCACCCCCTATGATAGCTTCCTTGCAAGATGTTCAAGGCCCCTGCTCTGGAACCAGCTTTAGCCATAAGCTGCTTTCCATTTCAACTAGCTCCTTTCTTATTCTTTATTTCTACTAAACTAAAAATGCCTAATTCTTAATTATAAATCAACTGTGTTATATTGAATACATTCTGGATATTATGATTGAACATGGACCCAGAAATTATAGAAATATTTCCTTCTCAAGTCTACTTTCAGCATTCCATTCAATGTCCAAAAAAGAGCATATCCCACTCAAAACTGGATGTTAAATGCTTCAATTTGAGAGACTGGAGCAACAAGATTCCTAATATATTCTCTGCCGGCATTTTGGCTCTGGAAAGTATTTCTTCATGTTCTATTTCAAAATTTAGATGTGGTTTTTAAACATGTACAATAAAAATTCACTGGTTGTTTTTTCTTTGATAACCCAATAAAATCATCAAGTGTGGGGAAATGGTCAAACTCTTAGATAAGAATTATTTTGCATCATAATTCAGACTTTTATAAAATTCTTATACCTCATCCTTAACATTGAAATTCATGATACTGTGAATATGAAGTTATAAGTTCTGACTATTTGAAAAAGTAAATGTAAGTTTATGCCTCCTTGAAATCATAGAAATGGCATTATCAGTGGTAAAGAAACATTCTTCTTATTTTACTAAAAAGCAAATTAACAAACATGTAAAGCCCTGTCACCCTACACAGCTAGCATACATCGCTGTGGAAAAGCAGGATCCTGTATTTGCTGACCATTTCTTCCCAAAATCCTAAAAAGACACGCTGTTAGTGGCCAAAAATTGCTTACATCCACAATTTTTACTGGTTTTTTTCAACATTAAATCACAACCAGAAATCACATTACTAAATGCCAAACTTTTTCCTCTGGAAAAAAGCAGGATATAAATTTATATCTTGGTGCAATTTCTTTTATTCACAGACCAAGTGCACCCTCTCCTACAGCTAAAGTTGTTGGGTTTTGATCAGAGGAACCAATGCAACTTTTCCAGACAACAATGGCTTTAAAAAACCAACCAACCACCACCACCACCACCAACAACAATAAAACAAAATATCAACAAAAAAACTCTTCTGTTAGTGTGGATTTCTCAGTGATTAAACAGTAACACATCTCTATGAAGTGCTGGTATGTCCTCAGCACATCAGTGCTTTCATCCAACTGAAAAACAAAAAATTCTGCTAGCATGCACATGACAGTAATTGCTTTTCCAGATGGTAAGCCTTTGATAAGGGATTTTTGCCAAAAGCTCATTTTACTTTCTCTCCAAGCATAATATTTGTCGTTAAGTTTGAAACTGGTTTGACAAGCTTCTCAGTAGTAGTGTGAGTTGACCTGTTTTTTGCTAGGAGAAGGATAACTGTGAATGATACTTCAGTAGTGTGGTCTTCTCTATCTTTAGCAATAATGTGCATTAATCTAACACTGAAAAGCATCATTTTATATAATTTTATACACTTTTTTCATTTTTCATCAAAAGTCTAAAAAGTAACTATTAAAGAAAAGGAAACTAAGACAAATATTAATTCAATTCCTCAGGGTAGCATGAAAGTAGAAGAGCCAAAGCTTGTGCTCTTTCCATCACACCACAGAGAAAATCATGGTGGCAAGGGAATACCTATTCCCTCAATTATACCTTGTTGAAATGTTTTCAAATGTTTTTGTGAGTCCAAACAAAATATTTTTAAAAGGTACTATTTTAACTTAATGTAAACTATAATCCAAGACATCACCTTACAAATGTTCTAGGGCCGTAACTCGTACTGATTTTGTTTTGTTTTAATCCCCCTTCCCAAAAAACCAAAATCCCACTATCTCAAAATCTTAAAATCCTCTCAAAAAAATTTTAAGAAAATATTGTCAAAAAAAAAAAAAAGAGGGCTTCCCTGGTGGCGCAGTGGTTGAGAGTCCGCCTGCAGATGCAGGGGACACGCGTTCGTGCCCCGGTCCGGGAAGATCCCACGTGCTGCGGAGCAGCTAGGCCCGTGAGCCATGGCCACCGAGCCTGCGCGTCCGGAGCCTGTGTTCCGCAATGGAAGAGGCCACAGCAGTGAGAGGCCCGCGTACAGCAAAAAAAAAAAAAAAAAAGAAAGAAAATATTGTCAAAATGTATTATATAAAACTTCTGAGCACAAGTTTGTGAAATTTTTACTTCATTTTTGAAAGGGAAAATGACAAATATTAGTTTGCAAATGCGCGGGGCAATATAAGAAATTGATGAATAGAAATCCCTAATTTAAGGATTTAAGCAACCTAATTTGCTTATATGGCACTTTCACAAGTAGAACCATAGATGAGTAACAACCACAACCAATTAGTCACCAAATTCAATTGATCAGAATTTCCTACTCTCTTTTTGTTGACATCTGAATACAGAACTTAACTGTATTACTTAGAAAGGAATACTAAACTATGATTTTTATGTGCTCATTTCATAATCGCTTTTTTTTCTTTTTAATTAATTTTTTTATTTTTGGCTGCATTGGGTCTTCGTTGCTGTGCATGGGCTTTCTCTAGTTGCGGCAAGCGGGGGCTACTCTTTGCGGTAAGTGGGCTTCTCACTGCAGTGGCTCCTCTTGTTGCGGAGCACGGGCTCTAGGTGCGCGGACTTCAGTAGTTGTGGTGCAAGGGCTTAGTTGCTCTGCGGCATGTGGGATCTTCCTGGACCAGGGCTCGAACCCGTGTCCCCTGCATTGGCAGACAGATTCTTAACCAATGCACTACCAGGGAAGTCCTCAAAATTGCTTTTAAATGGTTTTCAGATGAGAGTATTTAGCCTCCCTAGCCCCAGAGTAAACATTCTGAGTGAAAGATGTCTTCAACTTCATTCATAATGAAGTTATAGAATAATTTATATCCTTCCACATATTTAGACTTATTCTTCGCACAGCCTGAACATTCAACTAATGTTGTTAAATGAAAGTAAGAAGGAAAGACAGCTTTAAAAAATAAGGGAGGGGCTTCCCTAGTGGTCTAGTGGTTAAGAATCCGTCTTGCACTGCAGGGGATGCCAGGGAACTAAGATCCCACATGCCACGGGGCAACTAAGCCTGCGTGCCACAACTAGAGAGCCTGTGTGCCGCAACTACAGAGCCCATGAGCTCTGGAGCCCACGCACCACAACTAAGAGCCTGCACGCTGCAACAAAAGATCCCGCGTGCCGCAACTAAGACCTGACACAGCCAAAAAATAAAGTACATCCAAATTTTTTTTTTTTTTTTTGCGGTACGTGGGCCTCTCACCGTTGTGGCCTCTCCCATGGCGGAGCACAGGCTCTGGACACGCAGGCTCAGCGGCCATGGCTTACGGGCCCAGCCGCTCCGCGGCATGTGGGATCTTCCCGGACTGGGGCACGAACCCGTGTCCCCTGCATCGGCAGGCGGACTCTCAACCACTGCGCCACCAGGGAAGCCCCCCAAATTTTTTAAAAAGGAAAATGATTCTGGTAATAAATCAAATTATATATTTAATATCATTACCATTTGATTCAAACTGACACCAAAAAATTTTTGAAAAGTACAATATAGCTGCCAGAGAAGTTTTAAAACTTCTCATCAAAACAACCTCTTTTTCATCTGCTATTTGATTCGAGGTAACTTTTCTTTGGCAAAAACTGCTCAATTATACCACCGCCTTCTAGAAAGTAATTCATTTATTTTAACTGAAGCAGTCTTAGGTTTTTCAATATGGATTCTTATATTTTAGAATTTACTGTTTTACATATTCTTCTTCCGAAACAGAATAAAATGAAATTTAAAATCCAAGTAATAAGTGATACATTTTTCTCAGATTTTCATCTTCTCTATAATCTAGCAAAATTAATTTACAAACCTCTATAATGTATACAGAGAACCAACCAACTCTGACTGTCCCTAAAAATAATTATCTTTCCATACTTTCTGCCTATTTGGAAAAATACAATTAACACGAAATTATTTTGTTTTTAAATAAACACCAAACTAACTGTACCCTCTTTGAAATTTATATGTATTTTAGAATAATAGAGACCACTATGTTTTCTGTTGATACTATGTTTCCTTTGATTGTTTTCAATTGTCTTATGTAGTCTTTAAAGTGGACAGCCACCCAATGATTTGGAAGTATCATTTGACTCTTTAATTACATGCCTGGTTTTTCTGATCTAAGTGAAACTAACCCGTCAGATCCCCAAGGTCCTATAGAAACAGTCTACAGGGAGTATAAGTGACATTTCTTGGTGAATAGAAAACTCTTAACAGTAAGTTTAGGAAAACAGGAAAGAGAGGTTTCCAGATCAAACTAAAGGACAATCACTAAGATCACGTAAGCACAGTTGGTTAGAGTGCTGAATTCAATTGCTCATCTCAGAGGGTCATGACATAAATAAAATAATTATTAAATTGACATTTATTTATTCCAGTTCTTCTATACTGAGTGTTAATCTGCACTCAGTGTATTTCTTTATTTTTAATGAACATTTTGATATATTTTCTTACATTTGTGTTTCTTCTTTTTTTTTTAATAAATTTATTTACTTTATTTAGTTTTGGCTGCTTTGGTTCTTGCCGTGCGCAGCTTTCTCTAGTTGCGGCGCGCGGACTTCTCATTGCAGTGGCTTCTCTTGTTGCGGAGCATGGGCTCTAGGCGCGTGGGCTTCAGTAGCTGTGGCACGCGGGCTCATAGCTGTGGCTGGCGGGCTCTAAAATGGAGGCTCAGTGGTTGTGGCTCACGGGCTTAGTTGCTCTGCGGCATGTGGGATCTTCCTGGACCAGGGCTCGAACCCATGTCCGCTGCACTGGCAGGTGGATTCTTAACCACTGTGCCACCAGGGAAGTCCATTATATTTCTTATAATTGACATGCTTTCCTAATTATAAGGATGACCTCCCTTTAAAATCTGAATCTCTTCTCAGATTTGGAGGAACGTGTGTGTGTGTGTGGGGGGGTGGCCTCTTCCCCAAAAGCTAACCATTCTAACATAAAAACTTTTAAACTTATGAAATCTATATAGATAGAAATCAGCATTATAAAATGACTGCCAAGGAGTCAAATTAAAGTAAAACTGTACCTCGAATACCTTAGAATAAGTAGAAGTTCTAAATGTCGGTGTCTTCATTTGGAAGCAAAAATTCTTACTGCCTGATCTTGCCTGATGGTCCTTGATTTTTATCATCAGAGTCGGTTCCAGTTACATCCCATTAGATCTAAAGTAGGAGAAAAGAGACATTTGTTCTACTGAATACATTAGATTTTAGATACTGTGACACATCATTGTTTCCCTGTAAGCATACAAAGATTCTTATACAGATGCTTTCGTTGTTCAAGAAATTCTAATTCCCATTCTTGTCCCTACCACAGATTTTAAAAACTGAAATTAAAGAATAAAGGTTAAGTAAGTAAACAAATATAAAGTTGATAAGCAGTAATTAGTTACTAGCTTTAAAAAGGTTCTGATCCCCAAAGGAGGTATGCAGCAAATTGGGCTTTGCATTGGTAATTCAAGGAGGCAAGAGACCTAAGCTACTGACTCACTCATCAGAGTTGCTGAAGTCACCCCAGCAGCAGTGGCCTCAGTACCCAGTTTCAGGTAAAATGGAACAGTAGGAGGAAACAGGATTTCCAGCAGAAGATACCTCTATGATAAAGAAGCACCCAATATGATGGCTATCATTCATTCCTGGGTCCTTGGCAGTAGGATGTAACAAATTGTGGACTTTCCTAAATTAATGGTAGTGCTGTATCTTCCCATTCTACCTCAAAGCTAACTCCAAACAGTGGGACTGTGCAGACATCAGAGAATGCTTAAGAAATGTGAGCCCTACTGGCTTTTCGTTATTTAAAGCCTAACTGTTTTAGGTTTTACCACCCAGAGTTAAGTTTTCACTAATATTCCCTTTAGATTACAAAGACACAGTGGATCAGGCTCCAGAGACAATCATTACACCACAGGTCAATTCAGGAATCTTGCTAGTTACTTCTACCTGTGGCTCCCACCCCTGTCACCCTTGGGCTTTATTCTAAACATAAACCATTGTGACTACCTTTTCTCTTGTCTTCATGCCCACAGTGTTCTCTTTGCTGTCTCAGTCACCGCATGCGTTCCCCAACTGCCGCCCTTCCTTCCAACCTTTTACACAGGGACCTCTGGAAACCCCTTTTACATAGTAAAACAAAAGACCTCTACATCCTCAACCTTATCACTGAACACTACTTTCAACCACTGGGCTAAATCTGGCTCTTGAAAAGAACCCTCTAGAGTGAAGACTAAGGCCATAGGAATCAACCTTGTCCACAGTAACATTTCCAGACCCTACCTCACAAGCAGTCCCATCCCTTCCCTCATGGTCATGCCATCTGGCTGTCCTACCCTCTTCTTGACTTTGTCGTTCAATATTCCACTCTATCTTTTCTAACCGGGGTCCAGTCTCAATCCCTTAGATGCACTCTACCTACACTCATCTTTCCAGTTCTGTGTTATCACCAATCTCAAAATCTTGGTTGTCACCCAAGCTATCAGTCCACCAAGTACGTTATTTTCTTTCTTCCACTTCACCACTCTCAAATTCCTAATCCTGGGTCAATTCAATCACATGCTAGAGAAAAAACACACAATCACGTGGACTGATCCTGCTATAATATTAAGGTCTTCAAATTTAGTTAGACACTGAACGCTATCTATGTCATTAATCAGATCCTTCTCCCGTAACGCACACTGCCTTTGTTCCCAAATGTGCAACTCTCCCTCTTCCAGCCCCACCTGGGGTAGAATGGGAAAGGAGTTTTATGTTTTCCTTAACCACTTATATTGTAAAAATACCATGTCTTTCATCTACTTTTAACATTTTCTCAGTCTATCGCTGGCTTTCAATACGAAAGTTTTTCTTTTCACGGGGCCAGATTTATCCATCGGTGCATTTTTCACTTCTTTTATTATTTCTTTGCTTAGGAATTTCTCGATAACAGATAAATACTCTGATTTTCACTTTTCTGTGGGCTAAATTATTTGAATACTTCATTCCAAATGATGTATGGAAAGAGATTTAACTCTGAACTGACCTGTATTCCAAATTGCCAGTTTTCCTAACAACATTAAGTAATTAAGTAAACCACCCCTTGATTTATACATTTCTTCTTATACATTTCATTTGTCTACAATAAGGTTGATTTCTGGGCTATAACCTATTTACGTAATGTAATTATTGTTTCTTTATATGTTTTAATTTGTAATAAGAATATTCTTTGGTATTCTCATCTCCTGTTCTTCCTGACAATAGTTAGATACATTTTATCAGTTTCCAAGGATATGCCCAGTAGTTTCATGAGTAAGAAATTGTTCCCCAGTCCACTCTCAGCACTCTGTGTTTCTGTTATAGTTGCTGCCTAAACACAATGCTCCTTTCTGCTTTGAGGGATCATCCACATTGGGTCTAGACCCCAAACCTTTCTAATCATGCTAGAAAACCAGCCTTTCTATATATTTATTCATCTAGAGCCAGATTCATAAAACCTTGATCTTTGCAATTCTCCATGCTTTGTAATCACCTTTTCATCTGTAAAATCTGATTTATGTAAAACAAAGGTATCTCACACACAATTTTTATTTCATAGGCCAACATATCTTATCAGCTCTAAAGTATTTTTCAAATCTTCCTGTTATCTTTTAAGATTCACATCATGTTTATTAACTTTAACTTTTCTTAATATATACTACATTCACATGAATCAAAAATCAAAATGATGTAAAAAGGAACATAACATGTTTGAGAAGTCTCATTTGTATATCATCCACTTGCAGCTTACGTTGTCCTTGCTTACTACAGGTCACCACTTTTATTAGTTTCTTGTATGTATATCCTTCTAGTAATTCTTTATGCAAATACACTTAACTGCAAATATAATCTTATTCTTCCTGCCTTCTTACACATAATATTCAGTTTTGCACCTTATTTTTTTTCACTCATTATATCCTGCAGATTTTCCATGTTAGGATATATTTTATCACTGTTTTTTAAAACTCCATGATATTTCATTGTGTGAATATATACTAGCTTGTGTAACCAAGCCCATAGTTCTAAGAAATTAGATTCTACAAATTTAAGTCTTATTTCTGAAAATAATTTAGTTCAAGAGCAATAACTGTACACAGGAAACTATGTGGTATGATTTCACAAATTTTTATTATATTAATAAGTGTAAGTTCTCTTGTATATTTCTTTATCTCAAGTTTACTTTATGATCCTACCTAAAATCTATCAACCATACAGCCATAAACTTTGAAAGTAGTAGGACAGTTCTCAGGTTGAGAGGTCTCGAATTCTGAAATTCAACCTCAAAGCTCAACCTCAATGAAGGTTTCAACGGGTCTGCAAAAATGAAATACAGCTGTACAAGAAGCAAAGCAGTTGTACAATTCAAGAAATGTTCTATTCTACTTAGTGGGATCAGGAAAAGCTTCATGGAGGAAGTAGTCCCTTGGGTTCAATCCTAAATGACAAAGTGCTCAAGAGGCAAATGAAGGCAAGAGAAAACATTCAAGAGGGATCCGAATAAGCAGCAGTTTGAAATAGCAAACCCTGTCAAGAACTCTAAGTAGTTCCACTTCCACCTAGAATGCAGAAAGCCACAAAAGAATGTTTTCCCACCCTAGTGAGAAAAAGCCAGATTTATAAAATCAAAACTTCTCTTGAATCTAATAAAGAATTGAAGTCAGAAGGCAACCAAGTAATTTAATACCAAAGAGGGACAAACTCCTCCAGGGAGAGGCTGTACACACAAACTGTCTTACCTTTGGCAGGTCATCAGAAGAAGTGGCCTCCATACACGTATGTAAGAAAAAAAAATCAGTTAAGATTTTAACAAATTCTTTAAGACCAAGTATGAACTACTATGTCAGTTAGGAATGGTTGAGAACCCCAGACACAAGGAGAGTTTACACTCAATTGCAAGTTCTTCTACATGCCTCAATCAGATTCTCACAAGAAAGATTAGAGGTAGGACAGGAAACCAGAGAAAGCCCTTCATCACTGAAGCAAGTGTGTACAAGGTGATGAGTACAGGCCTGAAGCTCTGCCTGCTTCCCCAACCCGTCCCCAACACAGAGCAAAAGCCTAGAGCCACTGGGGGAAGGACAGAAAACCCTCTCACCCCAGGGTCCAGGCAAAAGTCCACTGCTTCAGAGGAGAACAGAAGCAAAATGCCTCTCCCAGATGGGGAGAAAACACTCTTAAGCTCCCAGACACAGGCAAAGAAAGACACATTGATGCTATGAGAAAGTAGAGGCAAAAAAAAACCCTCTGCCACTGTAGGGGAGGGGGAGAGGAAAAAGTCTTGGGCAAAGGATCCTGCACCAATACCAACAGAGATGTACTACTACAAGGGAGGGAAAGGATATTTCTGCCCAAGACCAACCACAAATGTATGAGTGTTTGACCACCACAGGGAAGAGAAAGCAGGAAAGCTAAGAAAGTCCTACCACTGGTACCCAGGAATGTAGGGCCTGACCAGGATTGAGTCTGCACCAGAACAAAACAGAACTCTGCCCTGTCCCACAAGCATAGCACTGGGTAACAAGCAACAATAATCTATCACTGGGAGAAAAACAGTAACATGAAATCCCTCTGCAAACAGATGTGCAAAGACTGTTGAAAGATGAGGGTGATACAGGATCACAGAAAAATCCTGTAGTACCACGTGCCACACTCTAAACACAAGGCAACAGCAGCCAAATGGAGAAATGTGAAGCCTGTGGTACACTGAAGGTAATGATGGCCACAAAATCCAAACCCACCTCACTTCAAGATTAGATTGACTCAACCTCTGACAAACACAGCCTGAGAGAAGAGGATCACTTCAGTGTCTCCTATTCTTCTGTACATGATGATGAGCATTAAATCACAAACTATGAAGCATCCACAAAAGCAAGAAGAAATAACCCTTTGTCAAGAGATAAAGTAATCAACAGACTCAGGACTGATTCATTAACTGAAATTATCAAACATTCTAAAATAACTGTTAAATGATCTAGTAGACAAGATGGATAACATGCATAAAAAGATGGAAATTTTCAGCAGTGACATGGCAACTTTAAAAAAGTAAGATAGAAAAGCTAGAAACAACAAAAGAAATTTTGTTTACATTAGAGAAGAAAAATTTCTTTGGCAGCCTCAACAGCAGCCTGGACACAGATCAGGAAAGACTCAGTGGACTTAAAGACAGGACAATAGAAATAATACAAAATGAAACTACAGTTTTAAAAAACTGAAGGAAAAATACAGTTCAGGGCATCCAAGAGCTGTGGAACTATATCAAAATGTATAACATCCATTTAATTGGAGCCCCAGGAGAAGAAAACAAAAATAATAAGATACAAGAAATACATAAAAAGATAATGGCCAAGAATTTTCCCAAATGAATCTAAGACAACAAACTAGAGAGCAAAAAATCCCAGAGAACCCCAATCATGATAAATACCAAAACACGCACACACAAACAAACATACACGGGTATATCATACTCAAACTGTAGAAAAACAAAGATAAAAATCTCTAAGACAGAGAAAAAAGAAAGACTACATACAAATAACAAATATTAAAATTTCCTTACCTTCAGAAAATTATACAAGCCAAAGACAATATTGAATATAATACCTTTCAGGTACTGAAAGAAAAAAGAGCTGAACATAGAATTCTATAACCAGCAAAAATATTTTTGAAAACTGAAGGAAGAAAGAAGGAATTTTTTGACAAATAAAATGAGAGAATTCACTGCCTGCAGACACCAGAAATGTTAAAAGAAGTTCTTTAGGCAGCAGTGAAAATTCCCAGGTGAAAATTTGGATCTACAAAAAAGAAATGAAGAGCATTAGAAAGAGAAGGTAAAAATAAAAGACTATTTTTTCATATTTTATTGATTTTAGAAGGTTAAACACGAACTAAAGCAAAAAATGATAATGTAGTGTTAATAACATACATAGAAATAAAATTTATGACAACATAGTATAAAGATGGAAGATAGCTGTTGAACTATGCTGTATATAAGGTATTACATGACACATGAAGTAGTATAATATTATTTAAAGAAAAAATGTGATTTTAAAAAATGTGAAAAAAACTATTATAAGTGAAAGATATATCTTTTAAACCGTAGAGTAGGGGCTTCCCTGGTGGCGCAGTGGTTAAGAATCCGCCTGCCAATGCAGGAGACACAGGTTTGAGCTCTGGTCCGGGAAGATCCCACATGCCGCGGAACAACTAAGCCCGTGTGCCACAACTACTGAGACTGCACTCTAGAGCCTGTGAGCCACAACTACTGAGCCCGTGTGCCACAACTACCGAAGCCCGCGTGCCTAGAGTCCATGCTCCCAACAAGAGAAGCCACCACAATGAGAAGCCTGCACATCACAATGAAGAATACCCCTCACTCACCACAACCAGAGAGAGATAAGCCCGTGTGCGGCAAAGAAGACCCAACGCAGCCAAAAAATAAAAATAAATAAAATAAACCGTAGAGTAGGGGTTCTCAACCAGGAGCAATTTTGCCCCCTCAGGGACATGTAGCAAAGTCTAGAAACTTTTTTGGTCGTCACAACTGGGGGTGGGGAATGGGTGCTACTGTCATCTAGTAGATAGAGACCAGGGATGCTAAAAATCCTGCAATGGACACAGGTATCCCCTCCATGACCCAACAACAAAGAATTATCCAACCAAAAATACGAACAGTGTCAAGGTTAAGAAACCATGACCTAGAGCAACCGCAAAAATATGTGTGTATGTACAAATATACAGAATAAGCCAAGAGTTAGATAAAATGAAATTATGAAAAATGATTAATTCAATAGAAGTCAGGAAAAATAAACAAAAAAGATTCAAAAATAGAAAACAACTAGCAAGATGGTAGGTTTAAATCCAAACTTTCAATGATTATATTAAATAGAAATTACCTAAACACCCAATTAAAAGGTAGAGATTATCAGATCAAATTTTACAAACAAAATCCAATCGTATGCTATCCACAAGACACTTACTTTATATACAAAGACATAGGCTAAAAGTAAAAGGAGGGAAAGGAAAGACAGCATGGCTGTATTAATATCTGAAAGAGCAGACCTCAGAATAAGGAATATCACCAGTGATAAAGAGGGATACTACTTAACGATAAAGGACCAATTCATGACAAAACTGTAAGGAGATTAGACAAATCCACAATTACAGTTGTAGACATTAATACTCCTCTGTTATTAATCAACAGAACAAGAAAACAGAAAATCACTAAGCTATAGAAAACCTGAAAATACTATCAACTGACTTGACCTAATTGGATATTTATAGACCATTTTACACAACAAGAACAGAAAATGCATTATTTTCAAGGGTACATGGAACACTCACCAAGAAAGACCATATTCTGGGCCATAAAACAAAGCTCAAAATATTTAAAAGAATTTAAGTTAAATAATGCATTTTCTCTGACCAAAACGGAATTAAGTTAGAATCAATAACTGAAAGATAGATTAAGAATTATCAAAGGTTGGAAATTAAACAACACAATTCTAAATAACCCAAAGATTAAAAAGAGAAATTAAAAAACACTTTTAATTGAATTAAAAGTAAACTGGAACATATCAAAATTTGTGGGATACCACTAAAGCAGTTTTTAGAAAAACTTACAGCATAAAACATAAACTGTTTATATTAGAAAACAAAAGTCTTGCATCAATAATCTAAGCCTCCACCTTAAGTAGAAAAAGAAGAGCAAATTAAACACAAAGGAATTAGAAGGAAGAAATGAAACTAAAAAAAAAGCAATAGAGAAAATTTATGAAACTGAAATGTAGTTCTTTGAGAATTTCAATAGCGCTGAATAAACTTCTGGCCAGAGAGAGAGAGAGAGAGAGAGAGAGAGAGAGAGAGAGAGAGAAGTCACAAAGTAACTATACCAAGAATGAAAAGAGGACAGCACTAGAAATTTTACAGATATTAAAAGGATAATACGAGAATATTATGAGCTACTTTATGGCAATAAATTCTACAACTTTGATAAAATGTACCAAGTCCTTGGAAGTTTGAATACAAACTACCAAGTTCACTCAAGAAATTAAATAACGATAGCTCTTAATATATTAAGAAAATTTAATTCATAATTTAAAATCTTCCCACGAAGCAAGTTCCATGACAAATGGCTTCCTTGGTAAATTCTACCAACATCTAAGGAAGAAATCATAACAATAATATATAAATTTTCCAGAAATAAATGAAGAGAAAACACTTCCCAATTCATCTTATGAGGACAGCATAACTCTGATATAAAAGTCAGACAAAAAAAAACTGTAAGGAAAATAAATTACAGACCAATATCCTTTCATGAACATAGACACAAAATATCTTAACCAAATATTAGAAAAATGAATCTAGCAATATACAAAAAGGAATATATATCATGACCAAATAGCATTTATCCCAGGAATGCAATATTAGTTCATTATGAAAAAAGAAATCCATCAATATAATTCAACATATCAACAGACTAAAATATAAGCGATCATCTTCACAGATGCAAAAAAAATTCTGGAAAAACCCACAACCATTCATGATTCAAAACTCAGAAAACTAAGAACAGAAGGGAACGTCCTCAGCCTAAGACATGAATATACAACAAATCTAAAGCTAATATCATACATAATCATGAAAGACTAAATGCTTTCCCTCTAAAATCAGGAACAAGGCAAGAACATCTGTTCTCACCGCTCCTATTCAACAATGCACTGTACTGTCAGTACAATAATGCAAGAAAATGAAATAAAAGCCTAGAGATGAAAAAAAAAAAGGAAACAAAACTGTCTTTTGTCCACAAGTGACAGGACTGGCTATATAGAAAATCCCAAAGAATCTACTACTGAAACTAAATTTGCTTTGAATTTGGCAAAATTGAAGGATACAAAGTCAACATACAAAATTTAATTGTATTTCTATATGGCAGCAATTAATAATTAGAAATAAATTAACAAAACAGTAGCAATTACATTAGCATCAAAAAAAAAGATACAGGATAAATAGAGCAAAATAAATGGAAAATTCTGTGCTCAAAAATACAAAACACCAAGTGAGAAATCAAAGACCTCAATAAATGGAAGTATACTGTTTTCAAAGATCAGATTAATCAATGTTAATATATCAATTTTCCTCAAATTAGTGTATAGATTTAACATAAATCACAATTAAAATCCCACCAGACGGGACTTCCCTGGTGGCCCAGTGGATAAGAATCCACCTGCCAATGCAGGGGACACGGGTTCGAGCCCTGGTCCGGGAAGACCCCACATGCTGCGGAACAACTAAGCCCGTGCACCACAACTACTGAGCCTGTGCTCTAGAGCCGGCAAGCCACAACTACTGAAGCCCCTGCACCTAGAGCCCGTGCTCCGTAACAAGAGAAACCACCGCAATGAGAAGCCCGTGCACCACAAAGAAGCCACAACTAGAGAAAGCCCACGCAGCAACAAAGATACAACGCAGCCAAAAATAAATAAATAAAAAGAAAAAAGTCCTACGAGGATTTTTTAAATAAAAACTGGTTAGCTGATTCTAAAATTTATATGGAAATGCACAGAACCTATGATGCTAAAAATAATTCTAAAAAAAAGAACGCTGGAAATTTTATACTACCTGATTTCAATACTTTCCTTTTTTTTTTTTAATGAAGATCTTTTTATTCTTGACCTGCAATTTTTTTTCTGTTTTTGGCCGTACCATGCTTTATGCGAGATCTTTGTTCCCCAACTAGGCATTGAACCCAGGCCCCCTGCAGTGGGAGCACAGAGTCTTAACCACTGGACTGCCACAGAAGTCCCTCAATACCTTCTATAGAGCTATAGTCATCAAGACATTATAATTCTGATATAAGGATAAACATACAGATCAATGGAACAGAAGAGACAGTCCAGAAATATATCTGTTATGGTCAATTGATTTGATTTTCAACAAAAGTACCACGGTAATTCAATGGAAAAGACTGTCTTTATAACAACTAGGGCTATAACAAATGACAATCCATACAGGGAAAAAAAAAAAAAGAACCTCAACGCACATCTCACATCTTATATAAAAATTAATAGACCTAGAGACTTCCCTGGTGGGCCAGTGGATAAGACTTCGAGCTCCCAATGCAGAGGGCCCGGTTTGATCCCTGGTCGGGAAACTAGATCCCACATGCATGCCGCAACTAAGAGTCCGCATGCCACAACTAAAGATCCTGCATGCTGCAACTAAAAGATCCCACATGCCACAGCTAAGACCTGGCGCAGCCAAGATAAACAAATAAATAAATATTTTTTAAAAAATTAATAGACTTAAATATTTTAAAATACAAAACTATAAAATTTCTAAAGGAAAACAGAGGAGAAAATTTTGGGGATGCTAGGTTAGCCCAGAGGTTGGCAAACTTTTTCTGTAAATGGTCAGACAGTAAATATTTTAGGCTTTATGGGCTATATCATCTCTGCTGCAAAGACTTAACTCTGTCCTGTAACATGAAAGCAGCTATAGAGAACATGGAAACAAACAGGCATAGCTATGTTCCAATAAAACTTTATTTTACAAAAACAAGCAGTGGGCTGAATCAGCTGTAGTTTGCCAACACCTGAGTTAGGCAGTTTTTAGATATGACACAAAAAGCATGGACCATAAAAGAAAAAATTGAGGTATTGCACTTAGAATTTCAAACTTCTGTTCTTCCACAGACAGTGTTATGAAAATGTAAAGACAAGCCACAAACTTGGAGAAAATATCTGCAAGACAAATATCTGATAACTTGTTTCCAGAATATAAAAGAAATCTGCAGTACAATAATAAGAAAATAAACAGTCCACTAAAAAAGATACTGTGGTAGTTAGTTGGTATGGCCACATAATAGCCTCCAAAGATGGCTGCCATCAAGTCCTTCCCTCTCTCTGTACACATCACTCCACCCATGAGGATATGATGTTTATACCCAAGTTCCTTGAGTCTTGGCTGGCCTTGTGACTTGCTTTGACCAACAGTGACCAAAAGTGACATTCTGAAGTTCCACAGACCAGGAGGACTAACAGTTTCCCCTTTCTCCCTCTTGGAAGCGAGACCACGTAAGAAATCTGAATACCCTGAAATTATCATGCTGGTGAGAGGCCACCTGGAGGCACGCCAAAGTGCCAGACATGTGAGTGAAGCCTCCTTCCAGCCCAGCTACCAGCTGAGTGAATGCACCCAGCTGATGCCACACAGAGCAGAAGAATCCCCTAGCCAAGCCCTGACCAAATTCCTGACCCACAGAACTGTAAAAATAATAAATCAATGCTGTTTTAAGCCACTAAGTTTGGGAGTGATTTGTTAAACGACAATAGGCAACTGAAACAGACACTATCAAATTCATAATATCAGCAAATTATAAACAATGAGTGTCAAATTTGGGTCCATGCTTCCAGAGTTGTAAGTTTTCATCTCTGATAAGAAGAAAACATGTAAATTTTGTATCTGAACTGTATGTACTTGAAAAAAGAACAATGAACCTAGTGGACTATAGTTTCAAACATAATTTTAGAAAATGCACATCATTCAAATGATGTTGCTTATAGATCTATTTATAGACAGACGGCATATCATTAAAGCAGAATCAGTACAGGCATTTTCATGTTGGGGGAGACTGAGGTGACATGATCTTGATACTTTTGTTCTCTGAAGACCTAATACAAGAAATTAGATGAATACATAATTAAAATATTCATTAAACTATCTTCTCATATCTGATACTTTAAGTGAGCTTTTGATAGACACTAAATAGCTGTCAGTTTGTGATTAAATCTTCTAATAAGAACATACAGAATACTCTCTAAGATAGGTTAAGGTTAGAGTCATACACATTAATAGCCCAAAAATCTACCTTTCCCCTAGAACAGCTCCCACTGAGATCACAAATATTCTTTAATGCTATATCCCATGAAAATGCCTTAGTCTATAACTTATTTAACCTTAAACAGCATCTGCATAAATAACCATTCCCTTTCAGTCACTAAGAACAGCAAACACTCAAAGCCTAGGGAGTTAAGTTCCACCTCCTTGAGGGAGAGAAGTGTCTGCATAAATTACCTGGAGCTCTTCTGTATGGGATAAATAAGTGGGGGACACTTACTTATTCAATCATTTAGGGTTATAATCTAATACTGTGTTATTTATTTTGTTATTCAAACTAATCCAGCTTTGATCATTTGATGGCTCTTTCAGGTTGCCTCCTGTATCCTTTTGCCAAGCCCCATCCTTTTGGCTTTTGAGTATTTTCTTACCTTCTAGCTCTACAAAATGTTCCAGGTTCATCTTGCATATTCCTTGCGCCAGTCCTAGAATCAACTATTTTCCAAGAAGCTTACTTTTTTAAATTGGAAAATGGTATCAAATCAAGATCTTGGTGCTAGGTGTGCATAATGCTACTGGGGTGTCATTGCTTCTAGGCCCTTTTAGTAGAGCTAGGAAATATATGTCTGTATACTTGGCCATATATACATACATATCTATAATTGTTTCTGTATCCATATCTATATTAACCTAAACGTGAATTCATCCTGATTTCTCTAACTCTAATCTAGTACCATGTGATTTGTTCTAGCCTTCCCCTTGCCATGGTTGTCTGTAACCTCACTCACCAAAAGTGAGAAACCTGGCTCCCACAATGCACCGTCCATTTACTTATTTAATACCAGTATACATGTACCATGGTTTCAGATTTGTTAGCCCACACTCTCCTGAATTTTTTTAATCATTATGTAAGTTTTAGGTGTATCTCCTGAATTTTGTCCTACTTTTTTAGCCATTCCTTCTAAAAGTCTTATTAGAAGAATCCTCATTTTAGATGTGTGTGTTCTAAGATCTTTCACCTAAATCTCTTCTCTGTACCTTCTACCAGGGTGATCTTTCATATCCATGATTTTAGTTACCTTCCAAATCAGTATCTCCAGCCCAGATGTCTCTCCTAAACTTCAAACCCATTTATCTAACTATCTACCGGATCTCAACTTAGGTGTCCCATAGGCACCTCAAACTGAACTCTTCACCCCTCCTTAGTCTTCTCCTCCACGGTTCCTCTAATAAATAGCACCATCATCAACTACCTATTGCACAAGCCAGAGATTTAGGGATCATGTCTGTCTTCTTCCTTCTACATGTTCCTAATATCCAACCACCAAAGCCTACCATGAAAGCCTAAATCTTTCTCAAGTCCTTCTACTTCTCTCCATCCCATGACCCTACCATAGCCAGCCCAACATCACCTCTAACCTAGAAATATTTATTGTTAGAACAAATGAATAAATAAGACAACTCTCTAACTGATCTTACTACCTTCAATTTTACCGGCTCTAATTCGATATTTTCCACACCATAAACTGAGTGATCTATCTAAAAAACAAACCAGATCATATCACTTTTTCATGATTAAAATCTTTTAATAGTTCCCCACTTCTCTCAAAATAAAGCCCAACTGCTTCGATATTATTTTCAAGATTTTGTGTGATACTGTCCCTAGTTACCTCTCTGGTGTCATCTGTTCCTTTCTCTCACTTTGTATTCTCTGCAATCAACTAATCTGAAATCTTCTCAATTTCTTTCTCCTGTCTTATCTCAGATGTTCCTTCTTCAGAAAGCCACCTCTGCCTCTCCCCCAAATCTGGGTTAAGTGCTCCTGCTCTATTCTGACATTCTATCATGTAGTCTATCCACTGGAGCATCCACTGCACTGCATTGTAACTACCCAGTTATTTCTTGTATTGGCTGCCAGGCTGTAGGCTCCATCAGGGCAAAAAAATCACATTACCTTGTTTTTCACTGCACCCTCAGCCTAGCTCTCTGCCTAATACATAGTAGGAACACAGTAAATGCTTAAAATAAATACTTTTGAATTTCTATTTTTGTTATTTCTGTACCTTAGATGTAATGACTGTATTACAGGTAATCAAAATGAAGTATCTTCTGTATGTACAAAGTTTAATATCAATCTGTTAAATCAAGTTTACTAATTATCTTATTCTACAGAGTATTTCCTTGGACATTTTTTTTTTTTCAGAAAAAGTACAAAGCTAGTGTAATTTCTGAAACCATGTCTGTCTTGAAATCTCTCTTTTGCCTTTTTATGTAAATGACAGTGTGGTAAGGTATAAAACTCTGAGGATAAATCCTTTTCCCTCACAACACTGTAGATACTGTAGTAGCTACGAAACTCTAAAACAGGAATCAATACTATTTGGTGATTAAATTTTCACTAGTCCTCAGTACAATCAAAAAAGATGACAGTGTTGTTGGTGGGAATGTAAAGTGGTGCAGCCACTAGGGAAAACAGTACGGAGGTTCCTCAAAACACTAAAAATAGAGTTGCCATATGATCCAACAATCCCCCTCCTGGGCATATATCCGGACAACACTATAATTAGAAAAGATACATGCACCCCCTATGTTCATAGAAGCACTATTTACAAGCCAAGACATGGAAACAACCTAAATGTCCATTGACAGATGAATGGATAAGTAAGATGTGGTATATACATAAAATGGACTACTACTCAGCCACAAAAAAACAATGAAATAATGCCATTATGGACAGACCTAGAGATTATCATACTAAGTGAAGTAAGTCAGACAAATACCATATGATATCACTTATATGTGAAATCTAAAATATGACACAAATGAACTTACATATGAAACAGAAACAGACTCACAGATATAGAGAACAAACTTGTGGTTGCCAAGAGGGAGGGGTTTTGGGGAGAAAAGAACTGGGAGTTCGAGATTAGCAGATGCAAACTATTATATATAGAATGGATAAACGACAAGGCCCTACTGTATAGCACAGGGAACTATATTCAATATCCTATAATAAACCATAATGCAAAAGAAAAAAAAAGATGACAGTGTTGTTCAACTCAAAACAAAAACTACTCAATTGTTTATTTTATATTTTATACCCTTGTTTAGCTAAAAAAAAACAAAGTTTGATAATTTGTTAATCACTCAGATTTTCTATTAGTCTATAAATTCCATAAAAGGTCTGGAATCCTCTCATCTAGTATTTTTCATGAAATAGAAGACTAGATTCCAACCTGATTATCTTCCCTTTGAAAATAATTTGGTTTTCCTCCCCAAAAGCCTGGAGAATTTTCTCCTATTCTTGAACATCAGAAATGTGACTCGTATAATCACTCATCTTGTTTGCTATTTGGTGAGTTCTATAAAAAGTACAAGTCTTCAGTTTAGCAACATTTTCAGTATTTTCTTTGAGAATTTCTTGATCACGTATACATCATCTCTGTTCTTTCCTACTAGAACACCCAATTTATGTATACCAGATCTCCTGGATCTATCTACCGTGCCTATTATCTCCAGCTCTATCTTTCCGTAATTCTGGTACATCATTTGAAGGAGTCTTCTAATTCACTAATGTGATTTTCTGGAGTATTCAATCTACTTTTCACTATTATGAATTATTTTAGTTCAATATTAATGATTTTGCTTTCCATAAACTTTTTCCTGTTCTCAGAATTCCCTTTGTTCACAACAATCAAATCTCAGTCTAAGAATTTGAATTTTTTACATCTCATGCAGTGCCATAACTATTTCTCAGAGAGCCATCTGCTATGAAAATTCAAATTATGTCCAGAATCAGAAACTGAGAAAGGCTCGCTCAAGAATTCTTTAGATCAGTGTTAAAAGCTTTTTCCAAAAATGTCCCGCTATGTCAACCCTGGAAACCCCAAACCAGCTGAGTCCATAACCTCTTCTCCACCTGCTAAGAGTAGCCTCAGTAATAGCTTTAATCTAGTCAGTGGATTGGCCCTCTGTGTCAGCTGGGATAAGGTTCAGTTGCTCATGAACAAATACATGTGGTTTATAGAAAAGAGAGGTTTATTTTTCTCTCACATAAGAGATCTGGAGGTAGGTAGGTCAGGATAGATTGGCAGCTGTAGCGTCACCAAGGAGCCCCACTCATTCTGTCTTTTCACTCTGCCGGCCTTACCCCATGGCATCTATGCTCAAAGTCATCCATAGTCAAAAGATGATCACTGCAACTCCAGAAATTTAATCTCTGTCCTAGGCAGAAGGAGGAAGGGACAAGAGCTCCTTCTGAGGCTTCCCAGATGAGTCTATCTCCTTTAAAGAGCTTTCCTAGAAGTGCTACCCAAGTTTTCTGTTTACAGCTATTGAGAGATAATGTTTTATAGTTGGACTTAGTGATCTTCCCACAACAGTGTAGATATGTTACTAAGAATGAAAGGGAGAATAGATACTGGTTTGACAACCAGCACTCTGGACTCCACCATTTTCCTCCCTCTCCTGAACAAGTTCTTGGATTGCCAATTGTTGCGCTTAATCATGACATTCAGAATTAAAGTCAAACGACAGTTGTCACATGTATTTTCACTAGGGTAGAATAATTAATTCTTCCTGTAGTCAGAATATAATGCTTCAATTAATGCATTTGAAGGCTTCCCAAATTTTCCCATCAGTCATATCAAACTTCTATCTAAAATGCACACTTTTTTTTTTTACATCTTTATTGGAGTATAATTGCTTTACAACGGTGTGTTAGTTTCTGCTTTATAACAAAGTGAATCAGTTATACATATACATATGTTCCCATATCTCTTCCCTCTTGCGTCTCCCTCCCTCCCACCCTCCCTATCCCACCCCTCTAGGTGGTCACAAAGCACCGAGCTGATCTCCCTGTGCTATGCGGCTGCTTCCTACTAGCTATCTATTTTACATTTGGTAGTGTATATATGTCCATGCCACTCTCTCACTTTGTCACAGCTTACCCTTCCCCCTCCCCATATCCTCAAGTCCATTCTCTAGTAGGTCTGTGTCTTTATTCCCGTCTTACCCCTAGGTTCTTCATGACATTTTTTTTCCCCTTAGATTCCATATGTATGTGTTAGCATACGGTATTTGTCTTTCTCTTTCTGACTTACTTCACTCTGTATGACAGACTCTAGGTCCATCCACCTCACTACAAATAACTCAATTTCGTTTCTTTTTATGGCTGAGTAATATTCCATTGTATATATGTGTCACATCTTCTTTAACCATTCATCCAATGATGGATACTTAGGTTGCTTCCATCTCCTGGCTATTGTAAATAGAGCTGCAATGAACATTTTGGTACATGACTCTTTTTGAATTATGGTTTTCTCAGGGTATATGCCAAGTAGTGGGATTGCTGGGTCATATGGTAGTTCTATTTGTAGTTTTTTAAGGAACCTCCATACTGTTCTCCATAGTGGCTGTACCAATTCACATTCCCACCAGCAGTGCAAGACTGTTCCCTTTTCTCCACACCCTCTCCAGCATTTATTGTTTCTAGATTTTTGATGATGGCCGTTCTGACTGGTGTGAGGTGATACCTCATTGTAGTTTTGATTTACATTTCTCTAATGATTAATGACGCTGAGCATTCTTTCATGTGTTTGTTGGCAATCTGTATATCTTCTTTGGAGAAATGTCTATTTAGGTCTTCTGCCCATAAAATGCACACTTTTTTTAAAACTACACCAAAATGGGATGTCTCCATCTGGTATTTGTGCAACTGACTTTCAAAGAACTCTTAACTGAGCATCTTCAGTGTGACACTGTGGTCAACCTAAAGACACAAAAAGACACTGAAAGACTTTTTGTATCAAGTAGCTAAGGAGACAGAGCATATATATAGATGAACAAGGATGTAAGACATCATAAGAATCCTTCCAGACAAAGAAAAGAGAAAATAAGTACTATAGAAATGTAGAGTTGGGAGAAAAGTTTAAGAGTGAAATGGAATGAGGTAAAAGGTTAGGAGAGAATGAAAGAAAACACCTGACAATGTTTATAAGAAAGGGGTAAGAAACTAGTAAAGAAGAGAGGCTAGAGAAGAAAATAGGACTCTCCATTAAAGCAGAACAACCTCCTCTCCAATCCTGCATCCCACCTCCATATTCCAGTTCTCACAGATCTTACTCCTCTACAAACCTATGTCTGCAAAACCTATGTCCATGGCCTCTTCCACCTTACCTTCCATTTATTCCTTAACCCACTACAGTCTGGTTTTAGCCCCACCACTCCACTGAAGCTCCTCCTGTTTTGGTCAAATCTCAATTGCCAAATCACTACTTAGCCCTTATTAACCCTTTGGTAGTCTGCCATTGTTGACCACTCCCTTACTTCTCTGGTTTCCATGACATTACTTTTGGTGCACCTCTTACTCTTCCAGCCAGTCTTCCCTCCCTTCCTGTGCTGTCGCTACTTCTACATACCTCTTAAATGGCAGTGGTCATTGTGTCTCAAACTCTATGTATTCTTCCTGAGCAATCTTACCCAGGAGCATGAGATCTACTACCATTATCACCTATACATGACTTCCAAATCTTGCTCAAGCCCAAAACACTTAAGTTCCAAATCCATATATCCGTTAGTCTAACAGACAACACTTCTCCACCTGATTGTCTTAGAAGCACCTCAATTTCAACAGGTCCAAGGGAGAGAGTAGAATCCTCCATCACCAACCCCCAAAACTGCCTTTACTCTTGAATTTGCTACCACAGTTTCCGGCAATATTACCTCTTCACTCAACCAAACAAGAAACCTAGAAATATTCTAGATTCCTGCTTCTCTTTCATTCCCACACCCAGTCGCCTTATTAATTCTATATTTTAAACATCTCTTGTTATTTGTTTCCTCAGCTCTATCCTTACTGCTGCTATCTTAGTTCAAGATCTCATTATAGGGCTTCCCTGGTGGCACAGTGGTTAAGAATCCACCTGCCAATGCAGGGGACACGGGTTCAAGCCCTGGTCTGGGAAGATCCCACATGCCTGGAAGCAACTAAGCCCATGCACCACAACTAATGAGCCTGTGCTCTAGAGCCCGCGAGCCACAACTACTGAAGCCCACGCGCCGAGAGCCCATGCTCTGCAACAAGAGAAGCCACTGCAATAAGAAGCCTGTGCTCCACAACAAAGAGTAGCCCACGCTCACTGCAACTAGAGAAAGCCCACACGCAGCCAAAACTAAATAAATTAAAAAAAAAAAAAAAGATCTCATTATATCACTGGATCACCAGAAAGAGCTAGTTCTCTCTGCTACCAATCATGCACTGTTCTTTTTTTTTTTTTTTTACACTTCTTTATTTATTTATTTTTGGCTGCATTGGGTCTTCGTTGCTGCATGCAGGCTTTCTCTAGTTACTCTTTGTTGCGGTCCTGGGCTTCTCATTGCGGTGGCTTCTCTTGTTGTGGAGTACAGGCTCTGGGTGCACAGGCTTCAGCAGTTGTCGCTTGTGGGCTCTAGAGCGCAGGCTCAGTAGTTGTGGTGCATAGGCTTAGTTGCTCCGCGGCATGTGGGATCTTCTTCCCCAACCAGGGCTCGAACCCATGTCCCCTGCCCTGGCAGGAGGATTCTTAACCACTGCACCACCAGGGAAGCCCCATGCACTGTTCTAATCCATCCTCCACTGGCACCAAAAAGATTATTACATTTCAACAACTGTATTTTTCATTCCCCAGATCTCTAATTGACTCTTCCTAATAAATGCCTACCCTTGTTTTATAACCACTTGTTAAGAATATAATAAATTCCCTATGTCTCTAAAAGTATTGGCTACACTAATTTTAGAACTCCGTTCTAGTCACTTTTTACTTGACATTAAGCTCTTCTGTTTGTTGATTCTGTATCATGGTGTCAACTTTCCTGAAACATTTGGAGATTCTTTTTATTTGTGATTCTCTTACAACCTGCTGGCTTCTGTTGGTATACCTCATTCAGAAAGCAATACTCATTTCATACTGCTTTCAACAGGAGTAGAGGAGGAGCAGAACATGCCACCAGGTGTGGGGCCTCAGTGCCTGGTCTTCTAAGTGTGAGTATAACCAATTACCCTGGGTGCTTCCTCATCTCACAGACCCAGGTTGCTACATGCAGTTCTCACATGGAAACAGACCTTTCGCTTGGTCCAAATTGGTGTTAGAATGTACAGAGGTTGGAGCTGCTTGACTGCTCATGCACAGTAATGCTAGCGAATCACCCTATTGATTATTCTGGGACCCGTTCTGCTTCCAGTTTCCCCTATCTCTGGATATGAGCATTACCCATAGGACCTCCTATCTATTTTCAAAAATTCTTCACAAAAATTCTTCACACACTTTCTGATTTACAGAGAATTCTCCTTCTTATTTCTATAGGTGGCTACATATGTATCTTTCTATTATTTCTATTGATTTGGTGAAAGAAAGCAGAAAGGTAGTCAGTATTCAGTCTGATTTCTTGAAATTGGCCAGAATAAGTTTCGTTTTGTTTTTAATGCAAATCACATCATGAATCTGTCCCTTTCCCAGCTTAAAAAGCTTTGTTGGCTCCAGACTTCCTACAGATAGACTCTAAATGCCTTAGTATCACATTCAAAGTCCTCCATGAAATGACTGATGACTCCCTATATCTCCCCATTTCCCTATCCAATACCCCTTGTGGTCCAGCTATACCTAACGATTGGTCATACAAAACATGCTTTTACAGAACTTCATACCTTTGCATTCATCATTCCTTTTGTCTCTAATGCTCCCTCCCCCAGCTTCTTTTTAGTCTTCTAGGCATCCTTTAAAACGCATCTTAAAAAGAGATGCATATCAAGGTATTAATAGTGATTGTTTTCCTGATTTTTGCTTATCTATATTCCTAATATTTTTACATTAAGAATCTACTACTTTTACAATGACACAAATAAATGGAAAGATATCTTGTGTTCATGTACTGGAAGAATTACTATTGTTAAAATGCCCATACTACCCAATGCAATCTACAGATTCAGTTCAATCCCTATTAAGACACCCAGGGCATTTTTCATAGACATAGAACAGATAATTCTATAATTTGTATGGAGCCACAAAAGACCACTAATAGCCAATAAAATCTTGAGAAAGAAGAACAAAGCTGGAAGTATCATGCTTCCTGATTTCAATCTACACTACAAAGCGAGAGTAATCAAAACAGTGTAGTCGTGACACAAAAACAGACAAATAGATCAATGGAACACAATAGAGAACACAGAAATAGACCCATGCTTATATAGTCAATTAATCTACAACAAAGGAGAAAAGAATATACAATGGAGAAAAGACAGTCTCTTCAATAAATGGTGTTAGGAAAACTTGAAGTAATGATACAAAATGAAACTTATTTACAAAATAGAAACAGACTTACAGACACAGAAAACAAACTTATGGCTACCAAAGGGGAAATGAGGAGGGAGGGATAAATCAGGAACTTGGGATTAACATATACACACTACTGTACATAAGATAGATAACCAACAAGGACCTACTGCATAGCACAGGGAACTCTACTCAGCATTCTATAATAACCTAGATGAGAAAAGAATTTGAAGAAGAATGAATATGTGTATACGTATAACTGAATCACTTTGCTGTACACTTGAAACTAAGACAACATTGTAAATCAACTCTACTCCAATAAAATTTAAAAAGAAAGAATAAATACTTTATTGAGGAGAAAAAAGTGTTTTTTTCTTTTTCTAATTCTAAAACTCTGGCCAGGGGTCCCCTTCTCTGTAAACCCTTATTTGACTAGCCAAAAGAAGATTCCCTTCCTCTTTGTGCCATCACCCTGCCATATTACATCCCTTTTTTATTATACTGTATTGAATGTTTTTCTTCCCCTACTAGATTGTAACCTTCTTAAGGACAGCATCTATATCTTCTAGATCTTTCTCTTGCCAGAATCTAAAAGAACCTGAAACCCTTAACATGCCTAATAAATGTTTGATGGATAAATGAATGAACAACAACAAAACTGGAGGAATTAGGAAAGGGCAGTTTCATGATCAAATGAATGGGTCTTGGAAAGTCATTTAACTTTTCCTCCAAGAAAAAGAAAGGAGAAAAGTGTACAAAGACATTTAGAGGTAGTGAGGAAGGTATAATAATTATGCAATCATTTTCAATCAGAAAAGGTTTTAAGAAAGCATCACATCCAAGCCTTCATGTTACAGATTAAAGAATTGCTTCTCAAAGAGGTAAAGTGATCTGCTCAAGCTCATAACTTCTAACAGAACATGGATTAGAACCCAAGTCTTCTAATTCCCACTACAGGGACTTTCCTGGTGGCACAGTGGTTAAGAATCTGCCTTCCCATTCTGGGGACATGGGATCAATCCCTGGTCTGGGAAGATCCCACATGCCATGGAGCAACTAAGCCTGTGCACCACAACTACTGAGCCTGCGATCTAGAGCCCGCGAGCCACAACTACTGAGCCCACGTGCCACAACTACTGAAGCCCGTACACCTAGAGCCCACGCTCCGCAACAAGAGAAGCCACTGCAATGAGAAGTCTGCGCATCACAATGAAGAGTAGCCCCCGATTGCCACAACTAGAGAAAGCCCGTGCGCATCAACGAAGACCCGATGCAGCCAAAAATAAATAAATTTATAATTCCCATTACAAAGCTCATTCGATTTTACTGGCTTATCCTATTACTGTTCACATCATGTAAGGCTCTGATTAGGGTAATACCATCTTAACAAGTCAATACTGCTTGAAAATGAAAGTTCTCCCAACATGCACTATCACGTAAATTTTAGTCTATTAACATTCGGCTAGGGTTTGCCTTTGAATAAGACTTCTCTTACAGGCAGCTACTAGTGCTCAAGCTAGGGAAGGAAAGGTGGAAAGGATTCATTCAGGCCGTAGATTTTCTTTTTTAATTGAAGTATAGCTGATTTACAGTGTTGTGTTAGTTTCTGGTGTGCAGCAAAATGATTCAGATATATCGATTTTATTAGGTGACCAAGTAACAAACACAGATATAAGACTTGCTCTTTTTGTGGCTACATTCTATAATTTTATTAGACACCATAACAAACAAAAAACATAAAAAGTCATCTCAACATTGAAAGCAAGGTAAATTTCCCAAACCTGCATATTTCTGGGCTTACAAGGAAGGAAAGGGGATTTTTGTCAATAGTTTGTTTTGTTTTGTTTTGTTTTTGATAATTGGTTGCTCCTTCACCCCTATTTTAGAAACAAAAAGTTACCAAAGATAGTTTTCAACTGAGCAGTCCATCACGGCCACTCTCAGTAGTCTTGCACTATAACACTCAGGAAGCTGTAAGATCATTTTTTTTTTTTTTTGCGCTATGCGGGCCTCTCACTGCTGTGGCCTCTCCCGTTGCGGAGCACAGGGTCCAGACGCGCAGGCTCAGCAGCCATGGGTCACGGGCCAGCCACTCCGCGGCATGTGGGATCTTCCCAGACTAGGGCACGAACCCGCGTCCCCTGCATCGGCAGGCGGACTCTCAACCACTGCGCCACCAAGGAAGCCCTCATTTTTTATTATGAGGCTTGAACACTGCTGAGATGAGGCTATAAAGAAATTTGATATATAAGAAATGCCTACAGGACTTTGGCTGCATAGCAATCAACCCCTTCTAAAAGATATCCTCTATTTAAAATAATCATAAATATATGTTCTTTTCCTTACTTTTCTACCTCAAGACATTTCTCAGTCCCTCCTTTCCTTACCAGCGCTGAAGAGATTTGCAAAGGTCCTATATATCCAAGTCTAAACACATGTGGACTCTGGACTTTGCTATTTTAAAGGAAGTACTGAACAAAGTAAAAGCAAAGTACAAAGTAACTTATCTTGAGACAGAGTAACTGGAATGCCACTGCATGTTGTTATGTTTAATCTGCATATAGATGATAAACTAGTGGGAAGTAGCTATGTGAAAACAAAAGCTAGCTTAAGAATAATGGGCCTCGGGGCTTCCCTGGTGGCACAGTGGTTAAGAATCCACCTGCCAGTGCCGGGGACACGGGTTCAAGCCCTGGTCCGGGAAGATCCCACATGCCACGGAGCAACTAAGCCCATGAGCAACAACTACTGAGCCTGCGCTCTAGACCCCGCAAGCCACAACTACTGAGCCCATGCAACACAACTACTGAAGTCCGTGTGCCTACAGCCAGTGCTCCGGAACAAGAGAAGCCACCACAATGAGAAGCCCGCGCACCGCAACGAAGAGTAGTCTCTGCTCGCCACAACTAAAAGAAAGCCCACGAGCAGCAACGAACACCCAACGCAGCCAAAAATAAATAAATAAATTAATTAATTAATTAAAACAAATAAATAATGGGCCTCAGTAGGAAAAAAGAATCAACAAGCCATCAGAGAGACAAAATGGACAAAAGCCAAAAATCTGAAACACAGACCAAGGGCCATATTATTGCAAAAGTAAAGTATAAGAAACAGGTTTTCTGCTCATCAGATGAGTCTTCATTTCCCAAAATAAATATCCTGATCAACTAGAAATTCCACTGTGTTAGTCACAATAAAGATTCTCACTACAATTTCATACCATAAATAAATGGCAAGGTGAATGTAATTGTTAAAACAATGGTCCTTCTCTAGCTCTTAATGGTGAGCACATTGATTTTTTGTATAAATCAAAACCATATTAAATATCTTTTGTCCAAAACTTCTTCAGATAATTCTGCTGACCACTAGAAGACTTAGAAATGTGGCACCAAAGATACTTATTGTTAATTCTAAAACTGGACATCTTTGGTTGCAACTCTAATGAACTTTGCAATCTTTAGTGAGAACTATTAAATAAAATTCTATTTCTGAGTAGTAATTTCTTAGTTCATGTTAAATTACACTGAGAACTAAAAAAAAAAAAAAATGATAAATTTAAAACCAATTTTTAAAAATCTGTAATATGCTAAAACAAAGGATGTGTATATTTTACCACTAGCTAAAATATCTAAGAGTTTGTTATATCATTATGCTAAATATGGCTGGGTTTTTTTTTTCAAAAAAATAGCACAGTTTTCACAGCTTAACCATCAAAAAAATTAGGTGGGTAAATTAGGAAATTAGTACTAAAGAGAATATATATCTGACATTGATCTCTCAAATATCTTTGTAGAGAAAAGAAATCATAGAAAGTAAGTGGTTAAATGTACTTCCAGGCAGAAAAGAAGCTGACTATAAAACTGCCGCCCCAGAAAGTGCTGATCAAGCACTCAGTATCCACCAATGAACAGGGCTGTGGTGGCCTGCCTCAGCGCTCAGCCTCCAGCTGCCCTGTTAAACTTTTTTTTCAATGACTTGCTCCAATAATTCAAAAACTTGTTCATCATATCTGTTGATAACACAAAACTGAAGAGGCTATGGAATGCAATAAATGAAAATTAAAAGTGGTAAATGATCTAAAGGGTAGAACACTAGGTTGAAAACAAACTAGATAAATTTTAGACTGATAAGCACATGAGTGCTTGCTGTATAGTATTCTTTATCAGTTACATATCTTTTAATATATTCTTTTGCATCTATTAAATATTTATTTAAAACATTTTTTTTAATTAAGAGTAAGTAAAGCACTAGAATGAAGCATATTAAAGTGCTTTCCCTAGATTATTTCATGTAATCCTCATAACAATCCTACTGAGGTATTAATATTGTCACTATATATTTTTCTGGAATTTATTTTTTTAACACAGCAGGTTCTTATAAGTTATCTATTTTATACATATTAGTGTATATATGTAAATCCCAGTCTCCCAATTCATCCCACCACCCGCCCCCACTTCCCCCCTTGGTGCCCATATGTTTGTTCTCTACATCTGTGTCATTATTTCTGCCTTACAAATTGGTTCATCTGTACCATTTTTCTAGATTCCACATATATGCATTAATATACAACATTTGTTTTTCTATTTCTGACTTACTTCACTCTGTATGACAGCCTCTGATCCATCCATGTTTCTACAAAGGATCAAATTTCGTTCCTTTTTATGGCTGACTAATATTCCATTGTATATATGTACCACATCTTCTGTACCCATTCGTCTGTTGATGGGCTTCCATGACCTGGCTATTGTAAACAGTGCTGCAATGAACACTGTTGTCATGACTCTTTTTGAATTATGCTTTTCTCTGGGTATATACCCAGTAGTGGGATTGCTGGGTCATATGGTAATTCTATTTTTAGTTTTTTAAGGAACCTCCATACTGTTCTCCATAGTGGCTGTATCAACTTACATTCCCACCAACAGTGCAAGAAGGTTCCCTTTCCTCCACACCCTCTCCAGCATTTGTTGTTTGTAGATTTTCTGATGACGCCCATTCTAACTGGTGTGAGGTGATACCTCATTGGAGTTTTGATTTGCATTTCTCTAATGATTAGTGATGTTGAGCAGCTTTTCAGGTGCCTCTTGGCCATCTGTATGTCTTCTGTGGAGAAATGTCTATTTAGGTCTTCTGCCCATTTCTGAATCGGGTTGTTTTTTTAATATTGAGCTACATGAGCTGTTTATATATTTTGGAGATTAATCCTTTGTCCGTTGATTCATTGGCAAATATCTTCTCCCATTCTGAGAGCTGTCTTTTCGTCTTGTTTATAGTTTCCTTTGCTGTGCAAAAGCTTTTAAGTTTCATTAGGTCCCATTTGTTTTTGTTTTTATTTCCCTTTCTCTAGGAGGTGGTTCAAAAAAGATCTTGCTGCGATTCATGTCAAAGAGTGTTCTTCCTATGTTTTTCTCTAAGAGATATATAGTGTCCAGTCTTACATTTGGGACTTACATTAATTCATTTTGAGTTTATTTTTGTGTATGGTATTAGAGAGTTTTCTAATTTCCTTCTTTTACATGTAGCTGTCCAGTTTTCCCAGCACCACTTACTAAAGAGACTGTCTTTTCTCCATTCTATATCTTTGCCTCCTTTGTCATAGATTAGTTGACCATAGGTGTGTGGGTTTATTTCTGGGCTTTCTATCCTCTTCCATTGACCTATATTTCTGTTTTTGTGCCAGTACCATATTGTCTTGATGACTGTAGCTTTGTAGTATAGTCTGAAGTCAGGGAGTCTGATTCCTCCAGCTAGGTTTTTTTTCCCCTCAAGATTGCTTTGGCTTTTGGGGTCTTTTGTGTCTCCATACAAATTTTAGCATTTTTTGTTCTAGTTCTGTAAAAAAACGCCATTGGTAAATTGATAGGGATTGCATTGAATCTGTAGATTGCTTTGGATAGTATAGTCATTTTCACAATATTGATTCTACCAATCCAAGAACATGGTATATCTCTCCATCTCTTCGTGTCATCTTTGATTTCTTTCATCGGTGTCTTACAGTTTTCTGAGTACAGGTCTTTTACCTCCTTAGGTAGGTTTATTCCTAGGTATTTTATCCTTTTTGTTGCAATGGTGAATGGGATTGTTTTCCTTAATTGCTCTTTCTGATCTTTTGTTGTTAGTGTACAGGAATGCAAGAGATTCCTGTGCATTAATTTTGTATCCTGCAACTTTACCAAATTCATTGATTAGCTCTAGTAATTTCCCAGTGGCATCTTTAGGATTCTCTATGTATAGTATCATGTCATCTGCAAATAGTGACAGTTTTACTTCTTCTTTTCCAATTTGGATTCCTTTCATTTCTTTTTCTTCTCTGATTGCCGTGGCTAGGACTTCCAAAACTATGTTGAATAACAGTGGTGAGAGTGGACATCCTTGTCTTGTTCCTGATCTTAGAGGAAATGCTTTCAGTTTTTCACCATTGAGAATGATGTTTGCTGTGGGTTTGTCATATACGGCCTTTATTATGTTGAGGTAGGTTCCCTCTATGCCCACTTTCTGCAGTTTTTATCATAAATGGGTATTGACTTCTGTCAAAAGCTTTTCCCGCATCTATTGAGATGATCATACGGTTTTTATTCTTCAACTTGTTAATATGGTGCATAACACTGATTGATTTGCATATATTGAAGAATCCTTGCATCCCTGGGATAAATCTCAATTGATCATGGTGTATGATCCTTTTAATGTGTTGTTGGATTCTATCTGCTCGTATTTTGTTGAGGAGTTTTGCATTTATATTCATCAGAGATATTGGTCTGTAATTTTCTTTTTTGTAGTATCTTTTTCTTGTTTTGGTATCAGGGTGATGGTGGCCTCGTGGAATAAGTTTGGGAGTGTTCCTTCCTCAGCAATTTTTTGGTAGAGTTTGAGAAGGATGGGTGTTAGCTCTCCTCTAAATGTTTGATAGAATTCACCTGCAAAGCCATCTGGCCCTGGACTTTTGTTTCTTGGAAGATTTTTAATCACAGTTTCAACTTCATTACTTGTGATTGGTCTGTTCATATTAACCATTTCTTCCTGGTTCAGTCTTGGAAGCTTATACCTTTCTAAGAATTTGTCCATTTCTTCCAGGTTGTCCATTTTATTGACAGAGAGTTGCTTGTAGTGGTCTCTTATGGTGCTTTGTATTTCTGTGGTGTCTGCTGTAACTTCTCTTTTTCATTTCTAATTTTTTTTTTTTTTCTTTTTTGCAGTACGCGGGCCTCTCACTGTTGTGGCCTCTCCCGTTGTGGAGCACAGGCTCCGGACGCGCAGGCGCAGTGACCATGGCTCACAAGACCAGCCGCTCTGCGGCATGTGGGATCTTCCCAGACCAGGGCACGAACCCGTGTCCCTTGCATCGGCAGGTAGACTCTCAACCACTGCACCACCAGGGAAGCCCTTCATTTCTAATTTTATTGATTTGAGTCCTCTTCGTCTTTTTCTTGATGAGTCTGGCTAAAGGTTTATCAATTTTGTTTATCTTCTCAAAGAACCAGCGTTTTAGTTTTATTGATCTTTGCTATTGTTTTCTTTGTTTCTATTTCATTTATTCTGTTCTGATCTTTAGGATTTCTTTCCTTCTACTAACTTTGGGTTTTGTTTGTTCTTCTTTCTCTAGTTCCTTTAGGTGTAGGGTTAGATTGTTTATTTGAGATGTTTCTTGTTTCTTGAGGTAGGATTGTATTGCTATAAACTTCCCTCTTAGAACTGCTTTTGCTGCATCCCATAGGTTTTGGATCGTCATGTTTTCATTGTCATTTGTCTCTAGGCACTTTTTGATTTCCTCTTTGATTTCTTCAGTGATCTCTTGGTTATCTAGTAACGTATTGTTCAGCCTCCATGTGTTTGTATTTTTTACGTTTTTTTCCCCGTAATTTATTTCTAATCTCATAGCACTGTGGTTAGAAGAGATGCTTGATATAATTTCAGTTTTCTTAAATTTACTGAGGCTTGATTTGTGACCCAAGATGTGATCTATCCTGGAGAATGTTCCACGTGCACTTGAGAAGAAAGTGTAATCTGCTGTTTTTGGATGGAATGTCCTATAAGTAAAATCATTAAATCTATCTGGTCTATTGTGTCATTTAAAGCTTGTGTTTCCTTATTAATTTCCTGTCTGGATAATCTGTCCATCGGTGTAAGTGAGGTATTAAAGTCCCCCACTATTATTGTGTTACTGTCAATTTCCTCTTTTATAGCTGTTAGCAGTTGCCTTATGTACTGAGGTGCTCCTATGTTGGGTGCGTATATAATTGTCATATCTTCTTCTTGGACTGATCCCTTGATCGTTATGTAGTGTCCTTCCTTGTCTCTTATAACGTTCTTTATTTTAAAGTCTATTTTATCTGACATGAGTATTGCTATTCCAGCTTCCTTTTGATTTCCATTTGCATGGAATATCTTTTTCCATCCCCTCACTTTCAGTCTGTATGTGTCCCTAGGTCTGAAGTGGGGCTCTTGTAGACAGCATATGTATTGGTCTTGTTTTTGTATCCATTCAGCAAGCCTGTGTCTTTTGGTTGGAGCATTTAATCCATTCACATTTAAGGTAATTATCGATATGTATGTTCCTATGACCATTTTCTTAATTGTTTTGGGTTTGTTATATTGTAGGTGGTTTTCTTCTCCTGTGTTTCCCACTTAGAGAATTTCCTTTAGCATTTGTCGTAGAGCTGGTTTGGTGGTGCTGAATTCTCTTAGCTTTTGCTTGTCTGTAAAGCTTTTGATTTCTCCATCGAATCTGAATGAGATCCTTGCTGGGTAATCTTAGTTGTAGGTTCTTCCCTTTCATCACTTTAAATATATCATGGCACTCCCTTCTGGCTTGTAGAGTTTCTGCTGAGAAATCAGCTGTTAACCTTATGCGAGTTCCCTCGTATGTTATTTGTCGTTTTTCCCTTGTTGCTTTTAATATTTTTTCTTTGTCTTTAATTTCTGTCAATTTGATTACTATGCGTCTTGGCATGTTTCTCCTTGGGTTTAGCCTGCCTGGGATTCTCTGCGCTTCCTGGACTCGGGTGGCTATTTCCTTTCCCATGTTAGGGAAGTTTTCGACGCTAATCTCTTCAAATATTTTCTCGGGTCCTTTCTCTCGCTCTTCTCCTGCTGGGACCCCTATAATGTGAATGTTCGTGCATTTAGTCTTGTCCCAGAGGTCTCTTAGGCTGTCTTCATTTCTTTTCATTCCTTTTTCTTTATTTTGTTCTGCAGCAGTGAATTCCACTATTCTGTCTTCCAGGTCACTTATCCGTTCTTCTGCCTCAGTTATGCTGCTATTGATTCCTTCTAATGTATTTTTCATTTCAGTTATTGTATGTTCATTTCTGTTTGTTTGTCCTTTAACTCTTCTAGGTGTTTGTTCTTTAATTCTTCTAGGTCATTGTTAAACATTTCTTGCATCTTCTCGATCTTTGCCTCCATTCTTTTTCTGAGGTCCTGGATCATCTTCACTATCATCATTCTGAATTCTTTTTCTAGAAGGTTGCCTATCTCCACTTCATTTAATTGTCTTTCTGGAGTTTTATATTGTTCCTTCATCTGGTACAAATTCCTCTGCCTTTTCATTTTGTCTATATTTCTGTGAATGCAGTTTTCCTTCCACAGGCTACAGAACTGTAGTTCTTCTTGCTTCTGCTGTCTGCCCTCTGGTGGGTTAGGCTATCTAAGAGGCTTCTGCAAGCTTCCTGATGGGAGGGACTGGTGGTGGGTAGAGCTGGGTGTTGCCCTGGTGCGCAGAACTCAGTAAAACTTTAATCCACTTGTCTGCTGATGGGTGGGGCTGAGTTCCCTCCCTGTTGGTTATTTGGCCTGAGGCAACCCAGCACTGGAGCCTGCAGGCTCTTTGGTGGGGCTGATGGCGGACTCCAGGAGGGCTCATGCCAAGGAGTATTTCCCAGAACTTCTGCTGCCAGTGTCCTTGTCCCTGCAGTGAGCCACAGCCGGCCCCCGCCTCTGCAGGAGACCCTCCACTAACAGGTATGTCTGGTTCAGTCTCCTAAGGGGTCACTGCTCCTTCCCCCTGGGTCCTTATGCGCACACTACATTGTGTGTGCCCTTCAAGAGTGGAGTCTCTGTTTCCCCCAGTCCTGTCGAAGTCTTGCAATCAAATCCCGCTAGCCTTCAAAAGTCTGATTCTCTGGGAATTCCTCATCCTGTTGCCAGACCCCCAGGTTGGGAAGCCTGACATGGGGATCAGAACCTTCACTCCAGTGGGTGGACTTCCGTGGTATAATTGTTTTCCAGTTTGTGAGTCACCCACCCAGTGGTTATGCCATATGGTTTTACTGTGATTGCGCCCTACTACCATCTCATTGCGGCTTCTCCTTTGCTTTGGATGTGGGGTATCTTTTTTGGTGAGTTCCAGTGCCTTCCTGTCAATGACTGTTCAGCAGTTAGTTGTGATCTTACTATATATTTTTTTAAAAAGTCAAATTAATCCAAGGACACTTTACTAATAAATGGCAAAAACCAAATCTTTTTGCCCCTAGAGTTCATGGCTTGATTTGCTATACCAATCTCTCCTCTATTCCTCAGTTAAAATGAAGACAGGAAGACCTGACATAGTAACCAATTATAAAAATAAATAGATAAATAAATAAATAAACAAACAAATCTACAGGGTTACATGACCAAAGTAGTTAATGGGAACAAAAAGTGGGATATACAGTCATTAAAAAAAGAAAACTAGGGCTTCCCTGGTGGCGAAGTGGTTGAGAGTCCGCCTGCCAATGCAGGGGACACGGGTTCGTGGCCCGGTCTGGGAAGATCCCACATGCCGCGGAGCGGCTGGGCCCGTGAGCCATGGCCGCTGGGCCTGCGCGTCCGGAGCCTGTGCTCCGCAACAGGAGAGGCCACAGCAGTGAGAGGCCCGCGTACCACAGAAAAAACAAAAAACAAAAAAAGAAAACTAATTAAAAACTTGAACTATCTTAATCACACCACTAAAATAGACCCATTCTAATCTGAGCTGATCAGAACCATACTTAAACCATTGTATGGGGTTTTAAGTACTATGATTTAAAGGATTTTACTTTAAAGAACACCTAGGATTTCCAAGAGTCTGAAAATAATGGTATACAAGAAACCATTAGGCTGTCAAAACTATTCTGGAAAAGAGAAGCACCTGGGAAGACAGACAGCTATCATCAAATAGAGACATCAAAGAAGTCATCAAATATCTGAACCGTTGATGTACCAAAATGGACAGCAATTTGTTGTATCCAACTTCAAAGAGTAGAGCTGTGAACAATAAGTAGATATTATATAGAAGTAAACCTCAGGATCATTATTACTAAAGATAATCAAGCAGAAGAGAGATAGACTTAAAAAGCCAAAGATCCCTTACAAACCTCAGATTCTGTTTCCCTCATCTTTATCCTTCATATGAGGTCTTTGTTCTCTACAACAAATTTTAGCCTTGATTTTAACTACATGTTAGTCACTTAACATTTTATATGCATATTCCCATAAAATAAATGTCACGAATTATGGTCCAACTGACAGGCTTGTCCCCAAAAGCTTATTTTACAAAGCTGTACTACAACATGAATCAGAGTCCCATTTTGTTTGCTTTCATCTTTCTCATACCAGTCTCCCAAATGTGGAAAATGAGACTACACTGAAGAATCAACCTGAGCTCTGAGTAGGTGAGCAGATCATCAGATAAGATAGACTTAAAGAAAAAACAGTCCTTTTTCCCCTAAAAGTGTCACTCCCTAAACTGCCAACCTTAGTAATTTTTTTAATGAAACAATTTGTCTTCTGTAAATTCCACCTTTCTGCACAGCATTCTCCACACATCCCCCCATACCACAGTATCCTACTATAGCCCTACTCTGGCTGTTCCAATTTACCATAGCACTCTAATGTACAAAATTACATTTCTCCCTTCTTTTTTTTTTTGCGGTACGTGGGCCTCTCACTGCTGTAGCCTCTCCCGTTGCGGAGCACAGGCTCCGGACGCGCAGGCTCAGCAGCCATCCATGGCTCACAGGCCCAGCCGCTCCACGGCACGCGGGATCCTCCCAGACCGGGGCACGAACCCGCGTCCCCTGCACTGTCAGGCGGACTCCCAACCACTGCGCCACCAGGGAAGCCCACATTTCTCCCTTCTAATCACAACTAGGGGTGGAGAGGTAATCTGACTATAACAATTTATAAAAATCATTATAAACGCTTAACCTAACCAAAAGTATCTAAACAGCAGGTATTTGTCTATCCAAATTAATGCTTAACAGACAGAATTTCAGGCAAAATAATAGTGAAATTAAAAAATCATCAGACAATAGGGTGAAGATATTTTCCATCATTAGCCTTGTCTGAAATCAATTCCCATAAGTGGGTTCTGTTTCATAACTTTTCTCCTTCCTCTAGTTCTGAGCCTTCAAATTCTTTAAAAGCCTATGGTTTCTAAGAATTATAGCCCTGGTTTACAGGGAGAAGGGAGGCTATGTGATAATAAGTAGGACTGAGGAAAATAGTGTCCATTGGTACTTGTATAGATGATCAAATGGTAATTGGAGAAAAACCTTAAACAAATAAATGAAATATTAAGCAACAGGAAGTGAGGAAAATTCTAAGACTGAGGAAAATGAGTCTATATACTTTTCTCAGGCTTACATGACATCTGTTCTCTCATTATGACCCATCAAATATCAACAAATATGGTAGAAAGACAAAAACTATTTAATAGCTTTTTTAAAAATAGGTATAAATGATGATTCAGAAAAAAAAAAAGCTAGTCAGATGCAGTAAAAACAACTGGGAGAAGGATATTGAGGGGAAGACAGAAGGACACAGTCAATGAAGATATATTTTGGAACAGATGAATAATCCAAACGCAGATAATCTACCTACAGATACTCATGACTTAACCATACATATAACTGAAAGTAAAATATATTATTCTGAATTAACACATGTAAAATGTTTACATCGGTACCTAGTATATGATAAGCTCTCAAAAAGTGTTCACTTCTACAACTATTAGTTTATAACATCCACTGTTTGTAGTTTAAAGGAATTCTAAATACTCAATCCTACCCTCTTCTAAGAGTATGAGTACTACATATTTTAAGGTAAATACAAGGTAAATGCATTACCCCTTTCAGGTCTTTAAAAGCAAGAATCTTACTCCAATGATGTGTTAGATTATAAATTACTAGAGAATATTATTGTACTCCTAACGATTAAGGTTTTACTTCACCCTTTTCATCCTTGACAATATTTAGCCCTCTTCCAATCTATTTTAATATCTGGCCAAAACCATACCTCCATGTACATTTTGATTACTGTGTCTTATTCAGGTGTCCTTCCTCCTTCCATTTCTGCACCATCCCCAAATCAGAACCCAACTTATAGCTCCCACAGAGTTGTGTACTACATCTGGTATACTCTTTTGGTACCTTCAAAATGCCTCTAATGTGTGCCCTTATCAGATACCATTATAATAATTGTTGATATACGTACTGCCACTATAGTCTAAGAATTCCCTGAGGACAAGGTCCATATTTTCTTCATCTTTATAAGGGTGGCACACAAAGCCTAACACTAAAGGCTGCTACATGTTTGCTGAATGAATGATTCCATCCTTCAGAAATAAACTAAACAACAATAAATAGTTTAATAAATTATAGCACACCTAGATGAAGTATCAAATTATATAGTTACTGTGTCGTAATTTAAAAACGAAGTCATTATTAAAACTCAATAATAAATGTTAGAAAGACTGTATATCACAGTGATTAGGAACATGACATTTGAAGTCAGTCCCAGCTTTTGTTCATTCATTCAACAAATACTTAATGAGAGGCTACTTTAAGCCAGGCACCATTCTATCCTGCCCTCATAGAATTTACATTCCAGTGGGGAGAGGCAAACAATAATCACAATGAAATAAGTAAATGATATAGTATGTTAGGTGATACATACGGTGGGGGGGGGGAGAGCAGAGAAGGGGATTGTGAGTGAAGAGGAGGGGAAGGGGAAAATTGTGATACTAAATAGGATACAGGTAGACCCCCCTTTATTGGGAACAAGATTTGCACAAGACTTGAAGGAGTTGAGAGGGCTATCCAAGAAACTGCCAGAGTGTTTTCCAAAGTAGCTGCACCATTCTACATTCTCACCAGTAGTGTGTGAAAGTTCTGATTTCTTCCACATTCTCATCAACACTTGTTATTATCTTTTTAATTCTAACCATCACAGTGGGTGTGAAGTGGTATCTCATTGTGGTTTGGATTTACATTCCTCTGATGACTGTTTTCATGCTCTTAATAATTCTTAATTTTGATGAATCCAATTTATCAGTTTTTTCTTTTACAAGATCATGCCTTTTGAATGTGTTGAATCTAAGAAACTTTCACCTAACTCAGAGTTACAAAGGTTTTATACTATGCTTTTTCTAGAGGTGTTAAAGTTTTAGGTTTTACATTTAGTTCTACGATCCACTGGGAGTTAATTTTTTTTAATGTGATACAAAGTATGGATCAAAGTCCAATTTTTTGCATGTGGATATCCAATTGTGCCAGCCCCACTGGTTTAAAGACTGTCCTTTTGCCACTGAATTGCTTTGGTACTTTTGTTAAAAATCAACTTAACACATATGTATGGATCTATTCCTGGACTGTCACAGAAAGTATGGCATAAAAAGTACAAATTCAAATCCCTACAAGAGCCAAAGTAACAAAAGCGTGTAAATGGGGCAAGTTTAAGCCAATAGGAAGAAGTGTGGCCTATATGTTACTGAACAGAATACATGCTACCCTTAAACATTCAAATTCAAAAGATATTAAAACACTGTGTAGTCCCAACAAAATGGTGTGAATATGTAGTTGGGGGGGTTGCATACAGAAAACACTGGTATATAAAGATATATTTTAAAATGAAAAAAGCTGGACAGAAAGAGGAGAGTATATTGGGAAGAAAGGTTAGAGAGGCAGTTTTATAGCAATAGGTACAACAAAGAGAGTAACAGAGAAAAGGAGAAAAATGACACTAACAGGTGGGAGAAGAGAGAAAAAGGTCAGACACCAGACTGAGAATTAGAGGGAGTTAGGCCAAGTTTTTTGTTTTTTGTTTTTTACGTCTATCTCTACTATTATAATTATTACTATCATTTCACAAGGGTAGCCATTAGTTTGGCTCAGTTAACAACAGTGACATAATTATTTGTATTCACAGCTTAATGAACTTTTGTCTTTCCTCCCCTTCAATTAAAAAAAAAGGCAAAACCTATTCATAATCATAAAGAGTAAAAAGTATATTTCATAGGTCAGGATCCATGTCACTTGTGCCTTTATAACATGCAGAGCAAGCCTCCGCCTATTCACCACCAAGCAGCTGGCACACAGGAGGTCACACTCAAACAGCTCAGAGAGTGACTGATTACCTGTTGGCTGAGCTGCTATGGCTATTCCTCAAGGACAGAATAATTTCTTTCTAGAAGGAGATTCACTGAAGGTTTCTGTGTGCTATTTGTTTTTGTGTGTTTTTTTGCTTTTAACTCCTGATCCAATGACTTAAAGAATAGTTATTAGCTTTGGAAAAAACACCCCAAAATTCTGAATAAAATTATAAATCCAGACCATAACTTTCAAAAGTTCACCAAAATATTAATAGCTTTTGTCTAGGGACAGGACTATATATGGTTAGTTGCTTATTTTACTTGCTCTGTGCTTTTTTTTCTCTCTTCTGCTTTTTAATACTTCCCCTCTTTTCCATAATAATCCATTTTCCTGTCATAACATAAGGGGACAAAAACAAGCAATCAAGGAACCAAGACAGCCTTCCTCCAAGTAATATAACATGAATCACCTCTAATCTCTCAAAATACCAGAGGAGTAAAAAATTTTAAAAAGGGTGCCAATATAAACATCCCCCAAATAAATTATTCCTAAATGCACCTTCAATAATTTAGAAACTTCACACGAAACATGTTTTTGATACTAAATTTTAAAAAATAAAAGATAAGCTCTTTCTCAATGCTAAATTAGATTTGACAGCTATAACTTATTCTGATCCCCAGAGTTCAAGCAAGAGTCAAGATGTGATAAGCACTCTTACTTCTGGCTTGCACACTTGACTCAATCCAGTGAACTTATACCATCTCTGTCTTTAAACTGTGGATAGTTAATATAACTACTCTGCAGATTCATATGAGACTCATTTTACTATACTTAGTCATAGTTACTTTGTATTAAATGACTATAGATGTCTTTCAATGTCAAAATCTTAAGCCATTGGGCTTCCCTGGTGGCGCAGCAGTTGAGAGTCCGCCTGCCGATGCAGGGGACATGGGTTCGTGCCCCGGTCCGGGAAGATCCCACATGCCGCGGAGCGGCTGGGCCCGTGAGCCATGGCCCCTGAGCCCGCGCGTCCGGAGCCTGTGCTACGCAATGGGAGAGGCCACAACAGTGAGAAGCCCAAATACCGCAAAAAAAAAAAAAAAAAAAAAAACCTAAGCCATTAAAATTTAAATATTTATATCTACATTTTATGATCTAGTATCCTATAGTAATTTTATTAATCTGTTAATATTATTCATTTTAAGTCACAATTGTCAGAGATTAGAATCTTGCTTACCTTACTTGCTCCCACATGCAGATTAATCAAATAAAATACAGGTAATGAAGACTATTACCAATGCTTATGTGACTGTGTTATTGCTAAAAAATTAAAATCTGCTATTTTTTTTTTAGACTTTTTCTTTTTTATATTTATTTATTTATTTATGGCTGCATCGGGTCTTAGTTGTCGTGCACAGGCTTCCTGGTTGTGGCACACGGGCTCCAGAGCACACGGGATCAGTAGTTGGCGTCACCCGGGCTTAGCTGCCCCTTGGTGTGGCATGTGGGATCTTAGTCCCCCGACCAGGGATCCGAACCCACGTCCCATGCACTGGAAGGCAGATTTTTAACCACTGGACCACCAGGGAACTGGTCAAATTACGGGTGGCCTTAAAAAAATAAGTTAGTCACAGATCCTGAGCCACACAGTTCCAGGAGCCTGTTCATTTGACAGTATGTATAAATGTTTCCTTGCACATACCAAGTGTTTCTAGAGTTGTCCAGAGAAATTGCTGAACCCAATAACTGCTCAGCATCTAGAACCATCTAGATGGTTCACCATCTAGAACCATTTTAGATAATGCTGAAACTTGGTAGAGGAAATGTGGGGAAAGTAAAATTTTCACACTCTTAACAGTAATGTCTAATTGTTAATTAGACATTAACAGTAATGTCTAAATGTAGACATTATTACTTTATTTAGTAATGTCAAATTACTCTTCAAAGTTGAAGAGCCATATACTAATCAACCAGTGATTCCAATCCTATTCAAGCACGCACACGCACACATGCACACACACACACACACACACACACACCCCTACATGCTCTCTGTAAAAACTCACACACGTTCACAAGAAGCACGTTCAAGAAAGTTCACTGTTGCATTGTCTAATGATAAAAAAAAAAATTGAACACTACTTAATAATCAACCAAAGGAGAAAGGGTAAATAAGCTATAGTGCAGCCATGCAACAGAAAGATGTTGAGGGAAAAAACATACCGAAAGAGTGTTTAGCAGCACAGTGTGTATCAAAAGTTGAAAAACATGCAAAACGATTACATTATTTATGGAAACAAATATATTCAAGATAGTGTTTACCTCTGGGGAATGAAGGGGGGGGAGAGAAAAAAAAGGGTACATAGAGGGTTCAACTCCACAGTGTTTTACTTCTATTAAAAAAAAATCTGAAGCAAATACAGGAAAATGTTAAGATCCAATTAAGTTATAAGCTGGATGTATAGTACACGGGATGATTTTTCTACTATTCTTTATATTTGAAATATTTCTTATCAATTCAGGATATAAAGAGAACCGGGTGGACTCTATTTAACAAACAGTTAATACCAGACCAAGAGTAAGTAAAGCCAGCAAAGAAGCACCTGTAACAGAAGACTGTTTTCACAAGACCTATTTCCATCTGGGAGTGTGAGAGCCTTATGCACAAATCTAATTATATCCCCAATAACACTACAAAATGGAGGCATTATTCCCATTTGGCAGATTTTAAAAATTCAGGTCAAAGAAATTGGGTGACTTGGCTAAGGTCACAGAGCCAATAAGTCACAGAGAAAAGCCCACATAATCTGTACCTGTAAAGCAACTTTTATAACAACTCTGGTGTATCAAAGGAATGGGACGTGCAGCTTAGTAACTCTTGTTAAAAGGGGAACACTTTTTATTTATAAAATTATTTTTGATTAAGATTTCTTAATGTAACTACTGCACTATAGTACAACACACTTGTGAACTAACCAACTCCAAAAGTGTCCAAAAGGAAACTGAAAGCCCTTCTGTCACAGACGTTGAGGGTTCTGCTCTGATAAGAGGTTGGACTATATGATCAATAAACTTCTTCCTAATTCTCACATTCTATGATAAGTGCAAAGGATAATACGGTTTTGGTTTAAAAAGAAAACAAAAACCCTCCATTTGAGACCAACAAAATCATAGCACAGGGAACTCTACCTAATGCACTGTGGTAACCTAAATGGGAGGGAAGTCCAAAAGGGAGGGGATATCTGTATGTGTGTGGCTGATATCATTCTGTTGTGTAGTGGAGACAAACACAAAATTGTAAAGCAATCATACTCCAATGAAAATTAGTAAAAAAAAAAAACAAAAAAAAAAGACCAACAAAATACTCATTAGCAGGGAGTCAAAGGTGAAACTAATGAACTGGCGGAAAATCATATACTAATTAAAACATTACCAAAGTGATGTGAACCAGAAGGTCTTGCTGATGTGTATATACAGAAGATAATGAGCTTTATCTCTACTGCAAAAAAAAAAGTGGGACCTACATTATACCATATAGAAAAATTAACTCAAAATGGATCAAAGACCTAAATGTAAGTGCTAAAACTATAAAACTCTTAGGGGAAAAGAGGCATAAATTTTCATGACCTTGGATTAGGCAAGGATTTCTTAGCTATGACACCAAAGCACAAAAAAGAAAAACAAGATAAACTGGAGTTCATCAATATTAAAAACGTTTGTGTCTCAAAGGACACCATCAAGAAAGTGAAACTACAATCCACATGATGGGAGAATATATTTGCAAATCATTTATCTGATATGGGACTTGTATCCAGAAAATATAGTAGTTCCCCTCATCTCAAGGGTATATGTTCCAAGACCCCAGTGATGCCTGAAACCGCAGACAGTACCAAACCTTATATATACTATGTTTTTTCCTATACATACATTCCTATGATAGAGTTTAATTTATAAATTAGGCACAGTAAGAGATTAACAATAATAACTAATAATAAAATAACAACAATTTTAACAACATACTAGAATAAAAGTTATGTGAATGTGGTCTCTCTCAAAATATCTTATTGTACAAATGTAATGCCTTTTCTACCTTAACTAAGCTCTTATCATGTACTGTGGCTGTAACTTTTGCAGTTTGAGGTGTGACCTCAAAACTAACAAGAATTTCTTTTGCCTTCTTCACAATTTCATAGAAGATTTGTTCTTACTGTAGATCTTCACAACCTCGGCATAAGATTTTTTTTTCTTTCCTTATTAGGTGAAGAACTTTCAGGTTTTTGCTTAAAGGAAGCACTTTACAGCTTTTCTTTTGCATGTCCAAATTGCCAGCATCACTACTCTTGCACTTTGGGGCCATTATTAAGTAAAATAAGGGTTAAACACAGGGACTACGATACCAGTCAATCTGATAACCGAGACGGCTACTAAGTGACTAACGGGCAGGATATTCTGGACAAAGGGATGATTCACGTCCTGGACAGAGTGGGACAGCACGAGATTTCATCACACTACTCTGAACAGTGTGCAATTTAAAACTTATAAGTTGTTTATTTCTGGAATTTTCCATTTAATATTTTCAGACCACAGTTAACCAAAGGTAAATGAAACCACTGAAAGCAAAACCATGATAAAGGGGACTACTATGTGAAGAAATCTTAAAATTCAATAATAAAAAGACAAATAACCAAATTTTAAAGTGGGCAAAAGATGTGAGTAGACATTTCTCTAAGAAAGACGTACAAATGGCCAATAAGCACACAAAAAGATGCCCAACATCTTAGTCTTTAGGGAGCTGCAAATCAAAATTACGAGATGTCACTTCACACTTTCTAGGATGTAAGTGTGAATCAAAAAGCCATATAACAAGTATTTGCAAGGATGTGGAGAAATAAGAACCCTCATACACTGCTGATAGGAATGTAAATGATGCAGCCACTTTGGAAACCAGTTTTGTAGTTCCTAAAGGTTAAACATAGAGTTACTATATGACCCAGCAATTCCATTCCTTGGTATATAACCAAAGGAAAGGAAAACGTATGTCCATCCAAAAACCTGTACATAAAAGTTAATAAAGGCATTATTCATATTAGTCAAAAAATGGAAATAACTCAAATATTCATCAACATCTGAATAGATAAATAAAATGTGGTACATCCACAGAACAGAACATTTGGCCATAAAAAAGAACGAAGTACTAAGGGACTTCCCTGGTGTCACAGTGGTTAAGAATCCGCCTGCCAATGCAGGGGACACAGGCTCTATGCCTGGTCTGGGAAGATCCCACATGCCGCAGAGCAACTAAGCCCATGTGCCACAACTACAGAGCCTGCGCTCTAGAGCCCGCGAGCCACAACTACTGAGCCCGCACGCCACAACTACTGAAGCCTGTGCACCTAGAGCCCGTGCTCCGCAACATGAGAAGCCACCACGATGAGAAGCCTGCGCACTGCATCAAAGAGTAGCCCCCGCTCACCGCAACTAGAGAAAGCCCACCCACACAACGAAGACCCAACACAGCCAAAAATAAGTAAATGAAATAAATAAATTTATAAAAAATAATAAAGAAAAGATAAACACGTTTAAAAAACAAGAATGAAGTATTGATACATGCTACAGTATGAATGAACCTTAAAAACATTATGCAAAGTGAAGGAAGCCATACACCAAAGGTCACATAGTATATGATTCAATGGTATTTTTTGGGGGCTGGTGGGGAGTGAAATAGTCTGGTACTAGCGATGATAATTATGTAACTTTACAAATATACAAGCCACTGAATTGTATACTTTAAACGGGTGACTTTATGGTATGTGAATTACATGTCAAAAACAATAATAAATAATAAATGGGAAATCTTTATTGGGAATATCACAATGAAATCCTAGATATTTTGCCATAATAAATATAGTATGGCAACATGATTTCCAAAGTAACAGAAGAAATGGAAGAAGCACAGAACCAAGAAAATGAGTCCAGGTCAAGGCCTGGGGATTTCTGATAAACACATTACCAACATTTAGCAAAAACAAAGCATATATGCTTACACTCTGCATGCCTGGCCCAGGCAGACGTCAGTCATCAATCACAACACCCTCTGCCACGGAACTGGGCATGGCCATAGATCGCTTCTCAACACAGTTCTCCATGTACTCATGACCAATATCATAATTGATAACAAATTACTGAAGGTTAGACCTAAAGGTACTAACTTCACACCTATTTCTTTCTTGGTCTATTACACATGCAATTATTACTGTTCTGCACTTCAATGGTTTTATTAATTATAAAATACTTTAGACATACAAAAAAGGTATTTTGGGGGAAATAATTTTAACATACATAACATACCCACTATCCAGCTAAAGAAATATGACATCACAAATTCAGTTAACGCCCCCCCCCCACTTTCAATAAATATATTATCCTTTTAGAAAAAGAACTGTGACTATACCCTTGTTCTCTCAGTTTAAAATATCTGTACAAAGCCTATACACATGTCCCTTGGAGTAAAACCAAGACATCACTATTCACCCAGAGACTCTTAAGTAATCTCTGACATGTGACATTTACCACATATAAAACCTCTATCACTGTCAATTTTAACTAGAGAAGGAAACTCTCCCACATGTCAACAGCCATAGTAATGGAAACAGAAGTTAGAAAATGACCAGAGGGTTCTTTCTGTCCAAACTTCTCACTGTCACTTAGCCAAAGGTAAAGACCTCCATTATCCACCTTTCTTTGCGTACTGTCCATCCAGCACACTTCTCATTTTAACATCTATAATATTTTTCAAGATACTTTCACACACAATATCTCATTAACCCTACAAGATAGATAAGGCAGCTATATTTACACCCCAATTTACAGATATGGAAGAACAAAGCAATTAAGAGCACAAGCGTGAAGTCACTCAGGGCTTGAATCCCCGCTTCATTACTTCTCAGCAAAGTGAACTGCAAAATAAGATACCTGGCTTACAGGGTAGTTATGAGGATCAGATTACACAACATATATAAAGCACTTAGCACAGAACCTGGTGTAAAATAAGCAATAAATGAATGGTAGCTGCCGCTACTGTTATTGTTGTTAATTATGCAAGATCAAACAGCTCCTAAACAAGGAAGCCAAGACTGGTCTCCGAGTCTACACAACACTGCATCATTCTCGAATGATCACCAGGAGTCCTATCTGTACAGAGTAGATGCCAGCATTTCCAGGCAATGCTTCCCCTTTCTCATCTAGACACCATGGTGATCATTTTAGGATTTTAAGAATAGAAAGCTAATAGCAATACTCACAGCTGATAACATCACAAAAAGACAACTAGACATTATGTGTGTCTCATAATACCATCTATAAAGTCATCTTTCCCCCTCCCCAAATTAAACTTTAATCAAGCTTCTATATCAAATTACCAATTTATAGGATATACAAGAGGGTAGAGAAACATGTTAAACGAAACAGAAATCCAGACTATAAGAAATTCTATAGGACAAGCTGAAACTGTGCACCTGAGATTGGGACTTGAACCCACGTGTCAGGACTCAAAGCCAGCTTAAACCCAGATTGGGACTTGAACCCACGCGGCCAGGACTTGAACCCAGCCAAAACCCGCAGTCTTCCAACTGAGGTCACACACCTGGTTTCAGGACTTAATGAAGCTCAGTTTCTTATCACAGAAAGAATTCAGTGAGAGACAAAGTGATAGGTAAGAAATGGATTTATTTATAGAGAAACATACTCCACAGACAGAGTATGGGCCATTTCAGAAGGTGAGAAAGGCCTTGGGAGAAACACACTCCACAGGCAGAGAATGGGCCATCTCAGAAGGTGAGAAAGGCACCAGGGTATGGGGTTGTCAGGTTTTATAGGCATGGGTAATTTCATAGGCTAACGAACGAATGGGAGGAGAATTCCGGCTATTTTAGGAAGGGGGGCGGATTTCCAGGAATTGGGCCACTGCCCACTTTTTGATCCTTATGATCAATTCTTCAACAGACAAATTAAAAAAAAAAAGCGGGGGGGGGGGGGGCGACGGCGAGGGGAGAAGAAATCTACAAGTTAAAAAAATACTTAAAAGACTTTTCAATCAATCCTGATGTCAAAACAACTTCTTTTTAATTCTCTCCCCAACAAGGCAATAGCATCAGCCCCATTATACCTCTCTGCTTGAGGGAGAGAATATGCTAGTGACATGACCAGAATGTATGGGAATATTTTAGGCTTTGGTACATTTCCTTTTTTCCCTTGTACATCAATAAACTGGCATTCTGGTTTTTAAAAGAAAGACAGTAACACATATAGCCTTTACTCTTTCTATGCTACACCTATGGCAAAAGTCTTATTCTGAAGCGTACTTTTAAAGACTACAGGTTTACAAGTTCTTAAAGTGATCCTCCCCCCTCAATCCCACCCCCCAAATCTACAAGAGAAGGCTGAAGCAAAGGTCAAGGGAAAAAACAAACAAGAAAAGTCAGGAGGAACACTTTTGTAATTGAAGCTTAAAAGAAAACCCACACCATCAACAGGATTAGCTGTCAACAGGAACGTTCCCAGAAGTAACCCATCCTATGATGCGATTTGAGATATCTTAATGAAAATTATAGCACCTCCCTGTCATCAAGAAGCAGCCAGCTTAAGGTAAATTAAATGAAAATTCATCTGACGTTTCAACATGGGCACATGCTATAATGAAGATTACTTGTTTATTTCCATATTATTCTAAAAAAGATTTGAGACAGCTCACAGAATGCATTAGAATTAAAAAGAAAGAAGTCGGTGCTCTGTGATGACCTAGATGGGTGGGACGGAGAGGGGGTGGGAGGGAGGTCCAAGAGGGAGGGGATATATGTATACACGTAGCTGATTCACTTCCTTGTACAGCAGAAACTAACGCAACATTGTAAAGCAATTATACTCCAATAAAAAAAACTCCGTTAAAAAATAATAATACATCAAAAATAAATAAAATCTACTTAGTTTTATTTAAAACAAACAACAAAAAAGAAATGACAAGAATGGGGCAAAGAGAAAACGAGGGAGGAAAATAAAGTCAGAGGTAAGTTTATCACACGAACTATGTGCCACAAGGTCCTATACAGTTGCAAGGGAAGGGCTGCACAGCTGACTGAGCTACCTTGCAAAGAGAGAAATACCATAGGTTATAAGAGTCACGATGACTATGTAATACAAGCAAATCAGCTGGTCAAAGGAAGTGCAGCTTTCCTGGTACCCAGACCTGGGAAAAAAAACTTACTACACATTTTTACATGGGTTCTAATAATGATAATAATGATTAAAAATGATGATTTTTTTTACATTCTTTTTACATGGGTTCCAATACTGATGATGATGATGATAAAAATGATAGCAGCTTGAACTATACATTTAAAAATGGTTCAGATGGTAAATTTTATATTATGTGCGTCTTACCACAATAAAAAAAAGGGGGGGAGGGGAACAACAGCTGCTCATTTTCACTGTATGTGTCCTGGGCCAGGCATGTTCTAAGCATTTTATATGTTTAAGGTCACAAAATTCTCACAACAACCTTGTAGAGGTAGGTACAATTATTATCCCCATTTTATAGATGAGAAAACTGAAGCACCAAGAGGTTAAATAACACACAACTAGGAAGTAGCAGTGCCAGGATTCAAGCCCAGGAAATATAACTCCAGAGCCCTAACCATTATATCACTCCTCTTCCACAATGTTGCCTCCCTTTTGGGCAAAAGCATTTGCCATCAGCTAAGAGCAGTATTTGTCCATCAACTCTTAGCTCATTTTGTGTTGTCTTTGTACTCCAGATCACCAGCTAATAGTCATAGTAGTAGCAGTAGTTACAACATCAACAAGGGCACTGAGATAAAGGAGATAATATCCTCACAAGAATTCTACAATAAGAGGCGTACTAAATTTTATAAAACTGTCTGTTTTAAATGCCCTCAATCAAGGTTTATTGCATTACACCAAATAACAATTCTGTAAAAGTAACTCTACCCCGGTCTAAAACAATGCAATCAATATATGTAGCTCTCTGGTATTCTGGCTTGATTCAATCAAAAACTGATTGTTTCTAAAGCAATGGATTGACTGTGTATTATTTAAGCAATTCTCAAAGAGTCCTGTTTCTGACTACGAGGTTTCTGATAAGAATTGGGCTGCAAAGTAAGTGAATACATACTTGCTGGAGTAAAGCTATTCTGTACTGCCAATTACAGGTAAACTATACACTTTCATAGTCAATCAAGTACAGAGTTAGGTTAATATGCTCTTAGGAAAATTAAGGAACCTAACCACTAAAGATATCTAAGTATGCAGCCAACCCACCTCTCCACGGGGGTGAGCCAAGAAAATAGTTTCTTATAGGGCCAAAATTTTCTTCTCAAAGTGGTTCTGATCCAGCACCAATGGACAAATGGTTAACTGAGTCCCAAAATTCCAAATCACAATGATTTGGACCTGGAAAATTCTCCAAATGAGAGTTTCTCAACTTTTAGCTCAGCCATAAAATCACCTCAATTAAGTACACATAGACTATCCAATTGAGACATGTACCCCTTAGCTAAACAAAGTTATATAGGCAGCTATACAAAGTTATCAGGCATAAATCAATTAAATATTCAGGGATATCTGTAAATAAATAAATAAGATGTGAGTTTTGGATTAGTAGATATCTCACATCTTTCTTTTTGAAATATCTAGGTAACAGGGTCAGCTGTTTACCAAGACCATCCCTAATTAGTATAAAAACTACATCATAAGTATAGTATGGCTAGGAAGCAATTAAAAAAGACAAGAGGCCCAAAAGGAAAATGAAAAAAGTATGAACAAGAGAGCCTTAGGGGAAAAAATCCAATATACAATAAGTATCTGATAAGATGATCAACTTTATCAATAGTCAGGGAACTTCAAATTACAACAATGCTTTATACCAGTCTCACCCATCAGATAGACCCAAAATAGAAATGACTGATAATATCCAAAGCTGATAAAGTTAGGGGAAAGCAGCAACTATCATACACTCTTGGTGAAAGCATAAAGTGATATAGCCTTTGTAATAACATTTTGAAAGGACATCAATTTTTTAAATAGGCATAACCATTAATTCCATAGGTGTGTTCTCAGACACCTGCAAAAACAAGTGCAAACTGGGACATTTACCAAAACATAGATTGCAACAGCAAAAAACTAGTTTTTAAATGTCTATTAAAAGAAAGATGGTTAAAAATACTATAGAATATACATCTAATGTAATGCTATGCAGCATTTTATGCAAAGATAAAACAGCTCCTTCATGTTTTCATGTTCTGACATAGAAAGATTCCCATGATATTAAGTTTTTTAAAGCCTATAACAATTCAAAAAGTATGATCCCGTGGGTAGTGGGGAGGGAAGAAGAGGGACAGCTGCCAACAGAGGTCTGAAATGGTCAGGACTCTTTCAGTTCTGAGAGAGAAACCCAATTCAAACTCACACCAGCAAGTCAGGCAACTGAGTAACTCATTTAACTGGGAAATATAAACTGGATCTACTTTAAGGTTCAAGTGGATCCAGAGGCTCCAATGACTCCCCATGCTCACACATGCGAGCATGTGAGAATGTGTATGACTGTGCATTTTTAAGTGTGCCTGTGTGTAAGAGAGAGTTGGTCAGCTCTGCTTCAGTCTGTATGTTGGCCTCATTCTTTCCCACGGCACATAGGCTTCCTTCATTTGGCCAGGCACACTCTATGTCAGCTTAGCAACTCCAAAGGAATGAGCCTGTCCCTCATCCAATATCTGTTTTTCAATCTCAAGGAAGGGGTCTGAACCTGCTTTAGTCATATGGCCATCCTGCAGCAGTCACTGTGTCCAGAGGAATGGAACATTATGACAGACCAAGCCTAGGTCACATGCTCACCCCCTGGCCAAGGGGTAGGATACTGCAACCTGACAAGGAGGTAAAGGAAATACTAGACAGCCTAAATCTATACAGCCTAAATTACCAGCTATCATATGATTCACTACAGAGACTTTCACCTTTTAACTCTACGTACTCCCATTTCTTGGAATTTATTATTTGAATATAGTCATGTATTATATATGATTTGTTTTTTAATTTAAAAAGGAAATAATTATTAGAATGCCGTCAGAAAGAAAGCCTAAGGTCTAAAATGTTCAGTTTAGGGCTTCCCTGGTGGCGCAGTGGTTGAGAGTCCACCTGCCGATGCAGGGGACACAGGCTCGTGCCCCGGTCCGGGAAGATCCCACATGCCGCGGAGCAGCTGGGCCCGTGAGCCATGGCCGCTGAGCCTGTGCATCCGGAGCCTGTGCTCCGCAACGGGAGAGGCCACAACAGTGAGAGGCCCCCGTACCGCAAAAAAAAAAAAAAAAGTTCAGTTTAGAATTAAATTGAGGAGAAAATAAGCCTCATGTATAAATAACGATGGAGGCTTCCTAGTCCTCCACACTTGGCCAACATTTTAACCACTACCCAACGGTCCTTATCAAACCAAGTATTAAGAAACAAACAAAAAAATGGAGGAAACAGATTTTAATTAATTAGCAATATGTTGATAAGAGGGAGGGAAAAGAGCTCTAGGGACTGTAAAGAGAAATTTTATGAAATCCTCAGAAAACAAATGGCCTTCAATAGTATCTGAAAGCCCTTTAAGCCCCCTCTCACTTTTCTCACCTTATAATCAATCTTAAGAGTATACGTACAAATATTCTGGATCCGTTTTACTGAAGCCAAAGAATCTCTTTCTACCTGTTTCAAATACCTACTCTAAAGATGGTAGCAAACCATCTAAACTAAAACAATTTATAATACCTACCCCTAAAGTAGAGACATTAGTAAAAATGTCTCCTTTAATTACCCCAAGAGCTACCAATCAAGACTACAAGTTCTTTTCACAAATAAATTTAATAATAAAATCCCTATTTATACTGACACACAGAAACAATTCTTCTTTACTTCAATGATTCCAAGTAGGGCCTACCAATTCTAGTATTCATCTCTCTGAATAAAGCCAATTCTGCTATAGTGAGGCAAAGACATTTACTGCTCACTGAATATTCATTTCTTGCCCACATGCCTGGCTCCGTAAGTAGTGCCCTGTGACTTCTTTTGGCCAACGGGCTATAAGAGGAAGTGACGTGGGTCACTTCAGGGCCAAAGGCCTAGTAACCAAGGAGGCTCCATGTTCAGATAATGCACCAAACATATGTACTTTATTATTCAACTACAGAGCCCTTTTTTTCATATTCCATGGGATGATGCTATAAGCATCATTTCAAATCCTAGAAATCTAACTGAAATTCCATTTCCTCCAGGAAGCCTACCCAGAGCATGCTCCTGGCATCATCAGTAACACACTTATATGTATACTGCAGGTAAAGAACTAAGAAAAGCACTGTGGTACTGGCAGACAACTAGTACAATAAATGGCCTATACTTTCTATAATGTACAATGTGGTTGCTGAGAAAGGACACATGTCAAAACAGAAATGAATATAAATGATAATAAATAAATTTCAAGTGAGTGCTAAAAACAGTAAGTGCTAGAGGAGTTTCCACATATCTCAGTTAGCAACTAAGTAAGCTAGTTAGTTATATACTCCCTTATGACATCTTTTATATTATTTTTTAATTCATGTATGATTGAAAGCAAATGAGACTCCTTATAAGGATCATTATCTCCCTGAAGGGCAGAAACCCTAAAGTATAACTACTTCACGGTGCCCCATACTAACCATTCAAACAACAATTATTCAATAAAACTTTATTTTCTATTGAGAAGAATGTGTTGAAAAATTAAACAGAAATGTAGTATTCCTCAAGACATAAGGAAGTTGTGTCTCCGGCATGGCTAAGGAGAGAGCTGAACGAACACAAGCTTTTCTGTTATCCATGGCAAGTGGAGCGCTACACTGGAAAACAAAGAGTCACCAGGTTACCCCAGACTTTTGAACATAGCCCTTAACAGCCAACTTCTTATGCTGTAGGACTACATGCTCTCCAAGCAATATCTGATTTCCAATTCAATTTCCCAAATACCCTGAAGCCAGTAAAGAGGATCCCTAGATATTGTGTATGAGTATTCCAGGCACACATTAAAAAAAGGCCTATTTCTCTAAGTACATTAATAAGTAGTATCATGATTTAATCAAGATGACTTGCCAAACATTTTAATATCTACATGCATAAGACATTGCAGAGGACAGAATATAAACATGATCCCCTTTGCCATTCTCATACCCTAATTTGGGAGATAGGACACATGAAAACAAAAAAATTCCACGGAGTATAAAGGCAGTATAAAGTGTCAAATTAATAATAAGGAAAATAAATATTAAAAGAGTTCAAAGAAGGAAGGGATTATTTTCTAATTTTATAGTCTGAACACTTAACAAGCAAGGTGGAATCTGAGCTGAGCTTTAAATGATAAATAGAATTTCAAGAGGTATAGACTAGGATAAGGGAGAACATTCCAAGGAAAGGAATTATAAAGGAGTGCAAACAGAGAAGCCCAAGGGATGTGTTAGGGACAGTAACTGACAATTTTACTTTGAACAGTTTATTGGGGGAGACCAGTGGGAAATGAGACCAGAAAAGCAAGTTGGTGCCAGACACTGGAAAGCTTTAAATGCCAGGCTAAGGAACTTTATCTTGACAATGATGAGGAGCCATTGAAGGGTTTCAACAAAGTAACACAGTGAAAAGCAAAATTAGGATCATTCCAAAACAAAATTTAGGACAGACTGAAGAAGGAACTCACTGGGGACAGTGAGACCTCCCTGGGATACTATGGCAAATATCAGGCCTAAATTATCAATAGAATGATGACAGGAGAAAAGGAATAGATCTAAAGAGCTGACAGAACTTGGGAAGTGTTTTCAGCATATGTCAAATCAGACCTTAAGGACTCTAAAAGGCTGAGATTCAGATGCTACAAAGAGGTTAAAGCCACAGGAACTGTGAATTCCAGCCTACCCAGCAGGGTCTCCCAATACTTGAATTGATGCTGGGCTCTTCTATACATATATTCATTTCTATCTCCACACTCATACAAAAGATCCACTCTTTTTCACTGGGATTTGGGGGAACAGAGGTGGGAAATTATATATAAAAGCAGCCAAGTGACGAAGGCCAGGTAATTGTGCAACAAACAGATAGGAGCTCAAACATCTGTAAAGGCCAAAGGCATTGCAATCACATCTATTGCAAAATGGAAAAACAGACTGCAAATCCAGTCCTACTGTGGGCCTGAGTAATGACATAAGATATATCCATTAAACTTGGCAAGAGAATAAGACTGCATGAATGGAGTTATTGAGGTCCCAGTCCTTAAAAAAAGAGGTTCTTAACCTCTGGGGAGGTCATGGACCCTTTTGGGACCCTATGAATTTCTCTCCAGAGAAATGCACAGACTCATAGAATTTTGCATATACATAATTTCAGAATGTTCACAGACACCCCCCGCAAAGCCTATCTAGAGACTCTTAGTCCATGAACTCCAAGGGTTCTTACTTAAAAACCCGTCCTAAGCTTGGTGATTAAGAACTGATTATCTGTTGTAACAAGCATGTTGACTGGAAATGATGTGACTCAATAGGGCACGTACAATTATTAGTGTGTTCTATGTAATATTAATTGTATATGTTACACAATGGGTATCTATGTGGTAAAGAATGGTATGTACGGTGAACCAATTATCTATTATGCAACATTAACAGTTTAATGGACGTGCTTATGTGCATGGGGTAAATAATGTATGATTATACACAGTATGCATTATGTACGATAAAGCACGTATGTGTGAGTACATTATGACTGGGTAGATCACCGAATGCACAACATACATAGCAATGGGATAATTTAGAATATATTCTTTTTTTTTTTCCTTTGCGGTACGCGGGTCTCTCACTGTTGTGGTCTCTCCCATTGCGGAGCACAGGCTCCGGACGCGCAGGCTCAGCGGCCATGGCCCACGGGCCCAGCCGCTCCACAGCATGTGGGATCTTCCCGGACCGGGGCACGAACCCGTGTCCCCTGCATCAGCAGGCGGACTCTCAACCACTGCGCCACCAGGGAAGCCCTAGAATATATTCTTAATACTAGCATAGCACATGATAATGTTTCACTGTTCGTGTGTAATTTTTCAAGGAGTAGTTTAAGTAGAATTTCAGCTTTGGGTGCTGGTGCTGGAGCTTCTTTTGAGTCTTAGGGAGAAGTGTTATTCTCCTTTTCTGATTTATAAGACCGGAGTAATAAATATATTACAGAGAAAAAAAAAAAATCCTTCCTACAAAACAGTGATAACTATTCTTATCATATACCCCACAGTTAAAAAGGTTTTGAATAAGAAGCCATATATGTACATTTATTTATAATGTATATACATTGCCCACTAGACCAATAAATTATGTGCCTTATAAAGAATACACAAAAATGGATATGTAAAAGAATGACATTTATTATAATAAAATAAACAATTTTTAAACATTTAATTTACCTATTGATGACACGGCTTTATGCTCTCCCTAATAAATATTGTTTTTAATACTACCACCATTTTTGGTGAGAGTAATGTGATGAACACTATTATTTTAAAATTTTGCTTTCATATTTTGTAATACAGCAACTTAAAATGTTAGCTCTAAATTCAGTTCATTTTTATAATAAGTAACTCTTTTATTTGGTTTTAATGGTCATCATAGCCAAAAAACATACTTCATAAAGATGAGTATAACCAAAGGGAAGAACTGCATCACTTGCTGTACTGAATAAAACATGAATTTCAATTTTCAATCCTCTTCACCATTTATGTAAAAGTTTTTGCTAAAATTCAGGTAGTGCATTTCCATATTTCCTGATGACAATCAGTTGTTCTTACTAACTCATCAGATAGTATTGCCTTTTTTATATTTTCAGTAGATGGGCCCAAAACCACTAAAATGCGTCTCTTACAAGGTCTTCATACAGGTTAGAAAATTTGGTTTTCAAGTTCAAGTGTACATATAAAAACATTCTTAAAGTTTTAACATCATTTTCAGCAATTAAATCCAATAATGATGGAAATAGTCCCAAATATACATTTTCAATAACCTCTCTCCAAAACACTGAATTTTATTTTGTTTTGAAAGGTAGTTACTTTTTGAGTCACTGTTAAGAATTTACCATCATCCCAAAGGGACAGATTTAGTGGGTTTATTTTCATAAATATCTGCTAGGTAGTATACTACTCACAGACACTTGTCAGAGAAAAATGTCAGCAAATTTTGGACATTTGTATTTTTGTGAAAGAAAAATTAATAAGTCATCTTTAAATTAGACAATTCTTAAGTCCTTTACCTCAAGATGACCAGTTAACCTGTATGAAATATTTTATAAAAAATCTGCTTGGTGACTCCCTACTGTAATACAATATATGTTTAGTCTACTATTTAAAATAATAAATCTAAAAATGCAATTACCCAGGCTCCTATAAACTATAAAACATCACAGCAGACTGAAAGTAAAGAAACTTTCTAACACACCTCTAATATTTCTCTGATAATTTTATGTAAACCCTACTGTAGAGACCACTGCTCTAAATGTGCCTGGGCTCCCAAGGGTCAAAGCTCTCCATGAGTCCCTTCCAACCAATTTCCCTGGCATGCTACAGAAGTTCAAAGGAGTTATCTTTAAAGGTACTCTAATTATATTGTACCCATCTCTGAATTACTACCAGTTGGCAAAAGACACAACTGCAGTACATTCTATGACATCAGCTGTCTTCAACACTGTTCCCTCAGTGTAATGTTGGTTAGCAATTCAGTCAAATAATAGACAGGGCTGGAACAAGGTCCAAGACTCTTCATGACATATCCTGCCTTAAATCCTTTTTGGAACATGGCAGGGCATAAATAAATCAGTAAAATAAATCATGAAATATATTGAGAGCCAGGGGCTTTTACCTTGTATGACCAATCTAACTTATACAGTGACACATATTTACATGAGGAGCTGACATTTTTACACTTGATAAACAAGTCCACTGCATCATCTTAAGAATTCCAAATGATAACACACTGTTTAAAGAAATACCTACTGCTTTAAAAAAAATTTTTTTAATTTTTAAAAGCATAAGACAGTGAAAAAGATTTTGTACTAACTTCTATCAAGAAAAAAAAAGTATGTTCTCAAATATACATAAAAATGCGTAAGTTCCCAGTGTGGTAAGCCTTACATATGGAATCATTTCAAAAACTATGAAAATATAAGATTTGGGGTGTAAAACCCGCCAAAAAAAGATCCACATAGATTTGGAAAACTGGCACTTCTCATTTTCATCCAGATCTACAAACTTCACCGTTCCTGACCACCTCCCTCCATTAAAATCATTCAGTGTCTTACAACTGCACCTAGAACATCTGGTTCCCTCTCCCACTTCAGCTGGTGCCACCCTCCCACTTGCACTTTCCCCCTTTATGATTCCCGAAATAACCCCAAGCGTCTCTGTCCTTTCATCTTTGCTATTTAATCTTCCTGAATATACTGCTCTCCTCCCCCTCACTCACACAGAAATCATCCCCTGCCTTCAATGTTCCTGTTCACCACGAAGTCCACCATGAAACCTGCCCCTATCCCTTTCAAATGAAAATAGTTGCTCACTCTCCTGATTCCTCAAAGTACTATTTCAGTACCTCTCCCACAGCACTCATCACATTTAATTAGTAATATAGGTATCTGTGTGTCATCTTATCACCTCTCTTGGGTCATCATCTCCTTACGGACAGGATCTATATCTTATCATTTAACTTCCCTATCTTTTAACACGGCACCTTGAACAAAGTAGGTACTCATATAACTATGTCTTGAATGAATGATTGAGTGGCTACTTAGAAATTCAACTACAGACTTCCTGTACCATCTGGAATGGGGAGGGAGGGAGGACTTAGACTTTGTAGAACAAATATCTTTTCCCTGGTTTCCTCCAAACAAACTCAGCGAAGTAAAGCCAGTATTACACATACAGGTACTTTCAAAAGGCAAGGACATTTCCTCCTTCAACTATCTGGTCAAATATGGCATGATATCTGTATATATGCAAACATACTCTCACAATAGAATATCTTCTACTGTTAAACAACCAAATCTATGCTTGATAATAAAAGCATGTAAATGTTTTAACCATATAAGCAAACTAAAATTGTAAGATGTAATATATTAAAGCTATAAGAATAAGACCAACCATTCAAAATACAAGTGGAAACACAGAGCATGACCAAGCAATTTATTCCAAATGAAAAAATACCCTAAGCTTTAGCTATTTAAATACTAACAAAACATGAGAGGCAGAATTTTATTGCTAAGAATCCAAACCAACCATTCAAAGATAAGCTTACCTAGACAGAAGCACCAAAAAATCAACATTACTAAGGTACAAAGGTGAGATCAGAAACAGCACAAAAATCTTAAAGTGATACTTTCATTAAGTAGCTGGTACATCGGCTCCTGGATCATCAGAAAGCAATGGAGATGGCAGCAGTCTCTACTGCACATGTAGACAACAGAAAGGAGTCCAGAAAGTAACAGAGGGTTACAGTGTGGCCAAGTGTGGGGAGCACCTTGGAGAGAAGCCAATTTAGAGGTATGCTCGTGATTTCAGGTCAGAAGACCTGGACTCAAATGTCATCCCTAATACCTACACAAGCTGTGCAATCTTATACCAGCCACTTAACTTCGCTGAGCTGCCTTTCCTTGCTTATAAAATGTAACATATAGAGCAAGCACAGTACCTGAGTACACTGTGTCTCGGAGACAGTCCTCAATAAATATTTGCTGACTCTGAATGAGGGCCATACAAAAAAAGCCAACATTTCTCTCCAGGCACTTTTGTACTTTTTGAGACAGCAGCCTTAATTAATTCCTGATTAATACCTTATTACAATATTTGACAATTTTTGGCCGAAAAACAAAAATATGCCTTTCCTACTAGCTTACACATTACTCAAAATCTTACTAAAATTATTAAAATTTTAAATCTCTTTGTAATAACTTTCAAATACAAGAAGTAACTCTCATAAAGAAGACTGGGAGCCAAATACCTGGGTTCTTGCCCAAGTAAAGACACTAACTATGTGACCCATGAAAATTACTATATTTGTCTGGCCTTAGTCTTCTCATCTATAATATTAACAAGGTTGTTCCAAATCACCATTAAGGGCCCTTTGCTCTAAATGTTGTGGTTCATGCCGTCTCAAGGATTTTCTAATCTAATTAGGAAAGCCAATTCAACATACACTAAAAAGAGAAACTCTTCCAAAAAAAAAAAGAAGAAGAAGAAGGAAAGGAAGAAAAATTTATTATACAGAACAAACTGATCCTTAAAAAGCTAAAAACAGGGGTTTCCCTGGTGGCGCAGTGGTTGAGAGTCCGCCTGCCGATGCAGGGGACGCGGGTTTGTGCCCCGGTCCGGGAAGATCCCACATGCCGCGGAGTGGCTGGGCCCGTGAGCCATGGCCGCTGAGCCTGCGTGTCCGGAGCCTGTGCTCCGCAGCGGGAGAGGCACAACAATGAGAGGCCCGCGTACCGCAAAAACAAACAAACAACAAAAAAGCTAAAAACAGAACTACCATATGACCCAGCAATCCCACTCCTGGGCATATACCCAGAGAAAACCATAAATCAAAAAGATACATGTACCCCAATGTTCACTGCAGCACTATATACAATAGCCAGGACATGGAAGCAACCTAAATGTCCATCAACAGAGGAATGAATAAAGAAGATGTGGTACATATATACAATGGAATATTACTCAGCCATAAAAAGGAACGAAATTGTGTCATTTGCAGAGACGTGGATGGACCAAGAGACTGTCAGAGAGTGCAGTAAGTCAGAAAGAGAAAAACAAATATCATATATTAATGCATATATGTGGAATCTAGAAAAATGGTATAGATGACCTTATTTGCAAAGCAGAAATAGAGACACAGACATAAAGAATAAATGTTCGATACCAAGGAGGAAGGGGTGGGGTGGTGAACTAGGAGACTGGGATTGACATATATACACTACTATGTATAAAATAGATAACTAATGAGAACCTACTGTATAGCACAGGGAACTCTATTCAGTGTTCTGTGGTGACCTGAATGGGAAGGAAATCCAAAAAAGAGGGGATATATGTATACGTATGGCTGATGCACTTTGTTGTACAGCAGAAACTGACACAGTAGTGTAAAGCAACTATACTCCAATAAAAATTTTTTTTAATTTAAATGAAAAAAAAAGAACAAACTGGGTAATCGATGCTAAAGAACTGTGATAAAAATCAAGCTTTCTAGAGAACGTACCAGCTTTGACTGTTCTTGAAGGTCAAGAGATAAAGGAAAAAGGAACACAATTTAAATAAAGAAATGAAACATGTAAAATCAAAGAAGCAAGATATCTACAAGTGATTATAATACTTTCTTCACTTGTATAGCACTTTACAGTTTACAAAGCATTTCTGCATACGCCATCTGCAGCAAATTTTCTGGAATGAGAAATACAAGAACAGTTTAAATGATTTACATTTGATAAATTTGTCCAGAGAGTCTCCACTAAAAACAATAACATCAAAAAATATTTCAGCAAAGAATTTTTTCAACATTTATATGTAGGATGAAGTAGAGAGGCAAATGCATGCAGGCAAACAGCTATAAACCTACAAATCACAGAATTTCAGCACAAGAAGAAATGTGAATTCAGACCAATATGCTCATCTAATGATAAAGAAACTCAGGCCCACAGAGTTCATGTGATGCTAGTTACTCCATGTGCAAAATGACAGGAGGACCAGACTGCAGAGGCAGAACTAAAGGGGGAAATGCAAGAAACTGCAAAGAAAAGAATCAGATAATCTGATGATGGATTAGGCAGTGATGTGTTTAGGTTATGGAAATGTAGAAAACATTATTAGAGTCTTAACTACCTGCCAATCATTATGCTAGACATATCTTGTTATTTAATACAATAAGTTAATTTAAAGGTCACAACAATATGAGTTTAAGTATATTATTCCAATTTTAAGCACGAAAACCTGAGGTTTACTGTGGCTAAATAACTAGCCCAAGGTTACATCCACTAAGTAAAAGAGCCAGGGCACCATTCCCGTGTCTGAAGTCAAACATCCATTCTCAAAAGCAGCTTAAAAACTGCCTCAAAATTACAAGGCAAAAATGAAGTAGCACTCTGGAAGCATTAGATAAACCAGTGTTATTAGACTTCTGGCCCTGTTAATAGGTGTATTTCACTTCTGTGCTTGCACCTATTGTTATGGATCTCATCTGTCTGTTCCCAGTGATCAGGTCCAGGACTTCTCAGTAAAGCCCAACTTCCCACCCTCCGCACTAAAACATACCCATGGGGAGAGATTAGATCAAAATATATCTAAGATGAGGGTGACTAGACTGATTAATGTGAAGTCTTCTACAACTCCTCCAGTGACTATAGCTTCTGTTTTGGCATAAGCTATTTATCTTCAAAATATGATAACTATACTAAGCTTTTCTAAAAGCCTGTCATTTCAAGGAGCCTCAAAAATACTGTGTTGCAGATGGGGGAATGGGGGAGGAAGCATGGATTCAACAACCAACTCTACTTGCATTTCTAGAACCGGACTTAAATGTTGGTGTCAGTGTTTTGTAATAATTCTTCTTATTCAACCATGTATCTTGCAGAAATATAAAATAATAATTTATGTTAATCCAAATACTGTGCACCCACAAAACATCATCTGGAATTCAACTAAAGGAAAAAACCTGCATCTCCTCCTTAAACTAAGCAACCAAGAATGGTACACAGTTGCCATTAGGCCATTTTATGACCTCTGACCCCATATGTTGAGAGAGAGGCGCAAAGTCTAAGTAAAACACAAAGAAGAGAGAAAGAAAGGCTTGAAATGACTAGACCTCACCTCCAATGGTAAGAAAAAAGGTTAGAGACCATAAGGTCCATCCTTAGTGACCAATAACCAAGAGCTAAGCTACTGGTTAACCTGGGAGAGAAGCAGTGAAGAAGTCCTTTCCTACAGTCTAGTCTGTCCAACTCATAGGAAAGTTGTACAAGGTGGGGAGAAATTTGTATGGTTCTGCAGCCCAAAACTGGATATAGTGCTCTGTCATTCAACTCCTGAAACACAAGCACTTCACCCAATCCCACACTCTTCTGCACCAGATATTTGGAAGTAATGTAAAATGGAGCCCACCACATGTTTCTGGACCTATGCTAGGAAAGCAGCTGATGGCCCTCTGAGAATTCCTGTGATTATCACAGGCAGAAAGTAAAAATCACTGCCAAGACAATAATGAGAATCCTGGAGATCTCCTCGCCCCATGACTTAAGAAGATTCTACTCAGTGGTAAGTGTGTGTGTTGACCTCCCATACTTGCCCTAAAATGAAAGCTATTTTAGGCCATATGGTTTAAGACCAACCAACCCCAAAAATATGCAACATATTCAAACAATGTGGAGCCCTTGGGGGATAGGGCAATAAAGACAAACTTAAGTAAGGAACAAAGGTAGTATGTAAGAGAAGTTATGTGAAATCGATGAGGACAGAGATGTCCTTTAAAAAGAATTATAAACCATACTCTGATATACAGTCCAATAGATAAAAGATTTTCAAAGAATGTCCAATATCCTTTCTTCCCCACTCCACCTTTCAGCACCTCTATACCACCCTCAACACCTACTCAACATTTAGTCCTGGTGAAGACCAATCACTGGATTAGCAGGATCAACGGTACATGCAGAGAACATTCCATCCTGGGAACAACATCTTTAAATTATTTAGGCTTGTTTAGCACCCTTCTGTATACAGTAAAAGCATGAAATTTTGCCAGTGCTTTCACAATATACACCAGTCAGCACCACAGCAACCCAATCCTCTGCCCACCAAAAGATTAACACATACAAAGAAAACAGGAAATTCAACAAAAATTAAAGTTTGACCCTGGACTCCATCAACAGTTAAATTGTCTTAAATAGTGGCAGTATCTTTATACCACACCCACTTCATGCTACCCTTACAGCTTCCTGGCATAAGCAAGTTCTTGGTATTATACAAACTGCTGCTTCTGTTTCCAGCCCAGATTTCTAGAAACGAAACCCTGGAATTGAAGGAGAAAGAAAAACAAATGTTGGCAGAAAGAGGCAGGAAAATGCATTGTCTATATAATCCCAGTTTAAGTGGAACAATCACCATTAGTTCCATCAAGCACTTTTTTTCAATAAAGCCACTTACCAAAAATGCAGATCTAAAATACTCCCTTGGCTTAAACCACACAAAAAGTAATTTAAAAGACACAATCCTACAGATTTTTTCAGAAGGAAATGAGAAAAAGATCAACTATAAACTATGTAAAATTCAAATTCTGCACCTTAAAATTCAAACTTCATTGTGAGTTAAATAGATGAAATAAATAACCACTGCAAAATGTTTACAAAAATCAAACTAAATGCCTGTTCTTATAAGCAGCATCCCTGCATTTTCTCTCCAAACCATATATTCCCTATTCAGGCCCCCCTTTTGATCCATTGTTCCCAAAGGATAAAATCTGAATAAGAAATAGAGGGAAACCATTTCCAACGCTAGTTCACAAAACCAAATTAGACCCTTCCACAGAGTACACGAGATAAAAAAGAAACACTTGCATCTGTTTATGACATAGTTCAAGGAATGCCCATTTATTAAGCTGAATCAAACCTCACTGCTACTTTTAACCCAAAACTATTTCTAGTTCAAGAGCCAAAAGACCCAAGCAAACACTCTTTTTATATTATTCTCAACATGAAATCTGACCCCCTTCCTACTACATCACAGCTTCTGTGAAACAAGCTGAGAGGCCCCTTTGGCCAACTTTTTTTTTTTTTTTTTTTTGAGACTAACCTTCAACCAATTCCAAAACTGAAGACAAACCTCAAACAAATTTAACCCCTGAACTCCATCCCTTCAGCTGTACAGTATAATCTAAGCTTCACCGCAGCAATGTTTTACACAGACACTTGAAGATTTCTTAATCACTGAAGTGAAAGCCTCAGCCCTCACAAATCGTCGCCACAGAGATTACTCTTGGCATTAACAGAAGGTGCTGGGACTGCAATTCACTCCAGAACCCTTCATTCACCACCATCATGCTCAGCATTAAAAATTCACCGTCTCGAAAGAAAAAGAATGTCACCTTCTCCACAAGGACACCTGCCTCTTCAACACCTACAGTGAACGAAGAGAGCCCAGCCTGAAAGGCTAAAAGATCCTCCAGCTTAAAGTTTTCCTCCCCACCAAACTGCAGCCACAGCAGCACGGACTCTCCTTGTCACACATACAGGCTTTATTGTCAAACCCTCCGTCTCCCTCTAACATCGTCAACCAAGGCAGTGTCTAGTCTATGGGAGTGACTGCTTTAAAAACAAAAAACAAAAAACAACACAGCTGGGTAGTAAGAGCAGGGACCCTGGTGTCCGGTTTCTCCATTTCTCTTCCAAGCGACTAGGGAATGGCTCGAGTTCTGTCGCTGACCATTAACCCATCCCACTTCTCAGTCTTCCAGCCAACATGTTTGCTCCCGTTTCTAAATCCTTTCAGCAGAATCTGACGAAGGGGACCAAACCCTAAACATAATAGGAAAATCTCACTTATCCATCCCGTTCCTGCCTCCGAAATCCCTCGTCTGGAGAAAGGTAAAGCAAGTGCGCGGGGGTAAACAGAAGCGCCGTCGGAGGCTGCGCTTACAAGAAGACTCGCCACGGTCATCCCCATTTCGCAGTCCCGGCAAGCGAGACTCAGAGAGGTTACCAGGCTTGCCAAGGTCACCGCGCTCGCCGGGGCCGAGGGGCGCCCGCGCCGACTTCCGGCTCCCCCTCTCGGCGGCGGGGAGCGCCCGCGGGCTCGGGGCGCCTCTCCCCACGCCGGGCCGGCGGCCGCGAGCCTCGCGCACCCTCCGCGGATGCTCGCCCCGTCCGCTCTAACTAGGGCAACTGGGAAACGGGGCAGGGAAGTCGCTGCTGCAGCAGTTTCCATCCGCGGCGCAGCCCCCAGCTGGTGCCCGTGACAGCTGCGACCTCCGCCCCCTGCAGCCGCGCGAGGCCGAAGGAGAAGTCGGGGAAAGTGGGAGGGGGAACGGAGCGGAGAGAAAGGAGAGCGGCGGGCGGAGGGGCACCAGCTGCTCCCGCCCCCTAGGGCCTCGGCGGCCGCGCGGCTCGTGACAGCTGCACCCACCGGGAGGCTCGGCGCCCGCCGCCTGCCACTCACCTGCCGCCGCCGCCTCTGGGCCGCGCTGACGGGCGCCGCGCTCGCCCGCGACCGTGGCGGCGCCGCCGCGGCCTCCGCCGCTGCTCGGGCTGGGAGCCCGCCGCCGCCGCGGCTCTCCGGCCCCCTCCTCCGGAGCAGGAGTCCCCCCGCAGGGGGATGCAGAACGGACCGGGCGCAGGCTGCACTCGAGGGAGCAGCAGGGAACAGGGCAGTCGAGGCGCTCGAGGCCGCGGTTCAGCCGTCTGAGGGGAAGGCTCAGAGAATCGCCTCAGATTCCCGCTCGCCTGGCCTGAAGAACAGGCATTTCAGCCGCTCTCCGCGGCCGCCATGTTCTCCTCCTCCTCCTCCTCGGCTACCGCCGCCGCCGCCGCCGCCGCCGCCGCCACCGCCCCCCGCTCGCGGCCCCGCCCCCTCCGCGCCCCGCCCCGCCCCGCCCCGCCCCGCCCCGCCGGCTCCCGGCCGCCCCGCCCACTTCCCGCCGTCCTGCCCTCTGCGCTGCCCCTGCGCCCTCCGGCCGGCCGGGCCTCCCCGATCCGGTGCACGCGAACTCCGACGGCGCTCCGGGGGCAGCCAGCTCCCCGCCCGCCGGGCAGCGAAACGAGGAGTCGCCCCGCGCCCTCTGCCGGCCGCAGGCCCGAGGGAAGGCTGCCGCGGTCCCGCCCCGGCCCGCGTCCTAACGAAGTGTGGGAAAGGAGGCCCTAACTCTTCCCCCTCCCCTCGGGGCGTTCCTATGACTGCTGCCGGGAAGCCGCCTCGAACCTCTGGATGCTTTCAGCTAGGCCGCCCGGCCTGCAGCCTCCCGCTGGCTTGATCTGTCCGGGAAGGTGTGGAGCGGCGAGGGGCGCAGTAGACCCGGGTGGAGTGGGTTCTGGCCTGTCCCTCCGCTAATTTCTTGTATTACTTTGAGCGAGACACATCCGCAGCCCTCTTTTAATTCTGTAAAATTGGGAGTTGGTTGCCTAGATGATTTCACAGGCTATTAGATAAGGGAAAAGAAAGATCATCTGCCCCCTTCGTTTTACAGATGAAAAGATCTGACTGACGCGTCTGGCTCTGCAGTTCCATGAATTACCCAAAATGTTTGTCATTGACAGAGCTTTCCCCTCAAGGGGGCCCACACCTTTCTTCTTTTCTACTCGGTTTTTAAATTTTATAATGGCAGTGCTACTTCCAAAAGTGGAGTGTTCCTTGTCATTAGAGGAATCAAACAGCGGTTGAACAGGCTTTCCGAGCCTTATCTGGAAAGCATCCCTCATTCCAAAGGCTGGCAATATAATACCTATCTCTCTCCCCGGGTTGTCCGAAGGATGAATGGGTCGCTGGCTGCGGAGGTGCTTTGTAAAGCAAAGCAGACAGCTGTCCTTTCCTGCATTCTTATTCCCAGGTAGCTGTCTGCACCTACCTCAATCCTGTCCTACTGTTGTTGTCTCTCAGTGTTTTCTACTCGAGAGCAACCTGTAGAAATCTTTAAACCCTTCACAGTCCTCCTAACTGAAACCTGACCTTGCCTTGAAAACACCAACCTCCCTGGCACCTCTCTGATTCAGTGAGCAACTTCTTCCAGAGGCATGTACTCCATCCTGCCATCATTCACTGCCATACCCTAGATCAGGGGTCCCCAAACCCCGGGCTGTGGGCCGGTACCGGTCGAGGCCTGTTAGGAACTGGGCCGCACAGCAGGAGGTGAGCAGCGGACAAGCGAGCGAAGCTTCATCTGCTGCTCCCCATCGCCCACATTACCCCCTGAACCATCCCCCGCACCGTCTGTGGAAAAATTGTCTTCCACGAAACTGGTCCCTGGTGCCAAAAAGGTTGGGGACTGCTCATCATCCTATTCGTGGACTGCTCATAAACCAACCTTTAGTCCACACCCCACATTCATCATATATTCGTTTATTCAGGGACTTCCCCGGTGGCGCAGTGGTTAGGAATCTGCCTGCCAATGCAGGGGACGTGGGTTCGTGCCCTGGTCCAGGAAGATCCCACATGCTGTGGAGCAACCAAGCCTGTGCACCACAACTACTGAGCCTCTGCTCTAGGGCCCGCGAGCCACAGCTACTGAAGCCCACACGCCTAGAGCCCGTGCTCTGCAACAAGAGAAGCCACCACAATGAGAAGACTGCGCACCACAACGAAGAGTAGCCCCCGCTCACCACAACTAGAGAAAGCCTGTGCGGAACAATGAGGACTCAATGCAGCCAAAAATAAAAACAAACAAACAAACAAACCTCTTTACATATTCATTAATTTGATTCTTATTACTGGAGCCCTAGGTGCATTTCATTAGCACTTGCCCTCAACTAGTTTAGCAGGACATCTAGCCACCTACAGAGTCCCCATCCCCAATAATCACTGAAAATACCCAGAGCTATGTATCTCTCAATCGCCAGGTTAATCCCCCTCTGTAGGACATACCTCCCAGTCTAGTCCAGTCCAGACTGTATGAAGAGGCCTACAAACATAACCATGTGTGCAGGTAACGCTGTCTCCTGTCGGGGCTACACGCTGGTCACTGCTGATTGCCAGGTCCAGTAGATACTTCAAACCCCCACCCCATTAGATGGCCTTCCTACAGTGCTTTATACTGTGAAGTCCTCCTTTTTGAAACTCTCCTCCCCTCCCCTGTCTTCTACATCATTCTCTTCTCTCTTTGCCTGTTTTCTGAACTTCCCTTCCCTAGCACTTTTCTTTGCTGTTCCTTTTCCACAGAACCATGTAATGTTGGTATCCTCAAGGTTTGATTTTTTTTCCCACCTCTCCTCTCACTTAGATTGACTTGGTTTTGTTTCCACGGCTTCAACTGTTAAATAACACCTGCATCTCCCTCTCCCAGCCCCCACCCCTACCCCACTCTGCAGCCCAGTGTCTTAATTAACTTTTAAACATCCTCAGGACAGGCAGTGCTGAGATTTTGTTGGATGATGAGTGGAACTTAAGGTATTATTTATCTTGCCATCCATGGACACTAAAGAAAGGACTTTTCTAGGGTGAGACTCCTTCATAAGTAAGGTCCTTTGACTTTCTTCTCTTTCCTCTATGTTTATAATCACTTGCCAAAACACTTATAACCCACTTTTTTCTTCTTTTTTTATTGTGTTAAAATACAGATAAAATTTACCACCTTAACCATTATTAAATATGCAGTTCAGTGGATTAAATACATTCATACTGTTGGGCAGCCATCAGCACCATCCATCCCCATAACTCTTCTCATCTTGTAAAACTGAAAATCTTTACCTATTGAACACTAACTCCCCATTCTTCCCCTCCCTGGCGAGCACCATTCTATTTTGTCTCTATGATTTTGATTACTCTTAAGTACCTCAAATAAGTGAATCACACAGTATTTGTCTTTTTGTGACTGGCTTATTTCACTTAGCATAATGTCCTCAAAGTTCATCCATGTTGTAGCATATTGCAGAATTTCCTTTTTTAAAGCTGAATAACATTCCATCATATGCATGTACCACATTTCGCTTATCCACTCATCTGTCAGTGGACACTTGGGTTGCTTCTACATTTTAGCTATTGTGAATAGTGCTGCTATGAACATATGTGTACAGAGATCTCTTTGAGACCCTGCTTTCAATTCTTTGGGGTATATACCCAGAAGTGGAATTGCTGGGTCATATGGTAATTCTATGTTTAACTTTTTGAGGAACCTCCATACTATTTTCCACAGCAGCTATACCATGTTACATTCCCACAACAATGCACAAGGGCTCCAATTTCACCACATCCTTGCCAACTCTAGTTGTTTTCTGTTTTTTTTATAGTAGCCATCCTAATGGGTATAAGGTGGTATTCCCTGGTAGCTTTGATTTGCATTTCCCTAATGACTAGTGATGTTGAGCATCTTTTCATGTGCTCATAACCCACATTTCTCTTTCCCAGTTGGTCTCTTGTCATTTCAACACCTCTCTGGCTCCATCTAAGTTTCCTAAACAGGCCCACTTCTTTAACTCCAACCAACCCCCTACCCCCGGAGCCATTAATACAGGGGCAAAAGATTTGTCAGTTAGATTTGCTTCCTGAACCCCACACAGCCTCTTTGAAATCCATTTACTTTAGCTATTTAAGCAAAAGTTCCTTTACTCCCAAAGTACAATGCCAGTCAACAAGTAGGACTGACCTCAATTAAATAAAACTGTTTTGAAGAGATTTTTTAAATGAAAATGTAAGACAACATTTAACTTTTATAGCCCAGACAGGTCTGGTTCTAGTCAGGTCCTACTGACCTCATACTTTAATATTAATCCTTTGGTGGAACAGAAGCATGGTAGTTACATGACCAGGATCTATAATATACCTGTTGAATTTTCTCCAAAGCATAATAGATTCCTAGTTGTATAAAGCATCTGGCTAGTATACATGAACTCACTCCACTTGCTGAGACAAGAACTGATTTAACATTGACACTTTATTTCAAATAGTTTTTTTGTTTTGATTCATAAAATAACCAAACAATAAAGAAAAGTATAAAGAGGTAAAAACAAACAAACTCTATTGAGCCGGAAAAAAAAAAAATGAGCACCTTTCCACATATTGACTATGTGTATCTGCACATATAAATACAGTACGGTATTCTATTTTACATAATAGACACACTATACATGCTCATAAATAATCTGGTGTCTTACTATACAATATATTTTCATCATTAAAGTGGCTGAATAGTCTTGCCTTGTATGTCTCTTTAGCCATTTAATTAACCGATCCCTTACTGGGAAATGTTTACATTGTATTTATTTTCTTGTTTGTGTGTTTGTTTTCATAAATAATGCTGTGATTCTAATGCATGCCCCTGTGCAGGGTTTGAAAATTATTTTCTTACATTAAATTCATACAAGATTCATTACTGGCTCAAAGGGTACATGTTTAATTTTTTTTTTTTTTACTATATATTTGCCAAATTGACATCCAGAAAAATTGTTCCAATCTAGGGTCCTATCTACCTTGCATGAGCCTGTCACTTCCCCACAAAAAGGATTTTGTCAATTTTCCTTTGAATAGTCTTTTATTTCTACATTTGCTTGAATTATGGACATTAAGAAAGCTAGGTTTAGAGTTAGGCAGACTGGGGTTTGAAATGGCTCTGCCACTGACTAGCGGTGTGACCCTGAACAAATCCCTTTAACACCTCCAAGCCTCAGTGTCCTCATCTGTAAAATAGGATGCTAGCAAAGGGTTATTGCAAAGATTGAATGAAATAATGTATGCAAAGCACTCAGTAGCGTTTAGTTCACTACTTAGGATCGCCAGTGAAAAAGTGAAATTTAGCTCAAACAAAGAAGGTAAAAATCTGACCGACCATTCATCAAGTTGGAAGAATAGGCACAGATAAAGCCAGCTGAACAGTTAACAGGATGCAGTGTCCCCTAAGGACATACTGCAGCTGTAAAATGTCATAATAGCCACCTTCTTCGAGTGACTTCTGCTCTCCTACTCACTGAGAAATCTTGTTCTCCACAATCATAAATATCAGAAACTGTGGTGTTCATAATTGTATCAATAAGAATGATGTATCTGTCTCTTGCCTAGAGAATCTAAGTCCTTTTTGACAGAAATGTGGCCTTGATTTGAAACCCAGGCGTAGAGTTTTAGATAAAGGGGTTTCTGGACAAACATTCTGCATCTATCTTAACTTTATTGTTTCCAAAGCAATAGTATCCTGGGTCCACCTTGCAGTTCAGATGGATTTTGACCCCTTTATACACAGCCATGCTTTACTTTGAGCCTATATAAATGCTGTTTTATTTAAATTGCATATAAACTCTGTGAAAAGTTACCATCTCCTAGTGTGTGATATTAAGTACAATAGAAGTCGATATTACATAAACATAGGGTTTCATTTGGAGCATCTTAAAATTTTCTTTTTAACACTTTGAAAATATTATTTGTTAAATTAGCTGTTGTTAAACAAATTGAGTGGCTTTTGCCCCCAAATAATACTGATTTTTGAATTGTTTCTTGGAGTTTCTTTCAGTTTTGGTGGCAAAACTTTTTGCTCAGCAAGTTGATTTTTTAAAATTGAGGTATAATTGACATGTATCATTATATTAGTTTCAGGTGTACAACATAATAATTTGATATTTGTATACACTGCAAAATGATCACCACAATAAGTCTAGTTACCATCCATCACCATATAAAGTTACATATTTTTTTCTTCTGATGAGAACTTTTAAGATTTATTCTCTTAGCAACTTTCAAATATGCAATACAATATTATTGACTATATTCACCACACTGTACATTACATCCCCATGACTTATTTATACTATACCTGAAATTTTGTACCTCTTGACCCCCTTCACCCATTTTGCCCACCCTTAAACCCCCATCCCCTCCGGCAGCCACCAATTTATTCTCTGTACCTGTGAGTTTGATTTTGTTTTGTTTTTTTTGTTTTTTAGATTCCACATATAAGTGAAATCATACAGTATTTGTCTTTTTCTGTCTGACATTTCACTTACCATGATACCCTCAAGTCTATCCATGTTGTAACAAATGGCAAGATTTTTTTAATGACTGAGTAGTATTCCATTGTGTATATATATATGCCACTTCTTCTTTACCCAGATATCCATCAATGGACACTTAGGTGGCTTTTTTTAAAATTTATTTATTTATTTATTTATTTATTTTTGGCTGCACCCCATGGCTTGCGGGATCTTAATTCCCCGATCAGGTATTGAACCCAGGGCCACAGCAGTGAAAGCACTGAGTCCTAACCACTGGACCACCAGGGAACTCCCTAGGTTGTTTCCATATCTTGGCTATTGCAAATAATGCTGCAAAGAACACAGGGGTGCTTATATCTTTTCAAATTACTGTTTTCATTTTCTTCAAATAAGTACTCAGAAATGGAATTGCTGGATCATATGGTAGTTCTATTTTTAATTTTTTGAGGAAGCCCCATACTGTTTCCATAGTAGCTGCACCAATTTACATTCCCACCAGCAGGACATGAGGGTTCCCTTTTCTCTACATCTTCTCCAACACTTATTTCTTGTCTTTTTGATGATAGCCATTCTAATAGATGTGAGGTGATATCTCATTGTGGTTTTGATTTGCATTTCCCTGATGATTAGTGATGCTGAGCATCTTTTCATGTGCCTGTTGGACATCTCCATGTCTTCTTTGGAAAAGTATCTATTCAGATCCTCCAGCTTGTTTGTGTTTTTTGCTATTGAGTTGTCTGAGTTCTTTATATATTTTGGATATTCACCGCTTATTGGATATATGATTCGCAAATATTTTCTCCCATTAAGCAGGTTGCCTTTTCATTTGTTGATGCTTTCTTGTGCTGTGCAGAAGATCTTTATTTTGATGTAGTCCCATTTGTTTATGTTTGCCTTTGTTGCATTTGCTTTGGAGTCAGATCCAAAAAATCAACACCAATACCAATGCCAAGGAGTTTACTCTAGGAGTTTTCTTCTAGGAGTTTTAAGGTTTCAGGTCTTACATTCAAGTCTTTAATCCACTTTGAGTTAATTTTTACGTATGGTGTAAGTTAGTGATCCAGTTTCATTCTTTTACATGTTACTGTCCAGTTTTCCCAACACCATTTATTGAAGAGACTGTCCCTTCCCCATTGTATATTTTTGCCCACTTTGCCATAAGTGAATTGGCCATATATGCATGTGTTTATTTCTGGGCTCTCTATTCTTTTCCACTGATCTATGTGTCTGTTTTTATGCCAATACCATACTCTTTTGATTACTATAGCTTTGTAATATGGTTTGAAATCAGGAAGCATGGTGCTACCAGCTTTGTTCTTCTTTCTCAAGATTACTTTGCCTGTTGCAGGTCTTTTGTGGTTCTATACAAATTTTACAATCCTTTGTTCTGCTTTTGTGAAAAATGCCATAGGAATTTTGATAGAGATCGCATGAAATCTGTAGATTGCTTTGGGTAGGATGGACATTTTAACAGTATTAATTCTTCCAATCCATAAGAATGGAATATTTTTCTATTTATTTGTGTCTTTTTCAATATCTTTCATCAGTGCCTCATAGTTTTCAGTGTACAGGTCTTTCACCTCCTTAACTTATCCCTAGGTATTTGATTCTTTCTGATGCAATTGTAAACGGGATTATTTTCTTAATTTCTCTTTCTGATAGTTCATTGTTAGTGTATAGAAATGCAACCAATTTTTGTATATTGACTTTGTACCCTGCAAATTTACTGAATTTGTTTATTAGTTTTTGGTGGAGTCTTTAGGGTTTTTGGTGGAGTCTTTAGGGTTTTTGGTGGAGTCTTTAGGGTTTTCTAGCTATGAAATCATGTCATCTGCAAATAGTGACAGTTTTACTTTTTACAATTGATTTTTTAAAGTCAAATAAATAACGTATTATGTCATAGTGTTCTATTATCAAATAACAGGATTTCTGATCTCTTTGCCAAGTCTTGTTGATTAGTTACTGTAACTTTATTCCTGTAAATTACACAGCAGTTAGTTTCTAAAATATTCTTAGGTCCTACATCAGTTAATTCATTTGTCAGGTCTGACTACTTAGCAACACCATCTTGCTTCATGCTTAGTAGTAAATTCTCCAGTGATATATGCAGCCCCAATGTGTCCAGACCCAATGGAAATGTAGGTGTGATCATGTTTAAAAAACAATGTTCCTTTCCTGAATGACCACTTCATACCTTTTAGTCTCAACAACTGTCCTGTTTCTCTTAAGGTGGGCATTATCCATGCATAATAATTGTAACTAAAAAGATGAAGGTACCATAAAATATCTTTGGTTTTTACATCTGAATTTTGGGGATTATATTTTCTATGATGAACATTTTGGTTATTTATCATTTTTCACTACTAAAAGCACACTGCAATGGGTGCTTTCTTTGCACCGTTCTGGGATGACAATATCCCAGACAAGTATTAATGATGTAAAATACAGGTATGACTCCCTCACATATGTAGACTTCAGTCAGACTTGCTGTAACGCTGCTTCTTACTTTTGAAGTCTCAATGCCAATTTCAGTTGTATACGTAGGAGGACTGGACTGGTGGCGGCCTGTGTTGTGTGCTTCTAGAGATGCCAGATGTACTTTCACCCCCAAGCTTACCAGCGTGCCTGCAATTTTCAACAACAGAGATTGATTCCTTTGGGTTTGTAACTTGCTATTTCAGGATGATTCTTGCAACAAATTGTTTCTCCCTGATTATTATTATTGTAGAAAATCAAGAGCATACAGAGAAGTTGATAAATGAAGATAGAAATTACCTGTAGTTCACGACTCAGACTCCACTACTGTTAATATTTTGGTATTTCCTTCTTCTACTTTCATATACATAAAATTGAAAAGATGATCTTCCTTTTAGAAACTCTTTTGTCACGCATTAAAGTAGCTTTGGGCTTCCCTGGTGCCACAGTTCTTAAGAATCCGCCTGCCAATACAGGGGACACGAGTTTGAGCCCTGGTCTGGGAAGATCCCACCTGCTGCAGAGCAACTAAGCCCGTGAACCACAACTACTGAGCCTACATTCTAGAGTCCGTGAGTCACAGCTACTGAACCTGCATGCCACAACTACTGAAGCCCGCTCGCCTAGAGCCCAGGCTCTGCAACAAGAGAAGCCACTGCAATGAGAAGCCCGTGCACCGCAACGAAGAGTAGCTCCCGCTTGCCACATCTAGAGAAAGCCCGTGTGCAGCAACGAAGACCCAACACAGCCAAAAATAAATAAATAAAATTTAAAAATAATAATAAAGTAGCTTTATAGTAAAAGAAATCTGATGATATAAATTCCAAGCACTTCTCTAAACTTACTTCTGGTTCCTTCATTCATTCAATAAACATTAACTAAGTGCCTACTACGAACAAAGTGTTGAGCTAGACACACAGATTAGTGATATACAACACACTATCAGTGTATAAAAATTCACATATTCTTACAAATCAGTAGTCAGACATGTAATCAGTGCATAAACTATTTTAGGTTCTAGTTTCCTTTTTCAGCATTATTTCTTATAGATGCCTCAAACTTCTTGGGTTTTAAGGGTTGTATAGTATTCAATTGTATTGATTTCACCATTCCCTATTATTCCAAATTTGGGGTCTTTTCTCCTCTCTCTAACTTTTGGAGTCCTTCCCTGGACCTAAGTCCTCAAAAGAGGTTGTTAAATCAAAGGGCATAATTGTTATCTGTTTGAGCACTCCTCTTTTAGAATTCAAATACAGGAGGAAGAGCAAATTATATGTGCCTTAGACTGCTCATGATTTCAGTGAAGCAGATGATTTTCTTCCCATTTTGGGGAGGTAGTGGCACTGGAATAGATAAGTATTGGGGAGGGAAGTCAGAGGCTACCGAAGATGAACTTCACCCTCTTTGTGATTCAGCCAGCCTTTCTGAGAGCAACAGGAATGGTTGCTAGGAGTCACGCCTTTTCCACCATCATTAGGTCTTTAGGTTATAGATTCCACAGACTGCAAGTTCAATGAGGGCAGGGCCCTCCACATCCAGGATAAAACCAACACCCCTTGTTTTTCATTCAGTTTGGCTTTCAGAAGGAAAACCTACACTGCTGCTCTTTAAACACTGGTACAACCAATAGCTATTGATACACCAATTCATTCTCTCGTATCTCTGCGGACCAATGATGACTGTGAATTTTCCCATGAAGATGGGGCCTACCGGCTGCTGGTGCTGGGGACCAGGACCTCTGCCAAGGCAGCTGATACATGGGTGAGAGCTCATGGTGGTACCCATTAGTGCCCTGAAGAAGACTCCCCAGTCAGGCCTACTGAGGAGATTCTTGCTGCAGAGGCCCCATAACTCATGTGGGGCTGGCCATCCCCTGGCCAAACCTTTCCTGCACTCCCACTCACCACTGAGCTGCAGACCACAGCAGATTCAAGTAGGCAGCTGTGGATTCTTCTGGGTGGCAACCTAGTGACAAAGTCCCACTCTTTCAGCTTGGTGGGGTGGCCAGATTTCTCTCTTCCTCCCGTCTTTCAGGGCTGCCCAAACTCTGCCACTCGTGCAGAGGAAAGGGTTAAGAAAGCAGAGAAGGGGATATTGCTAGCTATACTTCCTCAGTCCTGAAGGCAAGCTGGCAGCCCCTAAGTTTTTAAAGACAAGAATCATAAGTAGAGATTTCATGCAGAGATTCATTCATGCAATCATTCAGTAAATATTTATTAAGGGCCCACTATGTGCCGAGCATTATTCTAAGTATTGAGGATGCTGGGGAAGCAGTGTCTGTCCTCAAAAGCTTACATTGTGGGAGAAACAGATAACAAATGAATAAACAAGTAAATAAATGAGGAGAGGTTTCATATAAGAAGAATATAAAAGTGCAAGCATCAGTGCTAAAATAATCCAATGTATTAAACACCCTGGATTTCTCTCAGAATTTCCCTCCAGTACCAAGCTGAATAAGATCTAAGAATATTCTTCAGTTCAATTTAACGAACTGAGTGCTACTTACTACACTGTCTGAGAAGCTATAAAGACTGAAAAGAGAGGCTTCCTGCCCTCAAGGCATCACCTTCTAATAGGGAAGTTTCATGTGTTCAGCTAACCCCGATAGTTGGTGCTTATACTGTATATCATCTTTTGGGGAAGGGAAGTGTACCTATCACCATTCATGGAGCTAGCATGTGTCAAACATGATATGCTTCAAACTCAGCAATCCTAGGTCCACAAGCTCAGAGCCTGCACAGAGCTTCTTGTTCCAAGAGTGTCTATAGCTGTGATTCCAGGAAAGAGTTTGTTTTGCCCCTCTGCTCGTCCCCATTGCCCAGCCTCATCACTGCCCTCCAGCCTCTCTTTGCCCTCCCCCTCCCCAGCTACCCCTTCTCCAAGAGCTGTCAGAGTTTGCTGTCTCCTCACTTTCCTGTTGTCCCTGGGGTCAGGAGACACTGGGAGCACTCTTTCCCTTGACTCTTCCCTCATCTGATTTTCTACACCCCCAAACTTCTAAGACAGGAAGAGATCTTGGCACCACTTACTCATATTACAGCTAAGACATCTGAGGTCTGGAGAACTTAAGTGACTTGTCCAAACCGCTAGTTAGTTGCTTCCTGCAGGAGGCATTCTTGCTGGGATGAGTCTGAGGGAAGGCTTTCTGGGACAAGTTTCACAGATGTAAACGATCTTGCTTGCCTGCTGCTTGCTGTTAGCATGAAAAGGAAGAAGAACACTCAATGACCAAAAAGAGGCCACACGGAGAGCAATAAAATCACCTGGTCACCCAGAGAGGTGGGCGTGGACACAGGATTACAAGTGGTAAAGAAGTGAGTGCGCACTCGGAGGTCAAGACTAACTCACTTGTGAAGTCTGTTGATGGAAAGAGAAAATGGCAATCGAGAACTTAAATGAGGGACTTCCTTGGCAGTCCCGTGGTTGGGACTCCGCTTTTCCACTGCAGGGGACACGGGTTTGATCCCTGGCTGGGGAGCTAGGATCCCGCAAGCCGTGAGGTGAACCAAAAAGAAAAAAAAATTTTTTTAATGAACACAGGAGGATTATCATTTCAGTAGAAGGCAGATATGACACGTTGGTGGGCAGAGGGGAAGATCATTTATTAGAAGAGATTGAAGTGGCAAAAAAGAAAAATAACTGACCAAGAAACGTTTAACAGAAGTGAACAGGGATGAGATTAAAGCCATAAGTGGAGACATGACTTCTTGATTTATCCTGCCATTAAACTATCCATTTGACTCTAAACTCCATGAAGGGACTTCCCTGGTGGCGCAGTGGATAAGACTCCATGCTCCCAATGCAGGGAGCCCAGGTTCCATCCCTGGTCAGAGAACTAGATCCCACACGCATGCCGCAACTAAGAGTTTGCATGCTGCAACTAAGGAGATGGCGAGCCGCAACTAAAGAGCCCACCTGCCACAAATAAGACCTGGCACAACCAAATAAATAAATAAATATTTTAAAAGTTAATGAATAAACTCCATGAAGACAAGAACCATATCAGGTTTTGTTCACCATCGTGTCCAGTACCTAACACAGAGTAGGAACTCTATATTTGTTGGAGGAATAAACAAATGAATGAATAATAAAGGAACCTCCCAATGCTGCACCTGTGTACTCAGTAGCAAAAGTTTAGATTCAAATAAAAAAAGAAAAAAAAAAAGAGGCAGGAAGGAGGTTGAAATATAACACAGATGCCTGCTTTGGCCTCTTTGGCCAATGTACTGGATGACATCCAGGAAAGCAAGACAAATTGTCAGTAGTCACTGCCGTATAGAGAAACTGACAGTTCTGGTGACTTCAGTGCTGATGTTAATTGGAACTGTACACTACAACATAAAGTTATTTATCATCCTGAGCTCTGAATGCCAAGTGAAATTTATCATGTAAATCTTTGTATGACACTGAATAGAAGATTAGCTGGTGCCCCTGACAGAAATTTTACCAAAAAAGATAGAAAACTTACACATGCCCAGGGGTGATATTGAAAGTATTTAACAACTGATATGACACAGAAGCCAACAGACCAGCCCTTGGCAACCCATGGAGCTGCACCTGTGCACACTGACAATCAGGACTACATGTGACTCTTGCTTATACTGATGATGCTCAGAGAACAGTAGTGATTCTTTTTTTCTTTTTTTTGCAGTATGCGGGCCTCTCACTGTTGTGGCCTCTCCCGTTGCAGAGCACAGGCTCCGGACGCGCAGGCTCAGTGGCCATGGCTCACGGGCCCAGCCGCTCCGCGGCATGTGGGATCCTCCCGGACCGGGGCACGAACCCGCGTCCCCTGCATCGGCAGGCGGACTCTCAACCACTGTGCCACCAGGGAAGCCCAGTAGTGCTGTTTTTAAAAGGCTATTCTACTGGGTAGAAGGGAGAGTGTTGCATGCTCTTAGAGCAACAGCTTCCCCACAAGTTCTTAGCCTGAGTCTTCTCTATCCAGTAGAGAAAAACTTTACTGACTGTTTCTTCAACTTTGTCCTCCAGACTTCAGCAAACCCTGATCCCTGTACAAGGCCTGCCCTTAGCTAATCCATCTGCCAGTTACCTTCACTAGCCTGCAGTTACCCCCAATATCTGCCACCCACCCTAATCATGCACCTAACAGACCAAGATCTTGACAGGACTGAACCACAGAAAAGACTCCAAGAAAATTTTACAACATAGAGGACCAATGGTTGAAAACTAAATTTCAAGAAGTTGCACATTGATGATCGTACAAGAGATAAGATTATAATCCCCTGAGTTTCCCGTAGGTCATGTACAGACTCCACCTCTAGTTTTAAAAGATGGAAAACCAAATACAGAGATGATACACTCTATTCATTGCTTAAGGAATTAAGTTCTTCTTTGTGTCTTAACATTGTATTTTTGTGCTGTAAAACCAAAGGAAGCATACCTGGTGGACTGCCTTTGGAAATCCAAGATTGCATTAGTCGACAACTCACAGGCAATTGCCACAACCGTTTAGCCTCCTATGGAAGGTGTAACTTATTCCACAGCATTATAATTAACCAATCGTTCAACAGGGCTATGGTCTGTTCAACAGGGTTATGGCCACCCCCAAGTCATATGTTGAAATCCTAACCCCCAGTACCTCAGAATGTAACTGTATTTGGAGAAAGAGCCTTCAAAGGGATGATTAAGTTAAAATAAGGCTGTAAGTGTGGGTCCTAATCCAATCTGATTGACGTCCTTGTAAGAAGATGAAATTTGGACACACAAAGAGACACCAGGGATGTGCATGCACAGCGTTGAAAGACCATTGAGGACACAATGAGAAGGTGGCCATCTACAAACCAAGGAAAGAGGCCTCAGAAGAAAACAAACCTGCCAATGCCTTGATCTTGGACTTCCAGCCTCCAGAACTGTGAGAAAATAAATTTCTGTTGTTTGAGCCACCCAGTCTGTGGTATTTTGTTATGGCAGGCCCTAGAAGACTAAGATAAACAGGTACTTATTGCAGGCCTAATGCACATGGGCTACAGTGGCCAAAGAGTCAGTCCTTAGTAAATAAATGCTAACTATGAAATGAAGGCCCTCTGCAAAATGACTGCGTTTGTCTTTAGACCAAGAATATCTCCTAGAATAAAGTAATAAGTTAATATCATGGTTTATATATCAAATTCCTATGAGTTTGGTCAATGTGTATCACTTCTTTGCAGCATAATAATTCCTGAATGAACTAATAGAACTGAGTTTCTAAACCTTGCAGGTTCCAATGCTGTATCAATTCTTTGGTTGAAACTTATGAAAATAAACTCTTGCTACTGAGGCAAAAATTGATTGGGAGGATATAGGGCAGGTCAGAAAATAAAAAGATCCTTTGGATTTGTTGTCAGGAGGCCAGAACCAAAGCAGCTTCAAGGATCTGGGAATCAGGAACTGTGAACTCCCTTCCTATGACAACATATGAACATAGCTTTACCCCCTTCTGTGCCTGTATTTCTCAACTCGAAGTTCAGCTTCCTGGGATAAAAAATGTTACTGGCCAAGCAAAGATCAAACATCAACCTCTATGTTGGGGGTAGATGAGAGATTGTTGTAACTGACAACACATCAAACCCACATATTGAACATATTGGACAGTAGCAGCCCCCAAGGAAGTAATTCTAGGCAGGAAAAAATAACTGATGTCCACTCTGGATACTTCCACTTCAATATTCACCCTCAAAAGGGTGTGGACAGGTGATTGAATAATTTGCTACTTAAGTGCCCTTTCACCCCTGAGAAGTCTACACATCTGAATTAACATTTGTCATTCCAGAGACCAAATCCTACTGATAATGACAAGTTTGTGTACTGTGAAGCTTATCTATCAAGAAGGCTCTTGTTTCCTAGAATTTTCAATCCTTCTTTTTTTTTTTTTTTTTTTTTGCTGTACGCGGGCCTCTCACTGTTGTGGCCTCTCCCGTTGTGGAGCACAGGCTCCGGACGCGCAGGCTCAGCGGCCATGGCTCACGGGCCCAGCCGCTCCGCGGCATGTGGGATCCTCCCGGAACGGGGCACGAACCCGCGTCCCCTGCATCGGCAGGCGGACTCTCAACCACTGCGCCACCAGGGAAGCCCTAGAATTTTCAATATATTTTCAGTATGTCTACATGATCTGGTAGATTTAAAAGTTTTTCAGTATAGTATAACATACAGACAGGAAAGTGCACAAATCATAATTGCTCAGCTCATAGAATTTTCACAAACAACTAGAACCCAGACTGTGAAATAGAATATAACCAGCACCCCAGAAAGTCTCACTCAAGTCTTCTTCCACCCAACAAAAGTAACCACCAAACTAAGTTCTATCATCTCCATCGGTGAGTTTTGCCTGGTTTTGAGCTTTATATAAATTGAATTATATATTATGTGCTTTTTTGTGTGGTTTTCTTTCATGCAATGTTACATTTTATGAGATTTATGCATCATGTTACAAATAGTAACGGTTTGTTCATTCTCCTTGCTGTACCGTATTTTATGAGTACATCACTGTTTATCCATTCTACTGTTTATGGACTTTTGTTTTCAGTTTTTAACTGTTACAACTAGGACTGCTATGAACATTCTTATACACGTCTTTTGTGAGTACTATACTCATTTCTATTGGGTATACATCAAGGAGTGGGAACTGCTAGTTCACAGAGTATGTGTAAGTTCATCTTTAATAAGTAGTTCAAACAGTTACCCCCAGTGGTTGTACAGATTTACATTTCCAACAGCCCTGTGTAGAAATTCCAGTTGCTCCACATCCTTGGCATCACATGGATTGTTTGCTTTCTTTTTTTTTTTTTGCATTATGTGGGCCTGACTCCCAACCACTGCGCCACCAGGGATGCCCTGTTTGCCTTCTTAATTTTAACCATTCTAGTAGATGTGTAGGGCCTCAGTCTGGTGTTAATTTATACATCCCTGATGACTAATGAAGTTGATCTTTTCATGGGGTTTGTAGGCCATTTGGAATCCTCTTTAGTGAGGTGCCTGTTGAAATCTTTAGCTCCTTTTAAAAAATTCTGTTGTCTTTCTCTTACTGATCCATTGGGGTTCTTTATATATTCTGTACACAATTCCTCTTTTGGATACATGGATTACAAGTATCTTCCATTCTGTGCTTTTTTTTAACTCTCTGGTTTATTTTCATATAAATGTATTTATTTTTGGCTGCGTTGGGTCTTCCTTGCTGCGCACGGGCTTTCTCTAGTTGCAGCTAGCGGGGCCAATCTTCGTTGCGGCACGAGGGCTTCTCATCGTGGTGGCTTCTCTTGTTGTGGAGCACGGGCTCTAGGCACGCGGACTGCAGTAGTTGCGGCTCTCGGGCTCAGTAGCTGTGGCTCACAGGCTTCGTAGCTCCGCGGCATGTGGGATCTTCCTGGACCAGGGCTCAAACCCGTGTCCCTTGCATTGGCAGGCAGATTCTTAACCACTGAGCCACCAGGGGAGTCACTTTTTTTTTTTACTCTCTTAATCATGTCATTTGATAAACATAAGTTCTTAATTTTAATGCTTTCCAATTTATTGACTTTTATGGATAGCACTTTTAGCATACTGTTTGAAAAATCTTTGACAGAGAAATTGTAGTAGTTGGAAAAAAAATAGTGTAGGTTCATAGAAAACTAAGAAAACTTTAAACAAAAAACATGGTTTTTATTAACTCCAGGGCAAAAATTGTACTAGAAACAAAACATAACCACAGTATTCCATTGGGTTCAACTGTGAAGATTTATTTATACAATCATCATGATATTATCACTGACTACTGATTTCTCCAGAAATCTCTGAGGGAGCCCAATAAGTAGCAAACCTCTTCCCAACCTGAGTTCTGAATAAATTGAGAAGTAAAACAAGAGTGGCAGAGGGAGGTTAAGATATCGCCTTTATTATATTTGAGAGAGACCAGGTTGGAGAGTGTAGCATCAAGTCTTTTTGCACAGCAGGATGGGTAAAACAGAACCAGATTTAGAGAGAATGGCCCCCTCAGTTGTGAGCAACACAGGACCAATGCAGGCTTTCTCGAGTGAGTCCCTGGTGTCACCCTTTCAGCCAACAGGAGCCCCTTCTGGCCAGCAGATGATTGTTTTCCATCCAACACCACGAGACTTTTCAAAGTCGTCTTTAGAAAGCAGTTTAGTTTAAAAAAGAGGAATGTTTACCTTCATTCTTTTGGTAAAAAGAAAACCATTGTAAACAGTGCTCATGTAGAAGTACGTTTTAATTAAGATCTAGAGAGTGCTGTAAAAAATAAACTCCAAAATGTATAATATCTCAAACACAATATAAATTGATGTCTTGTTCATGTAACAGACCAAATCATATGTTCCTCATCAGCGGAAGGAGCTCGGCCATTTTCCACATGTGGCTTCCAAGGTGGCGCTAGTCAACTCAGCGGAGACAAACATGTGAGAGAGGTTTTTATGGGCCAGGCCTGGAAGTGTCACTCATCATTTCCACTCACATTCAGCAGGCTGGAAATCTAACTGCAAAGGAAGCTGGGAGATGTAGTCTAGCTATGAGTCCAGGAAGAAGAAGAGACCATGAATTTTGGTGAACAGTTAGCAATCTCTGCCACTGCGTATGAGGTTCATTTGGGCAGAATGTTTCACATTGCCTCCTGTGCCTGACATGTTGTAGGCACTCCAAAAACGTTTGTGGAATAAAATAATAAAATAATAAAGGAAAGAGCATGGGCTTTGAAATCTAGAAGACCCAAATTCTAACCCAAGCTCTGCCACTTTCTAATTGTATTAATTTAGACACGCTACTTAAATTTCTTGAGCCTCAGTTTCTCATCCATACAATGGCGATGAAAATATGCTTGTGATCTTGCTTCTCAGGCCAGGTGTGGGAATGGACAGTGACTAAAAATATGCCAACCAGGGCTTCCCTGGTGGCGCAGTGGTTGAGAGTCCGCCTGCCGATGCAGGGGACACAGGTTCGTGCCCCGGTCCGGGAAGATCCCACATGCCGCGGAGCAGATGGGCCCGTGAGCCATGGCCGCTGAGCCTGCGCGTCCGGAGCCTGCGCTCCGCGATGGGAGAGGCCACAACAGTGAGAGGCCTGCGTACCACAAAACACAAAACAAAACAAAACAAAAAACAAAACAAAATATGCCAACCAAAGCAGTATTTGTGAAATAGGCTTCTTTGATTTCCTCTTAAATAGCTCTGGGAGCGGGGAAGGAGGCAGGTAACATGGAGACAGTGATTGTCTCCCAAGTATTCTTTAAACACCATTGTCATCCAAGCAGCCCATGAAGTCTGCCGTTTCCCTGTTTTCTGGCTCTGGCACCTGGGGTGAAGTCTGAGGCCCAGTGGTCAAGGCCTCGGCTGAGGATGCAGGTGCCCAGTGTCTTCATGCTGCCAGGTCACAGTGTGCTTTCTGCTCCCACAGATCCTCCAGAGCCCTGTGGGCTGCACTCTGCCACATGAGCTGTCCAGCAAGGGTATCTCAGGTCATAATATCTTGCCTTAATATCTTTCAAGTGAATGGCTTTGTTTGTTTCTGCTTTTTGTACAATCTCACTAGGACTAAGACAGGAATTCCCAGAGCAGAGTCAGCAGGTAATGTTAGTGACCAGCAGCTTACAACACCCACAGTATCCTTCCCGCTTTCATCCAAATTTTCCCCGCTCTCCTTAGAATGAGTTATTTCTCAGGACCTCCTTGATTCCTCAAGCAAATAGGTCCCTTCCCATCAGCTTTTGGACCTTCCTAGACCTGTCAGAGTTCTGAGTCCAGGTTAGGCAGCCAAGACAGAACGTCCCCCCCACCCCCTCTTTACCTGTTTTGCAGGGTTGGTGTTGGCATGCAAAGAGATAAAGTGGATAAAATACCAGACTTGGTGGTGGCATCAAGAAGATACACAATAGAAGTTGGCTCCTTTTACTTTTCTTGGGATGCTTCTGGCATCACAGAAGTATGATCCATTTAATAGATCCATTATCTATCCCCTGAAGGGAGCCCCTGGCCACACGCACCCTTGAATTTGGGGACAGGTGGTTTAAGTGCTGCATTGCTTTGGTATCTAGGACAAGGTCAGAAAATTCACAGTTAACAGACAGTCTTGGATATACAGCCTATTTTGAATTTTCCAAAATAGGAAATAGGAAGCTAAAGTAGGCCACAAGGCAGTGATATTATGAGATCAACATATTTACACATATACATATTACACATATGATTTTTCCAGTTATCCACAGATGTTTACTCTTCAAATGGGGTGTGGGTGTGATGCTACTCTCCTAAGAGCTGTTGTGTCTGAGACCCTCATTTCAATCCTGAGAGGAAAGCCAGAATTACACCTCAAAATGCACATGGAACAGAGGGAAGAAAACATGAAAGGGAAAACATACGCGAAACAAACATCATATTCCAAATGAATGTCTTCTGGATGAATTAGAGAAGAAGAGAAGCATGGAAAAGCATTCTTCTGTGGTGACTGAAGAATGAGCAGATGGGGGCTTCCAGGAGGTAGTTGTTTAACTGCTTTGATAATGGCAAGTGTGAGACACTGCAGAAGAGCAATCAGGGGAATGTTGTGATGGGTTAGATGTGGGACTGTGATAGAGGAAAAGGAACAGAAACCACCACGCGGTTATAAGCTGGAGGTGCCAGGTAGTGCCGAGAGCTTAGGCACAGAACTGAGAGTTGGAGGACCTGTCTGCCACTTTGAACAAGGCACTGATCCCCCTCTTGGCTCAGTTCCCTCATTTGTAAAGTGCATCTATCAACTTCATAGTGTTTTGGGGAGGCACAAATAAGATGATATGCGAGAAAACACAGTAGTACTGGACAGGTGGAAGGCAGCACAGTTCACCATCACCGTTCTCATCGTTGTCAGTAGAAAAGTTGAAAAGGAATATAGTTTGAGGCAGAATACAATAAATTCAATTTTAAATACGCTAAGATGTTGGCATGATATCCAAGTGGAGATAGCAGATAACAGCCAACGTACGGGAATGAATTAAGGAGTTAATGAGCCCGGGCCTTGGTATACAGTCAGCCCTCCATATCTCTACATTATTGGTTTACACCCAGAAAAAAAAAAATCACAATATCAGATTGGATTCAAGAAAATATACACAATTATTTGATGGACAAGGTAGGTGATATACCGGCTCTGGGCCCTTGCTTTCTGGGGAAGGAAGGATGGAAGGTGTACAGGAGATGTGGGATCAGGAAATAGGAGAAAAGATTAGAAAGTCACTCTTATAAAAGGGCTAACTTAAAAAGCAGACTAAGCGGAAGGCCAGCAAGAGAGACCAGCTGCAGGAGACGATTATGGGGGAAGGGGAGGAGGTGGTCAGGAGAGTATCACTGCTTGGGATTTCAAGAGGCAGAGTGGAATGTGACCCATCCTGTATGAGAGGGTGAGGCCTCAACTACGTAGGGAAAATGGGACTTTGCTCCCCTATGAGCCAGGTGAGCTAAGAACTGGACCTTCATTTAGAATGAGGGGTAAAAATTATCGGAGAGAACCAAAAACTCACAAGATAAAATTAATTAATTAATTAATTAATGTGTTTATTGATAATCAATTTATTAATCAGGATCTTGATAGGTGTTAGATAAGTTTAAGTTTAAATAATGAAACCATGTACCTACAATATATCAACTTCACAGAGTATGTAATCTAGGAGTTCTACACTCTGCAGCAAACTGGTTTTATATTCTCACTTGTTGTCTATGCACACCGGAATAAAAGAAAGTAAAGTAACAGGGACCTTGGAGAGAAGACAAAAGAAGTAAGTCTGCAATCTCAAGGACATAGGCAACTTCTTTAAAAATGCCTTTTTGTAATAAACTTAAAAATCTTACCCCTCCCGAGATTCTGACAGTATCACCTGAAGGAACTATTTTTCAAACTTTGGATCATAAAATCAATTTAGTTTGTCATGACCAACAGTTGGGAAAGAAGAAAAGAGTAAGCACTGTGTAAAATGTTTTTGTTTGTTTTAATCGCACTCACACACACGTGTACTGAATTAAGACAAAATTTATTTATTTTGTTGTGGTTCACAGCAACAACAAAAAGTTAGAAAAACATTCTCCTCTCCCTGATCTCCCTGTTGAGATTATTTTATTTCCTGCATTTGTCCATCTTTACTTTCTTCAGTTTGCCTAATGAAAACAAAAGGGTTCTTATTTATTTTTCAAATATAAAAGTATATTCTAATGTTGAATGTATTTTTTCAAACAAACCCCTCCCCTGCACCTGGAGATTCTTGTGTTTCCCCAAGGGTCAAGGGTGCCCTTGTTGTGAATCACTGGACAAAGGCACAGGGAAATCTTGTCTCTTGAGAAGTGCAGCAACATTAATCCCCAGCAAGGAAGACCTACAAACCTTCCGTTTGGAATGTTTGCTGAGTTTATTTCATCACACTGTTTCTGGAAAGAATGTAGAGGTCGGTGGGCCACCAAGAGCCTTATAAATTGACATTTAGGATCAATGAGTTCTCAGGCTGATTAAAGTTAACAGATGTCACTCTCAGTGTGCCTCTGTTCTAGAAGTGGTAGTATTTTAGCCAGAGTGATCTTTAAAATATTAACTAGCTGGTCAGCATGGCTACTGGACAAGCTGAATGAATATTGAACATAAACAGCCATTAGGTATTTTCCACCTGTAGGTCACCCTGAATTTAGCAATGATGGGAAAGTATGATTAAATACCTGGTCCTTGCCCAAACGATATTTGTGAATTGCGAGAAGAAACCTCTGAGCAAGAGCTAGAATCAGCCAATGTCAAAAAATAACAGTGAGGTTTAAACTTTTTTTTAAATTTTGAAGCTATGAATAATGTGGGAAAGAGGAGTGAAATTTCACAGGAGTGAAATGATGAAAGGTCTTCATGAAAACCAGGACATTTGGAAGCAAGAAGAAGGAGGTAAAAGTAGGTTTAAAAAAAAAAATGTATAAAAGTCTATGATGGAGGAATGAAGAGAGAAGCAGGAAGGCAGGCTCAGAATATCCAAGACAATGGAATAAAGAATTCTTACTCGCTTAGCCCAAGGCTGGAAAAATAAGATAGAATAAGAAAAAGTAAGGAGAATAAATCCAGGATGCTTTTCATGGAAAGAATATATATTAAAGGACAAAGCCAGGATATTGTCTGAGCTCTCTTCCTGCAAAAAAACCAAGTACCTAGGGAACCATATTTGCTTTAGGGAACTGGGATCCAGGACTAGGCTCAAAGCTGAGGCAAGACTGGCCCACAGGCTGTAACTCAGGGAGCCAAGGGAAAGATAGCATCCCTGGGCAAAGCTGGGATGCCAAACAGAGAGTCCCACCGAAGTGTCAGGCCAAAGGATCTGGGCAACGAGGCAGAAATAACCAGGTGCTGGGCAAAAGCACAGCAACTGAGATCCCAGCGCGAGGCAAGCGGTTTAAAACAACAGGTGGGAGGCAGAGCCTGGGGGTTTCCCAGGGCAGTGGCGTAGCATCACAGAGGATTTTTATGGGGCTGTTTAGAGTGCTAAGGTGGTTTTACATAAAGGTAATGCGGCCAAGCCCTTAACCTCAGCAAGAAATAATAGCTACAACAACAACAAAAATAACAATAACTAGTTTTTATACCCATTATAGGCCTTGTTTTGGATGGTGGTTCCACCACTCACTGGGGGCAGAATGGGTATATTTGACAAGTTACTTAACCTCCCCCGCTTCAGTTTTCTCCTCTTTTAAGTATGGCATTAAGTATCTGTGTTGACAACTCCCAAATTCATTTCTCCAACCCAGACCTCTCCTTTGAGTTTCAGACCCCTGCGTCCGAACACAACTCAAACTTAACAAAAGCCAATGAAATTCTGTTGATTTGCTTCCAGGGTCAAGGACCCCGGTCCTTATCTAAAATTCTTCACCTCCATAAATGGCACCATCAGTTGAATCCTTTTTCTCCCTCAGTCTTAACATCCACCCCAATGACTTTATTTTGGAATAAAATCCAAAGTCCTTTCCAAGGTCATGGTCATCTCCTTAGGTTCCTCTACCTTTGCCTTAAAATGAATCTGGCATGGCCAGGAAAATGCACAAAACCCCTCTGGTCTCTGTCTCCCGAATCCCCCCCGAGCGATTCCTCCTCTCTGTTTCCAGCTGTTGCTTCTCACTGCCGCCTTTCCAGATTTTCCAAGCCCTCTTTGGTTGTGGTCTTTCTGAATTTTCTCTAGACCTCCTGGTATTTACAATCTGTCTGGGATATGTTCTCTGACTCTGCCTGAGCCCTGCTACTCAGGAAAGGTTCTTTTATCTTCCCACCAGCCAGAAGTCCGAAGACCTTGAGTAAGAATCCCTTCCAAATTTACTTAAGCCTCAATAAAATTTGGCTGTGCACAGAGCTGCCATCAGGTGGATCTGAGCGGGCGAGCAGAGAAAACAAAGTACTTCAAGAGAGAATGTGTGTTAGAAATGTCCAAACCGAAAGGTATAGCTTTTTATGGAAAAATAGCTCCCCTTTTGTGCTGTGGCACGTTGGAGGGACTCACAAGATCATCCTGAAGATGAGAAGTAGGCACACTCCTGGGCTGGGGTCCATGCACTGCTTCTCCTTCCTTGTTACACTGCAGCTGCCTCGCCCTCCTCACTTCCCCGTCCGGCTCACAGGAAAACCACAATACGCAACCAGTCAGTTGGGTTATCAACCAGTAGTTCAGTCCGTAAAAGGCAGAATGATAAAGGATTCAAACACAAGCGTTTCTGCCCTGATCCCTCTAATGTGTGATTTATATATCAAAACCTCAGAAGGGACTTCCCTGGTGGTCCAGAGGCTGGGACTCTGCACTCCCAGCGTGGTGGGACTGTGTTCTATCCCTGGTCGGGGAACTAGATCCCACATGCTGCAACTAAAACAAACAAAAAAAATCCCACATGCTGCAACTAAAGATCCCACGTGCCACAGCTAAACAGATTCTGTGCGCCACAGTTAAGACCTGGTGCAGGCAAATAAATAAATATATTTTTTAAAAAGCCTCAGAAATATTCAGGCAACTGAGATTATTGTACGTAGTAAGGATGACTAGGGAGTGGGGACAGATACCTCACTGTTAGGGCAGGTTCAGAGTAATACAAATTCCCTCATCTGCCTGAAGCAGGTACAACATACAAATTTAGGAAATAGTCTTTTGTGAAGGATAATGGCTGGAACCTCATTTCACATGCAACTTCCAGGTAGAAATCTTCCCGTGACTGCTCTTTTTCTAGGCACTCTAGGATAGCTAAATCCTGTCTGTTTGTTCAATTTAGTATCCCCACCAACAGTGCCTGGCACATAGTAGACACTCATGAAATACACGTGGTATAAATAGAACCACTATGGGTATTCCAATGCCCTAACTTTTCCCTGCTTTTTGTACCTTACATTTTTAAAAAATAACTATTTCATTCAATCCTCAGAACATGATTGGTCCATTCAAAAGAACCCCAGGCAACATGGCAAGACAGGGACTCAGAGGTCTCAAATGATTATCAGAATATCAGAAAATGTACATAGTGTTTATCATTCTTCAGATTCACATTCCATTCCACGCCCATGACTCTAAAGCAAGAATGCTGATGTAGGCATTGATTTTCCTATTATGTAGAGGAAACTGAGGCCCAGAGAGGATAAGAAGCTCGCCCAGGTTCTCTCGGTTTTAGAGCGGCAAGGGCAGAACTCTTTTGGAATTTTGGAAAAAGCCCACGCTAACCAGAGCTCAGAGCAGGGCTCTGCCACTTAGAAGTAACCTGGGTAATATGTGCAGTCTCCGTGGGCCTCATCTTCCTCTGTAACAAAGAAGAGCAATGTCTACCTCATAGGACTATTCTGTCCAAAGACTGAATTAAACAGATAATTAAAATAGGGTGATACAGGAAATTGTGCACAAATTAAATACACAAAGTAATAGTTTCCTTTTTCTACCCCCAGAGTAAAAACAGCAGACACACTTTCGTGAAGAGAGTAAAATTTTCTGTTTGTTATTTAAAAAAAAATTTTTGTCTGAAAATAAAGATCACATGAATAACAAATCAGTACTTACAGTAACTTAAAAAGGCATTTCAACAATGTTAATTCTTGTCTCTGGCATATATATTATCACACACACACACACACACACACACACACACACACACACACACACACACCTCTCTTTCCTCATTAGCCAGCTTGAACCGTCAGCCTGCAGAGAGGCATCAGACAGGGACCCAGGAAGCAAGGGTAAAGAAGCTTCCACTTCAGATCGGTTCTGAGAAAATTTTCCCCATCCCTCAGGCTGAGATATTCTGCCATCTGTTTTGATTAAACCTTTCAAAATTCTACTTGTGTTTTTCCTTCCATTCCTTTGAAATCTCCTTTAATTCAACAGTCTTTAGGCTTTCTTCTTTCCCTTAACCACCATCTGGTGCTTCTATTAAAAAAAAGAAAGAAAGAAAGAAAAGAAAACACATACAACAAACACTTTGAGTTCCTTGGAAGAAAGGTATAATGATGAGGATAATTTATTCCCATAGTGAGGCCCATTACTATTTCCATGGCAACAGACTGTGATGTTCTGAACATGGGACTTTGTGATCATCACAAGAACAGGATGGCAAAAGGCCCTGTTCAGACTCTTTGTCATTATGGATTCTTTGGGTAGTTACCCTCGGTGGCCCCAGTTGTCTACAGAATTAAGTCCAAAGGCCTTAGCATGGCATTCAAGGCCTTCTCAGTCTGGTCCAATTATTCCCAGGCTCATCATCTGCCAATCCCAGGCACCTGGTACTCTGTGTCTGGGACACTCACGCTCTTTCATGCCTCCATGCCTTTCCTGTCATTTCTTCTCCTTAAAATGCCCACCCTCCACTCCCCCCACGACACCAGCTTTTTTTCTAAACTTAATGAAATCTTCCTCATTCTAAAGGTTTAGCTCCATGTCATCTTCTAGATGGACTCTTCCATGGCTCACCCAAGCAACAGAAATAACTCTCTTTTCAGTGCTCCAAGCATTTTTATCAAATGGATATATTGACTCCTAACATTTTGTATCATAGATATGTTTATGTCTCCTTGATTTGAATTTGGATTATTTGCTATTGGATCCATGCCTGCTTTATTTTTGTAGACCACCCCAATTATTTCACATGATTTCTCAAAACATCCTAAGGGTGGGACTTCCCTGGCAGTCCAGTGGTTAAGACTCCGTGCTTCCACTTCCAGGGGCATGGGTTCGATCCCTGGTTGGGGAACTAAGATCCCGTGAGCCGCATGGAGTGACAAAAAAAACCCAAAATAATAAAAATTAAAAAATAAAAAATGTCCGAAGGACTAGGCAGGTAGCAATTTTATTCCCATTTTACTACTGAGAACACCAAGGTTTAGAAAACGTAAGTGACATTTATAGGTATAAGTAGCAGAGCCAGAACTCTACTGAGAGAATGGAAGGAATGTGGACTGTGGAGTCAGGCATATTTGGGCTCAACTTATGTAACCTCTCTAATCTTCCATTGCTTCACCTGTAAAATGAAGATTAAATGAAATCATGCATTTGAAGGTGCTTGGCACATAGTCGATATTCAATTAATATCAGTCTTCTTCTTCTTTCCCCTTCAAACTCTACTTTCTAGTAGCGTCTAGAAATGAAATTTCTATTCCATTTTTGTTTCCCAAATCTTTATATGGTGCTGAAATTCAGATGAACGAGCAAATGAATGTCTTCAGCATCTCCCAGAGAAAATCTTTGCCCTAATTCCTTCATTTGTAATCTGGATTAATAAGAGAAGTTACCCAACAGAGTTGTAAAAATTAAACAAAGCAATGTATGGATGCACGAGGCTCTTAGTGTGGTGTCCGGTATGTAGGAAGCACTCAGGATGCTTGCAATTACATTATCATCATCACCATCATTGTTATTATTGTTATTATCATTATTTTTGTGTGGCTGAACAAAAGGCCCTGTGAGAATTACAAAAATAAACAAGATGGTCTCACGACTCTGTCTTCAGCTTTTCTTACCACAACCTGTCTTTTTACTAGTCATCTGTGCAGTCGTTTCCTTCCATAAGGTTGTAGGTTTTAGATAGGGCTTCTGTGCCTTATCTGTAATTCTTTCTGTAGGGTGGACCTAAAACAAAGTCTTGCAGAGGAGAAACATTCAGTAAAATTTGGTCAAAAGAATGCTGAATGATATTTCTCCAAAATGAGCTCTGTTACTGAAGTAAGACTCGAAAGCCTCTGGCTGCTCCATCATCATTAAGATGTCAATCTTCTCTGCTCAACATCTAATCATCAGGGAAATGCAAATCAAAACCACAGTGAGATATCACCTCACACCTGGCAGAATGGCTATTGTCAAAAAGAACACAAATAACAAATGGTGGCGAGGATATGGAGAAAAGGAAACCCTCCTACACTGTTGTTAGGAATGTAAATTGGTGCAGCCACTATGGAAAACAGTATGGAGGTTCCTCAAAAGACTAAAAATAGAACTACCATATGACCCAGCAATTCCACTCAAGGGTATATATCCAAAACACCCAAAAACACTAATTTGAAAAGATACATGCACCCCAATGTTCATAGCAGCATTATTTACAGTTGCAAAGATATGGAAGCAATGTAAGTGTTCATCAAGAGATGAATGGGTAAAGAAGATGTGAGATATATATATATATATATAATGGAATACTACTCAGCCATAAAAAAGAATGAAATTTTGCCATTTGCAGCAACATGGATGGACCTAGAGATTGTCATACTAAGTGAGGTAAGTCAGACAGAGAAAGACAAACACTGTATGATATCACTTATATGTGGAATCTAAAAAAATACAACAAACTAGTGAATATAACAAAAAACAAGCAGACTCACAGATATAGAGAACAAACTAGTGCTTACCAGTGGGGAGAGGGAAGGGGAGAAGGGCAAGATAGGGGTAGGGGATTAAGAGGTACAAACTCTTAGGTATAAAATAAGCTACAAGGATTATTGTACGACACAGGGAATATAGCCAATATTTTATAATAACTATAAATGGAGTATAACCTTTTAAAATTGTGAACCACTATATTGTACACCTGTATCTTATATAATATTGTACATCATTTATACTTCAATAAAAAATTTTTTAAGATATCAGTCTTCGCCAGTGGCATATCTGCTGGGAGAGCCATTTTTGAGAAGGTTGTACACATCTGTAGAGTATTGGATAGAGCGTTTTGAAACTTTAAATATTTAAACTTGTAGTTTTTCTATATAATCTTTCCTCACAGGAGATACACAATTCCCAGATTAGGAGACAGATAGCTTCTGCTCTCTTGGGGATATGGAGGGGTCTAAAGAAATCATGTCCTGGAAAACATGTCAACCAGGGACCAAGCACAGCCTCAACTGGACAGTCTAGTGGTAGTATCACTTAGATATTCATTCCATTAATATTTTATTTTAGGCCCCAGTACTGAGCTAAGCAATACCACGAAATTCTATTTAGCAACATGCAACACACTTTCTTCACCACCAAACCAACCAGGTAATGATTACTACCTTCAGATAAGGGAAGTAAGGCTCAGAGTGTTTGAGTGGCTTGCCCCAATATCACACACATAAGTGACAGAGGAAGGATTTAAGCTTAAACCCAAGTATCTGGGACCCAGAGCTCATGTCCCTTCTCTGATGTATCTCTGTGACTCCCAGGACCATTTGCAGATTCCCCAAGATTCACTGCTGGTGATCACACCCCAGTGGCGTGTGCTGGCCAGCCTGTTCCCTTTCTCGCTGTCCATCATGCTAGGGTTAGGATTACGGTTACCTTTGCTGGCTCTCCCTCTGGCCATTGCTTAGACTGTGGCCTCTGGGCTGAACCTCCCTAGGAATGGGCAAGGCCCACAACATTCAGCATGCAAAGGGTCTCAGGGAGGAGGTTTGTAGTGTGTCCTTTAATACCTTCCCTCTTAGAACTCTCCCTAGTTTTTTTTTGTTGTTTTCTTTTTTTTTTTTTTTGCTACAGCTGGGGTAGCGAGGGGGGCATTGATTCTGACTCACCACACACTTTGAGAGCCTCTGACTCAGCTCAACTCTGGTGTTCTTCCAACTCCGCTCAGAACACTGTGGGTGCCCTTCCCCAGCTGCCCAGGAGCAGCCAGACCCGTTCAGATGTGCTTGGTTCAGCCCTAAATGACACCAAGTTCATTAGTAAATTAGACACACACACAGAATCAAAGACTCCCCAGCAACCAACAGGGCTTAGGCAAGTTTTAGGCTGTGTTGAAGCCAAGCTTAATGTGCAATACCATTAGAATTAATTAGCTGCTTTGCATTCAAGCATATAACTTACATTTACATCGGTAGTATAATTGATAGTAAAAAGTTAACTTTTATGTTAAAAAACTTATAAAAGTTAACTATAATATTGTTAGTAGTTGAAAGTTAACCGTAATTTTTAAAAGCTAACTGTAGATTAAAAGAAAAAATTTTCTTTATTATTTTATATAGCTATATAATAAAATGTCCTCGACTTGGGGAATTTTGTAAGAGATCACACTTATCAAAAGTTAAGAAACAAGCTTTAATTTAGCTGCTTAAAGAATTATCATTTTAACTCTTCCCATAGAGTATATGACAGGTGTTTCTTCAAGGGCATGAAGGGCTCCAAGTTCATTTAATTGCTCCTGATTGCTATTTTAATCACTATGCAGTAATTCCATTTCAAAAGAGAATTTTGCAGTTAGTAGAATTTTGGCATTATGCTATCCTTTCTTTTCATGAGCTGTTCTGGTTCACCCTGGAGAGCAGCACTTTTCCCTGCTCATTTATTGCCAAGGGTGCTTTGTCCCATTCTCTGATAACTTTGCTTACTTCAATTTCCAACATTTATCATCTTCTGTGACTGGTTTTGATGTTAGTCTCAAAAATGGTCCCATCCTGTAGAATCTTGTTTAACAGCAATGAACAATTTCCTTTTGGGGAAAGTTGGCTTTATCTCCATTTTTAGAACAGATGTTTGTATGTTTTGATGAACCCCCATCTGGAATCTCTTCCAACTTGATTTCTTTGACACCAAGTTTCTTGCTTTCTCCTTGATCTGACACCTTCTACTTTACTTACTGTACCTCTGAAACGCTTATTTGCAAAGATATGGTTATAGGCTGGTACTAGGATTTTTGTTACCTCCCTTGGACACATTTTTAAAATGTTTCCTAGTAATTTGCGTTCTGCAAGAAATGAAACTGAGCCATGGTTCTGCGGAAACTTGATAATGTCCTCCCTGGAGGGCTACATCTCTCAGCCTGCTGGGGACCAGCAACCTTGATCTTCTCTCTTACTGTGGGTCCTCGGCAACTCTGTTGTGGATGTGTTTGGAACCACGGAGTTTGGTAGGACAAAGGATGTTTTAAGGATTTAAAGAGAAAAGGAGCCGCCTACACGGAACTCGATCCCGTGCCGAAGTTATTGCAGTTCCTGCCTCTGACACCGCATGTATTCTGGCTTTTTAGCAGGATTGTTCTCCCAGCTTTGCTCTGAAATGTAAAGCCCCATTGCCCACTGCAAGTCTTAATGAAAAGCAGCTCATAAGCAAGTTACGTAACCTAATTGTAATCCAGGGATCAGCCTGGTTATATCATTTAAAGAAATAGCATCCATTTTCCATGACCTGATTTAGAAAAGAAACCCAGGGAAGAAAAAAAATACCCAATTCAGCACTTGGCTCCCTGTGCTTATTCTAACGAGGACGCTTGTAAATAATTCAAAAACAATGACTTTTAAGAACATTAAACCCAAGTTAGCTCAGGGTTATATCTCAAAGCAGCTTTAGCTGCTTAAAGCAAATTATATTTGATCATGAAATACGGAGCTTATTTTTGCAGACAATTTAGTCATTTAGTACATTTAATTTCCTCATCAATACAACACACGTGGAACACTGACTAGAGGCAAGATGCTGGGGAATACTAAAATGCATAAGCCCTGCTCTCAGGAAGCTTAAAGTCTGGTTAGGGTTAATAATAATAACAGGGAAGGAAATCTAAAAAAGAGTGGATGTATGTACACGTATGACTGATTCATTTTGACGTACAGCAAGAAACTCACAAAACCTTGTAAAGCAGCTATACTCCAATAAAAATTAATAAAAAAGGGACTTCCCTGGTGGCGCAGTGGTTAAGAATCCACCTGCCAATGCAGGGGACACGGGTTTGAGCCCTGGTCCGGGAAGATCCCACGTGCAGCAGAGCAAATAAGCCCGTGTGCCACAACTACTGAGCCTGAGCCCTAGAGCCCGTGAGCCACAACTTTAGCCCGCGTGCCTAGAGCCTGCGCTCCGCAACAAGAGAAGCCACCGTAATGAGAAGCCGATGCACCGCAACGAAGAGTAGCCCCCGCTGGCTCGCTGCAACTAGAGAAAGCCCATGCGCAGCAACGAAGACCAGATGCAGCCATAAATTAATTAATTAATTTTTAAAAATTAATAAAAAATAATAATGTATCGTCATTGGTTCATTAATTGGAACAAATGCACCATTAATGTAAGATGTTAACAGCAGGGAAAACAGGGTCGGTGGTCAGTGAACGGTTTACAGTAACTCTGTACTATCTTCGCAACTTTTCTGTAAATCTAAAACTATTCTAAAGTTAAAAGTTTATTTTTAAAAACCTGGATAGGGAAACAGTTGGATACACAAATAGAAACACATCTATCCTTGTTGCCTGGTTTATACAAATTAAGCCAGGCCTGCCTAATAGGCAGCTTCACAAGTGGTATGATTATTTTATGAACTTCGGAAACACAAAATTGGATTATCAGAGTCCTAATTCATGTTAATAGTGTGTCACAAATCCAGGATTATCATTAGCCCTTTGGTCCTTTCATAAACCTCATTTAATTGATTTATACTGTATGTATTATATAATAAAGGACTCATGGACCCACCTCTCAACCCAAGAGCTAAAAGGCCTCCATGACTTACGTTGACCCATGTGTTCCTCCTCTATCCCATTCCCCAACCTTCCTCTCAGTAGTAATCATTCTCTTAAATTTTGCTTTTATCATACCCTTGCTTTTCTTTACATTTTATTACACACATGTGTGGCCTAAACAATATGCTAGTTTATTTATGTTTGAACTTGTCGTATTACATGTTGTCTTCTGGGACTTGTTCCTTTGGCTCCACATTATGTTCCCTATATTTATCAATAATGTTATAGTTAACTCATTTCCACTGTTGTATAATATTCAGTAACAGGACTGTGCCACAAATTTTTAAAATAATTTTCATCAGTGGTATCTAAATTTTTGCTATTATCAGTGGATCCTGCCATGAACACTCTTATACATGTGTCCTGGTAAACATGTACTAATGTTTCCAATGAACCAGACCTTTACGAGATTGAACGATCTTAAAACTGCATAAGAATCCAAGCCCAACAGTTTACTTACAGAAAATATGTCCAGGGAAGAGCATATAAATTCTTCACCTTTGAGGCAAAGGAAAATATGAATTACACACTAATTCCATGTCAGGATTTAACTGTACCATAAAATCCAAATTAACAATGGCTTAAACATACTTGTTGCTCTCATGTAAAACATCCAGAGATGAGAAGCCTTGAGCTGGTATGACAAGGTCCACAAAATTGTCATGGATCCAGGTTTCTTCCAACTTTCTAGTTTGCTATCCCTAGGGTATGACTTTTACCTTCATGGTCCAAAGGGCTACTCAACTTCTAGCCATTATACCTGCTTCTCTGTCAGTAAGAAGGAAAAAGAAAGGAAGAAGAATATGCATCTTGCATTCAAGAACCCTTTCACCAAGTCACATATGACATTCCTAATCACATCTCATTTAGTCTCATTTAGACACATGGCTACATCTAGTTTCAAGGGAGGCTGTAAAATGTAGTCTTTATTCTGGGCACCCTTGTACTCAGGTAAAAATTCTATTACTAAAGAAGAATGAGAAAAAGGATTTCGAAGACAGTTAGCAGTCTCTGAGAGAATTGTTACAGCTAAAGTGAGAGCAGAATATAAATCAACCCAATAAGGAGTTATGTTGAAAAGCATAAAGGAAAAGTAAGCACTGATAATATCACCACCCAATGATTATCACTGTTAACTTTTTAAGATATATTCTTCCAGACTTTTTCATCCATATATATAACCACATATCTCCAGTTTATCCAAAACTATACCTATATTTATATAAATATATCCACACATTGCTTTTAAAGGGACTATTTAAATTATTGCAGTAAGTCAAGAAAGATGGCTAGGCTGTTTTTCCCCCTTTAAACTCTTAATAAACTTCATGGGAAATGTAACATTGGAGTAACTAGAGGAAAGAGGAGAATGTGCTCTGTAATTGCATTTTTTAACTTCTCAGAGTTGCCAAATGCAAAATAACTTAAGCTGCATACAGGGTGCTCTGGAAGAAGGATTTAAAGGAGAATTGAAAAGAAAAATGGGACTTCCCTGGCCGTCCGGTGGTTAAGACTCCACGCTTCCACTGCAGGCGGCGCGAGTTCCATCCCTGGTTGGGAAACTAAGATGCCACATGCCGCGCAGCACAGCCAAAAAATAATAAATAAATAAAGATTAGCCATCCCAGAAAAAGTGCAGGCACCTCTTCAATAGGGAAGGTGACCAGAAAAATTAATGGACACCAGAATTTTGGAAAAACCCAGATCAATAGAGTTTCCCAGACCATAGATAGGGATAGGTAAAAATATCAATAACTAGATTATTTACCCCTAAGCATGCCCTACCACCTGAGCACAAGATAGGCTATCTGGGGATCTGCTCTCTTTAATAAAAGAGTCTTCAAGATAGTGAACCAACATGGCATATGACCTTCCGTCAAGAAAAAGGACTATTACACAGAGCTACAAATTCGCTCAACAGATTTCGCCTAGATCCTTGTCTTCTTGGAGACCATAGTCCAGTAGGGAAGACAGAGAAGTGCCTGTAAAGATGAGTTGACATTTACTATGAGAGAGATGCTGTACTAAGCACTTGACTTGTATTATCCAATTTAGCATTTATAACACTCTATTCTTAATCCCATTTGACAGATGAAGAAAATAAAGTCATAGGTTAGGCAATTTGGTTGAGGTCACAAAATTAATGTGACAGAGCTGAGATTCTACCCAAGCTCTACCTGACTTCGGAGCCCCTGCTCTGGGCCACTGACAACCCATGGAGTTAGTGTTATAATAGAAGTTTCTACACAATTATGAGGAAACATGGAATAAGCATCAAACATCTTTCGGGGAAAACTTGTAGAGTAGTATAAAGATGAGAAAATGTGAAGTATAAATATAATGTCAATAAGTGTCAAAATAAAGATCAATGTGAGCATTGATAAATGAATGGAAAAGACAGATTTCTGCCTCAGAGCCTATTAAGGCTGGGTTTTACAAGTAGCCGCCTTTTCATTATTGGCTACACAATTCAATCCTATATCATCTAGTATCTTTACTCTTATTTTAGCAGTTAATCGTATATTGACATTCTTGCTTCTTATCAAGCTATTTTCTCCCTGTGAGTCGCCTCCATATATAATCAGCTCATAAAAAGCAAAACGCAACATGTTTGATCGTTTCTTGGTTTTGGTTTTTGTATTCCTGATTGAGGTACATACTAGCATACTAGGCAATAAGTACATGCTTAAGGTGAATTGACAGCCATTTATTTAAAGTTGATTCAGAGTGGTAAATACATGAGATAAGCATAGAAGATCCAACAAGTGGGCAATAGAGGGTCCACAAAGAATAAAAAAAAAATTTTTTTAATATTTAAAATTATAATCTAAGAAAAATGTCTAGAAGTAAAAGAATATCTGAATCTACATATTGAAAGGAACATACAGAGCTGAGACTGGAGAGTTGGCAAGAACCAATCACGTTCATCCTTGTAGTAGGCCACTATAAGAAATTTAAATTTTGTTCTAAATGTAATAGGAATCCCTTGGAGGGCTGTAATCAGAAGCACCACTGCTTACACAAAATGGAGAAGTAAAAATGTGTGTGTGGGGCTTCCCTGGTGGCGCAGTGGCTGAGAGTCCACCTGCCGATGCAGGGGACGCGGGTTCGTGCCCCGGTTCGGGAAGATTCCACGTGTCGCGGAGCGGCTGGGCCCGTGAGCCAAAAAAAAAGTGTGTGGACCTGAAAAAAAATGAAATATGAGAATTAAGAAATGGTTTTACTTTACAACATAAGGCCTTCTTGCTTCCACTGTAGTTGTGGGAATTCCCTCATTTTCCCTTACATGGAACCTCCTTTTCTTTCCATCTATCAAAAGAGACTAACTTTATACCAACATTTTTTTTCCAATATAGGCTTTTACACGATATTAAATATAGTTCCCTGTGCTATACAGTAGGTCCTTGTTGTTTATCTATTTTATATATAATAGTCTGTATCTGTTAATCACAAATTCCAAATTTGCCCCTCTCCCACCATACCAAACTTTTTGGCATGGCGTTTTGGGGGACCAAGAATAGCAAGCAATTTGGGGACTAAGAGTGTGAAATAGCACTACAATTGTCAAGATAAGCCTGGAAAGCACAGTCATATGATAGGCAGGGGAAGTAGCTGGGTAATCAGAAACCAGTTGCCAAGGTAGAATGAGACCTAAAATTACAACTCAGGGTTGGGGATGAAAGGATATGAAGAGGAATATTCAGAAAACAAAGCCCAGGACATGGTCTAGAACTCTCTATATTCAGCATACACTGGAATATCAAACATGAATCTAGTAAAGGGAAGGGGGGGTAGAAGTGGGATCAGAGAAAGAAACAATCAGAAAAGTTTTTGAAAATCGATGATTTCCACCCAAAACTATACCTTAGCGGGTGGGGAAATATTAATAGGTTTCCCTGTCAAAATTTTGTCACTTTAATATCAGTGTTTATTTGATCTCTTCTTTGGATTTTTTTCACATTCTTAGTTTTTCATTCTCTACCTCTCAAATTGTGTGTAATTTTCTGCAAGATTGAAATTCCTTTTTTTTAAAAATTGCCATTTGCAGCAATGTGGATGGACCTAGAGAATATTATGCTTAGTGAAATAAGTCTGATAGAGAAAGACAAATACTATATATATCACTTATATGTGGAATCTAAAAAATACTTTTAAATGAATGTATATACAAAACAGAAACAGACTCACAAATACAGAAAACAAACTTATTGTTACCGAGGAGGAGAGGGAAGAGAGGAGGGACAAATTCGGGGTATGGGATTAACAGATACAACACTGAAATTGTTATGTGGAAGGTCTTGGTCCTGACAACATGGGATATTAAGCTAGTGTGGACCAACTCTTACTACAAGTATATTAAAATGCTGTATAAAATAATATAAAACTAATTACATAGTCAAGATGGAAAGAAAGGAAGAAAGAACAAAAAGAAAGGGAAACCACAGAGGTCAAGAACAAAAAGTGAATTAAAAAATCAGAGCAGTAAACTCCAGTTATCCTGTAGTAACCTGGAAAAGTGGGATACTGGAACCGGGTGTAAGGTTTAGGACTGGAAACTGGGATTGATCGTCCATACAGGGAAAAAATGCATGACTCTCAACTTGAAAAAGGCAGAGTGCTGGAACTGGGACTTTGCCAAGATGGTCTGTTAAATCCATGACAAAGGAACAGAAAAAACGTTATCCAAATGGCCCACAGAAGTTGCAAAGAAGCTCTGTACCGAATACTGGATGGACTAAATCTCCAATGGGGGAATAAAACTCTATACTACCCAAATGAAAATATGGGATCCATATATTTACTACCCCTAAGGTACAGAAATCCCCAAACTGGTCCAGGACTCACAAAATTTCTCAAACCCTGGCAAGAGAAAATGTAAAACATCAAAATAAGAGTGACTCCCATAGGTCGAGGCACTAAGATGAGGAAAAATGAACATTCTATATCCCTCCCCCCCCCCAGAATGAACCCATAATATTCAAAAGAGATGAAGAAATGAACCAGCATGAGGTGGAGCTCATACACACAACAATGGGTAGAATTTGTGTACTAACAACCAGGTATAAAAGCAAATCAGAAAGAGACTAGATATTTAAGTTTAAAATGATTAAGGAATTGACACCAAAAAACATAATTCTTAAAAGGAAAAATGGACAAATTGGACTTCATCAAAACGTAGGACTTCTGCTCTGCAATAGACTCCATAAAGAGAATGAAAAGATAAGCTACAGAAAATATTTGCAAACCACATAGCCAATGAAGGACTTGTATCTAGAATATATAGGAACTCTCAAAACTGAGCAGTTAAAAAAAATCCAATTAGCAGAAACTAACACAACATTGTAAAGCAACTCTACTCCAATAAAAATTAATTTTAAAAAATCCAGTTAGAAAATAGGCAAAAGACATGAACAGACATTTCACCAAAGAAGATATGCAGATGACACGTGCACCAAAAAAGGGCTACACATCATTAGCCACTAGGGAAATGCAAAGCCTAACAACAATGAGATATCACTAGGCACCTATTAGAATGCTGGGGAGGATGTGAAGAAACTGGATCACTCACACAGTGCTAGGAATATTAAATGATATAGCCACTCTGGAACACAGTTTGGCTATTTCTTTTTAAACTAAACATGCAGCTAACATATGACCCATCAACTGAACCCTTGGGCATTTATTCCAGAGAAATAAAAACCTATGTTCACACAAAACCTGTACAGAAATATTCATAACAGCTTTATTCATATTAGCCTAAAACTGGAAATAACCCAGATATTCTTCAACTAGTGAATGGTTAAACAACAATGGTATATACCATAGAATATTACTGAGCAATAAAAAGGAGTAAACTATTAACACACATACAACTTGGATGGATCTTGAGGGAATTATGCTGAATGAAACAAGCTAATCTCAAAGGTTATATACTGTATTATTCCATTTATATAGCATCTTGAAATAACAAAATTATAGAAATTATAGAGAACAGATTTGTGGTTGCCAGGGGTTAAGAACAGGGTGGATGAGTGAGGGAAGTAGGTATGGCTCTAAAGAGCAGCATGAATCTCGGGGTGATGAACAATTCTGTATCTTCACTGTGGTGGTTGTTACACAAAGCTATACATGTGATAAGATTGCATAAAACTACACACACACACACACACACACACACACACACACACTGGTGAAATCTGAATTAAACAAATAGTTAAAGATATACAAGAAAGGAAAGAAACCACAATGAAGAAAATCTGGCAGGGGACTTCCCGTGACTTCCCCAGTGGCGCAATGGGTAAGAATCCACCTGCCAATGCAGGGGACACAGGTTTGATCCCTGGTCTGGGAAGATCCCACATGCCGTGGAGCAACTAAGCCCATGCACCACAACTACTGAAGCTCACATGCCTAGAGCCCGTGCTCCACAACAAGAGAAGCCACTGCAAGGAGAAGCCCACGCACCACAACTAGGAGTAGTCCCCACTTGCCACAACTAGAGAAAGCCTGCGCACAGCAACGAAGACTGAACACAGCCAAAAATAAATAAAATTAAATCTTTAAAAAAAAGAAAATCTGGCAGATTTTTCTTTTAAAACTTGTAGAAGTAAAAATTATTATCACTGAAATAAAAAGCATAAAAGGTATGCTAAACAGCTTATTAGACATAGGTGAGAAAGAATCTGTTACCTAGAAAATAGATTTTCATAAATCACACAGAATGTAGTACAGACAAATGAAAGAGATGGAAAATGCATGGCAGAAGCTAAGAGAGAGAAGAAACAATGAGAAGATACTATGATGCCTCTAATAGGAGTCCCTGGAGAAGGAAATACGGGGAGAGACAATGCTCAGAGCAAACAGATCGAATTTTTCCATACTTAAAGAAAGATGTAAGTTATCACATTGAAGGACCAAGCAAGGAAAAAAAAAAATCCACACACAGTCAAATGGTGGTGAAAGAATCTACAGAATAACAGAGATAAAGAGAAAGTCTCAAAAGCAACCAGAGGCAAAAGACATATTACCACAGAAGAATAACTATTAGACTGACAGCAGACCTCTCATCATCAACAATAGGATCTTAAAGACTAGATTAATATCTTCAAAGAGCTAAAAGAAAATAACTATTTAACTTAAAGTTATACACTTAACTAAAGTATCTTTTAAAATAAGGCTAACATAAAGACATTTTCAGACTAACAGAAAGTTTATTACTCACAGGCTATCACTGGAAGACCTATGATAGTTACTTCTTCCTGAAGTATCAGAAGAAAGAGGTTGAAACAAAAGCGAAGAAATGAGATGCAAAAAAAAAAAAAAAGAGAGAGAGAGAGGTAAATTGGTAAACATGTGGATTAAATCTATACAAATATTCATTTGTGAAAACAACATTGGTAACATTAAAGACTGATGGGGGTTAGAAACAAAGTACAAATAAAATACCACTCAAGAATAACATGTCAATGGGAGGTGGAGTGACCAAATTTAAAGTCTCTAAGGCCTATGCATTGTTTGGGAAGAGGATAGAACTCTTGGTTAACTTTAAACATTGCTAAGACAACTGTACATGTTAAATATTAACAATAACCAAAAAAAAAAGTCTCTAAAAGTGTAGATATATAATTATATAACTTCCTAACCAACAGAGGAAAGAAGAGGACTTTAAAAAATCAAGACAGTAGATGACAGAAACAGAGAAAAAAAGGGCAGGGTATACAGAAAATATAAAATAACTTGCTAAAATTAATACCAAATATATTAGTGATTAAAACAAAAGAAGAGGGATTCTATCTCTCCATTAAAAGTCAGCAATTCTCAAATTGGATTTAAAAAGAACAAAGTTCTGCCATATGCTGATGAAAACAAAGGGATGATAAAATACCAGGAAATTATGCATATTTTAAAAACTGGCACACCAATATTATTATTATACAGAGTAAATGTTAAAGCAAAAGAATTATTAGTGATAAAGAGTATCATTACTCAATGATAAAAGGAATCATTCTCTGTTTTGTTCCATGCTGTTTTTTCACTGTCTTTAACAATGCCTAGCACATAGTAGGTGCTCAGTAAATGAATGGTTGAATTTATTAGGTCATGAGGATGATATAGACCTAACATCTTAGCCTTAAAATATATAGAGAGCAGAGCTTGACAAAATTCTGAAGAAAACTGATAAATCTATAACACTGGGAGGTTTTTAACATTTCTCACACAAGAAATAATAAGATCAAACACAAATTTAGTTAAAGATACAGATGATTTTTATAATTGACTTAACAACTTCAATCTAATGAGCATGTAGAGGACACTACACCCAACAATTATAGAATACATAATTTTTTAAGATCAGTTATAAAGTTATATAGAAAACATTTATAAATATTAACTATGCATAAGACCACAAAGGAAGTCTTAACAAACACTAAAGAATTTATATATAGACCATGTTTTCTGAGTACAATATGATAAAGTTGGAAATAAATAAAAATATATTTAATGTTTGGAAATTTTTAAACACTTTTATTAATTTAGTCTTCAAAGTACAATTATGAATATGAAATACATAGAAGATAAATGGCAATGAAAGCATTGCATATCAAACTCGTAGTACAAATAGCACAAAAAGAAAATTTATTGCTTCACAGGTATATTTTTAAAAGAAGTATGAAAATTAATATTAGAAAATGAAGGGAGTAAATATCTAATGGAGTAAAATATCTAAGATTTAATAAAATATGGTAGACAAACTTCTGGTAAGGTTGATCAATGAAAAAAGAGAAAGTACAGGGGCTTCCCTGGTGGCGCAGTAGTTGAGAGTCCGCCTGCCGATGCAGGGGACACGGGTTCGTGCACGGGTCCGGGAAGATCCCACATGCCACGGAGCGGCTGGGCCCGTGAGCCATGGCCGCTGAGCCTGCGCGTCAGGAGCCTGTGCTCCGCAACGGGAGAGGCGACAACAGTGAGAGGCCCGTGTACCTATTGGAAATGATATAAAGATACAATTACAATAATAAAATTCTCCAATCAAACTAGTGCCAATAAATTTGAAAACAAATGACATGGATTTTTAAGATAAATTATTAAATTTAACTTGAGAAGAATAGAAAATATTACTAGTTCTATAATTATGAAAGAAATGGAATAGTAGTTAAATCTACCACAAAGAATACATGAGGTTCATATTATTTTGCAGGAGAGTTCATTTCCAGAAAATGAACTGAAAAATGGAAAGTTCATTTTAGGAGGCTAGTGTATCCTTGATACCAAAACCAGACAATGACTGTACAAGAAAGGAAAATATAGGTCAACCTTGGTTATGAACATAAATGTAAAAACTCCTACACAAAATAATAGCAATCCAAACCCAGGAATGTAGTTTTTAAAAAGATTATGACCAGTTGGGTTTATCACACAAATACAATGATGAATTACCATAAGAAAAAAAATCTATTATTTCATTTCAGCACATTAATAAATTAAAGAAGGAAAACCACATGATCATCTCAGAGGATACAGGAAAAGCACTCAATAAAATTCAACATCCACTTATGATTTTTTTTAAAAACCACAAAACGCTTAGCTAACTAGAAATAGAAGGAGACTTCCTACCCTGAAAAAGAGTATTTATCAAAAACCTGAAGCAAACATTATAGTCAACAGTGAAATGTTTAGAAGCATTTTTTAATTCAGAAAAAAAAGACAAGGACGACCATTATCACCACTTCTATTTAACATCGTCCTGGAGGTCCTGTGAAAGAAACAAATAAAATGTGAAAGAATTGGAACCAAAGAAAAAAACTATCATAGCATATTAATCACAGTTGTTTCAAACTCCTGGTCTGATAATTCCAACACCTCTGCTGTCTCTGAGTCTGGTTCTGATGATTGCTCTGTCTCTTCAGACTGTGTTTTTTTGTCTTTTAGTATGCCTTGTAATTTTTTGTTGAAAGCCAGACATGATATACAAATAAAAGGAACTGAGGTAAATAGACCTTTGGGGTGCAGTTTTATATTTATCTGGCTGGGGGTTACCATTTGCTGTAACTGTAGGTGTCAGAGGCTAAAATTTCCTCTGCTTCTGTCTGCCCTGTTATCTTTAGGTTTCTCTAGAGACTTCTTCTTAAATAACATCTGAGACACACAATTCTTCCATCTGTGTTCTCCTGTTATTATACAAAGGTCTTATTGATGTGGTGGTCAAGGGTAGGGAGATAGGAATATTCTATAGCCTATGATTAGGTCCCAGATTTTTAGTGAGCCTTGCCCCCTGGGCTGTGACCTTCACCAGTGCTTCTAGGTTTTATTTTACTTTTTCCCCCTTAAGTGAGACAGGAAGGTTAGCAGGGGCTGGAGTTAGGTATTTCCCATCCTTCAGGTTAGTGGGTCTCTGGTAAAACCCCAGTCAGTTAGGCTCTGGTAAAACAGTTTCTCTTGAGGGCAGGCCTTGTTAAGAACAGAATGCTCTGGGCATATTTCAAAACAGAGTTTAAAACCTCTGTACCAAGACACCAAAACCACAGTTAAAAGACAAGTTCCATGTTGGCAAGGTTGTGGAGAAATAGGAACTCTCATACACTGCTGGTAGGTATCTAAGAGAGCACAATTTCTCTGAAGAACAATTCAATGCTATCCAGTAGAATTGAATACACGTATATCCTAGACCCCAGCGGTTCCACTCTTAGATCTAAACTCGGTGCCATTTGCCTTTTTCAACGTGGTGTTGCTTGCGAGGATGATGCAAAAGCGAATGTGGGTAAAATGCTGGTGATTTAGCACAAATTAAGGCTGTGGTCCCAAACTGTTCTGGTTGTTGTTGTATTTTTTATTGTCAGGCACTTGAAATAAAATCATCATCACCACCATCATCATCCTCATCATCACCATCAACATCATCCAGTTGTACTTGTGAATTTTACTGATGAAGCAGTAAAAATTAATAAATTTTCTTAAATAAAGCTCAACCCTGGAGTACATGTCTTTTAAATATTAATATCCTGCGAAATGAAATGGAAAATACGCATAAAACATTTCTGCACATGAGGGTAGTTGGTTCCCTCTCACGGAAAAACACTTGTGCTTTTTTTTTTTTTAATTCTTTTTTTGAGCTATGAGCTGAACTATCTGCTTTTTTCATGGAACACCATTTCTACTTGAAAGAAAGACTGACAAACTATGGTTATTCAGACTTGGGATTTTGGCAGGCATTTTCTCATAAATGAACAAAGTGGGCCTGTCACTTCAAGGGAAGAAACTGACTGCATCTGTTGCCAATGATAAATTTTGAGCTTTCAAGCAAAAGTTAGAATTTTGGAAAACTTACATCCACTACTATGACCTTGAGAGTTTCCCAGCTTTCAGAAACTTCTATGATGAAGTCAGTGGTAATATAAATAAATGTGCTTTTTTGATACTGTATAATGAAATATGTCGACGTTTGTAAGACATATAATTCAATGAAGCAATGTTTTCCAAATGACCAAGAAAGATCAATGGGTTTTATGTGTAACAGAGTATGAGAAGTTCATTGACACTATTTCAGAGTCCACACTGCAACCTTTATGAAACTATTATTATTGACTTTTGATTTAGTATCTTTGATGAAGAATATCCAAAGTTATCTTTAAAGGTTATTAAAATACTCTTCCCTCCTCCAACTACATATCTATGTGAGGCCTATTTTTCTTCATATAATTCAACAAAGACAACATATTGTAAACAGACTGAATGCAGAAGGAGATATAATTTCCATCAAGCCAGGCATTAAAGAGATTTGCAAAATGCAAAACAATGACCTTCTCACTAACTTTTTTGGTAAAATATAGTTATTTTTCATTAAAAACACATTATTTATGTTAAACACAATCGATTTGTTGTTAAATTTTTTTTAATTTCTCAGTTTTAACTTTAAACACCATACACATCAATAGATATATCTACACAAACAAAAGCTATTTGGGGTCCTTAATAATTTTAACAGTGTAAAAGAATTATGAGAGCAAAACTTTGAGAACCACTGCCCTAAAGAAAACTATCTCCCATACGTTCCCCAAGAGACATGTACAAGCTTATTCACTGCAGACAGGTTAGTGATTAAATTTTTTTTTAATTACTTAAAGTCTATCAATAAGGGAATGGATACACACATTTTGAAACAGTCATATAATAAAATCTCTCTCTGAAATTAAAATGAATGAACTAGATTTATATGTACTGATGTGGATGATTCTGAAACATGTTGAGAGACATTTTTAAATGTTTCAAAAGGAGAGGTACAGAATGATACCATTTACATACATTTCAAAAACAGAGAGAAGGACATTATTGCTTATGGATACATCCATGTGTAGTAAGAATACATACCCTTGGATGTGGATACAAAGGAAGATACATATCAACCTCAGGACACCAGTGGTGAGTGAGGCCAGAGAACGCGGGGGAAGATTCAAACATATATGTAAATTATTTAGAAAAATATGTGAAGTAGTAAGTATGGCACAAAGTTAATATTTGTTAATCGGCATTGTTCTGTACATTTCTATTCATTTGAAACATTCTAGTGTTAAAATATACTTATTTTTAAATGCCTCTGTACATTTGCCATCAGTTAGTAAAGAAAAATGCAACTGGCTGGTTCCCAGGGGAATACGTTTTCTCCATCCGGGGCTGGACAGCCAGCTGTCCTCTTTTGCCGGCTGCTTATTGACCCTAATAGATGACTCGGGATATTTGAAGGGTAATGTCTTTTCTGTCTGCAAAGCTCTTGATCCTGGGTGTCTCAGTCATGGCTGCAGAGGAAATTCTCCCTCAGATTTCTTACAGAACTCCTGCAGCTGTCAGGCAGGGCAAGAAGCCAGCAAACCCAGAGAACAACTTGAGCAGGCATCAGCATAGTTCCCGCTTGGGGCAGGACTCCCAACACAGAGTATTCTGTTCCTTTTCCTTTTCCTTCTGAAGCCAGAGAGCAAGCCTTTGATTCATGTGGCAATGATATCATGTAGCCTGCTGGGTGTAGCTGAGCTCTGGGCGTGCATCTGGGAGGCACCTAATCCCCCTCGCACTCCCTGGAGCCTGCTGAGCCCCACTGGATAATTTCATGGTACAGCCGAGATGATATTTTTACCTTTAAATTCATAATTCAGCCCAGAAGCCACTCAGCTTCCCGGAATTTTTATTAAGAATACCCTCAGCAATAATTTTCAGACTTCACAGCCTCTGATAAGGAGGAAAGAGCTTGATATTCCGGTTTTGTTTCTGTTTGAAGAGCATATCCCCAAAGGAGTCATATGTGTCCCAGATTCAACACAGCTGTTAATTAGAGCTGAGAACACTTGGTTGACCCCGGTGCGGCTAATTGCTAGAACTGAGAAGCGTCTCTAAGGGCCTCATATGATAACAACTGAAAATTGTACTGAGCATCACCTAACGCTTCTGGAACCAGTTCAGGATGGGAAGCAACAGGCTCCCTGCGGTTCCTGGCGCGGGAGAGGCAGCTATGTGCTGAAGGAGCAGTATGAAGTATTCTCTTTAGCGATTAGAACACCCACATTTCACTCTGGATGTGTGACTTGAGGCACTGTGCTCGGAAGGGCTTATCAGAGAGCTCAGAACCGTACAGCAGAGCATATGTGGCCTACTTCGGAGGACTTCCACCACTCCTGTGACATCTCACCCCAGTACCAGCGCCTCCACTGCCTCCCGGCCGGTGCAGCACAACAGGCTGTAAGACAACTCCTGTTGGGACCCTTGACCAGGTTCTGAGGCGCAGCTGATGCAATCATTCTGTTTCCCCATCTTAAAATGACAAGTTTAGCTCTCAGAATGAGAAAAATGTATCGAAATCATCTAGTTCCCAGTCTGGCATACACGAGTGGTGACCACTTTGTCTCCCCCTCTTTGCTCTGTGGGCAGAGAAGACAGTGGAAATAACCAGAAACAGGAAGGTAGGCTGACAGATAGAGAGGGCAAGAGCTGGGCCCAGTGGGAAAGAAGAGGAGATAACAGAGGCAAGTAAAGTGAGGCAGAAAGTTAGAAAGACAGCCAGAGGGCAGTGGTTAGGGAAAGGAGAAAGGGGAGAAGAGGAGGCACGAAGGGTGGAAGAGGAACGTAAAAGAGACGGCCAATTAGAGACAGCAGAGAGGTGGCCCCACCTCCTTTCCCCCAGGTCCTGCGAGACAGTAAAAATCAGCAGAGCTCACCATGAGTGTTTTGGCCTTCTCAGCCAAGAGGCCCAAAACATATGCCAGATAGTTCAGAGCTCTGGACGACTCTACTCCCTCGGCCTGGCCCAAGGAAGGTCACCTGGAGCCAGCAGTGTAAGGAGAGACTCATGATCCCTTTTCCAGAAGAGGTCCAAACCGTGGGTCCAGTTCCAGGAAGTGACAGCAGCAGAAAGTAACCCAGAGTCAGTCTTGCCCAGAGCCGGAGAGGGGAAAGACCCAAAGGGAGTTGGAGGAAAAGGGATCAATTTCATTTGCTTCTAGACCAAGACTGGCTGAGGATGGCGCCTTGTTCCAAAGACAGCCAGGGACCCCACATCGCTTGAGTCCCTAATTGGACCTTTCAGATAGTTTTCCCCCTAAGGGACACCTCTCAATAACAAATGTGCATGGAGGAGGCCCTGCGTGCTCAAGCCTGTTGTGGGCAGTAGTGGGGGAAACAGGGACAGCAAAGGAAGCTGCTGAATGCAGGCAACGTGCCGGAGAAGAAAATCTAGCACACAAGGAATCACAATGTGCAACAGAGAAGAGCAGCAAATGACGGGGGGGTGCAGGCTCAGAGTCTGTAGGAACTGGAAGGGGTGGCAGGGAGGGCTAGAGTAGTCAGGGAGACTTCACGGAGGAAGTGGGACTTGAGGACGAGTGGAGCCCTTCAGGGTAAATACAGGGGCAGGGTGCCTTGCTTGGATAAACTAACAAGGTTGACGTTGTTTGCTTGGAAGGCCCATTTTAGAGAAGGATGAGAAACCATGGTCCTTTATTACCATAAATTTACATGGAGATTTATATTTTGAGACTTTTCATATAAATGTTCATAATTGCTCCTCATAAGGCTTTTAAGAAATAATTTTTATTTTCAGAATTGAAAAATATCTTAGATTTTATATAGTCCAGGCTCCATACATTACATTTGAGGAAATGATTCCCCAAGAGGTCACATGACTAACTCAAGGTCATGTAGTTAAGTAGCTCCAGGACTGTAACTCAGGTCTTTTTTTTTTTTCTTTTGGCCGCACCACACAGCTTTTGGGATCTTAATTCCCCAACCAGGGATTGAACCCAGGCCCACGGCAGTGACAGCACCAAGTCTCAACTACTGGACTGCCAGAGAATTCCCTAACTCAGGTCTTATTATTCTACTCAAATAGACTTACCAAAAAGTATATAGATGCAATTTTGTTTTAATTTATACAGAATTATTTCCTATAATAGAGAACTATACTTAAAAAGAATAATTTTGTATGTATTGTTTCCTTACAGTAAAAGAAATATATGACCATCATAGAAAATTTAGAAAATATAGGTAAGCCAAAAAACTTAAAATCCTCCATAATCACAGCATCCAGTTTGTAGACTTTGAAAGCTGTTAAAAGTATGTATTATTTTCATTTGACCTTCACATATAGATAGCTTTATTTCAAGAGAAAATGTCTCTGGTCCTCTTTAAGGAGAAGCATGTTAAACAGGATAATGTAGTGGAAAGAGCACAGTATTCGGAGGCCGAAGATCTAGGTTCAAGCTCTGGTCAGTCATGACTATCTGTGTGATTGTCCATAAATCAATCAACTTTCCTGTGCTTTAGTTTCTCATTTGCAAAATAATGGGGTTTCAGGGAAGCATTACTTAGCTTGCTAAAATGTCTTTCTGGGACTTTAAAATCAAGCCTTGTAAGCTTAGAACAGTTAATTAAAACAAAACAAAACAGTATCTGATGTTTTTAAAGGAATGTAACAGCATGTTAAAATAGGGCTCTTCCTTTCTCAGGGTTTTGGCTGAGGCTCCAAAGCTGAGAACAGTAGGTTTATGTCTCTCTCCACTCATAGACATCCTAAGTGAGATACAAGACTGTCTAAGCAAGACTTGCAAAGAGATGCCTAGAGCTGGCTCTACCACGTTTAGATCTTCACACACCTCCAGGCTTTGCAAGCGAAGGCTAAGAGAAGGGACCGAGTGATTCCACTGGAAAAAAAGTCTTTAGCAAAAGGCTGACTGTGGCACCTGGGGCATCAGAGCAAAGCCAGTGGGTCCCAGAGGGAACAAGCTTCACTACAGAAACAATATACAAGTCTGTGTCATGAGGATATGAGGAAGACAGTTGGACTTGAGTTATCCTATAGACTCGACAAGGCCCTTCTAGATGACTCCAACAACGGAGACACTGCCAGGGGTGGGGGAGGCTGCTGGAATCCAGGTGATAAGGGAGGAATTTTAAGAACCTACCTGAAGTGGGTATTGTCTAGGCAAGGCTATAGTAGGATATCCCAGGGAAGAAGGGTCTCTAAATGAATCCTCAAAATCACCCCACCAGAGAAACACCCGTTAGATCTGCCACTCACAGAGGGCTCTGTTCTTACAACTGCAAGAGCTACTGAAGACCATGCCTCTTTCTCTAATCCCTCTTCTCTCTTGGGCTCAGCTAGTGCAAGAGGAGGTGAAAAAAGAGAAGAAATGACTGTGAACCCCGCCTCTTCACCATATGTTTGCAAGTCTGGTTGAGGCCCACATTAGTGGAAGGGAGAACTTTAACTGGGATAAGAAGTTGAAGTTTTCATATTAGATTGGACTGAACTTTTCAATACCCCTGGGTAGGGAAGAAAGATTGGAGAGAGCAGTTTTAAAGGGCCAGTTATAAGATAGAACAAAGTTGCTTTTTGCTCAAGTCCTCTCAAGTCCAGCTTGTTTATTATACTAAATACAGGTGGATACCTTCGGTGAGTTGAGAGAGGATTGATTGCAAAGGGGAGGGGTACTTGTGGCCACATCCCAATTAAGAGGCTGTTGTCTAGAAATTAGGCAAAAAGGCAATGGTAAATCTAGCAGGAACTAATGACTGCTTAGATGTGTAAGAAAAGTAAGGTAGATGGCTCATATAAGCTTGTAACATTTCTAGTCTGAGAGACTGGAAGATGGTGACAATGGAGAGTAATGCCACTTCTACAGATAAATATGTACTCTAGAGAGACTTCACACTTAGGTCAACGATGCCACATTTTTGGAACTATTCAATTGAGTTCCTCCTGAGCCAATGGTCTCTGAGCCAATTTACGAGTCATATAAAAAAATCAATCTCATTACTGTTCATGTATCCACTTTTCATTTAATCCATCATTTAACAAACTTTTGTTAAGCGTTTCCTATGCATTATGCGCTGTGCTAACTAGTGCAGAGAAAAATTTGCAGGACACAGCGTCAGTCCTCAAGTCACTCACAATCTATCTGCTCCACCCACTCCAGTTAAATATTGGGGTAACCCTGGGTTTTGTCGTCTTACCCCCCTTTAACTCCCTAATGTCATTGTTTTTATATAGAAAAGAGTAGAGTATTGTGTAAAATGGGTATGTGCCATCTTAAGTATATGACCTTACTTCCATTCGCCCATTTGTCTATTTTGCTTTTTGTCCTACAGGATTTAGGCTATTACGACTACATGGTCCAGAAATTTGACCTCTGTCCAAATACGCACTTTCTAAATGTAAGCAGACACTCAAAATCAGTCTAAAAATCATTGGCACAAAAAGTACCCAAACAGGCCCATACAACTGTGTTCTCTCCCACACGCTCTCTTTAACACACATATATACACACGCACACTTGTTCACGCCACTCAGATTCAGTTCAATCTGATAGCAATATATATCTAGTACTCAGAATATCAAAATTTGGTGCTAAGTCCTCTAAGGGATATAAATTTTAGAAACACAGTTCATTTTTTTCAGAAGCCCACAACTTAGTAGGAGAAATAGGTACATTTATAAATAGACATATGTGGTACAAAGTAAAGTGTGAAGTGACATAATAAAAGAATAAACAATTAATTGTAATAAATTAACAAGGGAGAAAGAATCTATACTAACCCCTTATATTTATGTTGCTTGTTTTCTGGACCTCAGGCACAGAGATCTGAGTTAATCATACTCTTCAATGTATTCAGCAAACATCCTTTGAGCACCTACTATGTGGCAGGCACCTTTCTAGGTACTGAGGATACACAAGTTTTATTCAAGTTGTGGCAATGGAAAGAATTAAAGCAGGGTGGTGGCAGAGCACATCATTAGATGGCTCTTTAGTTGGGTGACAGAAAGAGCTTCTCTAAGGATATGATTTTTTTTTCTTTTTTGTGGTACGCGGGCCTCTCACTGTTGTGGCCTCTCCCGCTGCTCTGGACGTGCAGGCTCAGCGGCCATGGCTCACGGGCCCAGCCGCTCCGCGGCATGTGGGATCTTCCCGGACCGGAACACGAACCTGTGTCCCCTGCATCGGCAGGCGGACTCCCAACCACTGCGCCACCAGGGAAGCCCATAAGGATATGATATTAAAGCAAGACCCGAATGGCAAGAAGGAGCCCACCCTGAAAAGGAAGATCAGAAGGACAAGCATCTCAGACAAGGGGAACAGCTATTGCAAAGGCCCCAAGCAAGGGTGAGTTTCACGTGCAGCAGAGACTAAAAGAAGGCACATGTCCCTGGAACACTGTGGGCAAGGTGGGGAGACTGGAAGGAGATGAGGCTGGAGAGGTGGACAGTGACCAGATAACTAAGGCCAGGCTTTTAAAATAATATAAAGTTCGGCTGATCCTTAAATGACTGTGCATGCGTGCACACACAAACACACACACACGTTCCAAAAATGTTTCAAGCATTGGCAGAACTGGTGGAATCTACGAGTACTTGGAAGAAATAACATTCATTTGGATCAAGTTTAAAACTCATTACTTTATATTCACATCTAATACTTAATTTGACTAGGAAAATCTAAGGAACAAAAGGATATTTGCAAACTATACCTAAACTCTAAGCATTACCCATGATATCACTGAACAGAGTTTAGGAAAAGCCATGGGCTCCTAAAGAACAATTAAAAAAAAAAGAGACACCATGATAGCAAGCAGGGTGAGTGGAACAATTCCAACTATGGGGTAAAGAATGGCATTTTTTGCTATGTTTCTAATTAGGCTGGAGATGATTAACCCATATTCTCATCATCGGTTTTGGATAAGGCCCCTCTCTTATATTGTTATTTTTCCCAATCCCTACTCCATATGTATCCTTCTGACATGTTTGAGATATGTCCTCGATGGGTATGTATCTCTGATAAATACATGGGTTATTTTCCATGAATGTGATTTTAATTAGCCAACATGGAATCATTCTATGATACTGTTATGTCTTATTCATTTACTCAAGGCTATGTTTAAAGATCTATCCATGTTGCTGTCTGTATCTCTAATTCATCACTTCCATTGCTGCAGAGTATTTTGTGATAAAAATTCTTCATATTTTATTTACCCATATTCCCCTAGAGATGGATACTGGGTTGATGCACACTCTCTACATGCAATGAACATCCTCATAAAGCTGCCCTTATACACAGAGGTGAGCCACTCGGGGGGATTACAGGGCCATAAGGATTACTCTCACCCAACTTCTCACGGTAAGGGTAGATTGTTCTCCCGAATGAATGCACTAGTCCACACGCCCATTATATTTTCATAAATGACTTACATAGAACACACTGAGTCTCAGAGACATATGGTGAGGTACTCAAGGTCAAATAGATAGTAAGTCTCAGGATTAAGATCCAAATCTTCTAATTCAGTTCTAAGTCTTTTTCCACTGGGAAAATGTCTTTCTGAGGAAGCTTGCCCTTACCCACATGGTTGTGCACAAGCACAGATGCAAAGTTTAGCTGAATTACTCCTTAAGGGGTATAATTACCCTTCATTGCCCCTCATTCAATGATTATTTATTGAATGGCAGCTACAGGAGACACTGCTGTTTTCCTTCATGAGGTCAAGGCTTTATTTCCGTTCATCATCAAAGCACCTACCAAGCAGGTATGTGCTAGGGATACACTCCTTCCTTTCCTAGAAGGAACTTACAATCAAATTTCCTCTCAGAACCACAGTCAACCCTAATACAGGTAGCAGATTTTCGAGAACTTTCTGTAGTCCTGTTTTCTTGCGTATGCATGTCATGCTCTCAGAATCCCTCAAAGTTGATCATTTTAGCTGGTCCCTGTTCTCCATTTCCAGAGACTACAAACTCCCTTGAAGTTCAGGTCTCAAATATCCAAGTCAGTAAAGAAGAAAGTTACAAGGCCAGCGGCCAGTACCCAGTGTGTAGCACTGTGATTTTGTTGGGAGTACAATGCTTTATGAGCAAGTATGGCAGAACCATAAACTGGAACCATTTTAGCTGTGGTCGGTTATGCCCTTGGGTTTGAAATAATTACTTTCCTAGACATGTGGTTCCCAGATGAAATTCATGCTGTGATTTGATATTTTTAATGCAAAAAAATTTTTTTCTAGCAGAAATTCATCACCAGCTTGTCAAGGAATTTGATGACTAAAAATAATCTCCCCATAGAGTACATGAATGTGGTGTGCAGACTCGGAAAGAAAGAACACACCAGCGAGTCCGTGTGAAATGGAATGACATCACCAATGAACTGGGGACCCACTTTTTGACCTGACTGGTATCCAAAGCCTGTCCCACATGTCAAAAAATTTTTGAATCGATTAAATAATAAATGATTTCAAATGCTTACTGTGGACACTAGCCTTCAAATGTATTAATTCCCTAAAGACAATTACAGAGAGTCCAGCACAAGATACTCTTAAAATCTCCCTTTTGATTCTGAGATGGAATTTGCACTTGATCCATGTCTACTCTGTACACAACTAGGTGGAAGGCACTCTTCTCCCTTCAGCAAATGGTTCTCTTAGTTCCTGGGGAAAGAAACCACCCAGTTGCTTCAAAAGAAGAAGAGTACTGAAGCCGGGATTTATCCCTGGGGCATGTGAGCAGCAACGGGTAATGAAAGATGAAAGCTGAGGACAGGAACAGATTTATACTGAGTCTCCATGCCCAAGGCTATTATTAAGGCTCTCGGGCCCGGGGCCGAATTTAATCTGCAAACTTCAAACCCAGGAGTAGAAGCCAACTGGGGGCTGTCTGAGGGAGGGAACCACACAGCTATCTGGGGGAAGAGCATTCTGTGCTGGGGAGGACATTTCTGCAGCTGGAGGCAGCAGCTCTTGGTTTCGAAGAAGTGCCTTGCTGGGCATGGCTGAGGACAAAAAGTGGCAGCAGCTATCTCACCAGGCTAGTTCTGCAATGTAGTTCTAAGGGTTGTTACTACAACGTTAGCCTAAAGCCTGTTTCTTCCAGCCTTTCCAATGCTTAGATGAGCTACTTAATAAATCCCTTTCTGCCTAAACTAGTGAGTATGGATTTTATCATTGAAACCAAGAACTTGGCCCAATTTTAGAATCAGTCTTAGGGTTTTCCTTTGTGCTATTTAGAGTGTTCTACTGCTTTATCTGACTTATCAGTTTAAATGAAATCTTTTGACCCCCTGGCTACAAAAGATTAGGAAATATCAGCATAATTATCCTTCTCAATGTTTATTATACAACTTCCTGCTGGCCCCAATGTCTCCAAGTTTTGGGCAGCTAGCTTTCCTAAATAATCCCTGTGGATAGTCATAATCCTAAACACCAAATCTAGACTTCTTGGTGCCCAGTAGTCTCATTATCCGCCCCACAAACAAGATGCTTGTACAGTAGGAAGGAAGAGCACTGGGGGGAGGATGAGGGATCCTTCCACTGAAACTCAAACCTGCTCTGTGTCTAGCTGATTACCCAGGCCCTGGTATGTCTCTCCACAGGATGATGAGAAGATAGAGGACTACTCAGCTCGTCTCTTCTTGCTGACCCCTGGCTTGTAGGTTTCTTCAATAAAATCTGATCTTTAAGCCATATTGCATGATGTTGACCCTATTTCATCATGTTTCTAAGCCCTGTTTCACCATGGGTGGCGACCACAAAAGGACGCACCTTACATTACAGTGAAGATCATTTCTCAGGATGTAAAAACTCCATAAGTCATCAAAGAAGAGATCCATAACTGCAGCTTCGTGAATAAAAAAAAAATCAATAAAGCAACAGTTACTCTAAGCAAAATCCAAAGACAAATGACAAACTGGGGGAAATATTTACACCTCGTATCACAAAGGGCTTATTTCCTTAATATAAAGAGTTCCTGCAAATCAATAAGACCAACACTCAATAGGCAAATGGGCTAATAAAATGGATGGACATTTTGTAGAAAAGGAAGTACAAAGGAAACACTAAGACAAGTGATTCTTAGCTATACAAAAAGAGAAAATGTTATTTCAAAATATACTAAGACTCCATTTTGTACCTCCTAGAATGGCATAGACCAAAATGTATGATAGTCCATGGTGTTGACAACGATCTGGGGAAATGGGCATGCTTACTGATGGGAGTATGAATTGGTACAACCTCTAGGTATTGTTCAAATGATAAATGCACATACCCTTTTAACCCATATTCCAATCTTAGAGCTTTGTTCTACAGATACACTTGCATATATACAAACTGAATTATATACATTGCAGCACTGTTTGTGACAGCAAACTATTTTAAATCACCTGAAAGCAATAAGGAGAATAAGAAACTTCATCTTTGATGAAATGGCTAAGCCGCTTTCACCATGAACCTTAATATATATGAAGAAAGGCTGTTTTCTATGGTGATAATCCAACCTGAGAAAGGAGATTCAGGCAGGGAAATTGCATATTGCAGAGCTGGCAGAACTCAGCTCAAACATAAGTGGATTCCTGAGGTGCAAAACCAACAATACTTGCTTAGAACAAGAATTGGTGCAGGTCAGCTGTTGAAGTTTCCTCGGACCCTTTTGGAGACCACAGAGGGCAGGGGCAGCAGGGGAGGAAAGAAGGTTACAGACCCACCATGGTGATGTCAGGTAGAAGAATGGCTGTCAGTAATAAGCTGCCCTGCAGTTGCTAACCTTCTCTGAAGAGGAGGAAAAGCTAGAGCAGCTCACACAAGCACACATACAAACCCCGCTGATATCATGGGGGCTCGGGGAGAGGTTTGGCACTCTGCTCTGGTCCCTTCACCACAAGAATTTCAGCAGATAGGTCATCTCAGCAGAGGTGTCTCAGAAGACACTGTTCATATCATATTCTGTGTGAACGGCGCCCCCTGGAGAGAATACAATATGGATGTTGTCCTTTGGAAATGGGTAGTGTATCAGCCCTGCAGGAAAAAGTGCCCTTACTAAAGGTGGGAAATAATCAAAAGGGGAAGAGCACAGCGCTTTACAAAAATACAAGAAAAAAGAAGGAAATCAAGAGGGAAAAATGACTAGCAGATAAAGAATAACAGCAGAAAAATCTTTCCACAAAGCCAGTGAAAATCATAACCAAACAAATCTCCATAAACTCGAGAAACTAAAGAAAAAATAACCTCTAGGGGTGCTTCCCTAGGGGAGCTTCCCTGGTGGCGCAGTGGTTGAGAGTCCGCCTGCCGATGCAGGGGACACGGGTTCGTGCCCCGGTCCGGGAAGATGCCACATGCCGCGGAGTGGCTCGGCCCGTGAGCCATGGCCATTGAGCCTGCGCGTCCGGAGCCTGTGCTCCATAATGGGAGAGGCCACAACAGTGAGAGGTCCACGTACTGCAAAAAAAAAAAAAAAACAAAAACAAACTAAAAAAAGAATATGTCCCAATAAAGTTACTGGTCTTTAATGATAAAGAAAAAAAAAATACTTTGAGCATTCATGCAAAATTATCAACTAATCTATAAAGGGAAAAAGTTTCAGATGAGCTTTAGACTTCTCCATAGTCACATTCAACAACGGAACACAATGAGGCAATCCTTATAAAGAAAGGAGTGTGATCCAAGATTTTCATACTTAGCATATTTAATATAAACGCAACAGACAAATATTGTCAAACATGCCAAAAGTCAGGGAATATACAATTGTCCCTTGAATAACACAGGGGTTTGGGGCACTGACCCATGTGCAGTCAAAAATCTGCATATAACTTTTAAATCCCCCCAAATTTAACTACAAATAGCCTACTGTTGACCAGAAGGCTTACTGATAACAAAGGTGATTAACATATATTTTGTACGTTATATGTATTACATGCTGTATTCTTACAAAAAAGTAAGTTAGAGAAAAGAAAATGTTATTACTAAAAACATAAGGAAGACCCTGAGAAAACCATAATTCAAAAAGACACATGCACCTTAATGTTTATTACAAACTATTTACAATAGCCAGGACATGGAAGCAACCTAAATGTCCACTGAAAGATGAACGGGTAAAGAAGATATGGTACATATACACAGTGGAATATTACTCAGCCATTAAAAGGAATGAAATTGGGTCATTTGTAGAGATGTGGATGCACCTAGAGACAGAGTGAAGTAAATCAGAAAGAGAAAAACAAATATCATATATTAACGCATATATGTGGAACCTAGAAAAATGGTACAGATGAGCCTATCTGCAAAGCAGAACTAGAGACACTGACATAGAGAACAAACGTATGGACCCCAAGTGGGGGAAGGGAGGTGGGATGAATTGGGAGATTGGGACTGACATGTATACGCTGCTATGTATGGAATAGATAAGTAGTAAGAGCCTTCTGTATAGCATGGGTAACTCTACTCGATGCTCTGCAGTGACCTTGATGGGAGGGAAATCCAGAAAGGAGGGGATATGCATATTGCATATGGCTGATTCACTTTGCTGTACAACAGAAACTAGCACAACACTGTGAAGCAACTATACCCCAATTTAAAAAAAAAAAAAAAGAAAATATATCTACAGTACTGTACTGTATTTATCAATACTGTAAGTTTACATCATGTTTACAAGATGAATTGTCTGCCAGTGCCTACATCAATATTGTTTTGCATGATACAAAACACTACGATGATCGACTGATACTGTTTTTCCAATTACAAGAGAGGCGCACTAAACTGTAATGTAATTCTTTTAAGGTAAAGTTATAAAACAGTAAGAAAACTAACATATTATTAAGTTTATATTAAATATCATTCACCTTATGCCTAGGTAGGGATAGGATCTCCACTTCAATCCAAGTCTTGCACACAATGTTCTATACAATGAATACTTAGGTGATGATAATGATGATGATGACACAAAAATGTCTCATACAGTTCTTGCCGTACATTATTAGATTTTCACACAAACACACTCACATACATACACAGCAGATAAGTTTATTAACTGTACAGCATGATGACTGTTTACTATTCATTAAGTGAAAGTGGATCATCATAAAGGTCTTCATTCTTTTTTTAAAATTAATTTATTTATTTAATTTTGGCTGTGTTCTTCATTGCTGCACATGGGCTTTCGCTAGTTGTGGTGATTGGGGGCTACTCTTCGTTGTGGTGCGCAGGCTTCTCATTGAGGTGGCTGCTTCTCTTGTTGCGGAGCACGGGCTCTAGGTGCATGGGCTTCAGTAGTCGTGGCGCGAGGGCTCAGTAGTTGTGGCTCGCAGGCTCTAGAGTGCAGGCTCAGTAGTTGTTGCGCACGGGCTTAGTTGCTCCGCGGCATGTGGGATCTTCCCGGACAAGGGCTCGAACCCGTGTGCCCTGCATTGGCAGGCAGCTTCTTAACCACTGCACCACCAGGGAAGTCCAACGTCTTTACTCTTGCCATCTTCATGTTAAGCAGCCTGAGGAAGAGGAGGAAGAGGAAGGGTTGGACTTGCTGTCTCAGGGGTGGCAGAGGTACAAGAGGTGGAGAAGATGGAAGGGGCAGCAGGAGAGACAGGCATATTCAGTGTAAGTTTACAGAAAGACATCATGATTTCTGCCTGACTTTTTCCTTCTTCATTTCTCTTAAAATGTTTCTATATGGTACCAGTCATTCTTCCAGCATTTGCTTTAGTTTCAGTGCCCATACCATAGAAGGGTCCATGTCATAAAAGAAGTCAAAAGCAGTCTTGAATAATCAAAATCCTTCTGCCAGATTGTCTACTGTCCGTTTGTTTTCTGGCACTGCTTCTTCTACATCTTCTTCCTCATCGTCCGGCACTGGTTCCAAAGAACTCATATCCATCAAGTCATCTTCTGTTAATTCGACCAGTATAATGTCTATTAGATCTTAAATTTCTCCAAGATCTATGTCCTGAAACCCTTCACTCCCTCCCCCAACCTTTTTTGCCCTATCCACAATCTCTTTCTTGACTCCGTTGATTGGCTCTGTCATAAATCCAGTGAAGTCACACACGGCATCTGGCCACAGTTTTCTCCAGCAGGAATTTATTATTTGGGGCTTGATGGCTTTCACAGCTTTTTCTCTAACAACGATGGCATCTTCATGGTGTAATCCTACCAGATATTCATGAGGTTCTCTCTACTGGGGTTCTCTTCCATAGGGTTGACGATCCTTTCCAAAGAGTATTGTGTGTAATGAGCCTTAAAGGTCTTTATGATCCCCGACCTACAGGCTAAATTAGAGATGTTGTGTTTGGGGGCAAGTAAACCACTCAAACAGCTCACCTTTGGTGTTGAATTCATGGGGTTCTGGGTGGCCAGGGACATTGTACAATATCAAAAGAACTTTAAAAGGCTTACTGGAAAGGTGCTTCCTGACTTTGATGGAACCAATCCAGAAAAAGGGTTCTTATTGTCCAGGCCTTCTTGTACAATCAAAAGATTGGCAGCTGGTGTTTATCTTTTCCCTTCAAGGCTTGGGGGTTAGCAGATTTATAGATAAAGGCAGTCCTGATAATAAACCCAACTGCATTTGCACAAAACGGTAGAGTGAGCTTATCCCTTCCAGCCTTAAATCCTGGTGCTTGCTTCTCTTCCTTACTAATAAATGCCCTTCACGGCATTTTTTTTTTTTCCAGAATAGGGAACTTTCATCTGCATTAAAAACCTGTACAGGCAGATACCCTTTCTCATCAGTGGTTTTCTTAACGGTGTCTGGGAACTTGTCTGATGCCACTTGGTCAGCAGAAGCTGCTTCTCTTGTTATCTTGATGCTTTGAAAGCCAAACCTCTTTCTAAAATTATCAAACCATCCTTTGCTGGCATTAAATTCTCCAGCTTTAGATGCTTCACCTTCCTTTTGCTTTAAGTTGTCATAGCATGACCTTGCTTTTCCTTGAATTATATTAGCATCTATAGGTATGCCTTTCTTACAGCAATCGTGCACCACATAAAACTGCATCTTCAATGCCAGGTAAAAAGGTATTTCGCAAAAAAGTGCAAGGTTTTCGCCCCTGCTGGTGTAGCTACAGCAACAGCGGCTTCACGAGTTTCCTTTTCTTGTTTAAATGGCCCTTACGCTGGGTTCATTTATCTTGAAATGGCCGCAACCACAGCTGCAGACTTCCATCTACGGTACATATCAAGCAATTTAACTTTTTCTTGTATCGTCATGCCTTTTCTCTGTTTCTTGGGAGCACTTCCAGCATCGGTAGTGGCACTTCATGTGGATCCCCTGTGTTATTCAAGGTTGCAGTATTGAAGTAAACACGAAGAAAAATATGCGAGACCCGCAAGAGATCACTTTTTACTGCGACGTGCAATTTCCTGGAGCCACCAACTGCTCATGCGGAGAAAATGTGTCACCCGGCATTTTATGTGAGCTCAGCATGATAGCAACAGGAGGTGGCTACGAAATTACTACAGCGGTACAGTAGGTACCACAGTTGATTGTATGCAATTATGCCTTAATACCGATCTTTACTTTTGTTTACATTTCACTCAGCTGCGAATGGCGCAGTGTTTATTTGCATAAGTTTTGATAAATTTTAACTTTTTATAATAGATTTGTTTATTTTTCTGGTAGTAAGTGATAAAATGGACTAGTATCTACATAATACTTTCTGCATTCATGACATACCTAACTTTTTCTTAATTTTTTTTGATATTTCTAGGCTACACAATTCATCTGTGAGCTTTTACAATTTGTCACAAATCTCCAAAAAATTTTCCAACATATTTATTGAAAAAAATCCATGTGTGAGTGAACTCTCAGTTTGAACCCATGTTGTTCAAGGGTGAACTGTTGTTCCTTTCTGGAAGAAAGTACTACAGGACAACCTTTAGCCAACCAAGAGACGATGGAGAATTTGGAGAGGTGCATTCATTAGATTAGAGCATAACACAAAAGACAAAGAAGAAGGCTCCTGCCCAGAAACTTACTGAAGACTCTTGACAAAAGCTGAGAGTGAAGCTTGTCAGAGGGGATCACCAAAGTAAGAAAGCCATGGCTCTGAATTGAGAGAATACAGAGCAAACTGCCTGGACTGGGCTAAACTGGAGAAGCAGCCAGACCTCAGATGGGTTTTAGGGCCAGGAGGGAAGGTGAATGGCCCAGGAAGTGCCATAAGGCCTCACCTAGCTGAGAGAACCAGGTCACAAGTCCTAGACCCCAGACTTCATCTGTGAAAACAAAGTAGCAAAGAGCACCCAGGCACCCCTGAGATCAGCAAGTACCAGACAGCATGTCTGAATCACAGTCCCTCCCCGCAACACCACAGGGGAGAAACAATAGCTCTGTCCCTCTACAAATCGAAACCAGGCTTAGGAACAGCAGGAGGGCACAGAGCAATTTTATCCAGTGAGAATAAACACTAACGTATATTAATTAAGCGCTTAGTGTGTGCTAAGCATGGTTATAAGCTCTTTACATGTATTAACTCATTTAATCGTCACAACTCTAAGAGGTAAATATTATTTTTACACCCATTTTAGAGATGCAGCAACTGAAGCACAGAGAGGTTAAGTAGAATGCCTCAGGCCACACAGAAAGTAAGTGGTTGAGCTGAAACATAAATACAGACAGCCTGGTTCCAGAGCCCATGCTCAAACCATTACGTAAATGGGTTATTTAAATCAGTCAACAAAGATAAATCTGAATCTTTATAACTATGGAACTGGTGAAGCAAATTATGTTATACCCCATGAAATTTAATGTAGACATTACAAAGAAAGAAATAGCTTTATATGTGCTGGTATGTAATGATCTACAATATATATTAAGTGGAAAGAACAGAGTATAGAAAAGTGTGTTGCATGCTACCTTTATAAGCAAAAGGTTTCATAGACACATGTACTTGTACCTGTATGGATACTTCTGGAAACATACTCCAGATCTCAAAATAGCTGTTACTTTTGGAGGGAGGGATAAGGAATCCAAGTGATCAGGGTTGAGGAGAAACCTGCTTTTCTCGCTCCTCCCTTTTGTGCCTTTTGAATTTTATACCATGCGCATATGTTGCCTAATCAAAAACAGGTGACCTAAATAGAGACAAAGACAGCTGAGGGGCCTCCCAGGGACATGAGATAATAAAGGCCATTTCACCAATTTGAGTGATGCCCTCTGGCAGGGAGAAAGTTTTGCTAGCAGTAACTCTACAAGTAAAAGGAATTTCCTTCAGAAGAAAAAGAGAAAACAACATGACAGGATGTGTAAATGGGAGGTTTGACTCATGCACCTAGTTTTGATAGATTTCAGATTCCAAAGTGAGGTGTGAGGCCATGTGGGAACTTCAAAGCAGGTGCCAAGAACAGGTTAGACAAGGAACCCACATTGAGGCCCTACCGTGTTGAGAGAGGAGAGGGGAAGAACTTTGTGAGGAGGGTTCCTCTGAAGGGAGCTTTGAAACCTTCCCCTCAAAGGTAAGGGAGCTTCAGTAGGATGCCCTGGAGACCCACTCCAAGTAGGGTTGCTTATAGGGGCCCGTGACTGAGAAAGCTAAAGGTGACACAGGGGCTGCCCACACACAGCATGAGCAGGACCTCTCCTGCTGTCCAGACGTCATTTCAGTGGGTCCTGCCCTCGAGGGCAGCTTTGTGGTGTGAGGGGACATAGGTAGAAAGCAGACTGGTAGGAGCGGTGCCAAGAAGAGAGCAGATGCAACGAACCAAAAGAAAGGGCGCAGGCTTCCCTGGTGGCGCAGTGGTTGAGAGTTTGCCTGCCGATGCAGGGGACACGGGTTCATGCCCCAGTCCGGGAAGATCCCACATGCCGCGGAGCGGCTGGGCCCGTGAGCCATGGCCGCTGAGCCTGCGCGTCCGGAGCCTGTGCTCCGCAACAGGAGAGGCCACAACAGTGAGAGGCCCGCGTACAGCAAAAAAAAAAAAAAGAAAGAAAGAAAGGGCGCTTCTCAGGTCACAGGATGGGTCAGTCAAGGCCCAGGAGCAGAATGCATGAAGGACCTAGAAAACTGCCCATGAGAGTGGGCATCACTAGGCCTGGAGAAGGGAAGCCAGCCAGCATCCACCAGGAAGCAAGGCACTTTCTTACCACTCACTTCGCTCCTTGCTCCCATGCCTGCTCTTGGCTCCTCACAGACAGCGTCCAGCTGGGGAGAGGCACGTGAGCAAGAGACGCTGTTTCCCCCTCTCACCTTTCCTGGATCACAGACTCTCACCTGCAACAGGCCGCAGCTGAAGTAAGGGATAAGCTTTAATTACTAGGTTGAGGTTGTGTTTGGGACTTAAAGCCACCATAAGGATTCTTATTACCTGGAAGTGAGCAGAATGTGATGCAAGTGCTGGAATCTCCACCCAGAGGGGAAGGCAAGGGCTTCCCTCCCACGGAGAGCTTTAAAAAGAGAGTAGGAAATAAAAATAAGTTGCTTCTATGGTCACAAAGTACAAGTCCTGCTTGTTCAGTGAGCTGGTTACACAAAAGGATTGGTGTGAAAGAGAAAGAATTAAAAGGCTGCCAATATGTATGACTTCTACCAATTATCCATGTTTGAAAAAAAGTCATGTATAATGACAGAGTACACAAAATGTTTAATATCAATATGCAAATTAAAATCAAAGGCAGTGGATGGACCTAGAGTCTGTCACACAGAGTGAAGTAAGTCAGAAAGAGAAAAACAAATACCGTATGGTAACACATATATATGGAATCTAAAAAAACGCAGACACAGACATAGAGAATGGACTTGAGGACACAGGGAGGGGGAAGGGTAAGCTGGGACAAAGTGAGAGACTGGCATGGACATATATACACTACCAAATGTAAAACATAGCTAGTGGGAAGCAGCTGCATAGCACAGAGAGATCAGCTCGGTACTTTGTGACCACCTAGAGGGGTGGGATAGGGAGGGTGGGAGGGAAACGCAAGAGGGAGGAGACATGGGGATATATGTGTATGTATAGCTGATTCACTTTGTTATACAGCAGAAACTAACTCACCATTGTAAAGCAATTATACTCTAAAAAAGATGTTAAAAAAAAATTCTTTGCTGAAACCCTTCAGGTAGTTCAGGGTATTTTGGGGCATGAGCCACCCATCTCCTTGCATGGCCCTGCAATAAATCTTTCTCTGCTCTAAAAAAAAAAAAAAAAAAATCAAAGGCAGTGACCAGTACTCACCTGGTACAAGCTCATAATGGATGACTTAATTATACCCTTATGTCCATTGTCCCATATGTAAGAAGGCATATTGAGTCACTCTTCTCCCCCTATTTCCATCTCCCTCTTCCTGGAGGTTCTCTCCTAAACATTCTATAAATTTATTTATCCAAATAAATCAAGTAAAGTTTTCTGTGCCCTCATTTTTAGTTCACAAGCTGTCTTCTGCTGTATTGGGGGCCAAATAACACATTTTATTTCTCCATGCCATGTGAAAATAAAGTAATTTTTAATTTTCTTACATCCCACCTCTTCTCCATTACATCCTGAAATATAGAGATCTCTACTGAATATTACATGTGCAGTTTGGAGATTAGGTCACTGAAACTGTGAATGTATTCTTCATTTTAGTATGATGTGATAGTTTTGGAAAGATAAGGCAGGAAGCACCCAGAAGTGACTTTATATTTTTCCATGTGCTTGAAATTAACTGATGGATATTCTCATATATTAATTAGAGAGACCCAGGTCAGTTATATTATAGATAATAAAACATTTACTCTTGGGACTTCCCTGGTGGTCCAGTGGTTAAGCCTCCGCACTTCCAATGCAGGGGGCCCGGGTTCAATCCCTGGTCAGGGAACTAGATCCCGCACGTGTGCTGCAACAAAGATCTCAAATGCCTCAACTGTTTGGCACAGCCAAATAAATAAAATACATATTTTTTTAAAAATTTACTCTTAATCCTTGTAGATTGTTCAAAGACTATACAGTTAATTGCACAGACACGAGCATTTTATTTTTGTTTCCAGACAATACATCTCCGATTCCTTTGCAAAGCATGACAATCTCCTAAGCCAAAACCTAATTTCGGAAGTTTAGTTCTCCTGGAGGAGAATTTTGTTTATACAGTGCACTCCCAGTGGTTGACAAAGGTTTAAGTGTTTGTTGTGTGTGTGTGTGTGTTGAGGGGTGCAGTTCTTATGTGATGTTTCTGTGAACATCGTTCCCCAAAGTTTTGTAATTTATATACCAAACAAGGACTGATTTCTTAATATATCAAGAGTGCTTACTTGATATGAATAAGAAGACCAACCCGCAGTAGAAAAATGGACCGAAAAAGAAAAGGTTTGGATCATTCCCAGGAAAGGACATCTAAATGAATCTTACACAAATGAAAAGCTTCATCATAATAAGAGAAATAAAATTTTAAATGATAATGTAATACCACTTTCACCTACAGATGGATAAAGATCAAAAAGTTTGATGACACATCTGAATTGACAAGATTGTAGAAAAGCAGGTACACATATCTACACACCTTTCTCAAAAGGGCTACTTGGCAGTATCTATCAAAATGACAAAGGAAGATATGTGTTAGTCAAAACTTGCAGAACCATATACTAAAAAGGGTAAAATTTGCTGTACATAAGTTATACCTTAATTTTTTTAATGAAAAAAGCTAATGTCAGTTGCCTCACAAGAAATTCTATATTGCCTTTAAAGAGAATGAGGGACTTCCCCCGTGGCGCCGTGGTTAAGAATCCGCCTGCCAATGCTGGGACCACAGGCTCGAGCCCTGGTCCGGGAAGATGCCACATGCCGCGGAGCAACTAAGCCCATGCGCCACAACTACTGAGCCTGCACTCTAGAGCCCGTGCTCTGCAACAAGAGAAGCCACCACAATGAGAAGCCTGCGCATTGCAACGAAGAGTAGCCCCGGCTCACCGCAACTAGAGAAAGCCGGCATGCAGCAAAGAAGACTCAACGCAGCCAAAATTAAATAAATACATAAATTTATAGAAAACAACAACAAAAAAAGAAAGAATATATTAAGTATGTAAAATGGAGAATACTAATTCAAATTCTTCTATATTGTATTGTATGATGAGTGAACATTATTATTTGGAGAAAAGACAGCAAAAATATTAGACATAACAAGTTATAAGTGCATTTATTCCCTAACAAGTATTTTCCATATTAATTTTTATGACATGTTCAGTATCTGAAGACACTTCTTGGTCATAAGAGATTCTGAACATTTGTATAGCTTTTGGTAGCAGGTTAGATCTCTTTTGACAGCAAGTGAGAAAAGGTCTGATCCAAATACTGGCTTAAACAAAACAGGAACTTACTTGATTATGTAACTGAACAGTCCAGGAATAGGGCTTGCTTCTACGCTGCTGTCTTGGATTGAAGGCTGAAAAGTATCACCAGGGTGCCTCTCTCTCTCTCTCAGCTCTCTCTCTCTTCACAGGTCAGTTCTCACAGGGTTCCCCCTTAAGATGTCAAGATGACTACAGCAACTCTGAGCCTTGCATTAAACATAAAAATCTAGCAGGACAGAGAATGAATCTCTCTCCCAGAAGTCCCAGCAAAAGTATCATTACTTCTCATTGATTCTGAATCAGTCTGGCCAGGGGAATGCAATATTTGGATTGATTTAGATCACAAGCTCTGCGCCTGAGCCAGGGGTGAAGCCACAGCAAAGCAACCACACTGGGGAGGCAGGGATTTCCACAGATGGGAATGAGAGTCCAGTTACCAGCAGAAGGGTGGCTGCATGGTGGGCAGAGAACAGCTGTCAGTAAACAGCAGTAGACTGAGATAATTGGTGTGCAATGGAAATCCAGTAGGAATGAGGATCTACCGAGAAAGAGAGGCACACCGAGAGAATGAGGGTGAAAATACGAGATGTTTACAGCCATCACTTGACATTAATATTTTAAATTAAAAAGTCAGTGTTTCTGGACTTGATATGCAATTTCAAAAACAAAGAATAATTCATGTTCCTGGACTTGATGTGCAATTTCAAGACTCAAGAATAATTGCTTTATTCTTCAAAACTAAAAAAAACAAAAAACACTTCGTAAAATGAGCTTTGAGAAGAAAATTTTATCCTGAGAATTACTGCAAGTAGAAGATTACTCTCATGTAAAAGCATGTCAGAAATAAAAGACAGTGCTGGGAATCAGCTACTCAGTTCTAGATGGAATGTCTAATTTGAAAATGATTTATTCTTTTCCATGTAAGGCTCTTCTATAAGATGTAAACTGGAGGTGATTTGTACAACTCGTGTAGTGCTAAGAGCTAGAGTAAGAAGTTTGGGTTAGAAGCAGAGTGACTTTTAAAAATAGTTTTACAGTCCGTTTCTATATTCTTCAAGTACTTAATGGCAAGAAATGTAGTCCAAAACGTTTTTCTAAGTCACTGAAGAGAATGAATAATTATCAGAGGAAGAAAAACATTTTACTAGTTTCTGAAGAGGCATTATCCTGCCTTGGCACAGGGCCAGGTGGATTTAGTGTGTATAATTTCTCCTGAGCTCCTCTGGCAAGGCTATTAGTAGCCTACCCAGCAGCTATTGCCCACTTCTTTCTGGCTTAATAATAATAATAATAATTACATACATAAAATAAAAGCCCTATTTCGATTGGGCAATGATGTGCCCATTTTCAGAGCCTAAGCAAATCATGTCACTCTCACTTCCCTTTTGTGAGTCTAGCGATGGGCATGAGGTCAAATTCAGGCCCAAGACGTTTGCTGGGAGCCTCAGTGTTTCTTCCTGCTTAGGGAGACTTAAGAGAAAGAGAAAGCCCTTTTGCTTGTCTCCTTCCTTCCTGCTTGGGACTCGGCGCTCTGAGGATACACTGTGTAGAGCAGCTGCGCCATCTGGTGGCCAGAACGGGCAGGACACGGGAACAGCCCTTGTGCCCGACCGTCATCCAGCTGCTGAGCACCCCAGTCATCACCTGCTTTCACACGTTTTCTTAAGTGGCATATTATGGGTCATGTGGTTTGAGCAGTTTTAGTCGGATATTCTGTTTCTTTCAGCCAAAGTCATTCCTAAATGATATGGCTCATCCTCAAATTTCTGACTCGAGATTGCCATAATAAATACCACACAGTTAAATTTTCCTCACAAAGTCTAAAACAAAGGACTAAATAAATAAAACAAAGGACTGACCTTCAAAACTTCATTCTTGACGAACCACTATTTCTTACACTGTCCTATTTATTTAAGTTTGATCCAGTGTTCGCCCTTGGAAAATAAAATTCAAGCCAGACCCTTTTTTTTATCATTTCCTTTGGAAAGCTATTAAATAAATTACTGAGATGACATTCCGTCACAGCTGACACCTGTCCTCCTGTTTCAAATATGACAATCAGTAAACTTTGAGGAGGAAAGTGGACAAGGAAAAACCCTCACTCAAAGCCATGCGGAGATACTGCAGACCTCCCCGACAAAAGAGCTTGAGTATAGACAGAATGACAGGACTTTGTAAAGAAAACTTAAGTATCAAACGGAATTCGGCTAGATGACCTTTAAGGTTCCTCTCAGCTCTAAGATTCAAGGATTTTAATGGTCTTGGATCTCAAGACTTTATTTTTTTCTTTTTCTTTTTTTTTTTTTTTTGGCTGCGCCACATGTCACACATCCTGCAGAATCTTAGTTCCCAAACCAAAGGGCCCAGGTCCTAACCACTAGACCGCCAGGGAATTCCCCTGGATCTCAAATCTTAAAACTGAAAAATGTTTTGTGTACGACTCTGCAAAACATTTTATTACCATCTTCTCTGCTTAAATATTTAATATATACCTGTTCTTTGCTTTCTGACTCCTTATTCCCTATTTTTAACATCATGTAACCCAAATTCTATACTACACCTCTATACTAAAAGTGTTCTTAGTTTACTAATGACTGAAGATTCAAACTAAATCCAACACATTTTTCTTAATCTTTTTTAAATTAGATAATTTTTCTGCAAACGTGCAAAGAATCTCCATGTATTTTTTAGAATCCTCATTCTTGTATAAATGCCTACAAAATTAAAATTTGAATTCCTTGGTACCATTGGTATATTTGTAGCCCATATCTTTCTTGTCAGTTTTTGCATATGCCTTGCATTTTTTTCCCCAGCTTTATATTGAGATACTATTGACATATAACAGGAAAATTTAAGGTGTACAACGTGATGATTTAATACATGTATATATTGCAAAATGATTACCACAATAAGGTTAGTTAACACCACCATTCCCTCACATAATTATCTTTTTGTGTGTGTGGTGAGAACATTTAAGATCCACTCTCAACAACTTGCAGGTGTATAATACAGTACCGTTAATTATAGTCACCACACTGTACATTAGATCCTCAGAACTTATTCATCTTAGAGCTGGAAGTTTGTGCCCTTCTTAATCTTTATCCTCCCTGGACTATTTTCCAACCCCTGCATGAAATTCTCTCCTTCCTTCCATCACATTCCTGAAACTTGAGGGTTTTTATTTTTCTTTGTAATCTTTATTAAGATACAACCAAAACATCTGGGGGAACTTTTTAAAGTTGCACACATCCAAACTCTAGTCCCAGAATTATGATTCAGTGGGTCAGGTGTGGGGTGCTTTGACCAAACAACCTATGTTTTTAGGGTACACGTTTCCCCTAATCTCTTTTCCCATCAATTCTGTTTTGTAAGCAGGGAAGAAATGGGAAATGGCTGTTGGTTAGGCTACCAAGTTCTGTTCAACATCACACAGTTAAATTTGGGTTTTATGCTACTGAGGAAAAAGGGTTGGCCTTGCTATTAAAAGAGACAAAGGGGAACTTCTTTGCAAATAAGAAAATATCCACTCACCAGAAGGAAAAGAATGATAAATTAAGCTTTGTTAAAAGTAATAACTTCTATTTACCAAAAGACACCATTAAGAGAATGGAAAGGTAAGCCACAGAATGGGAAATTATATTTGTACCATATATTATTGAAAAGAGGCTTGTATCCAGAATGTATAAAAAACTTACAAAGCAGTAAGAAAAATATGGACAACTCAACATTTATGAGGAATTCTGGAAATTGCCTGTGGGAGAGCCAGTTTTCAAACATTTACTGGCCCTAGAGGATGTGAAGCCATCTTACAAAAATGTTAACCAAGTAAGAACTTTCTAACTCCCCATCTTGCCTTCCTACCTCACTCCTGTTCTCACCTCTCTCGCAGCTCCTTGCAGAGTTACAAAGAGCACAGAGCTTAGAGGTCGGAGGTGAGTAAGAACAAGAAGAGCAGTACACACAGGTGTGTACTTGCAGCAGGTACCAGAAGGGAAAACTTAATTACTGACTTGAGGCTATTTTCACACAGCATTTTAGGGATATTTCACTAGGTATATAATTCTGGGTTGGCAGCTATTTAGCTCAGCACATTAAAGGTATCATTACTCAATCTTTTGGCTTCAGTGATTGCTGCTAAGAATTCAGCAATCAGTCTAACTATTGCTTCTTTGACAGTCAACTGTCTTAAGTTGCTGCTATTAAGAGCAGCAACTTAAGCTGCTCTTAATAGTTTCTCTTCGCCTTCGGTTTTCCTGGTTTCCCTATGATGTGACTATGTGTGGCTTTCTTTTTACAAGTCTTCTTGTGATTCACCAGGCTTCTTGAATTCGTAGGTTGAGGTCTAGAGCTGAAAGATTCCCAGCCATTATCTCATTAAATGTTGCTTCTGTCCCATTGTCTATTACTTCTTTTAAAACTCCAATTAAACAAGTTAGACATTTTCATTCTGCTCTCTTTTCTTCTGCTATTGTTTTTTCTCTTTGTGCTTCATTCTGTGTGTGGTTTCTTTTGTCTTCATGTACACTAATTCTTTCTTAACTGTATCTAATTTGTCCTTAAATGCATTCGCTGATTTCATTTAGGTTACTCCATTTTTTACTATTAGAAATTCTATTTGGTTCTTTTTCAACTCTGATGTGTTACTTTTTAAAAATTCTGTACAGTTTTCTACTAAAATATTCAAGCTTCCCTTTTATCTACTTCACTTTGATAAGCATAGCTGCTTTACAATCTGTATCTGGAATCCTTGAGGATCTGTTTTAGTAGTCTGTTATATTTTATTTTTCTTGTTCATGGCATTTTTCATCTTGTATACCTGATTCTTTTTTACTGTGTCCTGACAATTTTATTTTTAATTATTTGTAAAAATAATTTGAGGCCTGCAGTGATGTTCTCTTTCTCCAAAGAGAATTTTCATTGCTTCTGCCAGGCAGTTGGAGGCACAAACAATCCAAGATTACCCTAATCCAATTTCACAGATTGACATTTTCTGGGCTGCACAGATGACTCAAGAGCAGACTGCAGTACAATTCACCCTTATTTCTAGTGTCCATCCTTGTAGTCTCAACTCAAGGTGCAGGGCCCTTACTGTGGTGGGCCATGGACTCCAACTTTTGTCTTCCTAGCCCCATAGGCAGTTAGGTCTCTCAACTCCCTGTTCTGTATTACTAAACATCCTCAGAACAAAATGGCACCACTTCCAGGCACATCTCTGTGGATTTTCCTCTTCTCCAGGATCTTAGCCTAGGAATTTCTCACTATTTGTTAATTTGCTATTTCTAGAAAGATGATGTTATATCTTGTTCAGCATTCTAGCTGTCTTCAATGGAGGATTTGTCTAAATTACTTAACTCATCATTCCTGGAAGTAGAAGTGTACCCTCTACTTTTTCATCTCTTCCTACTTACCATCCTGTATCTTTTTGAGGAAGCATATACTGAGTGGAAACAATGAAAGTTAGGTTCTGGTATTACCTTCTCCATTCATTTGTATGGCTTAGAGCAAATTACCTAACTTTTGGCTCTCAATTTTGTGGAAACAAATTAAAATTAACCCGTCCATCTCTTTAAGGAAATTAAAGGAAAACATTAAAGGAAAAATATATCATGTAGTCCTAAAAGAACTTTTGTGCTGTCCTCCAAAATGGCTTAGTCTGTGCTGATATATATAGCAAATTGCAACCTTATAAACTAAATGAAAATTTGTTTGGTTACCTAATTATTCAGATTTAATCAAGATGTTAAATAATATTAAATTTGACCATGTTTTATATTAATCATAGGTGATATAGACTTCTATTGGGCTCTTTTCTCATTCAACATGAAAAAATAAGAATTCGTTTGCCATCATTTTTAAAAATAAGAGATACATACAAATATTAAGGTTTCAAATCTGTATGAATGTCAAAGATTATAAATTATGTTTCAGATAATTATGGCAAGTTTAAAACATAGCTAATGTAAGATAGTATTGTTAGTGTGCTAACCAGGATAGATTAGTTACGCTGCAGAATCAAATAATCCCTAACTTTTATTGGTTTAACCCATTGACGTTTATTTTTCACTTACATGAAGTGAGCTGCAGGTACCGGGGCTCCTCTGGGCATCTCTCTTCTAAGCACACCTGACATCCAGGCTATTCCCATCTTTTGGTTACACCATCTCGACATTTAGCTTCTACTGTTGTGATGGCAGGAAAAGAGAGAGGCATCAAGAACTAACAAGTGCTCTTTTCTCTACACTTTGTCCCAGAAGTGACACATGTCACTTCCACTCACATCTCATTTGTCATAACTAGTCACATAGACCCACTTAACTACAAGGGAGCTGGGAAATGCATGGGAGCACATGGATATTCAGTGACTAATAAATTATAATAAATTCCATCACTTTAGATGTGATTGAACTTAAAATGAACTCCTTGAAATATTTCCAAGTAGTTGTTCCCAAAACAATAGGAAAATCATGGTGTGATTTCCAACATTTGAAGAAGCAAATCCTCTGCTGTCTCCCCCCTGCAGTGGTTAATTTTTTAAGAGGTTCTGACAGCTTCAAAACATAAAACACAGCATGCAACTTTGTTTATTCTTGGATAGTTGCCTTATATTTAAAAGGCAGGAGTTGGATTAAATGATCTCTAATGTCACTTAATCCTTAAAATGATTGTTTAAACAACCAAAAACAGTTATTTTCTATTTCAACTTGGAATCATTTTAATTCAGAATTCTGATTTTCTTAACCAAAACCAATTATGCACTAGAAGTTCCAGCCCCTTGGAAAAGAACATTTGATAAGTGAACTAGCGATAAGGTAAATCTCATGCAACTGGTTTTTGTCACACAGGATTTCTCTACTAGGACCTTCATTTTTTTTTTTTTTTCTTTTCTTTTCTTTTTGCAGTATGCAGGCCTCTCACTGTTGTGGCCTCTCCCGTTGCGGAGCACAGGCTCCGGACGCACAGGCTCAGCGGCCATGGCTCACGGGCCCAGCCGCTCCGCGGCATGTGGGATCTTCCCAGACCGGGGCACGAACCCGTGTCCCCTGCATCAGCAGGCAGACTCTCAACCACTGCGTCAACCAGGGAAGCCCAGGACCTTCAGCTTTTTAATGAAGGCATTTTGTTAAGTAACATAAGTTAAAAAAATATGGAAACACCATTTCTCAGGTGCAATGGCAAGGGGTAAGACCAGTTTATTCAAAAAATTAACATGAGCTTACATCATTAAAGCTTTGCTCTTCATATATAAGTTAACATGCCTGAGTTTTAGCAGGAGAATTCTTTAGTAAGAAAATTTTGCTAAGTTTGTTAATAATGTTTCCTGTGTTCTATTTATTGGTAAGATGTTGAGAGACTATTGGTAATAATCTCTAAAGTTTTCATTGCAAAATCAGATCCTAGAGGGTCTAAACAGGTAGATGAAGCAGATAATGGGAGTTATGGAGACAGGATGGAGCTTGTTTAAAGTGGGGACCAGGACCAGCATATTATTATGCAAGAATTTGGGTTCACGGTGTCAAGATCTTCCAATTTAGGAGTGAAGGAAAGAGAGCTGTTAAGAAGGGAAGGAGGATGCGGGTTTAGAATGGAAGAGGCAGGGATTGTTGGGAGAAGGGAGAAAGACATTAGCTTGATTTCTACACTTTCCTTCCCTCTCTTGGTCAAGCAATGTCCTCCTTATGTGAGATGTAAGAGGAAGGGAAACTAGGAAAGCAAAGGCTTTTGGATAGACAAAAGTAAAAGTTAAAATGGTAACAAGGCTCTCTTAGAAGTCAAAGACCAAAAATAAAAGAGGCAAGGATTAATAACAACAGTAATAGTAATAGTAGTAACTAACAGTTATTGAGAATTTACTATGTTCCAGGTCATATTTTAAGAGCTTTACATGTAATTATTTATTTAATCCTCATACCACTGTGTAGTAAAGAATGTGACCTCCATAGAGAGGTCTGGCCTTTGTCCTAGCTCTGGGAGATAACCTCTACACTCTTGGAATTTTCCAAGTGGCAAAAGTGTCTCTGTTATTCATGGTGGGTCCCTTGGACCACACCTGACATTTATGCTAACAAGGTGACCCATGGTGGGCCCCTAGGTAGTTTATGCTAACAAGATGATTCAAGGTGGGGGCTGGCCAGGAAGAAAATAGGGTTGTCATATCATCATTTCTAATTTACCTTTTTGTTCTGGAGTTCTTAGCTAATACAGTCATGTAAAATAAATAAACAAATAAAGATTGGAAAGACAGAAACAAAACTTCGTTATCTGTAGATGACACAACACTAGAATTAAAGAGAGTTTAGCAAGTTTGCAGGAAATCACGTGAACATCAAAAAATCAATTGTATTTATATTCACCAGCAATAATAATTAGAAAATGTAAAGATACTCTTGTTCTAAGAATCGAAAACTAACAAGTTTCTGTTTTCAGGTAAAATGAAGTAAGCATATTTCCAATCTTTCCCACTGAATGCAGCTATAAAATGGACAGAATGCATGAATCAGTCCTTTGATGACTCTAAACATAAATAGGAAAAATTCTCAACATCACTAGCCATCAAGGAAATGCAAATAAAAATCACAATGAGATACCACTTCACACCCCCTCTGATGGCAATAATAAAAAAGAGAGGCACTTTTTGGCGAGGATGTGGAGAAGTATTGGCGAGGATGTGGAGAAATTAGAACACTTATACAATGCTGAGAGGAATGTAAGATGGTGTGGCCACATATTGAAGAGAAATCCAAGAGAACTGAAACCTACCCCCACAATAACTTGTACACAAATGTTCACAGCATCATTATTCATAATCGACAGAAGTGGGAACAACCCAAATGCCCATCAACTGGTGAATGGATAAACAAAATGTGATATATCTATACAATAGAATATTATTCAGCCATAAAAAGGAACGAAGAATGGATTCATGCTAGAACATGGATGAACCTTGAAAATATTACACTAAATGAAAAAGCCAGACAGAAAAGGCACATACTGTATGATTTCAAAATCTGTATTAGTCAGGGCTCTCCAGAGTAGGAACTGGCTCACACGACTGTGGAGCCTGGCAAGTTCAAAACTGGCCAGCAGGCTAGACATTCAGAGAAGAGCTGATGTTGTAGGCTTGAGTCCAAGGCAGAATTCTCTCTTCCTCCAGGGACTCAAGCTTTTTTTTCCTAAGGTCTTCAACTGATTGAATGAGTGACTTCTAATGGGTATGGGCTTTCTTTCTCAGGTGATAAAAATATTCTGGAATTAGATAGTGATGATGGTTACACAATTCTGTGACTATATAAAAAGCCACTGAAATGTACACTTTAAAAGGTTGAATTTTATAATGTGCGAATTATATCTCAGTAAAGGTGTTATTTTAAAAATTCTAGTGGAAGTTTTTATAAATATAGACAAGCCAATTCTAAAACTTATTGGAAAGACAAAGGAACTAAAATGACGAAACCAATGTTGAAATAGAAGAATTTGAAGGAAATGCACTATTCAATCTTAAGATTTGCTATAAAGCTACAGTAATCAAGAGCGCTACCATGCATTCAGTCCTGATTCCTAAGATAAAGAGATTTTAATATGAGGAAATTTTTTTAATCTAAAAAATTTTGTCACTTATTTATTCCATTTTTTATATATTCTCATTTCCAAAAAAAAGGATATTAGTCACCTTACCAAAATAAATACAGTATTGAATGAATGAATAAAAGACAAGTGAAAACGTAAGATTAAAACAAAGTCCAAAAGTCACTTAAAAGTAATAAACAAACATACAAACCATAGGATCCTCTCCACCCTCTAGAATTACAAGTAGATTTAGCTAAGAACTTTCCTAGAAGCCAGCCCCCAAAAAGAAAAGTCAGTTGCATGTCCACAGTATTCATAAGATAAAAGATAAAAGCAGATACTCAAGAGAGAATACTGATTCCTGATTTTGCAAATTGAGAGAAATTTCTCCCATTTAGGAAAACACAAGTGTGTGGGGTGAGTAGGGTGTAAAATGTTGACAGCCTTGGAGCCAGCAGCTTCAGCAGTGACAAGTAGAAGTATTGCTGGCACAAACATCAACAATTTGACACTGGGAATCGGCAGCCTGGGAACAGAGATCAGTAAGAGTCAGCAGCCAGCAGGGGTGTGGCCTTTAGTTGGCCTTTGAAAAAAGACAGCAAGAACAGAAACTTCAAGGCAGCCAAGAGAACAAATTCACAGAACACTTGTGAAATACCACATAGATTCCGAGAACTCTTTACAAGGAACAGAGGTGGGGAGAAGAGATAGAGAAATATTGCTATGTGACTATTATTCAGGTCCTCAGACCACCTATGTCAGCAGTCCCCAACCTTCTTGGCACCAGGGACTGGTTTCATGGAAGACAATCTTTCCATGCACGGGCTTGGGGGGAGGTGGGGGGGCAGGGGATGGTTCAGGTGGTAATGCGAGCGATGGGGAGTGATGGGGAGTGGCAGATGAAGCTTCCCTCGCTCACCTGCCGCTCACCTCCTGCTGTGCGGCCCAGTTCCTAACAGGTTGCAGCCTGGTACCAGTCCATGGCCTGGGGGTTGGGGTCCCCTGACCTATGTGATATGTTTATCTTTTCTTTTTTTCTTTTCTTTCTTTCTTTTCTTTATTATTTTTGCCTGCGTTGGGTCTTAGTTGTGGCACATGGGATCTTCATTGAGGCATGTGGGATCTTTCGTTGCAGTGCGAGAGCTCTTCATTGTGGAGCTCAGGGTCCTCTCCAGTTGTGGCGTGCAGGCTTTTCTCTTCTCTGGTTGTGGTGCACAGGCTCCAGGGCACGTGGGGTTTGTAGTTTGAGGCACGTGGGCTCTCGTTGAGACATGCAAGCTCAGTAGTTGTGGCACACGGGCTTAGCTGCCCCGCGGCACATGGGATCTTTGATCTCTGACCAGGGATCAAACCTGCATCCCCTGCATTGTGAGGCGGATTCTTTACCACTGTACCACCAGGGAAGTCCCCTGTTTTTCTTCTCATTTTTTGTTTTTATGAGACCAACCCATGTATCTGTTCAAAAAAATTAAAGAGAACTGTGAGTTTACAGTGGAAAATAGCAGAAGTCTGCCCCTTTGAGCTTTATTCCCAAATTCCCACTCCTCTTAAGCAATTTCTTTAATTTTTTTTGGTTCTTTCTTCTGGTTTTAACTCCATTTATATAAATTATGTGCTTACATTGCCATTTCTTTATTTTTTTATGTTAGCTATTACCTATTGACTTGCTGTTATGGTAAATGAAGATTTAGTTCTCTTAAGTCATCTCCCTCAAATATATTTGCTCACATATACTTCCTCATTCCCATTTACCAAATTAGTTACATTGGCATTTTTGTTTAAATAAATGTTTATTATTTATATTATTATGATTACTTTCTATTATTCACAGCTGTGTGATAGTGTATACTATGATAACATTTCATACTTGAACAACTTTATGTTCTTCCTGGTATTGATAATTGCCTCAGGGTCTTTTGGTTACTTGTTTGCTTATTTCCCAAGTCAAAATCACTAATTCAACTCCAAACTATCCAATAGAACTAAAAATCATTTCTGAATACATTAATTTATTTATTTGTGGCTGTGTGGCTTGTGGGATCTTAGTTCCCTGACAAGGGATCGAATCCATGCCCCCTGAAGTGGAAGCATAGAGTGTTAACCACTGGACCACCAGGGAAGTCCCCTGAATACATTAAAATACATCAGATAATCTAGAAGTAGTTTTCTTCCTGGAAGTATCCTTCTTGGAGCCCTCTGCCTTCATTCTCTTAACTGTACTGGTCACTCACTAGGCCTACTGCCCAGCTGTCATCCTGAAACTTCCCATCACTAAAATCCTGGGAATTCTTTTCCCCTTGCTTATATGTTAGATCTTCTGTTTCCTGGATCCAGTGTCTTTCTCTTTCTTGGCGTCTTCCTTTTTCACATCATTCAGTGTTCCTGAATAAAAGTGTCATTATTTTACCCTTCTTATTAGAGTGATAATATGCCTAGGTATAGAATTTTAGATTGGAAATCATTTTTCTTCAGAATTTTAAAGCACTGCTTCATTTTTTTCTCCAGACTAATTCAATGTTCTTGTTTAGTTTTGTTTGTTTTCTGAGTCCTGACTTCCTTCTCCTTTCTTTGAATTTTCGCTATGGCTTGTTTGTGCATTTATTTTTGGTTGTCTTTGTCTCTCTTAAGTCTTTTTCAAATACCTAGTACACTTTTGTTGTCCATTCATATTTTTAAATAAGGCACTAAAACACTGATTCAAAGGTTTGAGTAGCCTGTATGGGATTCTCTGTACTTCCTGGACTTGAGTGTTTCCTTTCTCATGTTAGGGAAGTTTTCAGCTATAACATCTTCAAATATTTTCTCAGGCCCTTTCTCTTTCTCTTCTCCTTCTGGGACCCATATAATGAGAATGTTGGTGCATTTAATATTGTCCCAGAGGTCTCTGAGATTGTCCTCATTTCTTTTCATTATTTTTTCTTTATTCTGTTCTGTGGCAGTGATTTTCAACACTCTGTCTTCCAGCTCAGTTATTCGTTCTTCTGCCTCAGTTATTTTGCTATTGATTCCCTCTAGTGTATTTTTCATTTCAGTTATTGTAGTGTTCATCTCTGTTTGTTTGTTCTTTAAATCTTCTAGCTCCTTGTTAAACATTTCTTGTATCTTCTCAGTCTGTGCCTCCACTCTTTTTCTGAGATTTTGGATCATCTTTACTATCATTACTCTGAATTCTTTTTTAGGTACGTTGCCTATCTTCTCTTCATTTAGTTGTTCTTGTGGGTTTTTATCTTGTTCCTTCGTTTGCAGTATATTTCTCTGTCATCTCATTTTGTCTAACTTTCTGTGTTTGTGGCCTCCTTTCCACAGGCTGTAGGATTGTAGTTCCTCTTGTTTCTGGTGTCGGGCTCCCTGGTGGGTGAGGTTGGTCCAGGGGCTTGTGTAGGCTTCCTGGTGGGAGGGACTGGTGCCTGCCCTCTTGTGGGTAGAGCTGGGTCTTGCAACATGGATGGACCTAGAGATTTATCATACTAAGTGAAGTAAGTCAGAAAGAGAAAGACATATACCATACGATATCACTTGTATGTGAAATCTAAAATATGACACAAATGAACTTATCTATGAAACAGAAACAGACTCACAGACATAGAGGAACAGATTTGTGGTTGCCAAGGGGAGAGGGGATGGGGGAGGGATGGATTGGGAGTTTGGGATTAGCAGATGAAAACTACTATATAGAGAATGGATAAACAAAAAGGTCCTACTGTATAGCACATGGAACTATATTCAGTATCCTGTGATAAACCATAATGGATAAGAATACGGAAAAGAATGTATATATATATATATAACTGAATCACTCTGCTATACAGTAGAAATTAACACAACATTATAAATCAACTATACTTTAATAAAATAAAAATTTTTAATATAAATTAATTTAAAAAAAAAGATTTGAGTAAGTGTGCCAGACTTTTGCCTGGTAAGGTTCACTGTGGAATGACTGAGCATGCATTTTAAAATTTTCTTTAGAGCTATTCACTTTCTCCAGGGAAAAAACCTTGAACCTTCTGATTGGTGGGTACATGGGAACAGAGCTATGGGTCTTCTGGCTTTCAGCTTTTTTTGGAGTTGAGAAACTCAAGAGAATGAGTGGAGGGTCACCCTTCACCATATGGACTTTGTCCCTCTTTATAGTATGGTGCTTCTGCTTTGCCTACCACTGTGCTTGTCCCTGAATTGGGACCTGTCTTTTCAATTTAACCATAGATTAAGGCCTCCAGTCTTCTGCTTTGGGTACTGGAGAGAAATTAGTGTATCAAAGAAAATAGAGTCAGATACTTCTGCATAGGAAAAGATAGTGGGGAAAGGATAGTTAACAGTTAAATACAGCAGAGTGAACATACGGCACTTATTTCTGTTGCTTCTAGAAACTCTGCTAAAATGAGATTAAATTCTTGAAATGAATAAACACAGTAAAGGGAGAACATGAACAGTGATGAAGCTGTCAGAGTTCTGGCAGAAAACAGACTGGCACACTCAAAGGAGAATTGAATAGAATTTGATAAGGAAACTATTTACAGAGGTGTGGGCAGGATTAAAAGAACCAGTGAGGGATGGTGAAGTACAGGGGGGCTATCTCCACCCGTAGGTCTGAAGGGACAAGTGGAAAGTGGATTTTTTTATGTTAGATTACAAATTAAGTCTCAATAGATTTAAAAAGATTGGTATCACATAAAGTATCTTTTCTAACTATAATAGGATTATCAAAAATAAAACTGAAAAATTCACAAATTTGTGGAAATTAAATAATACACTCTTAAACAACCAAGATAACAAAGAAGAAATCACAAGGGAAATTAGAAAATACTTAGAAAAGAATGACAATAAAAACACAACATACCAAAACTTATAAGATGTAGTGAAAGCACTGCTAAAGGAGAAAAAAAACAAGACCTCAAATCAGTAACCTAACTTTACAATTTAAGGAACTAGAAAAAGAAGAACTAAATCCTAAGCTAGCAGAAGAAAGGAAATAAAGATTTAGAGCAAAGGTAAATGAAGACTAGAAAAATAGAGAAAATTAATGAAAATAAAAGTTCGTCCTTTCAAAACTCAACAAAATTGGCAAACCATTAGCTAACAGACTAGGAAAAAAAGAGGATTGAAATGACTAAAATCTAAAATGAAAATGGGAACATCACCAATTCTACAGAAATAAAAAGGATTATAAGAGAACACTATGAGCAACTGTATGCCAACAATTTGGATAACCTAAATGATATGCACCAATTCCTACAAACACAAATCAACCAAGACTAAATCACAATGAAATAGAAAATCTGAATAGACCTACAGTAAGGATGGTGAATCAGCAATCAAATATCTGACAAAGAAAAGCCCTAGACCGGATGGTCTCATTGGTGAATTCTACCAAACATTTAAAGAAGAATTAATACCAATACTTCTCAAACTTTTCCAAAAAACTGAAGATGAAGGAAAACTTCTTAACTCATTCTATGAGGTCAGCATTACCCAGATACCAAAGCCAGACAGACACTGCAAGAAAATAAAACTACAGACCAATATCCCTTATGAACAAATATTCTCAACAAAATACTAGCAAACCAAATTCAGCAAAATATCAAAAGGATTATACACCATGACTAAGTGGAATTTATTCCTGCAATGCAAAGATGTTTCAACATATGAAAATCAATTCGTGTAATACACCATATTAACAGAATGAAGAAGAAAAGTCACATAAGCATCTCAATTGATGCAGAAAAAGCATTTGACAAAATTCAATACCCTTTCATGATAAGAACACTCAATGAACTAGGAATAAAAGGAAATTAACTTCACATAATAAAAACCACATATGAAAACACATAGTGAATATTATACTTAACGGTGAAAGACTGAAAGTTTTTCCTTTAAGACCAGGAAAAAGACAAAGACAACTGCTTTTGCCATTTCTGTTCAACATAGTACTGGAAGTTCTAGCCAGAGGAATTAGGCAAGAAGAAATAAAAGGCATCCATACTGGAAAGGAAGAAGTAAAATTATCTCTTTGCAGATGATATGATCTTATATGTAGAAACCCTAAAGACTCCACAAAGAAACTGTTAATAATTAATAAACAAATTCAACAAAGTAGCAGGATACAATGTCAACACACAAAAATCAGCTGCATTTCTATATGAACAATCTGAAAAAAAAACCCCACAAACAATCCCATTTACAATAGCATCAAAAAGAATAAAATACTTAGAAACTAACTTAACTAAGGAGGTGAAAGACTTGTACAATGAACACCACAAAACATTACTGAAAGAAAATAAAGACGTAAATAAATGGAAATAACCTATGTTCATGGATTGGAAGACTTAATATTGTTAAAATGTCAATATTACCCAAAGTGATCTATAGATTCAGTGCCATCCCTATCAAAATCCCAATGACATTTTTTCTGCAAAATAAAAAAACCCATCCTACATTTCAGGCTTTATAGTTCTCTTTCCAACCATCAATTCAGAAACAAAATTGGATCATGTTACAAATACTTTTCTGTATTCTGCTCTTCTCAATTAATAGATCATAAACATCTCTCCCTATCAGTGGATGGACATTTATGTGATCATTATAAATAAAAATATTATTGTTAAAAAAACCCATCCTAAAATTCATTTGGAATCTCAAAGGACCCTACATAACCAAAGAAATCTTGAAAAAGAATAAAGCTGAAAGATTCACAAATCATGATTTTGAAACATACTACAAAGCTACAGTAATCAAAAGAATGTGGTACTGCATAAAGACCAATGGAATTGAATAGAGCACCCAGAAATAATCCTCACTTATAAGATCAAGTGATTTTTGACAAGGGTGCCAAGACCATTTAATGGGGAAAGACAGTCTTTTCAACAAATTGTGCTGGGAATAACTGGACACCCACACGCAAAAGAATGAAGTTGAAACTGTACTTAACACCATATACAAAAATTAACTCAAAATGAGTGAAAGACACAAATGTAAGACATCAGACTATAAAACTCTTAGAAGGGAACAGGCAAAAGCTTCACAATATTGAATTTGGCAGTGATTTATTGGCTATGACAACAAAGGCAGCAAAATAAAAAATAGACAAATTGGATTTTATGAAAATTTTAAAATGTTGTGTATCAAAAGACAATATCAACACAGTTAAAAGGTAACCCACAGGGGGGACCTTGAAGATGGCGGAAGAGTAAGACGCGGAGATCGCCTTCCTCCCCACGGATACACCAGAAATACATCCACACGTGGAACAACTCCTACAGAACTCCTACTGAAGGCTGGCAGAAGACCTCAGACCTCCCAAAAGGCAAGAAACTCCCCACGTAACTGGGTAGGGCAAAAGAAAAAACAGAGACAAAAGAATAAGGACGGCACCTGCACCAGTGGGAGGGAGCTGTGAAGGAGGAAAAGTTTCCACACACTAGGAAGCCCCTCCGCGGGCGGAGACTGCGGGAGGCAGAGGGGGGAGTTTTGGGACCGCGGAGTGGTGCACAGCGACGGGTGCGGAGGGCAAAGCGGGGAGATTCCTGCACAGACGATCGGTGCTGACCGGCACTCACCAGCCCGAGTGGCTTGTCTGCTCACCCGCCGGGGCGGGCGGGGCTGCGAGCTGAGGCTCGGGTTTTGGTTTTGGACGGAGCTCAGGGAGAGGACTGGGGTTGGCGGCTTGAACATAGCCTGAAGGGGTTAGTGCACCACGACTAGCCGGGAGGGAGTTCGGGGAAAAGCCTGCACCGGCCGAAGAGGCAAGAGACTTTTTCTTCCCTCTTTGTTTCCTGGTGCGCGAGGAGAGGGGTTTAAGAGCGCTGCTTAAAGGAACTCCAGAGACGGGCGCGAGCCGCGGCTAAAAGCGCGAACCCCAGAGACGGGCGCGAGCCGCGGCTGAGGGCGCGAGCCCCCGAGACGGGCGCGAGCCGCGGCTGAAAGCGCAAACCCCAGAGACGGGCGCGAGCCGCGGCTAAAACCGCGGACCCCAGAGACGGGCGGGAGACGCTAAGGCTGCTGCTGCCGCCACCGAGGGGCCTGTGTGCGAGCACAGGTCACTCTCCACACCCCTCTTCCGCGGAGCCTGTGCAGCCCGCCACTGCCAGGTTCCCGGGATCCAGGGACAACTTCCCCGGGAGTACGCACAGCGGGTCTCAGGCTGGTGCAACATCACGCCGGCCTCTGCCGCAACGTCACGCTGCCTCTGCCGCCGCAGGCCGGCCCCGCACGTAGTGCCCCTCCTACCCCCATCCCCCAACCCCCGGCCTGAGTGAGCCGGAGGCCCCGAATCAGCGGCTCCTTTAACCCCGTCCTGTCTGAGCGAAAAAACAGACGCCCTCCAGCGACCTACACGCAGAGGCAGGGCCAAATCCAAAGCTGAGCTCCTGTGAGCTGTGAGAACAAAGAAGAGAAAGGGAAATCTCTCCCAGCAGCCACAGAAGCAGCGGATTAAAGCTCCACAATCAACTTGATATACCCTGCATCTGTGGAATACCTGAATAGACAAGGAATGATCCCAAATTGAAGAGGTGGAATTTAGGAGCGAGATCTATGATTTTTTTCCCTTTTCCTCTTTTTGTGAATGTGTACGTGTATGCTTCTGTGTGAGATCCTGTCTGTATACTCTTGCTTCCACCATTTGTCCTAGGGCTCTATCCGTCCATGACTTTTTTTTAAAATTCTTTTTCTTAATAATTAAGTTTAATTGTAATAACTTTATTATACTTTACCTTCGTTCTTTCTTTCTTTCCTTCCTTCCTTCCCTCCTTTAGACAACGAATCACCCCAAATTGAGGAGGTGGTCTCAGGGAGCAGGATTTATGATTTATCCCCCTTTACCTCTTTTTGTGAAGGTGTATGTGTATGCTTCTGTGTAAGATTTTCTCTGTATAGCTTTGCTTCCAACATTTGTCCTAAGGTTCTATCCGTCCCTTTTTTTTTTCTAAATATTTTTTAATTCAATAACTATATTATACTTTATTTTATTTTTACTGTATCATCTTTCTTTCTGTCTTTTTTCCTTCTTTCCCTCCTTCCTTCCTTCCTCCCTCCCTCCCTCCCTCCTTTCTTTCCTTCTTTGCTTCTTTCTTCCTTCCTTCCTTTCCTCCTTTCCTTCTTTCTTTCCTCATACTTCTACTAATTCTCCCTACTTTTTCTCCCTTTTATTCTGAGCTGTGTGGATGAAAGGCTCTTGGTGCTCCAGCCAGGAGTCAGGGCTCTGCCTCTGAGGTAGGAGAGCCAACTTCAGGACACTGGTCAACAAGAGACCTCCCAGCTCCACATAATATTAAATGGTGGAAATATCCCAGAGACCTCCATCTTAACACCAGCACCCAGCTTCACTCAACGACCAGCAAGCCACAGTGCTGGACAACCTATGCCAAACAACTAGCAAAACAGGAACACAACCCCACCCATTAGCAGAGAGGCTGCCTAAAATCATAATAAGGCCACAGACACCCCAAAACACACCACCAGACGTGAACCTGCCCACTAGAGAGACAAGATCCAGCCTCATCCAGCACAACACAGGCACTAGTCCCCTCCACCAGGAAGCCTACACAACCCACTGAAACAACCTTAGCCACTGGAGACAGACATCAAAAACAACGGGAACTACGAAAGTGCAGCCTGCAAAAAGGAGACCCCAAACACAGTAAGATAAGCAAAATGAGAAGACAGAAAAACACACAGCAGATGAAGGAGCAAGATAAAAACCCACCAGACCTAACAAATGAAGAGGAAATAGGCAATCTACCTGAAAAAGAATTTAGAATAATGATAGTAAGGATGATCCGAAATCTTGGAAGTAGAATGGACAAAATGCAAGAAACAGTTAACAAGGACCTACAAGAACTAAAGATGAAACAAGCAACGATGAACAATGCAATAAATGAAATTAAAATCACTCTAGATAGGATCAATAGCAGAATAACTGAGGCAGAAGAACGGATAAGTGACCTGGAAGATAAAGTAGTGGAAATAACTACTGCAGAGCAGAATAAAGAAAAAAGAATGAAAAGAACTGAGGACAGTCTCAGAGACCTCTGGGACAACATGAAACGCACCAACATTCGAATTATAGGGGTTCCAGAAGAAGAAGAAAGAAAGAAAGGGACTGAGAAAATATTTGAAGAGATTATAGTTGAAAACTTCCCTAATATGGGAAAGGAAATAGTTAATCAAGTCCAGGAAGCACAGAGGGTCCCATACAGGATAAATACAAGGAGAAACACGCCAAGACACATATTAATCAAACTGTCAAAAATTAAATACAAAGAAAGCATATTAAAAGCAGCAAGGGAAAAACAACAAATAACACACAAGGGAATCCCCATAAGGTTAACAGCTGATCTCTCAGCAGAAACCCTACAAGCCAGAAGGGAGTGGCAGGACATACTGAAAGTGATGAAGGAGAATAGCCTGCAACCAAGACTACTCTACCCAGCGAGGATCTCATTCACATTTGATGGAGAAATTAAAACCTTTACAGACAAGCAAAAGCTGAGAGAGTTCAGCACCACCAAACCAGCTTTACAACAAATGCTAAAGGAACTTCTCTAGACACGAAACACAAGAGAAGGAAATGACCTATAGTAGCGAACCCAAAACAATATATAAAATGGAAATAGGAACATACATATCGATAATTACCTTAAATGTAAATGGACTAAATGCTCCCACCAAGAGACACAGATTGGCTGAATGGATACAAAAACAAGACCCTTGTATATGCTGTCTACAAGAGACCCACTTCAGAACTAGAGACACATACAGACTGAAAGTAAGGGGATGGAAAAAGATATTCCATGCAAATGGAAACCAAAAGAAAGCTGGAGTAGCAATTCTCATATCAGACAAAATAGACTTTAAAATAAGGACTATTAAAAGGGACAAAGAAGGACACTACATAATGATCAAGGGATCGATCCAAGAAGAAGATATAACAATTGTAAATATTTATGCACCCAACATAGGAGCACCTCAATACATAAGGCAAATACTAACAACCATAAAAGGGGAGATCAACAGTAACACATTCATAGTAGGGGACTTTAACACCCCACTTTCACCCATGGACAGATCATCCAAAATGAAAATAAATAAGGAAACACAAGCTTTAAATGATACATTAAACAAGATGGACTTAATTGATATTTATAGGACACTCCATCCAAAAACAACAGAATACACATTTTTCTCAAGTGCTCATGGAACATTCTCCAGGATAGATCATATCTTGGGTCACAAATCAAGCCTTGGTAAATTTAAGAAAACTGAAATTGTATCAAGTATCTTTTCTGACCACAACGCCATGAGACTAGATATCAATTACAGGAAAAGATCTGTAAAAAATACAAACACATGGAGGCTAAACAATACACTACTTAATAATGAAGTGATCACTGAAGAAATCAAAGAGGAAATAAAAAAATACCTAGAAACAAATGACAATGGAGACACAACGACCCAAAACCTATGGGATGCAGCAAAAGCAGTTCTAAGGGGGAAGTTTATAGCAATACAAGCCCACCTTAAGAAGCAGGAAACATCTCGAATAAACAACCTAACCTTGCACCTCAAGCAATTAGAGAAAGAAGAACAAAAAAACCCCAAAGCTAGCAGAAGGAAAGAAATCATAAAAATCAGATCAGAAATAAATGAAAAAGAAATGAAGGAAACAATAGCAAAGATCAATAAAACTAAAAGCTGGTTCTTTGAGAAGATAAACAAAATAGATAAACCACTAGCCAGACTCATCAAGAAAAAAAGGGAGAAGACTCAAATCAATAGAATTAGAAATGAAAAAGGAGAAGTAACAACTGACACTGCAGAAATAAAAACAATCATGAGAGATTACTACAAGCAACTCTATGCCAATAAAATGGACAATCTGGAAGAAATGGACAAATTCTTAGAAATGCACAACCTGCCAAGACTGAATCAGGAAGAAATAGAAAATATGAACAGACCAATCACAAGCACTGAAATTGAAACTGTGATTAAAAACCTTCCAACAAACAAAAGCCCAGGACCAGATGGCTTCACAGGTGAATTCTATCAAACGTTTAGAGAAGAGCTAACACCTATCCTTCTCAAACTCTTCCAAACTATAGCAGAGGGAGGAACACTCCCAAATTCCTTCTACGAAGCCACCATCACCTTGATACCAAAACCAGACAAGGATGTCACAAAGAAAGAAAACTACAGGCCAATATCACTGATGAACATAGATGCAAAAATCCTCAACAAAATACTAGCAAACAGAATCCAACAGCACATTAAAAGGATCATACACCATGATCAAGTGGGGTTTATTCCAGGAATGCAAGGATTCTTCAATATACGCAAATCTATCAATGTGATAAACCATATTAACAAATTGAAGGAGAAAAACCATATGATCATCTCAATAGATGCAGAGAAAGCTTTCGACAAAATTCAACACCCATTTATGATAAAAACCCTCCAGAAAGTAGGCATAGAGGGAACTTTCCTAAACATAATAAAAGCCATATATGACAAGCCCACAGCAAACATCATCCTCAATGGTGAAAAACTGAAAGCATTTCCACTAAGATCAGGAACAAGACAAGGTTGCCCACTCTCACCACTCTTATTCAACATAGTTTTGGAAGTTTTAGCCACAGCAATCAGAGAAGAAAAGGAAATAAAAGGAATCCAAATCGGAAAAGAAGAAGTAAAGCTGTCACTGTTTGCAGATGACATGATACTATACACAGAGAATCCTAAAGATGCTACCAGAAAACTACTAGAGCTAATCAATGAATTTGGTAAAGTAGCAGGATACAAAATTAATGCACAGAAATCTCTGGCATTCCTATATACTAATGATGAAAAATCTGAAAGTGAAATCAAGAAAACACTCCCATTTACCATTGCAACAAAAAGAATAAAATATCTAGGAATAAACCTACCTAAGGATACGAAAGACCTGTATGCAGAAAATTATAAGACACTGATGAAAGATGATACAAATAGATGGAGAGATATACCATGTTCTTGGATGGGAAGAATCAACATTGTGAAAATGACTCTACTACCCAAAGCAATCTACAGATTCAATGCAATCCCTATCAAACTACCACTGGCATTTTTCACAGAACTAGAACAAAAAATTTCGCAATTTGTATGGAAACACAAAAGACCCTGAATAGCCAAAGCAATCTTGAGAACGAAAAAAGGAGCTGGAGGAATAAGGCTCCCTGACTTCAGACTATATTACAAAGCAACAGTAATCAAGACAGTATGGTACTGGCACAAAAACAGAAAGATAGATCAGTGGAACAGGATAGAAAGCCCAGAGATAAACCCACGCACATATGGACACCTTATCTTTGATAAAGGAGGCAGGAATGTACAGTGGAGAAAGGACAGCCTCTTCAATAAATGGTGCTGGGAAAACTGGACAGCTACATGTAAAAGTATGAGATTAGATCACTCCCTAACACCATACACAAAAATAAGCTCAAAATGGATTAAAGACCTAAATGTAAGGCCAGAAACTATCAAACTCTTAGAAGAAAACATAGGAAGAACACTCTATGACATAAATCACAGCAAGATCCTTTCTGACCCACCTCCTAGAGTAATGGAAATAAAAACAAAAATAAACAAATGGGACCTAATGAAACTTCAAAGCTTTTGCACAGCAAAGGAAACCATAACCAAGACCAAAAGACAACCCTCAGAATGGGAGAAAACATTTGCAAATGAAGCAACTGACAAAGGATTAATCTCCAAAATTTACAAGCAGCTCATGCAGCTCAATAACAAAAAAACAAACAACCCCATCCAAAAATGGGCAGAAGACCTAAATAGACATTTCTCCAAAGAAGATATACAGAATGCCAACAAACACATGAAAGAATGCTCAACATCATTAATCATTAGAGAAATGCAAATCAAAACTACAATGAGATATCATCTCACACCAGTCAGAATGGCCATCATCAAAAAATCTAGAAACAATAAATGCTGGAGAGGGTGTGGAGAAAAGGGGACACTCTTGCACTGCTGGTGGGAATGTGAATTGGTTCAGCCACTGTGGAGAACAGTATGGAGGTTCCTTAAAAAACTACAGATAGAATTACCATATGACCCAGCAATCCCACTACTTGGCATATACCCTGAGAAAACCAAAATTCAAAAAGAGTCATGTACCAAAATGTTCATTGCAGCTCTATTTACAATAGCCAGGACATGGAAACAACCTAAGCGCCCATCATCGGATGAATGGATAAAGAAGATGTGGCACATATACACCATGGAATATTACTCAGCCTTAAAAAGAAATGAAATTGAGCTATTTGTAATGAGATGGATAGACCTAGAGTCTGTCATACAGAGTGAAGTAAGTCAGAAAGAAAAAGACAAATACCGTATGCTAACACATATATATGGAATTTAAGGGAAAAAAATGTCATGAAGAACCTAGGGGTAAGATAGGAATAAAGACGCAGACCTACTGGAGAACGGACTTGAGGGTATGGGGAGGTGGAGGGGTGAGTTTTGATAGGGCGAGAGAGAGTCATGGACATATACACACTAACAAACGTAGTAAGGTAGATAGCTGGGGGGAAGCAGCCGCAAGGCACAGGGATATTAGCTCGGTGCTTTGTGACAGCCTGGAAGGGTGGGATGGGGAGAGTGGGAGGGAGGGAGACGCAAGAGGGAAGACATATGGGAACATATGTATATGTATAGCTGATTCACTTTGTTATAAAGCAGAAACTAACACACCATTGTAAAGCAATTATACCCCAATAAAGATGTTTAAAAAAAAAAAAAAAAAAAAAAAGGTAACCCACAGAATGAGGGAAAATATTTGCAAAACTACATCTGATAAGGGATTAATATCCAGAATATATACAGAACTCCTAAAACTCAACGATGACAAAAACAAAAACCCCAATTCAAACATGGGCACAGGCCTTGCATAGACATTTCTCCAAAGAACATATACAAATGGCCAAAGCACATGAAAAGATGCTCGACATCACTAATCATTAGGGAAATGCAAATGAAAACTACAATGAGATATCACATCACATCCATTAGGATGGTAACTATCAAAAAAAGAGAAAATGACAAGTGTTGGCAAGAATGTGGAGAAATTGGCACTCCTTTACATTGCTGGTGGGAGTGTAAAATGGTGCAGTCATTGTGAAAAAAGTTTGCTGGTCCTCAAAAAGTTATATGACCCTGTAGTTCTACTTTTGGTTATATACTCAAAAGAACTGAAAACAGGGACTCAAACAGATTCTAGTATGCCAGTGTCCATTGCAGCATTATTCACAATAGCCACAAGGTGGAAACAACCTAAATATCCATCAATAGATGAAAGGATAAACAAATTGTGACATATATATATGTATATTATTTAGCCATGAAAATGAATGATGTTCTGATACATGCTTCAACATGAAAGAACCTTGAAAACATTATGCTAAGTAAAATAAGCCAGCCACAAAAGAAAAATGCTGAATGATTCCACTTATATGAAATACCTAGCATAAGCAAATTCAGAGACAGAAAGTAGATTAGAAATTACCAGGGTCTGAGAGAATGGGGAGGATAATGAGTTATTGCATAACGGGTACAGATTTTTTGTTCGAGGTAGTGAAAAAGTTTTGAAAATAGATTGTGGTGGTGATTGCACAACACTGAGAATGTAATGCCACTGAATTGTACTTTAAAATGGTTAAAATGGCAAATATTATGTTGTGTATATTTTACCATGAGAAAAGTGAAACCTATGTAAAATAGAGAAAAGGGTGAAATTATGGTCTCTGTGCCATTATTTATTATCCCAAGTCTACTGCTTTTCTCCAGATTAACATTAAATATTTGATTAGAACTATAATTTATAAGATTTACATAGGAGTTCGTTGTAAAATATTCTGGCAATACTATACTTGTTTGGAAAACTCTGGCGTACAAGGTAGAGTTTCTTAAAATATAGTCTGAGGATCACCGGCATCAGAGTTACCTTTGGATACTTGGTAAAATGCAGATTCCTGGCTCCAACCAAGATCTACCAAACCAGAATTTTTAGAGTGAAACTTACGAATTTGCATTTTAACTATCCTTCTAAAGAGAAACTATGGTTAGATTTTAAGCAATCATATTTATGCACAGTTAGTTAGGCTTCCTAAATTTGGTGAGAAGGGCTGTTCCTCATAGCTCCCTGGAACACTTGAGACTTGGACTGAATTAACCCAACTTTGCCACAGCTGAAGGAGTGAATAAGACTCCTTTATCTAGACTGAACAGAATAAGATTTAAAAAGGGAAGACGAAAGCATTTTCTACATATTTGAGAATTTATTTATTTTTTACATCTTTATTGGAGTATAATTGCTTTACAGTGGTGTGTTAGTTTCTGCTTTATAACAAAGTGAATCAGTTATACATATACATATGTTCCCATATCTCTTCCCTCTTGCGTCTCCCTCCCTCCCACCCTCCCTATCCCACCCCTCCAGGCGGTCACAAAGCACCGAGCTGATCTCCCTGTGCTATATGGCTGCTTCCCACTAGCTATCTACCTTACGTTTGGTAGTGTATATATGTCCATGTCTCTCTCGCTTTGTCACAGCTTACCCTTCCCCCTCCCCATATTTGAGAATTTAAATTCAAGAGACTGAATAAGGGAAGGGTGTTTGCTGTGTTCTCTTTTCAAGGTAAAAAACTAGCATGCAATATTATTATATTGTGCTCACTGTATATTTAACCCTGAGGAGTCTGATTACAGCATCATACAGCATAATTTTACTTTTTTTCATAATTTTAAAAAAATTTATTTATTTTATTTATTTATTTTTGGCTGCACTGGGTCTTCGTTGCTGCGCACAGGCGTTCTCTAGTTGCAGCGAGTGGGGGCTACTCTTCGTTGCAGTGCGCGGGCTTCTCATCGTGGTGGCTTCTCTTGTTGTGGAGCACAGGGTCTGGCACACAGGCTTCAGTAGTTGTGGCATGAGGGCTCAGTAGTTGTGGCTCGCGGGTTCTAGAGTGCAGGCTCAGTAGTTGTGGCGCACAGGCTTAGTTGCTCCGTGGCATGTGGGATCTTCCCAGACCAGGGCTCCAACCCATGTCCCCTGCACTGGCAGACAGATTCCTAACCACTGCGCCACCAGGGAAGCCCCAGCATAATTTTAAATGAGACATAGAATAGGGGAATGCCTTCTCAAGTAGTGTATAGCACTGATCTTCAAACCTCAGTGTGTGTAAGAATTGCCTCACCTTCCCTGCCCTCCTCCCCAACACCCAGCCCCAGAAATTCTGATTCAGAAGGTTTGGGGTGGGACGCAGAAGTCTTCATTTTTAAAAAACACTCTAGGGTATCCTTATGCAGCTGGTCCATACTTGGAAAAACACTTGGGTTGCACATGATATGTCCTGAACTAGCTCTCTGGCTCCCTGGGTAGAACATCAAAGGAACACCTGTAAAAGGACTGAACTACCCACTCCATGAGTCCCAAGTGGAGAACTAGCAAGGACTGAAGAATCAGCTGCATGCAGGTGCAGACAGGACATTTCTGATACCCTGCTAAGCTCCTTGGAGAGGGAAAGCAACACCCTAGGTTTCCTGACTTTAACAGTAAACAACAGAGGCAACAACAAACCCACCCCCAACACCCACCACACACACACACACACACACACACACACACACACAATCTGCCAGTCACTGTTTGGATGCACACTTTACCCGTTAGGGGGAGCCCAAGGATTTCCACACACAGCTCCATTCCCTGAGGGAGGAAATCTGATACAGGTCAAGGACGTTTGGGGGCTTTATTACTAAGTGTGGAGCAAAGAATGTAAGGATCCAAAAGATTAAAAGCACTTGCTTACATGTGGAATGTCCTTTCCTCCTGGCTCCTATTTAAATCTTTGCATCTTAAAAAGTGGTGCTCTGGGACTTCCCTGGTGGTGCAGTGGTTGAGAATCCACCTGCCAATGCAGGGGACACAGGTTTGATCCCTGGTCAGGGAAGATCCCACATGCCGCGGAGCAACTAAGCCCGTGCACCCCAACTACTGAGCCTGCTCTCTAGAGCCTGTGAGCCACAACTCCTGACCCCACGTGCCACAACTACTGAAGCCCATGTGCCTAGAACCTGTGCTCTGCAACAAGAGAAGCCACCACAATGAGAAGCCCGCACACCGCAACGAAGAGTAGCCCCCGCTTGCCACAACTAGAGAAAGCCCGCGAGCAGCAACAAAGACCCAATGCAGCCGAAAATAAATAAATTAATTAAAAAAAAAAAAAGTGGTGCTCTGAGGTAGCCTTGGCTGGATTTGCCAGGATTGTTAAAGAAAAAATTATTCTAACAATACTGTATTTTAGACTTCAAAGTTGCTAAGAGAATACATCTCAAAAGTTCTCAGCACACCCCTCCCCTAAAAAGTATCAGGACTATCTGAGATTAACCTTATTGTGGTAATCATTTCACAATGTATTCGTGTATCAAATCATTATGTTGTACACCTTAAATCTACACAATGGTGTATGTCATTTATATCTCAATAAAGCTGGAAAAAGTTATTCTGACACTTGTTTAAATGGTAAGGAAGACTTTGCAGTAGGTGTCAAGACTATCCCAATGGGGAGACAGATCCGTCTCAACTCTGAATATAATAACAAATGGGGATTTACAGCCAAGGAGCAGAGAGGGGAGGGCAGTGGATAGAAAATTCAGTGGATGGAACATTAGTAAGAGGAGAAATCAAGGGTCAGGATCTTGCTAAACCAACTTAGTAGGATTCTTGCTGAAGGCTGGCCAAGGACTTAGACATCAAAGGTACAGGTGAAGAACCTGATCAGATATTGAGAGTTATCAGATATCAAGGGTGAGAGAGTCTCTCTAAACTGACTTGGCAGGATTCTTGCTAAAACTGGGCTACGCAGGCCTGGGCGTGTGGGGAAGGCCAAGTTTGAGGCCTAGTTGAGAAGAGGTTCTCAGAGGAGCCTCGGCTTTGGTCAAGGAGAGTCTTTGTCAGGGTTTATGGAGCAGGGGCTCTTTTTCTCTTGGTTTCCTTTTCCATTCTGTTTTTCACTCTTCCTAGGATAAGATCAAGTGTGACCCTGAGGGCACAAGACCTGAGACGCCTGCTTTTTACCCAGGCCTTGTTCGTGAAGTCCTGCCTGGTTTAGCAGAAGATTAGGCTGGAAATTAGGCCAAATTCCCAGCCTGCAAAAAAGATAATGTCCTTATCCTCCATTCATATATTTTTCTCAGCAATCTAGTGGGGTGTCCATCTAGGTGGCTGGTGGAGTATTTGGAGATAAGAATCCAAAAATCTTTTACACACACAACTAATCTTCATGGTATATATATAACTGAATATATAGTAAATACATACACACACATACATTTTGACTTAGAAAGAATGTATCTAAATATTAAAGCCTCTTTATTTTTCCAGACCCAAAACTAGATTGAATAATATTGCTAAATTTAATCTAAGACTCCCTAGAATGTGTCAAAAAAAACAAAAATTGAACAGTGTAATCCAATCGTCAAGACTGTCCTGTGTGTGCTTTCTCACTCAGTGTACAGGTAGAAAAGGCCTAGGATATGCCAGACTGCCATGCTTGTTCTCTCACTACTTCAAACAAACTTACAAAGAAGAATGTATGCCCCCTTTAAAGATGAGAAAAAGATTTAGAAAGGCTAAATAACTTGTCCAAGGTAAAACTGCTGGAAAGGCAGAACGAGGAATATAATTGAAGTCTGAGTTTAGAATCTTATTAAAAATTATTTTTTGTACTATAATTTAAAAGTAGTATTTTTTAAAAGACTCCTTTTTGATGTGGACCATTTTTTTAAAGTTTTTACTGAATTTGTTACAATATTGCTTCTGTTTTATGTTTTGGATTTTTGGCCATGAGGCACGTGGAATCTTAGCTCCCCGACCAGGGATTGAACCTACACCCCCTGCATTGGAAGGCAAAGTCTTAATCACTGGACCACCAGGGAAGTCCCTAAAAGTAGTATATTTTAGATACAGGCACCCCTATGTTCATAGCAGCACCATTTACAATAGCCAAGACATGGAAACAACCTAAATGCCCATCAACACATGAATGGATAAAGAAGATGTGGTATACATACATACATATACACACACACACACACACACACACACACACACACACACACACACACACACACTGGAATATTACTCAGCCATTAAAAAGAAATAACGCCATTTGCAGCAACATGGATGGACCTAGAGATTATCATACTAAGCAAAGTAAGTCAGAAAGAGAAAGATAAATACCAAATGATATCATTTATATGTGGAATCTAAAATATGACACAAGTGAACATATCTACAAAACTGCAGACTCACAGACATAGAGAAGACCTGTGGTTGCCAAGGGGGAACGGGGTGGGGGAGGGAAGGGTTGGCAGTTTGCAATTAGCAGATGCAAACTATTATATATAGGATGAATAAACAACAAGGTCCTACTGTATAGCACATGAAACTATATTCAATATCCTGTGATAAACCATAATGGAAAAGAATATGAAAAAGAATATATATATGTATAACTGAGTCACTTTGCTGTATGGCAGAAATTAACACAACACTGTAAATCAACTATACTTCAATAAAATTTAAAACAAAAGTAGTATATTTTAAACTGAAATGAGATCATAACACATCCTTTGTAACCAATTTATCCAAATGATAAGTCATGAATGTTCTCCTACTTTATAGCCTTCAAATTCACTGTTTTGTTTCATTTTTCATAAAACTTTTATACTTCTGGGAAAAGATGGCAGATTGAGAAGACATGGTTGATTCCTTTCCTTCCCCTTTCCCCTCTCCCCCAAAAAAATGACCGAAGAAATGTAAAGTAAGGAATAATCTGTGTCAGCATAGAGACAGAGAAGAGAAGCATCCAAATATCAGCTATTTTGAGGAATTTTACTAGATTTACGGCAGATGGTATTAGATTAAAGAATACTCAGGTAGGTTTGCCAGATTTAGCAAATGAAAATACAGGTTGCCCAGTTTAATGTGAATTTCAGATAACAATATATAATAATTTTTTTTAGTAGAAAAACTATTTATACTATGTTCAGGCAATATTCGTTGTTTGCCTAACATTCGAATTTAACTGGGCATCCTGTATTTTGTCTGGTGATCATCCTCAGAGCCCATTCACAGCTTCCCTGAAGGAACTTCAAGACAGGAAGGAAGGAAGGGAGGAAGGGAGGAAAGAGGGGAGTGGGGAGTGAGGAAGGGAAAAAGGAAAGAGGGAGGGAGAAAGGAAGGGGGATGCTAGAGTTAGATTTGGAGGGACAAGGGCTGGGATTGAGGAGCATAGTGAGGCTGACTGGAAAAGCTGCATCTAGGGTTCCAATTAGTTGTTAAGGATCCTGTGGGTTGTGTAGTGGCCCTAAGCTCCAGGGCTGTCAAGTGATACTAAGTTGTAGAAAGCCTAAGGTAGGAAAATGGGCCCTCTCAAACACTGCTAGTGAATGAATAATTTAAAGCAGTTTTTCTAGAGGACAATTTGGCTACACATCTAAAGCTTTAAAACATGTATACAGTTTAACTTACCAATATCACTTCCAGGAATTTATTCTAAAGAAATAATGTGTTCTTTAGTGTGTTGTTTATAATAACAAAGAAATGGGCAGAACTTAAATGATAAACAATAGGAGAATGTTTAAGTTATGGTACATCCATATAGTAAGGAATATACTATGCAGTCATTAAAAATGATTCCATAAACTATTTATTGACAGGAAGATTTTTCACCATATAGTTTAATTTAAAAAAAAAAAGGCAAGCTACAAAACTGCATTATGGTAAGATACCATTTTTGTAAGAATATAGCTATTTAAACATATATGTACTTTATGCATAAAAAATGTCTGAAAGGGTATACACCAAAATGTTAACAATGGCTTTCTCCAAGTAATTGAATTTGGATGGTTAGTCTTTTTCTTTTCACTTATATCTATTTTATATATTTTCTTCAAAATGTATATTACCAAAGTAAATTTTTTAAAAAATTTCTGATTGGTGAATTATACTTTTGAGTAATTATAAAATGAGATTGCAATTATAAAATAGGCTTTAACATTAAGGAGTATCTCGTTCAGATAAATGAACACAGTTTCTACTGGGTGCCAGGCCCTGTGCTACAAGCTGGGGATAGAGATGAGTTGGACACATCCTCTGCCCTCCAAGAGTCTAAAGGCCATACTCTTTGGTGAGGTTCCTTGGCTCTCAGTCTTGCTGGCTTCAAAAGCTCATTTGTCAGCCCATTCGGGATCATCCCTCACATTAACCAAATTTACAGAGGTTGACGAACAAACTCGGATAATGTATTAATTTGTGCTGAGAATTATCACAGTCACATGGGCCAGAATAGTATTCTAAGCATGACCAGCACATTTTTTTCCCTGTGGGGTGAACTACATAGGAAATCAAATTATGATTAGAATGTTGTTTACTTAGACTGGAATCATACCAAGGGCTGGTAGTAACTTAAGTTTAATGCGACCTGGCATTAGTACTCTTCTCCTCAATAAACATGGCCTTTCTGATGAAACCATAACTACCACAAGTGTGAGATTTTCTCTTCCCAGGACAGTGGTAATTGGATGGACACTGCCAAAATTCATCTCAGATGCTCTTTTATAAAAATGTCTCCAGACTAACAAATCTCCATTTCCCTCCAATTATGCCCTCAGCATATACTATCATAATTTGCTCAGATCTGGAGCCATTCCATTTCTTTAAAGTAATTTTCATCTATTTTCTTCTCTGCAATTTTGTATTTATGTACTTTAACTCTGAAGATTATCTTATTTTCTTAATTTCCCTTTCTTAAAAAGGTGTCTTATTTATACACTGACATACAACAAATTTTATATAGTAAATGTATTTTTTTAATTAGGAAAAAATATTCCAAATCTAAAGGGGAAATAATGGAAAGGGTTTTTGGTGAGGAAGTTAGGAACCATCACACAAGGCCTTCTACAACTGCTCACTTGCTCTTCAACCAGTACCACTCTGGGGTAAAATTTTTATGCTCAAATATGAAACTGAGCCTCTACCACATGAGGCAGAAGACACCAGGCCCAGCTTCCTCTCTTGAAGTGGTCATAAAGGAGTTGCCCCTTGGTGTAGCTTCCTTGGTTGCCAACTTAGCTATCCAAATTTTTGGTAATTGGAACCAAAGTCCACACAATCTACTTAACATTCTAAGAACATGGTGTACCTACTGTGAATCATCCAAAAGGCAAACTAAGCAATCCTTAGGGCGCTAGCAGCGCTTGTGCGTACACACACACACACACACACACACACACACACACAGCTATTTGGATATACTTCAATATTTGAGAGTTTTTTTTAAAAGTCATTCAAATAGTCATCATGCAAACTTACAAAACAAACAAACCATAGAACTTATTGGATTTCCTGATGTTTACTTTAAGGTTTAGTATATTTTGGTGTCTGTGCTTTTTTTTTTTTTAATTTCACACATGAGTTTAGGGCCTCTAAACTCTTTATCCAACCTTGGTGATACTACTTCTAGTATAAGTGTTTTTAGAACTTTTAACGTTAAAACCACCAGACATTCACATTCATCAGGCAGTTACATATATGTATTCTAAATTTCAACATGTTTCAGCCACTGGAACATTCTTGACTCCTTCTAAGAAGCCATAAAAAGTTTTTCATATCTCACTTTCAACATACACCAAAATAGCTCTTAAAGTTAATTTTACTTATAGTTAGGGTTTTGTGCCCAAAACCCAACACCTAACTATTAATCATTATTTTCTAAGTATTGAGAGTACAGTATAAAGTACCAAACTACATGTCAAAACCTGATCCCTGCCCCAAGGCGTATGACACAGATTACAAAAACAAATCAATTCAGACTATACACTGCATCAAATTAAAAGCAAGGCTAAACTTGAAAGACACAAACTTCAGGAAACTTTCTTTTATAACTCCCTAAGAAGTTACCAAAATTCTAACCAGAATTATTTGCTGGTTTGAAGGTAGAATTTTGTATTTTTGTTTTAATCTTCTAATAATGCCACTGTTCATGGGAAGAACATTTAACTTAAAAAGAGAACACTAGAGTTGTAATATAATTTCAGTTACTCTCTCGTGTTGTCCCAAACGAAAAATATCAAACAGCAACATAAAACCCTTTGATATTACTTAGATTCTCCTCAGTCATCTCAGTGAACTAAAATATATCAAGCTGTTGTAAGAAGAGCCCCAAAGATAGTAGAATACTGCAAAGAGATTTTAATATTTATTTTTCTTTCATTAAAAAAACCAGCCATGGGCTTCCCTGGTTGGCACAATGGTTGAGAATCTGCCTGCCAATGCAGGGGACACAGGTTTGAGCTCTGGTCTGGGAAGATCCCACATGCCGCGGAGCAACTAGGCCCGTGAGCCACAACTACTGAGCCTGTGCGTCTGGAGCTTGTGCTCCGCAACAAGAGAGGCCGCGACAGTGAGAGGCCCGCACACCGTGATGAAGAGTGGCCCCCGCTTGCCGCAACTAGAAGAAAGCCCACGCACAGAAACGAAGACCCAACACAGCCAAAAATAAATAAATAAATAATTTTTTTAAAAAAAAAACAGCCATCAGTACCAATATATCTGTCTGACAAAAATATTGCAGGAGACATCTTTTGTGGTATCTGTCTGTTCCTATTGCTCCTCCTTTCCCCTTGGCCTCCAGACACTACAACCCCAAAATCACAAGAGTGGAGCTGAGTCAGACTTGTTTATACAGCTTGATCCCACCCCCTTGACCACAGCTGACCGGGCCAGGAGTGGGCACCTGACCCAAGCTGGACCAATCAGAGTCTAATCCCAAGAAATCTGAAATTAGAACTGAGCAATTCAACCTTTCCTTAGGTGACTAGATCTAGAACATGGAGGTGGGGGTGGGGTGGGAATGAGATGAGGGCATCTTCCACCTTGTGAGGAGAACTGGAAAAGGATAGGAAGTCAGTCTACAGAGAGAAAATGAAGCATAAGTGCAGAGATGAGAGAGAGAGGGTGCCTATTCAGCATTCAACACTGTGCCCTCCTATAACCTTATACAGAATATATACTTTTTTTTTTTTTTTGCTTAAGCCCCTTGAGTTGACTCCTGTTATTTCCAACCAAACATCTTAACTCAACCTGGTCACTCTGACATGGAACTGAGAGTTTTATGTTTCCTTATACAAAGACATAAGAAAAGCATTTGCCTAAATTATTAGGGTGGGACTAAGTCCCTTTGAAACACATGGAAAAAATCTCACCATGGTGAACCTATAGGTAAAGAAGCTTCGTTCAGTAGACTTCATCAAAGGAGCTATTCTCTGTAGGAATTTGATAAATATACTTGCCCAGCATAACATTATTTTCAATGTATCAAAAGCCTTAGAAAACACTGAACTTAAATTTGTAAAAACAAAGATTTTTATTATGTTTTAAGAGTTCTACTGCATAGAGTAGTACTATACAATGAAAACAAACTGGGCCTCTCCTAGGTTACCACCAGCAGCTTGTGTTCAAACAGGTCATACAAAGTAGTAAAAGATAACTTCTACAAAGTAGTACTATTAGTACATATATCTTAGAAAAAAGTTTTAAAAATAGAACTTGGAAAAGAACCACCTGACTATTCTGATCAGGTAGGAGAATCTTAGAAACCTCCTCAAGGACTCCTGAGAATTACTCAACAATAATTACCTTGCTGAAATATAGATGACATTATTCTATTATAACATTTTTTCAGCATCCAGTGACACTTATTGAACATCTAATATGAGCAGGCACCATGTTATCTTGTTTACTGCTATATCCTCTTCGCTTAGCACATTCTTGGCATATAAAAGGGACACACTAAACATTTCTAGATAAGCAAGAATATTGAAAGAGAAATAAGAATCAATCCATGTTATCTGGTAAGTAGAGAATAAAATAATCTGTCCAATGAGACAATGACTAAATGATGCTTTTAAAACAACCCTCTTTTGTATATATTATATAAAGAATTCATATGAATTGGTAAAATAGGAATTCCATAATATATAAATGGACAGAGAATGTGAATAGTTCATAGGAGAAAAAAATTAACTTTATTAATAAAAAGTAACAAAAATGTTGATCATCAGGACTGATCTAAGAAAAACAAGTTGAAAGATTACTTTGCCTAGTAATTAAAAAGTTTAAATGTAGATGAAATATACTTTTGATGAGGGTGTAATGAAACTGGTATATTCCTATGCTGCTATGGCAGATTAAATAAATATATTTTTGTAGAAACTATCAATAATTATTTTGCTGCAGTAAAGTTCTGAGGATTAATTCTAAGGATGGACACCAAAAGAAGAAAAAATGATATCTATGAAAATGTTTACTGTGAAATGTTTTTTATATATGTTTAGGTGTTTAGAAATTACATGTTGGGACTTCCCTGGCGGTACAGTGGGTAAGACTCTGTGCTCCCAATGCAGGGGGCCCAGGTTCGACCCCTGGTCAGGGAACTAGATCCCACATGCATACTGCAACTAAGAGTTCGCATGCCACAACTAAGGAACCCACGAGCCACAACTAAGGAGGCTGCCTGCCGCAACTAAGACCCAGTGAAACCAAACAAATAAATAAATATTTTAAAAAATGTATACATGTTATTTATAATAATAAAAAATTAAAATCAGCCAATAGCAGGAGAATCCTTAAGTAAATTATGGTACTTCATTCAATACATAATATGCATTTTTTTTTTTTTTTTTTTTGCGGTACGGGCCTCTCACTGTTGTGGCCTCTCCCATTGCAGAGCACAGGCTCCAGATGCGCAGGCTCAGCAGCCATGACTCACTGACCCAGCCGCTCCGCGGCATGTGGGATCTTCCTGGACCAGGGCACGAACCCGTGTCCCCTGCATCGGCAGGTGGACTCTCAACCACTGCGCCACCAGGGAAGCCCCCAATATGTACTTTCTAAAGAAGACAAATATGGAAAATATAGAAAATATACTACTGTAGAAAAATAATTATGACATATTGTTAAGTGAAAAAAAGCTGAAAATAAAATTATATTACACTATGACTACAGTCAATTAATAAATATATATCCATATACACAAGTCCCAGAAGTAGAATGAAAGTTTAATTTGTTGGAATGGTGCAACTGCATTATTTAGAATCTAGATGTAATTCTAAATTTATTTATAATTATTGATACAATGTTATTTGGGTAATAAAAACAAAATCAACCCCCTTTCTCTGAAGAAAAAATTGAATTCTAGGAAAAGAACATTGTAGAGAGTCAAGACTTGCTGGCTATGGGGAGTTTGGTCAACAACCCTCTTAAGTACCAAAACAATGCTGGCATTTTCCAGAACACAGAACTGAAAATTCTTAGTGCAGCAAAAGAAAGAACTTGAAATTATTTCTCAGACCAAAGTGAGACATGGATAGATGGATGCATAACATTTACACAAAGGTTTTCATTAAATACCTCTTGATGAAAATGAGAGAAAAGGCGATCTCTTAAAAATGACAGTCTGAAATCTTTTCTAGTTCCTCTTCCCACAAATGAGTAAATTCTAGGCAGACTATTTCAAAACTGTGGTAAAAATTCTGTTGCTTCAAAGTGGATTGTTTACAACATTGAATGAAAGAAGCCAGGGGGCTTCCCTGGTGGCGAAGTGGTTGAGAGTCCGCCTGCCAATGCAGGGGACACAGGTTCGTGCCCCGGTCCAGGAAGATCCCACATGCCGCGTAGCGGCTGGGCCCGTGAGCCATGGCCGCTGAGCCTGCACGTCTGGAGCCTGTGCTCTGCAACGGGAGATGCCACAACAGTGAGAGGCCCGTGTACCGCAAAAAAAAAAAAAAAAGAAGAAGCCAGGCACAGATGGGTACATACTGTGTGATTTTACTTACATAAAATCTGGGAGCTGGCAAATTTATGATGTGTGTACTTTACCGCCTGCAAATTATACCTCAATAAAGAAGAAAAAAAATGGTTTGTAATTAGATAAGATCATTTCACAGAATTAAAACCAGACACAGCCATTGAGAAGATTTCATTTTCCTTAAACTGCCTATTTGGAATGTAATGAAGCTTTTCTAAGTATTTTGAGTAATCCAACCTTACTAAGTTACTTCGGGTCAGTGTGGGTGGTCATGAATGGCAAGATGTTCATTTAATTAGTTATTATGGCTCACATTGGCCAGACGGAGTGTACATCTTAAGGCCATTGCTGCCTCTCCTCTTCAAATGATCGGGTGGATTCTCTTTCCTAAAGAGTTATGTTATTTACATGACAGACTCTTAAAGGAATCTAAGAAATAAGCCCATGTAAGTCACATCCTGGAAGTCTGTGGCCAGCATAGAGAAGGGGCAATTGCACGGTGACATGAGGCCCTGGCTGCAGAGCGAGGAATCCCAAGCTCCAGGAGTAACACACAGTGTGTCTGACTGTAAAGAGGAGCTTGACCTACTATTTGCATCTTCATATTTTGGGTAAATGTTCTTCCAAGATAAATAATTTTAGAAGTTGTTACTTATGCACACTTAATACAAAAACAGAGAAATTATTGACACTGTAATATAGTGAGAGGAAGTCTCATAAAGAGCACAGACTTGAGAGTCATAAAAGTCAGGAGTTAACTTCTAGCTCTTCCACTTCCTAAATATGTGACTGTGGGAAAATGATCCAATTCCTCTAAACTTCAATTTCTTTGCCTGTGAAATGAGGTTTATAATACCCACAATACACTGTTATCTTAAGGATTGGAGACTATATGAGTGACTGGCATGCTCAGCAAACAATGGTGGTGGTGATTGTTAAATATTAGAACTGGATACCAGCCATTCTTAGCACTTATGGCCGAATGGCTTTGTTCAAGGGCTGTAGTTTTTCTGACACTCACATTTTTCATTTGTAAAAAAAGCCAAAAATATCCACCTGTTGAAGAATGGCTTCTGAGGTTAAATTAATTTGCAAGCAGTCTATTTTTGTCTCTTCTTGTGCTTCTACACGTGTCTACTGAATTAAGCACTTTAAAACTAGATACTAGAAATGGGGGGAAATGTTTATTGGATACATGCAACACAAAAGGAAAAAAATCAGCAATGGCAAATAACACCGGTACCCAATCCTAACCTCCAAGGCAGAAAATTCTCCTGGAAGGGTGGATGAGGATGGCAACTGACTTCAGGTTGCTGACCTCATTTTGGGCAGTGATTTCATTGCTCTAGTTTTTTTTTTTTAATGGCTTATTTATTTATTTACTTATTTTTGGCTGTGTTGGGTCTTCGTTTCTGTGCAAGGGCTTTCTCTAGTTGCAGCGAGTGGGGGCCACTCTTCATCACGGTGCACGGGCCTCTCACTATCGCGGCCTCTCTTGTTGTGGAGCACAGGCTCCAGACGCGCAGGCTCAGTAGTTGTGGCTCACGGGCCTAGTTGCCCCGCGGCATATGGGATCTTCCCAGACCAGGACTCAAACCCGTGTCCTCTGCATTAGCAGGCAGATTCTCAACCACTGCGCCACCAGGGAAGCCCCCATTGCTCTAATTTTTAAATGTTCATCTTGTTCTTGAGGGAAGTCAAGACAGGGCAAGTCTCAAGTATATCACCTTGGATCACAGACAAGATGGCAGAGTAGAAGGACATGAGCTCACCTCTTCTTACAGAAACACGAAAATCACAACTAACTGCTGAACAGCCATTGACAAAAAAACACTGGAACCTACCAAAAAAGATACCCTACATCCAAAGACAAAGAAGAAGGCATAATGAGACAGTAGGAGGTGTGCAACTGTGATAAAATCAAATCTCATACATGCCGGGTGGGTGACCCACAAACTGGAAGATAATTATATCACAGAAGTTCTCCCACAGGAGTGAAAGTTCTGAGCCCCATGTCAGGCTCCCCAGCCTGAGGGTCTGGCAACAGGAGGAGTAGCCCCCAGAGAATCTGGCTTTGAAGGCCAGAGGGGTTTGATTGCAGGAATTCCATAGGACTGGGGGAAACAGAAACTCCACTATTGGGGGGCACACACAGGGTCTCATGTGCACTAGGACCCAGGGAAAAAAGCGGTGACCTCATAAGAGACTGGGCCAGACTTACCTGCTAGTATTGGAGGGTCTCCTGCAGAGGCGGGGTGGGGGGCAGCTGTGGCTCACTGTGGGAAGTGAGCCCTCTCGGAGGCCACCATTTTCTCAAGACCTGGCACTAACCAACAGCCTAGAGGCTCCATTGCTGGGACACCTCAGGCCAAACAACCAACAGGGTGGGAACAGAGCCCCAACCGTCAGCAGACAGGCTGCTTAAAGTCTTCCTAAGCACACAGCTGCCCAATAAGCACACACCCTGACAGAGTCCTGCCCACCAGAGGGACAAAACCCAGCTCCACCCACCAGTGGGCAGGTACCAGTCCCTCCCACCACAAAGCCTGTGCAAGGCTCTTAAGACAGCCTCATCCACCAGGGGACAGACAGGAGACAGGCTACAATCCTGCAGCCTGCAGAATGGAAACTGCAATCACAGAAAGTTAGACAAAATGAGATGGCAGAGGAATATATCCCAGATGAAGGAACAAGACAAAACCCCAGAAGAACAGCTAAGTGAAGTGGAGATAGGCAATCTACCAGAAAAAGGATTCAGAGTAATAAAAGTAAAGGTGATTCAAGATCTCAGAAAAAGAATGGAGGCACAGATGGAGAAGATACAAGAAATGTTTAACAAAAATTTAGAAGAACAAACAAACAGAGATGAACAACACAACTGAAATGAAAAATATACTAGAAGGAATCAATTATATCACCTAAACAAGCAAACTGTGGCTTCCTATTGGCATGAAGTCTATACTCCTATAGTGTTATGGCTCCAAAGCAAGGATGGTTACTCAATCTCTCTCTCCTGAGAGTGGGCATAAGGTCGGGATAGGGGCAGTTATCTTATATTTCACTGGCTCAAGATAACTTACTTAGGGAGAAGAAAATGGCAATACTAGAAATAAAAATGTTTGTCCCACCAGTCTGGGCCAAGTAGTACAAAATGATCTGATCTACTGTATATTTTAAACTAAAACATTGTTGGAACTTCCCTGGTGGTCCAGTGGGTAAGACTCTGCACTCCCAATGCAGGGGGCCCAGGTTAGACCCCTGGTCAGGTAACTAGATCCTGCATGTATGCCACAACTAAGAGTCTGCATGCTGCAACTAAGACCCAGTGCAGCCAAAATAAATAAATAAATATTAAAAAAAAAAAACTAAACTAAAACATTGCTGCTTTCTGAACCCAGAATAGCATGGCTTGTGTTCCTCTATTTAAAAGGGGGGGGGAAAAATCACAACTCTGCATGGGGAAATTCCCAACACAAGGCTTATACCTGACTCTACCTCCTTTTCTTCATACCAACCAAAGTTAGATAATCACAAACAGAACTTTAGCCTGCTCTCTAGGACTGCTGTGAGGCTTAAATGAAATAAAATTACTCTGTTAAGTACAAAGTGCCATATAAATATTAGTTAGGTTATTACAAGAAGGAAACTGGTATCACTCCAGGTTTGTGCTGGAGACAGCAACAGTAAACTAAACAGACAGCTGGACAAATTTGCCAGACATCCACAAGTCTGACTCTTGAATACAGGCTGGATTCCCTTTTGCTGAGCTATACCTGCCAGACTGGAAGCCCCTGGTGCTTCAGTCATGAATGGGCATATACCCTGTCCAGAGCCTCCAGGGCCTCACCCCAGTCTGGCCTTTGGCTCTACCCTGCAGTGCTGGCCCAGGGCCAAGTCTGGTTAACTTCCCCTTCTAGTTCGCCTGGTACTGCCTTTCCGGTACCATCAGGCCTCAAGCCAGAGTCTCAAGTTTTGCAGGGAACAAGTACCCCAATAATGAGAACATTCCTTCCTTCACACTAGGGAACTTCCCTCCTTTTTCCCCTGAAGTCACTCCTATTTCCACTTCTCTGTTTCTCATCTTCTCTAGGGCTCCAGATTAGGGTATGGGAGGTCAAGAAGCTAAGATAAGAGCAAAGGAACAAGTTTGTCCCACTGACCATTCCTCTAAATTGAGTCTCAACTGCTCCCCACTAGTGCTACTTCCTTGCTAACTCCTTGTGTTCAGTAGCTGGAACACAATAGGTTCTTAATAACTATTTACCAAAGGAACACAAATATCAGATTAATGAATCAGCAAATACAGGCATACCTTGGGAATTTTGAGGGTTCAGTTCCAGACCACCACAATAAAGCAAATATTGCAATAAAGTAAATGTTTTGGTTTCCTAGTGCATATAAAAATTATGTTTACATTACACTATAGTATATTAAGTGTGCAATAGCATTATGCCTTAAAAACGTACATACCTTAAGTAAAAAATACTTCATTGTTAAAAATCCTAACCATCATCCAAGTCTTTAGCAAGTTGTACTAGTAACATGGAAGATCATGATCACAGATCACCACAATAAATAATAATGAGAAGGTTTGAAATATTGTGAGAATTACTAAAATGTGACACAGAGACGCAAAGTGAGCAAATACTTTTGAAAAAACAGCTCCGATAGACTTGTTTGATATGCAGCGTTGCCACAAAACTTCAATTTGTAAAAAGGCAGTATCTGTGAAGTGCAATAAAGTCCAATAAAACGAGGTACATCTGTAGGTGTCAAATGAAGCCCAAGGCCTTTTCCTGGACCCTGACCTCCCCTATTCCCGGCCTGCTTTCATCTGTTTTTATATTCAGAAACTAGGGCAGCCTCAGCTTGGTTTCCCAGGTTAACTTTGACTTTAGTTCTTTATGCAAAGGACCAGTCAGCACATCTATTCTTTCATGTGAGCTTTAAGAGGAAAAAGAAACTAAAAAAGGGACAAACCTTACTTTCCATCTATTTCTCAGAAGGGATAGAATCAATGTGACAGCATATAAGTATGTGTGTGTGCGTGTGTGGGTTTGGTAGTGGCACGGAAAGACTGTGAGGTTGTGTTATTTTCTACAGGAGAACAGAAGAGACACCCTAGCTGGAAAGTACAGTTGCTAACAGTAGAGGCAGATTAACTCCTACCAAAGACAGAAGGTAGAGGGGGCACAGCTTTAGAATCATACTACCCACCACTTCTATCTCCAGATGCCCTGAGGATCAGGAGGGTAGGGCCAGGTTTTTCTGGTGTTCAGTGTGGAACACTGCTCCACTGCTAAAGCACGTTTTACATGAACCCCAGATGGTATCAAATAGTCAAATATACATGTAACTGGAATGCCAGAAGGAGGTGAGAGAGAATGGGGCAGAAAAAAAGTATTTTAAAAAATAAAGGCTAAGATTTTTCTTAATTTGATGAAAGACAGAAACTTGCAGATACAAGATTACAAATGAACACCATGCAGAATAAACACAAAAAAGTTCACGCTGATGTACATCAGAGTCAAATTATTGAAAGCCAAAGCCAAAGAGCAACTCTTGAAAGCAGCAAGAGAAAATAACACATTACACAGAGAAAAAAAATGATCTGCTCAACAGCCAACGGTCATCTGAAACCATGGAGGTCAGAGAGAATGGAAAAACATCATTAAAATGCTGAAACTAAAAAACCCCCCTGGGCTTCCCTGGAGGCGCAATGGTTAAGAATACACCTGCCGATGCAGGAGACACGGGTTCGAGCCCTGGTCTAGGAAGATCCCACATGCCACGGAGCAACTAATCCTGTGTGTCATAACTACTAAGCCTGTGCTCTAGAGCCCACAAACCACAACTACTGAGCCTGTGTGCCATAACTACTGAAGCCTGCGTGCCTAGAGCCCATGCTCTGTAACAGGAGGAGCCACCGCAATGAGAAGCCCACGCACTGCAACGAAGAGTAGTCCCCACTCGTGGCAACTAGAGAAAGCCTGTGCATAGCAATGAAGACCCAACGCAGCCAAAAATAAATAAATAATTTTAAATAAATAAATAAATAACTCCCCTGTCAATCCAGAACTCTATATACAGGGCATATATCATTCAAGAATGAAAGCAAAATAAAAATATTTTCAGATAAAATAAAACTAAAAGGATTTGTAGCCAACACACCTGCACTATAAAAAACACTAAAAGAAGTTCTTCAGTTAAAGAGAAATATTATCAGATGGAAACTTGGATCATCAGGAAAGAATGAAGCACATCAAAAATAAGTTTCTGGGCTTCCCTGGTGGCGCAGTGGTTGAGAGTCTGCCTGCCGATGCAGGGGACACGGGTTCGTGCCCCGGTTCGGGAAGATCCCACATGCCGCGGAGCGGCTGGGCCCGTGAGCCATGGCCGCTAGGCCTGCGCGTCCGGAGCCTGTGCTCCGCAATGGGAGAGGCCACAACAGGGAGAGGCCCGCATACCGCAAAAAAAAAAAAAAAAAAAAAAAAAAAAAAAAATAAGTTTCTGAGTAAATTTAAAAACTGTTTTTTGCCCCTTTTCTCTTAATTTCTTTATAAATTGTTTACACCACTGTCTTGGGAGATTTATTACTAGTAGAGGTATTACATATGAGCTCCAAGTTCTTCCTACTTTATATTGATCTTATGAGATGCTTAGAGTCTGGAATTGCTTCTGTACGCTACTCTAGCCTCTTTCCATTACTATGAATTTTTATGTGGGTTGACTGGGTAGGAATGCGGTGAAGGACAGAATCTTTGAAAACTAACAGAAACAGAGATTGCTAGAACATAGGATATATATGGTTGGGAGGGAGGATCAGTGCAAGGAAGGAAAACAGATTGAGATTAAATGCTCCCATGGTAAAAGCTAGGTTACCAGGAACACGCCTTGAATCTATCCTAAATTGTGGCAGAACTTGGGGAAGAGAAATGCAACATACCTAGCCCCCTACCTAACTTTTCACCCTACAATAATTCCTAAACTTCTTTAGACTTGGCAGGTACATCTATATGCCTTAGGTACTACTTAGTTCCTCCAGGTATCTGATTTCCAGTTGGTGCTGGAGATGAAAAAAAGAGATGGTGGGATTTGGGAAATACTAAGGAGAGAAATTATAGATACAGTGTGTGCCCTATGGAGAGAAGAGGAAGTCAAAGAACTGGGATGGTGGAGGTACCACCTAGGTGAATCATCAATGCTGAAGGGATAGGATGGACAAACTGGCCTCAGAGCTCTGAATGGAACCCTGGGATATAATTGTTTTAGTGTTTGGGGTACTATAGGCTCCCAGTTGTATTCAGCACCTCAATTTCCATCAGAGGTTCTTAGCTTTTTGGTCTATTTTACGAAGACTTTTTAAATGTTTTTTACTTCTTTATAACCATTCCTTTCTATAAAGTTCATTTCTGTCTTGACAAGGATTTGGCTCCTCCTTCAGAAAGAAAGGACTCAGGGTGAATTGTATCAGGTCCGGTCCAGAACCCAGAAACACAAATGACATTGATCAAATGATGGGAGGGAAATGGAGACTGGCTAACAATCTGCCTATCGGGAATTAAAAACAGGTTTCAGGCTTCTCTGGTGGCACAGTGGTTGAGAGTCTGCCTGCCGATGCAGGGGACATGGGTTCGTGCCCCGGTCTGGGAAGATCCCACATGGCGCGGAGCGGCTGGGCCCATGAGCCACGGCTTCTGAGCCTATGCGTCCGGAGCCTGTGCTCCGCAACAGGAGAGGCCACAACAGTGAGAGGCCCGCGTACCGCAAAAAAAAACAAAACAGGTTTCACCTTACAAGCCAACTCTCTGGAGCACTATGTTGAGAAGGATTCAGAGGCCTGGACTGAAGTAGGGGCTCTGAAAGGAATCACAATTAACTGGTGATGTCTGTCAAGGGAATGAGACCATGTGCTCAAGAGTGCTACCTCTAGCTTGGGTGGTTTGTTTGCAGACTGATTAGCCCCCAGCAGATAAGGGATAGACTGACTGGTCTCTAGTAGATAAAGGACTTCCTAGGCTAATGCAAAGGAGTCAGGTCTCTCTGTGTCACTGAAGCTCAGGACCTGTTAGGTCTTGGTCAGGTCCAAACCCAAGAGTTAGGAAAAACACTGAGTGTGAGAGCAGGAAAAGCCTGTTTATCATCACTGATGTGTGCTAAGTTCCTCACATGACTTGGTTGACTAGTTCAGATAGGCCTGGGCTTTGGAGTCATGCCTCTCAAGCCAGCCTTGCTACCTTCACATGTCCCAACAGGTAGAATGAAAGCAAGCCATGGGATCATCTGATCTGCACAGATTTCTCCTTTTCCAACAAGTCATGGGGATATGAGTTTTGCACATGGGACCAGCCCCGCCCCTGCCTCTGAAAGCCAACAGAACTCTTGGGTCTCGGACCCCTACTCTGTTATGCCCAGAGGAAACGCCGACTCCTCTAACCCCAACTAACAAAAAGGCTTTCTCTTGTAGGAGCGCTGTGTCACGGGCAAAACCTCCATAAATGGCGGTGACTTGTGTTATCTAGTCTTTTGCGAAGAAACTAGGAGCTGAAAGGGGAGAAAAAAGAGACACAATTTGAGCTTCACCTGTCAGGCAGCTATCGGGCGGGGAAGAACGTCCAGCATCCGCAGACCCTCATATGGTGGAGTTCACGGAGAGGTGACTAATTTCTTACTGCTCGGCCAGAGTATACGGGGCAGTTGCTCTGCGCGTGGATGAGGGTTAGAAGGCCCCTCTCTTGGCTTTTTTTGTTTGTGATGGAGGAGGGTGAGGAACGCTGCATGGACGACCGTTGGGTACAGTGAGTCCTTCTGCGCTACCTGAGGGAAAGGCCTGTAACACACCCATGAGCAAGGGTGGGAACAACCTCCTCCCGCCCCACCCCCCATTCCAGGGGAATCGAGCTCCCAGGTCGGCGAAGATACTGTAGTGAGTGAGAAGGCTCCAGGGAGAGCGCCACGGGAGGTGCAGCAGGCACGCACCATACACCGTTTGGCCCTTTTCCAAAACTGTGGGGTCTGCGGTGGCGGGAAAAGCACCACCCAGCCTCAACATGTCACCTCGCGGAGGAGGAGCCAGGTAGGTAGGCGCCCCTCCAGGAAGGACTGCCGCGTCCGGGCTTCGGGGCTTCCCCGAGGGGAGAGCGGAGCACTAGGACCAGGCCCGCGGGGTCCGCTGCCCTGGGGCTCTGGGGGTGAGGAGCCGCGCCCGGGCCAATTTCGGGTTCCCGAGGGTGGGGGAGTCGGTGCCCGGCAGCGGGCAGGCAGTCAGCCGCCCGGACCGTCGCCTCCCACCCCGCCCCCCGGCTTCCTGCGGAGGCCGCGGCCGCCATGTTGTTGTGGGGCTGAGGCGGCGCCGCGGAGCCCGAGCGGCCGTGACAGGCTGCGCAACAGGTTCGTTGGCGGCAGCCTGACTACGAAGCGGCCGCGGCGGCGGCGGCTGCTGGGCAGGGTCTCCCGGCGTCCGCCCGCGCCCGCGCCGCTGGTGCCGAGGGGCGCGGGGCCGCGCTGTGACGTGCGGGAGGCGCGGTGGCGCGCCAGGTGGGTGAAGCTGCTGCCGGGCCTCCGCAGGGCGCGGGGCAGGTGCGGACGCCGCCGCGTCAGCCGCGGGGAGGCTCGCGGGCCGGGCTGGGCGCCCCGCACGACACGGACGGGCCCTCGGGAGCCCGGGCGGCCCCCGAGCTAGGCCCCTGGCGGGCTTGGCGGCGCCGGGCGGAAACCTCTGGCGCCGGGTTCCTGCCCCCGCGGCGGGGCCAGGGCGGACGACGAGGGGCCGGGGCCGGGCTACCTCTTCTCCACGGCCGAGCTCCGGCCCCTGGCCGCGGCCTCTTCTGGCAGGTGCGGACGCCGCGGCGGGCCGAGGGCGGCGTGGCCCCCTTGCTTTCGGGGTGCGGGCAGAAGAGAGACAGCCCTGAGGGGCACCCGCATGCTTCCTCGGAGCCCCATTTTATTTTCACGGAGTTGGTTTTCCTTCCTGGTAAGGGTTGGTGCGGAATGTCAGGTGAGCCGCATCCTGGTGCGTCAAAGTAGCCCGAGTCACGAGAGGCCAGTGGGCGGATGCTCGGCGTCCACCGCTCACCTTAAACCAAAGTTGGGAAATGTTACAGTTTGACTTTAGTGTTATTGACTTCCCAGGGTGTACAGGAAGCACGGAGAGATGTAATCTCTTGGACCAGAGTAAAGTTTATTGCTTTTATAATTTTTTTTAAAAGACGCCTGCATATGCATGGTGAATGGGTAAACCGAGGCTGAAACTGCAGATGGCTTTGCATTTTGTAGAAAGATGCTGTATTGGGATTTATTAATCCTGTGCTTTATCGTCGAATGATTGCTGAGGGCAAGTATGCTTCATTTGAAACTTGTATTGTTTAGGAATTAGGAGTATTTTTGATGGAGCCAACCGCTTTGTGATAGGAATTAAGGTTAACACAAAAATGTTTGCTTTACTAAATGCTCTAGTTTGTTTTTACTAGTGTTTACTTGCTTAACCAGAAATAGGCAAGGTGTGCCTTGAAATTTTATGTTGTCCCAGTCTGCTTAATTTAGGTAGCCTAGACTCTGTAGGTTAAAGCCTCTTAAGCCTCTTAAGAAAATTAATTGCCTCTCTCCCTGTGCTTGTTTGCTATGTTGTTAATCAGTGGTAAAACCTAAACGCAATCTAGAAACATAAAGTAGAACCTTTACATAAATTAATAATGACGTCCCTCAAAATTTAAAGATAGTAGCAGTTCTGATGTGCTAAGTTTCTTTGGCTGTGCCTACGATTTTCTTGTAATTTCTTTATTCCCCCCAGCTTTCTGAGATATGATTGACATATATCCTTTATTATTTCAAAAGTATGTAAGGTGCAAGTTGTTTTTAAAAGCTTCGTTTAAGGACAAACAGAATTTTGTGTTTTTTTTAGAGGACATGGAAAAAATGTGCGTGGCTGCTGTTTTAGTGTAGTGTTAATGAGCCTCAGAAAAGGTTGCATTTTATACTTTAATGCATGTAATTGTTCCTTTTGTTTACCTTTATAACGAAATGTAGAATTGTCTGAGAAAACTTGACCTGTACTGAATTATTGAGCAGGGAGGTACTATTGTTAGTTCAGCACATCTCAAGGATAAAATCCTGATCTCTCCTGAATATGAGGAAATGTGTTAGGCATGTGCTGGGATTGGAATTATGGTTTTAAAAATTTTTGTATTTTCACAGAATCAGAATAGTAAAAGGAACCTCTATACATCCGTCACCCAAACGCAGCAGCTTTCAAGATCTTCTTTACCCATTTCTTTCTTTCTTCCTTATCTTTATTTTTTAGTTTTTTCACTCTATATACTTATCATATCTCTTTTTTAAAGTGGAAATTTTCTTACATAACCCTAAGATTTTTATTTTATTGTATCTTTAATACAGTTTCACAAATTTCTTTCTAGTAAGACAAAAAGACCGTTATTGGCCATCTCCCTTTTCAGCTACTTTCCTCGGTATTAAAATGTATTTACCATTCTTGTCATTTACTGAGCACTTACTGCCTGCCAGGCCCTGTGCTGTGCTATATAATCATTTGAAGCTCACAAAGACCCTATGAGTAGTTCTTTCCCTCCCATCAAATAGATAAATGAAATGTTAACCTGAAGGTTAACTGACTACTCTAGGTTAACTGAGCTGCTCTAGGTCACTGAGCTAGTAAGTACAGGAGCCAGGTTGCAAACCAGGATCCTTCTAACTTCAGCACCTGTTCCCTTATCTGGTACACTCATCTTGGTTCAGAAATTAAAAACAAAAGGTTATTTGGGCATTCAATAAATATTTGTTGAGTAGATGAATGAAAGTACATATTATTCCATCGATAAGTAACTAGCACTTTTATATACTATATTTACTTGTAAAGCATTTATATTAACAAGTTCCAGGAATGATTCAAAATAAACTAATTACATTTCTCAAAATGGGGTATTTTATTACAACAGTGCATTTTCTTGTTTTTCTTTTTTATATTCTGATCTTTTCAATACCTTATTTATGGAAAAATGTATGGAATAACTATTTATGAAGAAAAGCTTAAAAAAGGCAGATTTTTTTGTGTGTTAATTGTTAAAGGTGGATTCCAAGTATGAAGTAGAAAAATCATGTTTAGGATTAGTTCTGTAAAAGAATAGTTCTAAGGATGAAGATGCATCAGAAACGCTGTATCTTTTACTTGAGTTAATTCCTGACTTTTTGTCATCCTTTAACTACAGAGCACAGCGACTAATGTTAGAGTCCTATTGAGTAAGAGTGTGCATATAGGTATTGCTGAGAAGGAGGAACTGAGCGGGCCTTAAAGGATCTGAAGGCAGAGAGGAAGTGGGGGAGGGGGGAGGAAACTGAGCAGAAATAGAAGTAGGGCAATGAATACATCAAGAGATAATGTATTTTTACAACTCTAAGAGGGCAGCATATTTCATTTGCAAATGTATTATTTTGAGAGATTCACTTAAAAATTAATTTCACAGCTATATCAGGACACTGAATGATTTATTTATTTGTGAAGCTGTTTAGCAGTGATTATGGTAGACATTTAGGGATCTAATACCAGATGGCAGACATTTAACTTGTTTTACTTAAGCAACAGTTTCATGTTTTCTAGATCCTTTTCTTCACTAATACATATTCATGTTATGTGTTTCAATGAAAATTTTATTTATTTTTATCTTAACTGTGGTAGATAAGAGTACAGGCTTTCAAGTTAAGCCTCCTGCTCCCAGCTCCAACACTAAATAGCAACCTTGAGGAACTTATTTTAATTTTCTAAGCTTCTGTTTCCTTATCTGTAAAATGGGGGAAGTAACATTACCAACTCATAGTGCTGTTGTATATAATATAAAGTGCTTAGCACAGTGACTTCTGCTCAGTATAAGTGCTTAATAAATGTTACCTGTTATTATTCCAACTTATGTCGAGAAATTTCAAAGCTAAACTTAGTCTCCTTTTTATTTTTTATTTATTAAAAAAAATTTTTTAACCTAGTAACTGGAAAAGAAATTAGCCTTTTAGGCCTTAATTTTTTTTTAACATCTTTATTGGAGTATAATTGCTTTACAATGGTGTGTTAGTTTCTGCTTTATAACAAAGTGAATCAGCTATACATATACATATATCCCCATATCTCCTCCCTCTTGCGTCTCCCTCCCACCCTCCCTATCCTAACCCCCTAGGTGGTCACAAAGCACTGAGCTGATCTCCCTGTGCTATGTGGCTGCTTCCCACTAGCTATCTGTTTTACATTTGGTAGTGTATATAGTGTGTATATGTCCATGCCACTCTCTCACTTTGTCCTAGCTTACCCTTCCCCGTGTCCTCAGGTCCATTCTCTATGTCTGCATCTTTATTCCTGTTCTGCCCCTAGGTTCTTCAGAACCATTTTTTTGTTTGTTTTTTTTAGATTCCATATATTTGTGTTAGCATAGGGTATTTATTTTTCTCTTTCTGACTGACTTCACTCTGTATGACAGACTTTAGGTCCATCCACCTCATTACAAATAGCTCAATTTCATTTCTTTTTATGGCTGAGTAATATTCCATTGTGTATATGTGCCACATCTTTATCCATTCATCTGTGGATAGACACTTAGGTTGCTTCCATGTCCTGGCTATTGTAAATAGAGCTGCAGTGAACATTGTGGTACATGACTCTTTTTGAATTATGGTTTTCTCAGGGTATATGCCCAGTAGTGGGATTCCTGGGTCGTATGGTAGTTCTATTTTTAGTCTTTTAAGGAATCTCCATACTGTTCTCCATAGTGGCTGTATCAATTTACATTCCCACCAACAGTGCAAGATGGTTCCCTTTTCTCCACACCCTCACCAGCATTTATTGTTTGTAGATTTTTTGATGATGATTAGCACTTAATTTTTTTTTTTTTTTTTTTTTTGCAGTACGCGGGCCTCTTACTGTTGTGGCCTCTCCCGTTGCGGAGCACAGGCTCCGGACGCGCAGGCTCAGCGGCCATGGCTCACGGGCCCAGCCGCTCCGCGGCATGTGGGATCTTCCTGGACCAGGGCACGAACCCGTGTCCCCTGCATCGGCAGGCAGACTCTCAACCATTGCGCCACCAGGGAAGCCCTAGCCCTTAATTTTTAATCTTACCATTCCTAAAAGAAGGCTGGAAAATAGAGTAGAATTTAGCTACAATCCCATCTCCCAACAAAGAATCTGCCCTTTTAGTCCCCTTAATTTGGGGCGGTGAGGAGATGGGGAAACATAGCCTGAAAGAAAATGTTGTATATCTGCAAAAGAAACAACAGCTTTGGATTATTACTTCCAAGTTTTTGAATCCATATGCTTAAATAGCTTCTACTTTTCAGTGTGAGGAGTGCTTGGCTAGTGTGAGGTTGGTAATGGGAATGAATGATCAAGGACGGTGGCAGTGTGAAACTGCAGAGCCCACACAGATAAGGACCCAGCAGGGTTTGCTCCGACAGTTAGGAGGACACTGATAACTGTTGCTTTATCATTTTATTTTTGCTTAAAATATGTATTTGGACACTTTCTTCACCCCCTCACCCCTCCTCCTTCACACTTAAGAATGACTGCTTTTTATAAAGCAGAAACTAACACACCATTGTAAAGCAATTATACCCCAATAAAGATGTTAAAAAAAAAAAAAGAATGACTGCTTAAATATAAGAATTAAGTAGGTCAAGTTAATAGTTTCTCAATTTATGTAACATTAGGTGACTTTAATTTTAGTAAGTATGAGATACTTTTTGGTGAATATAAGTGAGAACTTCAGGATTAATGAAGTTTGCTGAGAATGATGCAGGCTGGGAACACTTGTGTAGCATTCATTCTCTGACTTTGTGGTAAGCCCTAAAAACCGGAATTGTGGAGGAGAAGTCATGGTTAAGACTTGAGATTTAATTTCCCTTACTCTGTTCACCTCACGAGAAACATTTTAGGCTTTCTCTCTGCTAAAGTTCCAGTGAAATGCTTAGACAACCTGTATTGGAAGGCTTTCCCTCACCACCTCTCCTTTCTTCTGGTGTCTGGTCTTCATTCCATGATTCTGATTGGAGTTTTTGCCGCCTTCTTCCAGCATACTAGCTCCTACCTCCAGGATCCGGGGTTCCACTGGATCCTAGAAAGCTAAGTCACTTGGATGATGGAGATGGAAAGAGCCATTTAGGTTAGAGACAGATAACCCAAAACTTTCTGAACACTACTTTCCAATACCTGGGTTTTATAGTCTTCATAACCTGGTGGTAATCCCATTTTGAAAAAGTACATGCAGCAGTTCTCTCTTAAATCCATCTTTGCTATTGCTTTCCTCATTAAGTTGACTTTACCCCATCTTTGTCTTTCCAGGGGCTTCAATGAAAAAAAAGCCCCTCTTCCCACCTTTCCTGCCACCTGCTTTAACTTTCTTTTCTTTTTTCTCAAACACTGTCTTTCCTCTTTAAAAAGTTAGACCCAATAGAAATCACTTGTAATTCTTGGTATTGAATTAATTCTTTTAGCAAATAATGAGTGTTTACATGCCAGGAACTGGCCCAACCACTGAGAATATAAACAGTGAAAAAAATACACAAAAACCTTGGCCCTTGTGCTACTTGTATTCAAGAAGGGGGAGCAGGGCTTCCCTGGTGGCGCAGTGGTTGAGAGTCCGCCTGCCGATGCAGGGGACACAGGTTCGTGCCCCAGTCTGGGAAGATCCCACATGCCACGGAGCGGCTGGGCCTGTGAGCCATAGCAGCTGAGCCTGTGCGTCTGGAGCCTGTGCTCCGCAACGGGAGAAGCCACAACAGAGAGAGGCCCGCGTACCGCAAAAAAAAAAAAAAAAAAAGGGGGGGGGGGGAAGCAGAGACAAAATGTCTAGGAGTTAGAATTTGTTAAGTGCCATGGAGAAAAGTAAGGTAGGAAATGAGGCTAGGGAATGTGTGGGTAGGTGGGTGAGGGTAAATCGAGAGAAGTAAATTGGCCTCATTCAAAATTATTAAGGAATTCAAGATTGGGGAAGGATTATTGTACACATTTTATGAGTAAATTTAATAGTATTTCAGGTCATTGTATTTAACAGAAATGTTTATCATTTACTGTTTGGTTTGGACCCAGCAGATCTCTTAATATTTCTATTTTCTAGTAACTTAAGCCAGAAAACAAAAAACAAAAAACCTCAGGCACAACATGAGCCTAGAGCAGAGATTTATCAAATAGTTTAGAATAGATACCTTAATTTGGTTTTTTCTAAAAGTGCTATGTTGTGCTTGTTTTAAAATTCTATAGACTTTTTGTTTGTACCATTTTTATTGTGATGAGTAATATCATGTTCCTTGTGTAAAACTGGAAAGCTACAGGGAAGTTGAAAGAAGAAAATAATAGTCCCTAATTCATATTACCTGGAGAAATGTTCAGTGTTAATATTTTAGTAGATCTCCTTCTAGAAATTTTTCTTTGGGAAAAATGGAATTATATACTCTGCTTATATAATCTGCTTTTTAGCTTACTAGCATTTATCAAAAGCCATGGTTCTACTTTATTATATATTTATCTACAATATAATTTTTATTGGCTTGCTACTACGGTATGTTAATAACGTCTAGTATATATTGTGCATTTACTGTATCCTGGTTATCAATACTTTTGAGACACTTTACATATTTTTGCTCATTTAGTCTTTAGACTCTCTATAAGAGCTGTTCTTTTATTATTTATTTTACAGCTGAGAAAATTGAGCAAGGACCGGTTTAGTAATTTTCCCAAGATCCCATAGCCAATAAGTGGCAGCCATAGGTTATGAACTTAGTCTGACTCTATATACTGTGCTCATATCATTGTCTCATATTGGTTCTCTAACACTAAGGTAGTTTATAGTTTTTTTGTTGTTGTTATTTTAAATTGTGCCACAGTTAACATCCTTGTAACCATATCTGTTTACATCTATGATTATTTCCTTAGAATAAATTTCTAGTAGTTGCAGTGGTATTGGATCAAAAGGTATGGACACTTTCTAAGGCCCATGTAAATGTATTGCCAAGTTGTCTTCTAGAAAAACTTGTCAGTACCAAAGTGTTCTCTTACCAGATGTAATCAGTCCTATTCCCCACATCCTCAGAAACACTGGCTTTTTTTTCTTTAATCTAATAATTTGATAAAAACCCTTGTTTTAATTTTTCTTTCTCTGAATATTAATAATATTAATAATATTATACTTAAATTTTTTTTTCTTTGAGAAATATTTGTCTTTTTCTCACTTCATTGGCATGTTCATCTCTTGGTTATTTCTAAGAATTCTTTATATATTAAGAATATTAACTCTTGCTTATAGGTGTAAATTTTTTTCCAAGTTTGTTTCTTAGTTTTGTAAATTGATTCTTATCAATGATAATGATAATAGCTAACATTTATGTAGTAATCCCCATGTGTAGCACTATTCTAATTCATTATATTTATTAACTCATTTAATTTTTACAACACCCCTGTGATGTAGGTGCTATTATTAGCTCCATTTACAAAGTCCTCTGACATTATGTTTTAAATTTTCAGACAGTTTTTTCTTCTGTGTCCTTGACCATTTCTGTTCCCAATTCCTAAAAATCTGTTTTCCTACCTACTGCGTGATACCTATTGTTTAGTTCTTCATTACTCAGTTTAGGATTCATTTCCTCTGGGATTACTCATCTAACAACTTTCTAGTCTTAAGGCAAAGTTAGGTGCCCATCTTCTCTCTTTTCTTTATACCTATAGCACTAACATTGCAATACTCAGTTTTGGTCTTATTCCTCTTGTGTATTCCCTGTGCTTACACATCTTATACAGGTGCTATACCTCTGATGACTCCGTAAAGATTTGTTGATTTGAATTAAAGGTGCTCATGATGATGTTGGTGATATCAAGAAGGAAATCAACCTTCCCAATATGTAAAATAGAGAAACTTACGTTGAGGAAGTAACCTTGGAACTGCGCTTTGAAGGCCCGTGGGGAAAGAGGGAGAGAGGGAGGGCCCAGAGACTAAAACCGAGTGAAAACAGATGTGGAAATTCCCCATTCAGGAAACCGCAAGTTATTTAGAGTGATTTTGAGGATTATCAACCTTGCCTCTGGGAAAGCCTGATGAAATAAGTTATTCTTTCACCCAGCATACCTGGTCTAGTGTTCAGAATATTTAAATCTTCCTTCTAGATTTCTTCTGCTATGAAACAGTGTTCAGTTTCTCTTCTGACTTCCCCCTTTTTTCAGTGTGAGGGGACAGGGGAAGTTGGAGGGTCCTGGTGTAAACTTGGTAAGATCTTGAAATGCCCAGGGAAGTTTGGTGACTTGGTGGGGTAGGCCCACTGGCAGCCTTTGCCGGAAGTAGAAGCCTTGGGCTTGGGAAGAGAAGGAACCATGCAGCTTTTGTCCGTGGAGACTTGGGTTCCTGCACACCTTTCCCTGGCTGTCAGCACACTGGATAAGATCTCAACTCCTTTTTTCTCCAGGGTTCATTACGTTTCTGTTCTTCTAGCTTTGATAAGAGACTAAGGGACATTCTCTTGTTCCACTAGCCTAATCTTGAGGTATACTGACCGCTGATCTAGAAGAATAACAAATGAGCACTTTATATATTAACAATGTAATTTATTTGTCATTTAATTTGATATTTTTTCAAATTCCTTTCCTCTTTATGTCTCATAATGTAACTGAAACTTTTTTTCATTATGAAAATAATGCATGCTGATTGAAGAAACTTTGTAAAATAGAGGCAGAAAAAGTAGGAGAAAAAAGTTATTCCAAGTCCAACAACCAATGACAACCATATTTTGGTGTCTCCCATCCACCCTCTCTTTTCTCTTTGTTTTTGCATATATATTTTTGTACATGTTTTACAATACAACACTGTAGTTAGGAACATGGCTTGTGCTGTCTGGGGTTTTAGTTCCAACTTAGCCTTTCATTAGCTTTGTGAGTGTAACAGTCTCACTAAACCTCAGTTTTCTTTTCTTTAAAAGGTGGAGATTTCCTAATAATATTTATCCCTAGAGTTGTTATGAGGATGAAGAGATAATGTATGTTTAGTGTGACCATCTCATAATGACTTTTCAATAAATGTAACAATAATAATCAGACCTGTCTTTTGGTTAGGTCAGCTGGGGCTACTCTGGGCTGTGGTTGCAGGGAGGGGGGTGAGTCAGGGGTACTGTACCTTTCTTTTCTGAAATAATTAAAATTTAACTTCAAACTATTTTTTTTTAATATTCTCAAGGGGCCTATGAAAATGTTTACAGTGAGACCTCCTTTAAAGTGTGATTTATCTTGGGCTAGCCTCACAGTGGGTGAGTGGTCCTGGGCCTCAGACTTCTAGGATGGCCCTGATAATGAGGATATCAATGATAATGAGATAACAGTGACAACAAGTAAAGACCTGAGTGTCAGGCCTGGTATTTGGTAAGTATTCAGTGATCGTTAGCCGCTGTTATTTTTAATAATGATAAATACACATTTATAGTATATCATAACTTATAAGAGTATAACCAGTTTCCAGGTTATTATATGGTCTAGCTGAAATTGTTTATTAAAAAGTAGGTTATTGAGATATAATTTACATATCATTATGAATTTAAGTGGCACCATAATACTTGGCTCAGTGTGTCCTCCCATTATTGGATGCTCATATTATTTCCAATTTTTTTGTGTAGTAACTAATAATAACTGCAGTGAATATCATTGTAAGTAAAGTCTTTCCCACATTTATTATTATTTGCTTATGACAGATTTCCAGAAGTGAAATTATTGACTTACAGGATAAGAACGTTGTTAGGATTCTTGCTGTATATTTTCACACTGCCTTCTGAAGAGCTCTAGCAGTTTGCACCCCCATGAGTATGTCTGTAGTACTCATCTCTTCTCACGTTTGCTAGCCCTGACTACTGTCTAGTGTCTATTGTTGTGTTTTTTTTAATAAGTTTATAAGGAGAAACAAAAGAGAACTTCATTTGTATTTTCTTGATTATTAGTGATGTTGACATTTATTAGCCAGTTTTATTTCCTCTTTGGAAAATTGTCTATTTATTTTCATTATTTTAGTAGTTCTCTGTATATTAAAAATAATGGCTGTCATATTTGTTGGGATTTTTTTCCAATTGTATATCTTTTAATTTTGTTTTCAACAGAAGTTTAAAATACTTATATAAATGAATCTTTACTATTTCCTTTGTTTTCTTGCATGGCTTCAAAACTTAGAAAGTTATCTTTATTTCAGAGAGGTGATATTTTACTTGAAGGTGAAGAATCTACCTGAATTTTTTCCCTCTGTACTTCTCAGTCAAGTAAATAGTTTTGCTTTAATATTTAGTCCTGATATGAGACAGAAGAGAATAGACCAAATAGCCAGCACCCCCAGCCCTCCCCTTACAGCAATGCAGGCTGAGTCACAAGCTATTCTTAGATGTTTTTTCCCCCTTCATGTGGGTGAATTGTCTTGTTCAGAGTTGTTGACTAATTCTTCTAAAATTGGTTTAATTTAAATCTTTGATATAATTGGAGCACTAGCTACTTCAGTATTAGTTTACCATTGCAGTTCTTTTTTTGCCCCGTTTATTGGTTGATTCTTTGTGGGCTAAACTTAACACTTATAAAAGTCCAAAGTTACAATTTATATTCAGACATCTTAAACTGAAGATGCTAAGTTGAAGAACTAGAACTAAGAACTAAGTTTGTATAGAACAATTCTCTTTTTGAAGCTTTTGAGTCTCAACATGCTTTGTGTATTTGGGGCCCTAAGCCTCTCGGTAGAAATAGTGGTCACCTTTTACTCAAATATAATCAATATTTGTAAGAAAAACATGTCCTTTTTATTAGTAATTGGTACAACTGTGGTTTGTTATACCAGTTCAGTGAAATCAAGCCAACTACAGTAGATCCCCCACATACGAATGAACTCCGTTCTGAGAGCGTGTTCGTAAGTCCAGTATGTTCCTAAGTCCAACAAAATTAGCCTAGGTACCAGACTAACACAATTGGCTATATAGTACTGTACTGTAATAGGTTTATAATACTTTTCACACAAATAATACATAAAAAATAAAGAAACATGTTTAATATTACAGTACAGTACCTTGACAAATACAGTAGTACAATACAACAGCTGGCATACAGGGGCTGGCATCAAGTGAACAGGCAAGGAGAGTTACTGACTGGAGGAGGGAGAGGAGGTGGGAGATGATAGAGCTGAAGGATCATCAGCAATAGGAGAAGGAGGGCAAGTTGCAATTTCACCCATGCCTGACGTTGATGGCACAGGTTCTGGTTCCTTGCTGGATTCAGTTCTGTCTACCCTCTTGAAAAAAACGATCCAGTGATGTTTGGGTAGTATAGCTCTTTTTTTCTCGTCATAGATGACACGGTAGCACTGTATCGCATTCTGAACTGCTGCTGCAACCTTCATGTATGATTCTACGTTCAGGTCCTGTGCATCAAAAACTAACGGTGCCTCCTCAAATAAAGAAAATCCCCTTGCCACTTCCTGTGTCATGAATCTCTTCGGTTCTTCAGTCACTTCTTCTTCCTCTTGTCGCTCCACTCTCAATTATTTTCACTTCTGTTTCCCTCGGTATCGCTTGGTGCTTCTTAGCAGTACCAGCTACGTCAATGCTGCTTTTACGCTTTCTTCCGGACATGCTGGGCTTGAAATAAAGATACTGTACTAGTGAACTCTATACAGTACTGTACAGTAGAGTACACAAAAGCACAACCACTTGTAGAGGATGCACGCACGTGACAGTGTACACCCGGCATGTGAACTAACGTGATTGGACATGCGAACACATGTTCATATCTGAAAGTTTGCAACTTGAAGGTTCATATGTAGGGGACTGACTGTATTATAGTTGAAAATCATATTGCAATAATAGTAGTAATAGCCATCATTTATGATCGCCTTGTGTGTGCCAGTTGCTTTACAGACATGATAGCTGAGCCTTAAAAAAGCCTAGCATTATCCACATTTATAGGTTAGGAAATTGAAGCTATGTCATGTGGAAGTCTACTAAACTAAGAAGTAACTACCCTGGGATTAGAGCTCAATTGGTTGATCTGCTTTCAAAGTTCAAGTTCCAGACTGTCAACTTGCTTGTCCTCAGTGCAATTGAAAGGATGCTGATCTCTGAGTCAAAGCATTTGTGTTTATTAAAGGATATTTTAGTACCTACCATGTGGCTGACTGCTGAGCACTAGGTATATGAAGATGAAGAGACATTCACAGGAACTCACAGTCTAATAGAGGTGGGCAGGAATGAAAACAAAGGTTACATTACTAGTTGGTATGTAGTTTAATGGAGATATATACAAGATAAAACGGGAATGTGGCAAAGAAAGCTTTTGTAAGTAGAAGTGTCACTGAGAAGGTAGGTAGTTACACAGATTCAGAGAGTGAGGGAATAGGAATAAGATGGGGCAGAGGTGGAAGGGGAAGGTATTCGAAGAGTGGAAAAGTAGAAAAGTGGAAAATACCTTGTATGCCATGTGAAGATTAGATTTAAAAAAAAAAATCAGATTTATTGAGATATAATTCATAAACCATAAAATTCACCCTTTTTAAGTTTACAGCTCTATGGTTTTTATTAGAGTCACAGAATTGCACAAGGATCATCACAAATTTTAGAACATTTTCATCATCGAAAAGAACCCCCTATACCTATTAGCAGCCTCTCTCCATTTCCCTCCAATACCCAAGCTCTAGGGAACCACTAATCTACTTTCTGTCTCTATGAATTTGCCTATTCTGGACACCTCATATAAATGAGAACATAGAATACGTGGTCTTTTGTGACTAGCGTCTTCCACTTACCGTAGTGTTTTTAAAGTGCATCCATGTTGTAGCACGTGTCAGTAATTAGTTCCTTTTTATGGCCAAAGGTTCCATTGTGTGGGTATACCACATTTGTTTATCCATTCATCAGTTGATGGACATTTGGGTTGTTTCCACTTTTGGCTATTATAAATAATGCTGCTGTGAGCATTCGTGTACAATTTTTTGTATGGACATAGGTTTATGTTTTTATTTCTCCTGAGTTCATACCTAGGGGTGGAATTGCTGAGTTTTATGGTAACCTATGTTTAACATTTTGAGGAACTGCCAAATTGTTTTTGAAAGCAGCTAAATCATTTTACATTCTCACCAGCAAGGTATGAGGGATCCAATTTAGTAGGAGATTAGATTTTATACTATTGGTGAGCAGAATCACAGAATCACAGTGGTTGAAAATTATTGGATTCTATTGCTGCTTCCCAGATAAGTTCAAGACATATGCTAGGTCAGAAGGCTTTTTTCTGATGAATGAAAGTAAAATGCAAGTCATTTCCTCAATTCTTGGGGGCTGTTGTTGTTCCGTTTACATAGCCTTTGATTTTTATGTATTCCTATAGGCTACATATAATCTGAGTTATTAAGGATTACTGAAATTTAGTGTTCATAAACTAAAACTAGCCAATTTCTAGAGCTTCCTGAGGTTTCTTAGTTTTCTTCTAAGAAATCTGTTAACTCTACAAAACTTTGGCAGCACTGAATTGAATTGAAAAATTCCTACTATGCACGCCCACACTGATGGATCCTATTTTCATTGCATCATTGGATTGTCTTGAGTTTGATTTGGTTCCTGTTTCTGCTAATCTTGAATTAACTGTAATTAAAGACTTTTGTTAGATTTATTTTTGTTGACCATTTTGCTCTTGTGTAACTGTTTCATTGCTATAATTTCTTCATCATGGAGTTATTTTTCTACTGGAAAATAGGAGCAAGTGGCTAGGTTGGATCTCTTGTTCCACTTAGGTGGGCCATGGTTAGAATAGTTTGAGAATGAATGGACTACATAATTGGACAGATTCTTTTCCACTCTATCCCACTGTAATAATTTTTTTAAATGGGTATTAGTGTACATTTAATTAAGGGTCTTAACTATGGACTACATGAATCTCTGAAAGTCCACAGATTGGCTTTGGAAGCCTGAAACCTTTGAAATTGTATGCCACATTTTGTGCATTTGTGTTTTTTTCCGAGAGAAACTGGGTTTGCCGAATTTCTTTAAAAAAAAAAAAAAGTCCATGACCCCTCAAAATTAAAGAATTCAGGTGGGTGAAGAGAATTTGTAAATTTGTGATTTGAAGTATTTGGGGAAAGTGAGACCTTACTTTGGTTAGGTGTTGCTGTTCAGTGATAGATGTTTTCTGGATACACTTTTTTTTAAAGTGTGACTCATTCCATGTTAGAATATCTCTATTTTATTCTTCCCTGGTAATTTTTGTCCCTGTCAGAACTTGGAGTTTGCCTTTAAAGTCCTCATTGCATATTTATTACTTCATATTCACTTTCTTGAATGATTGGGATGTTCTATTTAAGAGTGTTATTTTTGCTGCAGTGATTGCATGCTTTACTTGAAATGTATTGATATTTTAAAAAAAGAGTTAATTGGCTTGCCAGAGTAAGAAAATGGATGAATGCTTTTCTATCCATTGGCCACTAGTTTTTCTTTCCTTTACTCTCTTGTTCTGTTTGTGTTTTGGTGGAGATTGGAACCGGTAACCGGTAGAAGCTCTCCCATGTGGGCCCTGCTCTGGTGTGGCATCAGTTTGGATTCAGTCTCTTTAGGCCTCTGCAGTATGGTGTGTGTGGAGTATACTTTTCCTGTTTTAGCACTGGATGTAGCATGGTTGCATTTGAGATGAGGTTGGTAATTTCAGTTAAATGTTTTTGGTAAAACAGACTTATTACTTAATATTATTTAAAATAGACTAAGAAATTGACGAGGGAGAGGCTCTGGGTGATTGATATTGGCTATAGGGTTAAAAGATGATGTAGTGTAGGGCTTCCCTGGTGGTGCAGTGGTTGAAGGTCCACCTGTTGGTGCGGGGGACGTGGGTTCGTGCCCCGGTCCGGGAGGATTCCACATGCTGCGGAGCGGCTGCGCCCATGGGCCATGGCCACTGGGCCTGCGCGTCCGGAGCCTGTGCTCCGCAGCGGGAGAGGCCGCAGTGGTGAGAGGCCCACGTACCGCAAAAAAAAAAAAAAAAAAGATGATGTAGTGTAATACCAATATATTTGGTCTTTGTCCCTGATTCCTGGCACAGAGCTCCTAAAACCTTTGGAATTCCCTGAGTGATAAGAAATCTGCTTTCCATCATACATGAGCTTATGTTAATGAGGTGACTGAGTGGGGCATCCCTAGATAGCCTCAGCATAAGGCTGGGCAACCAGAGAGACCTAGAGGATTAGAGAGTGGGAATTTTCAGCCCCACTCACCAACCTCCAGGAAGAGGAGGTAGGTGCTAGAGTTTGAACTGTTTATACACACGCACACACACCCATATGTAATTTTTACGTAGTTGTAATCATAGTGTAGATTTTTGTCTACATGTTACATGGAAGAATTTTTTTTCTGTGTTGTTTCATAATTTTCATAAGTTTTAATGGCTGTGATGTTTTTGTCTAGTAGTAGCTATGATTTATTAACCATACACCTGTTCTCAGATGTTTAGGTTGTTTCAAGTTTTTTGCTATTATAAATAAAACTGTTATGAATATTATTATTTAGTGTATGTATAATAAACATTTATTATACATTTCCCTCAAGAGGTTTTCTTCTAATCCTTGACATGTGCTGACAATTTTGAATATTTGTATCCTATTCTAGAATTTTGTATTTTTTAGAAACACATTGTATCATAAATGTTAGCTATCTACTGTGGCCTTGAAATTATCATTTGTAAATAGACGCATATTATTCTAAGTTAGTATAACTTTATTTTCTTGTTCCTTTGTTAGATAAATTACCTTATTTGTATTTTTTTTCTACTGTTGATGACACTGTGGTATGCATCTTTGCATTCTATTTTCCTCCTTTGGATTATTTTCTTAAGATAAGTTCTTACAAATGGGCCAAGTTGGGTATTTTGTTTTGGATGACTGTTGCCAAAGTTAAAGGCACATATTTTACCTTAAACCTTCTACTTCTGTGGTATTTGCCTTCTTTAAAAAATGGATACACTTTTCTTTTTGGACAGTTTAAGATTTACAGAAAAATTGAGCAGATAGTACAGAGTTTCCCATATACCCTTCTACTCATTATTGATAAATTAGTACAGTACATTTGTTACAATTAACCAATATTGGTACATTATTATTAACTAAAGTCCATGCTTTACTTTTCTTTAGTTTTTACCTAATGTCCTTTTTGTGTTCCAGGATCCCATACCATAGTACATTTAATTATCATGGCTCCTTAGGCTCCTCTTGGCTGTGACTGTTACTCAAACTTTACTTGTTTCTGATGACTTTGACAGTTTAGAGGGGTACTGGTTAGGTATATTGTAGTATGCTCACCTGTTGGAATTTGGCTGATGTTTTTGTCATGAGACAAACAGCCATGGACCAAGCAGGCAAATGAACCAGACGTATTCATATACGTATTCATATAAATTGCAATATAAATTTACCAAAATGAATGTTTCTTGTATACCAAAAATATATAAAGTTAGTATGTTATTTTTACTATAACCATAAAGTACCTAGAAATAAAGGAGATAAGAGGAGGGATCTACTGAAGGATGCAAAAATACACATCTGAGAATAGCCTCAAAAATTATGAAAAAATAGGATAGTGAGTAGAGAGGGATTTGCATATTTGAACACTATGGTAATTAGAGCCCTGAGATAGGAGTACACAGGAAGACCCTCAGAACAGAAATATAGGCTGTGAGTAAACTTAGTGTATCAGAAAAGAGATGCATTTTAGATCAATTAGGAAAAGCAAATTATTTCATAAATGGTCTCAGAAAAAGTGACAGACATCACTAGTGCAAGAGTGGAGAAAATAATTTGGACTCATATTTGTCTTTCTACTCTAAAATAAAAATCCAGATAGATCAAATATATAAATTTGGAAAAATATACAGGTACTAGAAGAAAATTTGGGCAATTTTCTGATGTGAGACAGGCCTTTCTTAGCATGATAGCATACTCAGTAGTCATAAAGGAAAAGATTGACAAAAAGGTATAATAAAGTTGGTACAACAACAAACTGGATAAAAAGTATTTGTAACGTGTTACAAGTCTGGGAAACTGGAAGAGCAAAGTGTGAAATAGTCATCTAAGCAAGTGGGAAAGCAAATGGACTAGGGAAATGTGGACTTGTCAGGCAGGACGTAGGGTCCACTTGAGTTAGTGCTCAGGAATCTAAAGTGAGACCAGTCAGCAACTTCATTTATATAGTCATGGAATAACTAGAGAGTTGGACTTAGAAAAGGCTGAGATTTTGCCAGATCTGTAGTATGTAGGGAGAGAGGAGAGTGGAGTTGAGGGTGTATACAACTAACTCCTTACAATGGTGGACTGTGATATTTAATTTGGGTAAGGAGGGACATTAGGACATCAGGAAGGGTGTGAGGATATAAGGAAGATTGAGGGACAGTGAAAAGTTGATAAGACCAACAGTTTGTAGGTCCAGGTAGGGTTAAAGAATTGTTGGAGTTAGGGAACTGGAGAGATGGGGCTGTTGAGATGGTGCTGGTGAAAGGGGCATGGCAGACTTGAAATGGATTACAGAAGAGTACAGTTATTGGTAATAACAAGGCCTAGGTTGTGACCTGGGAGTAGATGGCTAAGATCAGATGGAGGGTAAGATTTTTGGAACAAAGGAGGTCAAAGACTTAGAGGCCAAGATATGGGCAGGATCATCTGTGTGGATATTGACATCACCAAGAATTTTTTGGGAGTAATGCTGGAGAGTAGATAGTGAGCTAGGTGTTAAAGCAGTCAGGGAATTACTCCGGTGATTGTAGGGGACAGCAGTGAAGGAGGAGAGCCAGTGGTCAAGTCAGATGCATGAAGGTCAAAAGCTAGTTTTCTTTTTCAACTTTTATTATGAAAAATCTCAAACATATGCAAAAGTTTGAAGTACAGTGATCATTTATTTTCTATATTACTTCATTTAGTAATCTACTTTTTACTTAAATGTGTTTTGTATTTTTGTGGGGGCTTTAATTCTTTTTGTAATAAGGCAGCCTATAAATATGTTTCCAAATTCCTTTCCAGAAAGGTTGTGCTGATTTACATTTGTTTTAGCTAGGCATTAAGACTATACTTTCAGGCATCATTTCTGTAGTTCGTATTAGCTAAGTATTGATGCAATACTTATTTTTACAGCTATTCTTACAGTTCCTTGCATTGTTGTTAGCTCTTCAGTATTTCATATGAATAAGCTGCTGCCTATTTTCCCAGACCACACTCTTCCCTCTGCTTTTGCATGTACTATTTTACCTCTGCCTAGAAATTTTTTCCCCATATTCATTCCTTTAACAAATGTTTTGATGTATAAGGCATGAGCTAAGTTGAAATGCACATGTCTGGTTGATTCATGGGAACTGATTTGCATGTGACCCTCTCTTTTTTTAGCCTGTAGAGGAGAGGAATTTGTGTTTAGGCACCTGGGGCCCTGGGACTATTGTCCCTTTGAACTCTTGTCTGGGCCCGAAGAAAAGAGAGAAAGAAGGGTTGCAAAGAAAAGCTTTACTTTCTCATTTTCTCAGCTTCTTTTTCCTCCGTTTCCAAACTTATGTATATTCATCTTTACCACTTTTCCTGTCTTTTATTCTGTCCCAGAGTCTAACTTTATACTCTAGAGCTGTCAACTTCTACTTTCTCTGGACCCAGACTTCTTTCTGTTAGGTAACCTCCTTTCCTTTTCCCTTTTCAAAATTAAATCTCTCCCTCTTCCTCTAAAAGTAGTTTTGTTCTCCCATCTAAAAAGTAAACCCTTATGATCTTTCCTCTTTCCTAAAGCCTCTTATCTCTCCTCCCACCCGTTTTTCCCCTTCCCTTAGCAACATACTTCTTGAGTCACCTACATTTCACCTCCCGTTTATTGCCTAATCTACTTCAACTTGACTTTTACAGCCAGCTCACCATACTGGAACTGTACTCACAACAGATTGCCAAAACTAATGGCTTAGTCGTGACTTCTGTGTCTGTTCATGTTTGATGAATAAATATGTGGATGAAAGAAAAAATGAATGAATAGATAGATGGCGAACAGGTATGGAGAATATATGTACTCTGTAAGTTTCATATTACTGCAAGAACTATAAAGAAGTAGGTATTTTGCTTTAATCATTCTCTCGTGGAACTGACCTTGATCTCCTTGGGAATCAGATGGGGAAAGAACATTTTTCCAAACTAATCAGCAAGTTTGGAGAGTTGCCTTTTATGTATGTAGCACATGAAGTGGAGGAGGCACTGGAGAAAGTTTTATAAGATATGCCTTCAGGAACTTGATTATCTTGCATTTGAATGTCAGATCTTAAGTCAAATTATTTACACTAATCAGCATTCAACCAACATAATTCAAAGTATAATTGAAAAACCCAAGCCTTTCTCCTCATCCCAATAAAAAGCCTTTAGAATTCAATGGGAAATAAACCTTTATCTCTAAAAGTGTACTTACAAGAAAAAAAATAAGTTACAGAAGGCCCATGTTGCAAGGAACAATTTGGTTTAAAATCCACAGCTCTGGGCTTCCCTGGTGGCGCAGTGGTTGAGAGTCTGCCTGCCAATGCAGGGGACACGGGTTCGAGCCCTGGTCTGGGAGGATCCCACATGCCGCAGAGCAACTGGGCCCGTGAGGCACAACTACTGAGCCTGCGCGTCTGGAGCCTGTGCCCCGCAACAGGAGAGGCCACGACAGTGAGAGGCCCGCGCACCGCGATGAAGAGTGGCCCCCGCTCGCCGCAACTAGAGAAAGCCCTTGCACAGAAACGAAGACCCAACACAGCCAAAAGTAAATAAATAAATAAATTTATTAAAATCCACAGCTCTGATGCCTGCAGGGTTTCAAGGAAGTAGTTTGGAGCCTGCTCTGCTTTCTTACCAGTTTCTTTTCTACATACATATTCAGTTCATTACTACCTTTCTCCATGCCTCCCTCGCTTTCTTTTTTTTTTTTTTCCCCATATCTCAACCATCTTATTCATTTACCCAGTTCATTTGTTTAGCAAGTAGATCTGGTTTAGGCACTAGGCATAGAGGTAAATAAAAATGGTCTGTGTCCAGAACAAGTGAAACAGGCAAACACGTGAAATTGGGATACAGTATAAGTGAAGTTATTGTGGGATGAACAGTGTTATGGGCATACCTAGGAGATAGTGACTAACTACCTGAGAGGACATAAGTCTTCCGAAGGAGAGGTGACATTTGAGTTGGGAGTTGAAGAATGAGAAGAAAGTATGGTGAACGTGGCAGAGGGAACAGCTCTTTACAAAGGAATAGAGGAGTGAAAAATGCCTCTCTGCTTCAAGGAGAAAGGTTGGTGTACTTAGGACATCTGAATCTAGGGGAAGTGTCTAGAGATGCGTGTGGTAAAGTAGATTGGGGTGGGATTTTGAAGGGTGCCATATTTCATACTAAGAAGTTTGGGCTTTAACTTGTAATCAGTGGGGGAATTTAAGTAGAAGGGCATCAGTGGATGTTGTGGAAAAAACTAGCTCTGTGGAAGGCAGGAAGACCATTTTAGGAGGTTCATGCCCTAATTAATGTAATGACCCATTTACTGAGTCACAATCTCCCGGTGATGGGCCTGGGAATCTGTAGAACTAGAAAATGTCCCAGGTGATATAATCAGGCAAGTTGGGAAACTTAAAAACAAAGCATTGGACATAAGAAATGTGGTTTCTAGGACCAGTTTTGCTACTGACTAGCTATATGAGCTCATAGAAGTCTTTTAGTTTTCCCATCTTGAAAATTGAGGGTTTTAGACTAAATAGTTACTGTAATTGTTTCCTTATAATTCTGTGCTTCTAAACAAATCCAACCTTAATTGAACTACTTTTTATTTATAATGGCTACAATTTTTTTTCCTTCTGGGTCTTACTGACCCTTTGTAGAAGAAGGATTTCCTACTCCTATTCAAGCATTTCTACTTTTCTCTGCCTTAGTATGAATATATTTACCACATTCTCCAAATTGCATTTGGATTATATTAAATTGAAGCAGTGGTCTTTGCCTTATGCCTGCTTTCTACCACACACATTTTCTTGGTTTCTAAAAAGGTAACAATGTCAGTTCTCCCCTTATGAGCAGGAAAATCTCCACATAAATATTCTAAAACCATTGATAATTAGCACAGTGTTCAAATTATATGATAACTGCAAACTGCCAATCATTACATGTTACCCCCTTTAAGGAGTAGAGAGAGGTGTTCATTGGATGCTGACTTCAATCACACATGCCTGAAACAGACATCAGCCCTGTAACTGGGGAGATGCTGATTATCCTTTTCCTCCTGTCAGAGGGTTATACCAAGAGGTAAGAAATAATTAGCACTCCCTAATTTATGTATGTGATTGCTTGTAGACCTAAGTGTTGGAGGGCGTCTCTGGCTTGTGTTTCTTTTCCATTAGAAATGTAGCAAGAGTAAGTTGATCTGTTGCTTGCAGGAACCTGTGACCCACTCAGCATTAATTATTATCCCCATTTAAGAGAGGAAAAGGCAGATAAAGTCCATGGGAAGTTCATGGGCTTTAGAATTAGACAGGTTTAGGATTGCATCCTGGCTTCATCACTTACTAAATTTTGGCAAGTAATTTAATCGTTCAGTTTCTTCAAGTGTGAAATGAGTACAGTATCTCCGTCCTTCAGGGGTATTGTGAGGATTATTGGTATTATCAAAGGTACCTAGCATTGACTGGCACCTGTTAGACTAGTCTACAAGCTCCTGTGTGTGAAGCTCCTTGTACAGAACCTGAAATATTTTAGATTCTCAATGACTATTGAACAAGACAGATAGTTAATGAAGTGTACTGCATTGACAGTAAGCACTTAGTAAATAGTAACTTTCATGATTACATAATGTAAAAATGTTGATTTTTTAAAAAAAAATCAAATGTATCTGTTGTATTTTTCAGATTTTCAATTGTTATTATTTCTCTGCAAATATAGATTAGAATTGTTAAGCGTGAAGTAATTATTCTACAATAGGCCAGAGAGAATTGATATAAACATAACACATATGAAATGGTAGGCTTTAAAAGCTTAATGGTCCTACGGATGGACCAAGAGAATATCATACTAAATGAAGTAAGTCGGGCAGAGAAAGACAAATATTATATCACTTATATGTGGAATCTAAAAAAATAATACAAATGAATCTATATACTAAACAGAAACAGACTCACAGACAGAAAACAAACTTATGGCTACCAAAGGGGAAAGGGAGTGGGGAGGGATAAATTAGGAGTATGGGATTAACATACAAACTACTATACATAAAATAGATAAGCAACAAGGATTTACTATATAATACAGGGAACTGTATTCAATATATTGTAATAACCTATAATGGAAAATAATCTGAAATATATATACACATGCAAACATATATATAAATAAATTTTTTAAAAGTCATCTGAGGGCTTCCCTGGTGGCGCAGGGGTTGAGAATCCGCCTGCCGATGCAGGGGACACGGGTTCGTGCCCCGGTCTGGGAAGATCCCACATGCCGCGGAGCGGCTGGGCCCGTGAGCCATGGCCGCCGAGCCTGTGCTCCGCAACGGGAGAGACCACAACAGTGAGAGGCCCGCGTACCGCAAAAAAAAAAAAAAAAAAAAAAAGTCATCTGAACAATCCAGATATAGTTGGGCAAAGATAATGTAATATTCTGCATTAAAAATTCCTAAATAAAGCATATATAAAAGTTTTAAAAAGAAGCTTATTGATTCCAACAAATTATGCTACCATATTCAGATGTTACCACAGTCAATCAGATGTAACCTATGTACATACATGTTATAATGTAGTACCTGCATGCATGGGTGGCTAAATCCCATGTACCAGGTGAAGAATATTCTGTAATACCAGTACCTTCAGCTTCCCTAAGGGGATTTGCCCTCCCTGCCCCTCACATTATTTGATTTATTTTTTTGGTTTTATTTCAGGATTATACCTGTGATTATTGAGCATTTGTTATGTGGCATTCTGTTGTATTCACAGAGTACATGATGACTAGCTAGAGGTTCTAGATAGATGATCTGTAAGTTTTGGACCTAGATCTAACTGATAAAGGCTTTGTGACTGTGGGATCCTATTCCTTATTTGTCTTTTGTAAGCCTGTGCTTTTTCTTTAAGCTATCTTTGGAAATGCACATGCTTTTATGCAGTTATAAAATGCATTGTAGGTAATGCTTTTGGAGGATTTCTCCCACATTTAAAAAATCTCAGGAGAGGGGTGTGGGATGAATTGGGAGATTGGGATTGACATATATACACTGTTTATGTATAAAATAGGTAACTAATGAGAACCTACTGTATAGCTCAGGGAACTCTATTCAGTGCTCTGTGGTGACCTAAATGGGAAGGAAATCCAAAAAAGAGGGGACATATGTATACGTATAGCTGATTCACTTTGCTGTACAGTAGAAACTAGCACAACATTGTAAAGCAACGATACTCCAATAACATTAATTTTAAAAAAGTGGATGCAGTAAACATATTAGAGTGCAAAGTAAATAGTTTGCAATTACAAATTAATCAAGCAGAATGAAGATTAGAACAAAAAGGAGTCAAGGAAATCTTTTTTTAAAGTTATGGTAGAAATTATTGTTAACTGTTTTTTCAGATATATTAAAGTATATTTTGCCTAAAAAAAAATTAAATCTTGGGGAAAAAAATTCTCTCCTAATAAAATAGGGGTCCTAGCTACTGCATATCTTAAGTCAGTAGTTTCTTTGCAAGATATGGCTTAATTTGGTTTAACATTACTTGTAATAATTTAAAATTGGGGAAGTAAAAGTGTTATACTTGTTTGTAGAATTTATTTATTTTTTAAAATTTATTTATTTTTGGCTGCATTGGGTCTTCATTGCTGTTCGCGGGCTTTCTCTAGTTGTGGAGAGCGGGAGCTACGCTTCATTGCGGTGCGCGGGCTTCTCATTGCGGTGGCTTCTCTTGTTGCGGAGCATGGGCTCTAGAGCGCAGGCTCAGTAGTCGTGGCGCACGGGCTTAGTTGCTCCGTGGCATGTGGGATCTTCGCGGACCAGGGATCGAACCCGTGTCCCCTGCATTGGCAGGCGGATTCTTAACCACTGCGCCACCAGGGAAGCCGCTGTTTGTAGAATTTCTATATTTGAGGAAGTTGTAATCAAAACTTGATTTATGAAATTTCCTTCTGTGTTCACTTTATTTAGCTGGTGAAACCACGCTTCACCCAGTCTCACAGAGTATCATTTTGGGAGTCGTCTCTTTGCTTCCTTTTTCTCCATGATCTCTTATGTCTAAAGAGTCCCTGAGTTCTACCTGCTTTAAACACTTCATTGCTTCTCCAGTTCATCCCTTCTCCTCTCTTCCTGAGGCCACTGTTCTAGATCAGGTGCCAGATAGCATTCTTATCTGTGCCAGATATTCTAACTGATCTCCCCGTTGCAGGCTTGGCCTTTTCTTCACAATTGACTGTCTTATTTTAAGTGAAATATGACTGTGTCCCTCCTTAAAACCTTTTGAAACTTGTCAGCCACAGGTTCAAGTACAAGGTCTTAACATTATAGCTTTAACTAATTCTTACTCACCTGTTGAAGCTCTACACAGTACCTCCTCTAGGAGTTCTTGACCACCCCACCATAGTTTAGGTATTATTTTTCTGTATAGTAAGCAACTCCAAACCTGGAGTTATCATTACCTTTTGAGAAAGAAGTGAAGAAAACTAACTGGTACATGGGTAAAATTTCCTCCTACCTAAGAAGAGTGTAGTGACAGGTGAAGTCTAAGTGTTATAAAAGGTTTAAAGTTCCATTGCAGTAAAGCTTAAAAAAAGAATGTGCACTTTGAGAGGGAGAGTGGTTTATCATGGTAACGTACAGAAAAGCTGGGAGTCAGAAGACTGAAACTGGCAGTGCCATTCCAAGCATTATTGGGGGTTTGCTCGTCCCTACTGCCCAGTCCTTGCTTATCCCTGTTGTGTAGGTAGATGTGTCAGACTGCTGATGCCTGATACCGTTAAACATTTTAATCACAGTTAAATCCCTTTGCTCACCACACAATGATCTGGCCAAAATTTAGTAGATGATGGTTTGCTTTATAGGAAGAAAAGCTGCTGTTTGTTCTCTTAGTCATTAAATTTATCGTTATAAATGAACAAACTGGATTTATATACCAGTTTTTTCGTGACTTACACTGCATTCACTATGATATGGTACCTTGTAACACTTCTTGGCAGCTACTCAGCCAACTTCTCTGGTGACACCTTCCACCACGACATGCAACTCTTTATGCCTTCTTTGTTCAGATGGCTTGTGCAAACATTTTTCCTCAGGCTTCTAAAAATGTTAATATTTAAATGAGAAGCCCGCACACCGCGGCATGTGGGATCTTCCCAGACCAGGGCTCGAACCCATGTCCCCTGCACTGGTAGGCGGATTCTTAACCACTGCACCACCAGGGAAGCCCAAAATACATGTTTGTTTTTTTTTTTTTAACATACATGTTTTAATTGTTACTTTTAGTCCATTTTTATAAACCTGTAGAACTTAATTACAGCTATGCTACATTTATTTTGGATATTTTTCTTGTTTGGGGATTTTTTTTGAAGAAGAAGAGTATTATGGATTTCCATGTTATTGTACAATTAATTTATAGAGTTGATTTCTTTGAAATAAATTCTTGCCTAGCTGTAACAACCCTCCTCTTTCCCAAATTAATTTCTACAAAATTGGTTCATGCCAAAGGTTTCTCTATTAAGTATTTGCTATTAAACATGACTGTTTTTCTTTTAAATAGTTTTATTTTAAAGGCAGTACCATTACTCAGCAAAATCTCCTACCCTTCCCCAAATGTAAATTGTCTGTTCGGCTGCTGCCGAAGCCCTGCATTGTTTTTTGTTGGAAGTGTGAGCTGAAGGGGACAGACATTCCTACTCCTTAGCGGAAGCACTAAGCTGCAATCTGCCCTTGTTGTGTTATTAATGGCACAATGTTTTCATGTTGTAGATGGCTGAGTGCTAGCAAGGAAAATTCAGGACGATGATGGCTCAGTTTCCCACAGCTATGAATGGTAAGTGGCTTCATGCTTGTGGCAAGAGAAAGAGGTTATGAGATTTTTTTTCTTTGGTAGAGGTTATAAAATTTCCATTTAGATATTTTTCTTAAACTTATAAATGAAAAACTTAAAGTATTCTTGTTGAAAGTATTTAGATAGTTTATTTCAGAACACTGCATGTATCTTCTATTAGAATATTATGCAGTAAATCCCACGGCTCAGTATAAGCATGTTCTGTAATATCATCTGGAATGTGGTGCTTGCCTTTGAGCAGTTAAGAATAACCTAAGCAAACATTGTGTTTAATGCGTAAAACTGGAGGACAAAAAGCTTAGTGCCATAAGTGGAGAATATTAAAGGTGTTTTTGATAGCATGAGATGATTGTAAACTGATTAAACCAGTAAATAATCAATTATTAATATACATAAAAAATTGGTTCATTTTCCCTTTTATAAAGGATTATGTATGCCTATACCCAGTTGTTTAATAGGAAACATATTAGAGGAAAATGTTTAGGTAATTTCAATAATAAAAAGTTTTTAAAGTTTTTTTTCCTGATTCTAGCTTTATTTCCCAGATACACATTAATTACCCTTAATAGGTCGTCTTACTGTGTATGTTATTTATAATTGAGAAAATGCATTATTATTATTGTTTTTTTGCGGTGCACGGGCCTCTCACTGTTGTGGCCTCTCCCGTTGCGGAGCACAGGCTCTGGACGCGCAGGCTCAGCAGCCATGGCTCACGGCCCCAGCTGCTCCGCGGCATGTGGGATCTTCCCGGACCAGGACACGAACCCGTGTCCCCTGCATTGGCAGGCGGACTCTTAACCACTGTGCCACGAGGGAAGCCCGAGAAAATGCATTATATTTTTAAAATCACTAAACAAATCAAAGATGCTGAGTTCTTAATTTTGAGGTAAATTTTATTAGTTAATTAGAAATATAAAGAAATAGAGGGTCCAGTCAATAATTCTTTAACACTTGAATTGAAAACCGTAATAGAAAAGAACACTAGAAAGAAAAAAAGAGGAAAAAATCACCAATAATTCCACCACCTTCACAAAGGGATTGTGTTAATGTTACCATCTAGTATTTGATCAATTACATTAAAAAAAAGAAAGTGTTCTCACTCATAGGGCAAGATCAGTACATTGTTTTTTTGTTGCTGTTTTTTAAAATAAATTAATTAATTTGTTTTTGCCATTGCTGGGTCTTCGTTGCGGTGTGCAGGATTCACATTGTGGTGGCTTTTCTTGTTGCAGAGTACGGACGCTAGGCGAGCAGGCTTCAGTAGTTGTGGCATGTGGGCTCAGTAGTTGTAGCTCGTGGGCTCTAGAACACAGGCTCAGTAGTGTGGCGCACGAGCTTAGTTGCTCTGCAGCACGTGGGATCTTCCTGGACCAGGGCTCGAACCCGTGTCCCCTGCATTGGCAGGCAGATTCGGTTTTTTATTTATTTATTTATTTTTTACATCTTTATTGGAGTATAATTGCTTTACAATGGTGTGTTAGTTTCTGCTTTATAACAAAGTGAATCAGTTATACATATGTTCCCATATCTCTTCCCTCTTGTGTCTCCCACCCTCCCTATCCGACCCCTCCAGGTGGTCACAAAGCACCGAGCTGACCTCGCTGTGCTATGCTGCTGCTTCACACTAGCTATCTACCTTACGTTTGGTAGTGTATATATGTCTATGTCTCTCTCACTTTGTCACAGCTTACCCTTCCCCCTCCCCATATCCTCAAGTCCATTCTCTAGTAGGTCTGTGTCTTTATTCCTGTCTGACCCCTAGGTTCTTCATGACATTTTTTTCCCTTAAATTCCATATATATGTGTTAGCATACGGTATTTGTCTTTCTCTTTCTAACTTACTTCACTCTGTATGACAGATTCTAGGTCTATTCACCTCATTACAAATAGCTCAATTTCATTTCTTTTTATGGCTGAGTAATATTCCATTGTATATATGTGCCACATCTTCATTATCCATTCATCTGGTGATGGACACTTAGGTTGTTTCCATCTCCGGGCTATTGTAAATAGAGCTGCGATGAACATTTTGGTACATGACTCTTTTTGAATTATGGTTTTCTCAGGGTATATGCCCAGTAGTGGGATTGCTGGGTCATATGGTAGTTCTATTTGTAGATTTTTAAGGAACCTCCATACTGTTCTCCATAGTGGCTGTACCAATTCACATTCCCACCAGCAGTGCAATAGGGTTCCCAATTCTCCACACCCTCTCCAGCATTTATTGTTTCTAGATTTTTTGTTGATGGCCGTTCTGACTGGTGTGAGATGATATCTCACGGTAGTTTTGATTTCCATTTCCCTAATGATTAATGATGTGGAGCATTCTTTCATGTGTTTGTTGGCAATCTGTATATCTTCTTTGGAGAAATGTCTATTTAGGTCTTCTGCCCATTTTTGGATTGGGTTGTTTGTTTTTTTGTTATTAAGCTGCGTGAGCTGCTTGTAAATTTTGGAGATTAATCCTTTGTCAGTTGCTTCATTTGCAAATATTTTCTCCCATTCTGAGGGTTGTCTTTTGGTCTTGTTTATGGTTTCCTTTGCTGTGCAGAAGCTTTGCAGTTTCATTAGGTCCCATTTGTTTATTTTTGTTTTTATTTCCATTTCTCTAGGAGGTGGGTCAAAAAGGATCTTGCTGTGATTTATGTCATAGAGAGCTCTGCCTATGTTTTCCTCTAAGAGTTTGATAGTTTCTGGCCTTACATTTAGGTCTTTAATCCATTTTGAGCTTATTTTTGTGTATGGTGTTAGGGAGTGATCTAATCTCATACTTTTACATGTAGCTGTCCAGTTTTCCCAGCACCACTTATTGAAGAGGCTGTCCTTTCTCCACTGTACATTCCTGCCTCCTTTATCAAAGATAAGGTGTCCATATGTGCGTGGGTTTATGTCTGGGCTTTGTATCCTGTTGCATTGATCTATATTTCTGTTTTTGTGCCAGTACCATACTGTCCTGATTACTGTAGCTTTGTAGTATAGTCTGAAGTCAGGGAGCCTGATTCCTCCAGCTCCATTTTTCATTTTCAAGATTGCTTTGGCTATTCAGGGTCTTTGGTGTTTCCATACAAATTGTGAAATTTTTTGTTCTATTTCTGTAAAAAATGCCATTGGAAATTTGATATGGATTGCATTGAATCTGTAGATTGCTTTGGGTAGTATAGTCATTTTCACAATATTGATTCTTACAATCCAAGAACATGGTATATCTCTCCATCTATTTGTATCATCTTTAATTTCTTTCCTCACTGTCTTATAGTTTTCTGCATACAGGTCTTTTGTCTCCCTAGGTAGGTTTATTCCTAGGTATTTTATTCTTTTTTGTTGCAGTAGTAAATGGGAGTGTTTCCTTAATTTCTCTTTCAGATTTTACATTGTTAGTATATAGGAATGCAGGAGATTTCTGTGCATTAATTTTGTATCCTGTTACTTTACCAAATTCATTGATTAGCTCTAGTAGTTTTCTGGTAGCATCTTTAGGATTCTCTGTGTGTAGTATCATGTCCTCTGCAAACAGTGACAGTTTTACTTCTTCTTTTCCAATTTGTATTCCTTTTATTTCTTTTTCTTCTCTGATTGCTGTGGCTAGGACTTCCAAAACTATGTTGAATAATAGTGGCAAGAGTGGACATCCTTGTCTTGTTCCTGATCTTAGAGGAAACGCTTTCAGTTTTTCACCATTGAGAATGATGTTTGCTGTGGGTTTGTCATATATGGCCTTTATTATGTTGAGGTAGGTTCCCTCTATGCCCACTTTCTGGAGAGTTTTTATCATAAATGGGTGTTGAATTTTGTCGGAAGCTTTTTCTGCATCTATTGAGATGATCATAAGGTATTTCTTCTTCAGTTTGTTAATATGGTGTATCACGTTGATTGATTTGTGTATATTGAAGAATCCTTGCATCCCTGGGATAAATCCCACTTGATCGTGGTGTATGATCTTTTTAATGTATTGTTGGATTCTGTTTGCCAGTATTTTGTTGAGGATTTTTGCAACTATATTCTTCAGTGATATTGGTCTGTAATTTTCTTTTTTTGTAGTATCTTTATCTGGTTTTGTTATCAGGGTGATGATGGCCTCATATCATGAGTTTGGGAGTGTTCCTTCCTCCGCAGTTTTTGGAAGAGTTTGAGAAGGACGGGTGTTAGCTCTTCTCTAAATGTTTGATAGAATTCACCTGTGAAGCCATCTGGTCCTGGACTTTTGTTTGTTGGAAGATTTTCAATCACAGTTTCAATTTCATTACTTGTGATTGGTCTGTTCATATTTTCTATTTCTTCCTGGTTCAGTCTTGGAAGGTTAGACCTTTCTAAGAATTTGTCTGTTTCTTCCAGGTTGTCCATTTTATTGGCATAGAATTGCTTGTAGTAGTCTCTTAGGATACTTTGTATTTCTGCGGTGTCTGTTGTAACTTCTCCCTTTTCATTTCTAATTTTATTGATTTGAGTCCTCTCCCTCTTTTTCTTGATGAGTCTGGCTAATGGTTTATCAATTTTGTTTATCTTCTCAAAGAACCAGCTTTTAGTTTTATTGATCTTTGCTATTTTCTTTGTTTCTATTTCATTTATTTCTGCTCTGATCTTTATGATTTCTTTTCTTCTACTAACTTTGGGTTTTGTTTCTTCTTTCTCTAGTTCGTTTAGGTGTAAGGTTAGATTGTTTATTTGAGATTTTTCTTGTTTCTTGAGATAGGCTTGTATTGCTTTAAACTTCCCTCCTAGAACTACTTTTGCTGCATCTCATAGGTTTTGGATGGCCATGTTTTCGTTGTAATTTGTCTCTAGGTATTTTTTGATTTCCTCTTTGATTTCTTCAGTGATCTCTTGGTTATTTAGTAACGTATTGTTTAGCCTCCATGTGTTTGTGTTTTTTACGTTTTTTCCTCTGTAATTGATTTCTAATCTCATAACGTTGTGGTCAGAGAAGATGCTTGATATGATTTCAATTTTCTTAAATTTACTGAGGCTTGATTTGTGACCCAAGATGTGATCTGTCCTGGAGAATGTTCCATGCGCACTTGAGAAGAGAGTGTAATCTGCTGTTTTTGGATGGAATGTCCTATAAATAGCAATTAAATCTATTTGGTCTATTGTGTCATTTAAAGCTTGTGTTCCCTTATTAATTTTCTGTTTGGATGATCTGTCCATTGGTGTAAGTGAGGTGTTGAAGTCTCCCACTATTGCTGTGTTAACTGTTGATTTCCTCTTTTATAGCTGTTAGCAGTTGCCTTATGTATTGAGGTGCTCCTATGTTGGGTGCATATATATTTATAATTGTTATATCTTCTTCTTGGGTTGATCCCTTCATCATTATGTAGTGTCCTTCCTTGTCTCTTGTAACATTCTTTATTTTAAAGTCTATTTTATCTGATATGAGTATTGCTACTCCAGCTTTCTTTTGAGTTCCATTTCCATGGAATATCTTTTTCCATCCCCTCACTTTCAGTCTGTATGTGTCCCTAGGTCTGAAGTGGGTCTCTTGTAGACATCATGTATATGGGTCTTGTTTTTGTATCCATTCAGGAAGCCTGTGTCTTTTGGTTGGAGCATTTAGTCCATTCATGTTTAAGGTAATTATTGATATGTATGTTCCTGTTACCATTTTCTTAATTGTTATGGATTTGTTTTTGTAGGTCATTTTCTTCTCTTGTGTTTGCCACTTAGAGCAGTTCCTTTATCATTTGTTGTAGAGCTGGTTTGGTGGTGTTGATTTCTCTTAGCTTTTGCTTGTCTGTAAAGCTTTTGATTTCTCTGTTGAATCTGAATGAGATCCTTGCTGCGTAGAGTAATCTTGGTTGTAGTTTCTTCCCTTTCATCACTTTAAATACATTATGTCACTCCCTTCTGGCTTGTAGAGTTTCTGCTGAGAAATCTGCTGTTAACCTTATGGGAGTTCCCTTGTATGTTGTTGTTTTTCCCTTGTTGCTTTCAATAATTTTTTTTTTGTCTTTAATTTTTGTCAGTGTGATTACTCTGTCTCTCAGCATGTTTCTCCTTGGGTCTGTCCTGCCTGTGACTCTCTGCACTTCCTCGACTTGGGTGGCTATTTCCTTTCCCATGTTAGGGAAGTTTTCGACTCTAATCTCTTCAAATGTTTTCTCAGGTCCTTTCTCTCTCTCTTCTCCTTCTGGGACCCCTATAATGCAAATGTTGTTGTATTTAATGTTGTGCCAGAGGTCTCTTAGGCTGTCTTCATTTCTTTTCATTCTTTTTTCTTTATTTTGTTCTGCAGCAGTGAATTCCAGTATTCTGTCTTCCAGGTCATTTATCTGTTCTTCTGCCTCAGTTTTGCTGCTATTGATTACTTCTGGTGTATTTTTCATTTCAGTTATTGTATTATTCATCTCTGTTTGTTTGTTCTTTAATTCTTCTAGGCGTTCATTAATTCTTCTAGGTCTTTGTTAAACATTTCTTGCATCTTCTCGATATTTGCCTCCATTCCTTTTCCAAGGTCCTGGATCATCTTCACTATCATTATTCTGAAATCTTTTTCTGGAAGGTTGCCTATCTCCACTTCATTTAGTTGTTTTTCTGGGGTTTTGTCTTGTTCCTTCATCTGGTACAAGTCCTCTGCCTTTTCATCTTGTCTGTCTTTCTGTGAATATGGTTTTCCTTCCACAGGCTGCAGAATTGTCAGTTTTTTTAAACTTCTGAAGAATTGACAGCTAATGCAGACTGTAGTACTTAGGAGGTACTTATCCTCCTACTTAGTTTATAAAATAGCTGAAGATTGAAGATAATCTTGTATATATCTAATTTAAGTCCAATTCAAGGTTTAAGATCTTATTGAAATAAGCATCCATGTATAGCACAGAGCCTTCAAAAGCAGTGTTTGCTCCTTTAGTAAATGCTCAGTTATTGATTGGGTTAAAATTTTTTCATGCCCAATACCATTGGAACTTGTCTCTAAGTGCCCTCCCTACACCAGGCTATTTGTCTAAATACTTCTGACATAGTCTTCAAATTTTGCCATGTCTACTTTATCATCCTGAGACTAACCACAGACATTTTAGACTTTTTTGGTTCTTAGAGCTGTGTTGTCTAATATAGTAGCCATTAGCTACATGTGACTGTTTAAATTTATATTTACATTAATAAAAATTAAATTTAAATTAATAAAAGTTAAGTAAAGTAAAAAATTCAGTTGCTCAGTCACACAGCCACATTTCAAGTGCTCAGAGCCATGTCTGGCTAGTGACTACTGTGTTGGACGATGCACATACATCTCAGAAAGCTCTGTTGAACAGATATTCTTTTCTTAGTCTGTTTGCTTCGCCTCCCATCTCCTTAACAAAACTAAAAAAGATCAATGCATTGTATTTTTAACCATTTGTGATTTTTACTTCTGATGTCTTCTGCACCAGCAGAATCATCCTTGCCAAAGCCTTCCTTAATCATGGTAGGTTTGCTTTCTGCTTTTCAAAAATTTGATGAAATTTTAAATACACAGGGCATGATATATGAGCCATAAGGTGATAGGCAAGAGGCCACTTCAGATACATGTTGCTACCGTTTGATATTGTAGTGTAATGTGGATTGTTTCAGCCTCACAATTGTGGAGGTACTAAAGACTGGTTATGTGAGTATGAAGTGCTGAAGCCCATGACAGTGGCTCTGTCTAAAATGTGGAAGAGAGAAGGGAGAAGGAGAGAAAAGCAACAGCTAGTGGCTTTAGGAGGAAAAAAATACCATTTTTAATTTTAGAGCTTTATTACCTTTTTAGAATTTTAGAGCTTGTTACTGTTTTCAACTGTGTAATTAAGAAATTTTTGTTAAGCATTGGACCTGTAGAATCAGCTGTAGTGTTGTACTGCACATATAACAACCCAAGCATTTATTACTCAGGTCCCTACAGTTGAGACTTCAGTTCTATCTAGACCAGTATTCCAATTGTGTCTTAGAGATTTAAATTAGTCCTGGGTCAATATATATCATTTGACTCTTACTTTGAATTGGAGAAATGTACCAATGAAGACTATTTCTGATATCATTTAATTTTTATAGCATACAAGTGGGATATAACCTTTCTGAATCACGTATGTTCAGAACTATGTGTTAGAATACTGCTGTGCCACTACCCAGCTATGCAGCTTAACCATGTGGAACTTATTTGTGTGTGTGTGTATGAACATATGCATATGTATGTATATCTATATATGTAAAACAGGGATGACACTACTTATTGCATGGGATCTAGCATACTGTGGATGTTCTGTAAACCTGTATTTTTCCTGCTACATAGACAATAAGAACATATTTGACAGAGCCAGTAGATGAGACTAAGCAACAGAAATCTATGAAAATACCACATTCTCAATTTAGTGATGAGTTGGGGGGCAGTGGATAGAATTGTAATAGATTTCTAAGGTGATCATCAGACAATGTAAAAGATTTTAGATTTTTAAGGAAATATTGGAAACATCAACCCCAAAACTTAGGTTTTCCTGCCTTTCTATAAGACTTATGAATAAATGTAGATTAACCTTAGGATATATTTTACTTGAAGTTCAAAATAATAGACTGTTGGCTCTTTAAAAGGTTCTGTTAGTATATATTCTAAATAAGAAAGCTAGAATTGGATCAACTATTTTAAAATTGGCTTTGAATTACATATATTTCATAGTTTTCTTATTTCTATGTGACTTTTCCTTTCTGTAAAATTCTAGTGCGTTAATAACATGTTTTAATATGGTCATCTTTGGGGAAGTGTTCAGAATTGAAGATTATTTGAATACTACTTAAAAATTATTCTCATATGACTTAGAACATTTTTATTCTGTTAGTAACATTAATCATGATAATATTTAATCATGATTGTTGTGTGTGACTCTCTTGGCTGGTGGTGTCCCTTAAATATTAGAAAGTCTCTGAGCTCATTTAAGGGGTTCGTTTTATTTTTGTACCACTCGTCCTTACACACATTGGTGCCCTATAAATGTTGAACGAATGTGCAATATATGAAGGTGTCAAGGTTCCTGGTTGGAGTCACAAAGAACTAAGCAGTAAGCATTATCAGATAGGGTGAGTTGGCCACTGCAAAAACAGGTACCCAAAGAAAGGTGAGGAGATAGTAGTATATAAGAAAGTGTTATAATGTGATAAGGATTGACACAGATTCCCTTCTGCTGAAACAGACTTCTCTGTAGTCTTCGGATAGCAGTCTGTCACTGCCTGGGGATGATGTATGTTAGAGCAGCTCAAGCTTCCCCAACCAGACTGTTCAGACTTAAAATAGTCGTGAGGTTTCTGACTAAAAGGCCTCACTTTCAGTATTTTCTGGCAAGAGTACCTTTATCACAAGAAAAGCCTGAGAAAGATTTTAATGCTCTGCCTTCTCCTTAATTGTGTTGTTCCCTGGGATTGGGTTGAGTAAGGAAACTGATTTATTTAGCACTCTCCATGTGACAGGCATGTGTTAGATGCTTTATATTTTTGTTTTAAGTTGCGTTTATTGAGATATAATTCACCCCTTTTTAATACAGTTTGATGAGTTTTGACAAATGTATATAGCCATGTAGATTGGGATATGGAACATTTCCATCACCTAAAATTTTCCTTTGTCCCTTCACCTTACCCTTAGCTACTGGCAACCACTGATCAGATTTCTGTCTCTATAGTTTTGTCTTTCCAGAATATTATATAAATGAAATACACAATAGGTAGCCTTTTGTATCTTTGTGGCTTCTTTCACTTAACAGAATACTTTTGTGATTCATCTATGGCGTTGCATATATTTCTCTTTCTTGCCAAGTAGTATTCCATTGTATAAATGTGTACCACAATTTGTTTACCCATTCATCTGCAAAAGGCATTTGGGTTACTTCCAGGTTTTGGAACTTTAGACATAATGTCTAAACCTGCTATAACCATCAAAAGACACATTTTTATCTGGAAATAGGTCTTTATTTCTCTTGAGTAAATCCCCAAGGGTTATTGTTGGGGTGTTGTTATGGTAAATGTATATTTAACTTCATAAGAAGTTGCCAGACTTTTCCAAATTATCTCTTTGCCTTCCCACCAGCAATGTGTGAGAGTTTTGGTTGCCCAGCATCTTTGCCAGCATTTTTTTTTTAATTCCAGACATTCTAATAGGCATGTAGTGATATCTTATTGTGGTTTTTGTATTCACTTCCCTGATGATCAGTGTCATTGAACATCTTGTCATATGCTTATTTGCCATCTGTGTATCGTTTGACGTGTCTATTCAGATCTTTTGCGCATTTTTGAAAGCAGGGATTGTCTTCTTATTGAGTCGAATCTGTGGTTCTTTAGATATGCTGCATATGTGTCCTTTATCACATATGTTTTGCAGATATTTCCTCCTAGTCTGTAGCTTGTCTTTTCATTCTCTTAACACTGTATTTATGAGAGCAGAGGTTTTAGATTTTGATGAAGTTCAGTTTATCGAAAAATTTTTAATGGTTTGTGCCATTTGTGTCCTAAAAAGTCTTGCCTTAACCAATGTCACAGAGAGTTTCTTCTTTGCTTTCTTCAGGAAGTTTCATAATTTAGCCCTTACATGTACATTAGATATGATCCATTTAGAGTTAATTTTTTATATGGTACAAGTTTGAGATTCTTTTTTTTTTTAAATGGGTGTCCAGTTCTTTAAGCACAATTTGTTGAAAAGACTATTCTTTCTCCAGTGAATTATCTTGATATTTTTGTTGAAATCAACTGACAACATATCTGTAGGTCTCTTTCTTTTTAATTATCATCAAGGTGCAGATTAAGACCCTTAATTAAGCCTGCATGGATTCTAATCCCGCCTTTAACATTTGCCGACTTTGTTACCTTGGACAAATTATTTAATCTCGCCATGCCTCTGTTTTCTCCTCTGAAAAACAGTGATAGTAATAATAGTTACCTCATAGAATTCTTGTGAGACTTAATAGAAACAATACATGTAAAACTCTTAAGAAAAGTACCTGACGCGTGGTAAGTTTTGTTAAATGTTAGCTATTGTTATTTTGTCAGTCTAATAGATAAAAAATGATTTTTAGTGTTTTTTAGTGTGGATATGTTACATATTACATGTAATATTTACAACAACCCTGAGGAGTTAGGTAATACTCTTGTTTATAGAGGTGGCAATCAAGGTACAGAGAATGTGAGCATCTTATCTATGTACACTGGGAGACAGTGTAGTGTAGAGAGTTCGGCTACCTAGGTTCTAATCTCAGTTCTGCCACTTGTTAGTTGTGTGACCTTGAGCAAGTTCCTTTACCACGATGAGTTTTGATTTCCTCATCTGTAAAATGCGGGTAATAGTGTAGTACCTTATATATAAGGTAGTGGTGGCAGTCGGTGAGTTACTGTATTTGAAGTCCCTGACCGATAGGGCTCAATAAAGGTGAGTTGCTTCCATCTTTGTAATCCTTTTTGTTGTGGTCATTATTTTTTTTATCATCAGCATCATTTTTCCAAAGTCATACAGTATTAAATCAGTTCTGTAGCCACACTACTTGCCTTCCTAGTCACAGGAATCATGATTGGTTAATTTATTTCATGATAAACTAATAAAGTAGGGGTTTCTTTACCATGTGTATGGTATTTATCTTAAAAGTGTGTAGGTTTAGCTATTTTAGGTCTTTAGTTCTTCAGTACATCTGTTCTTTCCTTCCTCCCCCACAACCCCACCAACCCCACCCCCAATGCAAGGCTTATGGGGATCTTAGTTCCCGGACCAGGGACTAAACCAGGGCCACCGCAGTGAAAGCACCAAGTCCTAACCACTGGACTGTGAGGAAATTCCCTGTTTCTTTATTTTTAACTCTAATCTTAAATCTTGTCTTTAAGAGAGGATGTTTATAGATTTTTTTTAAAAATCCAGTCATTTAAGGCTTAGAAATATTAAATCCATCTAGTGTTTAAAATTATTTGGGCAGGGCTTCCCTGGTGGCGCAGTGGTTGAGAGTCCGCCTGCCGATGCAGGGGACACGGGTTCGTGCCCCGGTCCGGGAAGATCCCACATGCTGCAGAGCGGCTGGGTCCGTGAGCCATGGCCGCTGAGCCTTCGTGTCCGGAGCCTGTGCTCCGCAACGGGAGAGACCACAACAGTGAGAGGCCCGCATAGCATAAAAAAAAAAATTATAGTGGGCACCTATATTTCAGTGATATGCATTCCTGTAAACAACTTTGTAAGGCAAATTTTTATGGACTACAGTCAGCAAATATGTGTGAGTTTACATACCTAAACATACTTGGTTTCTTATTGGTAGAAGCTGAGTAAACTGAAAAGGTAATCAGAAATGAAGTATAGGTGATTATTAGCCATGTTGAATATATAGCTTTAAAGATCTCCACAGAAAGCTGATATAACTATATGTGAAGGATGGATAACAGAAAGATTTGTAAATGACTCTTGTCTTTCCCCCAGTCCCGATCTTACCTCTCTGCTTTTTCTCTACTCCAATTTTTCCAGACATTTTTAAGTGTTTGTGCTGGGTACTCTGCCAGTTCTGAGCATAGAAAGATAAACACACAAAGCTCTTGTCCTCCAAGGGCTCATAGTCTGGTAGAACAGATGGATAGCAAACAATTACAGAACCTTTTTAAGTGCTCTATAGAAGCATGGAGAAGTCTCTTGAGAATCTAGAGGAGGAAGCAATTAATTTGACCTGCAGGTGTCAGGGACCTCCTGGAGAAAGTGACACCTGCCCTGGACCTTGAAAGAGAAAGTTTGAAATGGAAGACGCTGATATGAATGGCAATCCAAGTAAAGGAAACGTATGTCATGGGATGAGAAAGAGGATGTTATGTATATGGCATTTGTAAGAATTTACTTTTCTGGGATAGGGATGCACTACCAACATTCTTGTTGTTCTTGGTTTTTGTTTGGTATAGATTTCTTTCTTGTTAAATAGTAAATAATAGTATCACGATTAACATTTTTCTACATTTTTTTTATATAATCAGTGTTCAAAAATTTTTTTATTTTTGGCCATGCTGTGCAGCTTGCGGGATCTTAGTTCCCCCACCAGGGATCAAACCTGGGCCCCCTGTGCTAGAAGCATGGAGTCCTAACCACTGGACCACCAGGGAATTCCCCCCCGCCATGTTTTAAGATACATTATTCCAAGGGAAAATTTGGTTACTCTGACATGTAAAAGAGACACATATTTTTATATTCAAATGTCAATTTATATGTATCTCCTTTACATTTTGTTGCTGGTCTTTTTTTTTTTTTTTTTTTTTTTTTTTTTGGGTACGCGGGCCTTTCACTGTTGTGGCCTCTCCCGTTGCGGAGCACAGGCTCCAGACACGCAGGCTCAGCAGCCATGGCTCACGGGCCCAGCCGCTCCACGGCATGTGGGATCTTCCTGGACCGGGGCACGAACCTGTGTCCCCTGCATCGGCAGGCGGACTCTCAACCACTGCGCCACCAGGGAAGCCCCTGCTGGTCATTTTTAAATTACAAAAATAATACTGCTAAAGTAAAATAAATATCAAAGTAGTCAGGGAGGCAATGTGGTGCAGTAGTTAAGAGCAGAAACTTTGGACTTTAAAGTACAGGAAGATTCTAACTAAAAATTAAATCAGCTATATGGTGTTAGGCCAGTTATTTAACTTCCCTAGCTTTGTTTTTTTCGTCTGTAACTTCTGTAAACCTTGTTCACGGAACTGTTGTAAAAATTAAACGTAATATTAATATGCTTAGCATGGTTGCTGGTATAAAGTAATAGTAAATAGTAGTTGCTTCTTCTACTAAGTACTACTATTACTCTGCTAATGTTGTTGGACTTTAAAAGCAAATGATAAGAGAGGGAAGGTTGTTTCTCTGAGATGGTCAAGAGTTGAGAGAACAGTAGGGTAAAGGGGATTAAAAAAAGATCTGTGTAATATCTCTATGAGAAAAAGTAAGATGAGGATTAACTCATCTTTTAACAGGATAGAATTGCAAGATGCCTGTGGCATCCTTAGGAGAAAGAGACCACATAATTCACTTTGACAGCCACCAGTTGTTGCCTTTGGACAGCATTATTTGCTAGTTGTCCTGAGTTGGCTGGAAGGGTAGAGGTGGAGCAGAATATTCTGCGGAGTGATAGAAAGAAGAGGAGGCAAGGTGCAAACCTGATTTGTATAGGACAGTGTTTCCCCACCCTGGCTGCACAAAAGAATCACCTGGAGAGCTTTTTAAAAATTGTGAAGCTTGTGCCTCATTCCCCAGAGAATCTGCTTTACTTGGTCTGCTGGAATAGCTTTTTTTCTCCTAAAGCTCCCCAGGTGATTCAGCCAGGGTTTGCATATCTCTGGTGTAGGACATTGGCTAGTCAAGTATTGCCTGCTACATACTTTATACTTTTGAAATCACCTTTACATACACCATTCTTACAACAAGTCCTAGGTAAGGAAACAAAGGGTGAGGAAGTTTAAAGGCCTGCTCAAGTCACAAAACTGGTTAGCACACAGGAGCAGAATCTCCACTTTGTTCTTTTATGCTCCACTGCTGCCATTTAGCTATGAAAGGAAGAGGGTGGAGATGTATTTGGGGGTAGTGAGTTGAGACTGGATCTCATGTTCAGAGCAAATGGAAAGGATCATAAAATCATTGTTTGTTTTTCATGGCTTAAGAGACCCTCAGACATTTTCAGATTTAGTAGACCATTGTCTGTTTTAACACTTCTGGTAACAAAAGAGTAATTTCTGGTGGGGTTGATTCCCTCTTCATACAGTCCTAACTTTCTTCAAAATGGTGGTCCTTTTCCTAATTCATGTATGGAAGGCAAATAACCACTTCGTATTCTGCATAACAACTTGTAGAAACACTTAGAGTTGCTACCATGTCTTCTTTAATCTTTTTTTTAAACTGAAGTATAGTTGATTTACAATGTTGTGATAGTTTCTGGTGTACAACAAAGTGATTCAGTTATACATATATATATACATATTCTTTTTCATTATGGTTTATTACAGAATATTGAATATAGTTCCCTGTGCTATACAGTAGGACCTTGTTGTTTATTTTATATATAGTAGTTTGTATCTGCTAATCCCAAACTCCTAGTTTATCTCTCTCCCACCCTCTTTCCCCTTTGGTAACCATAAGTTTGTTTCCTGTTTCTGTTTCGTAAATAAGTTCATTTGTGTCATATTTTAGATTCCACATATAAGTGATATCATATGATATTTGTCTTTCTCTTTCTGACTTACTTCACTTAGTATGATCATCTCTAGGTCCATCCATGTTGCTGCAAATGGCATTATTTCATTCTTTTTAATGGCTGAGTAGTATTCCCCTGTGTATACATACCACATCTTTATCCATTCATCTCTCAGTGGACCTTTAGGTTGCTTCCATGTCTTGGCTGTTGTAAGTAGTGCTGCTATGAACATTGGGGTGCGTGTATCTTTTCGAATTATAGTTTTATCTGGATATATGCCCAGGAGTGGGATTGCTGGATCATATGGCAACTCTATTTTCAATTTTTAAAGGAACCTCCATATTGTTTTCCATAGTGGCTGCACTAATTTACATTCCTGTCAAGAGTGTAGAAGGGTTCCCTTTTCTCCACATCCTCTCCAGCATTTATTTGTAGACTTTTTAATGATGGCCATTCTGACCAGTGTGAGGTGGTACCTCATTGTAGGTTTTTGATTTGCATTTCTCTAATAGTTAGCAATGTTGAGCATCTTTTCATGTGCCTGTTGGCCATCTGTATGTCTTCTTTGGAGAAATGCCTATTTAGGTCTTCTGCCCATTTTTTGATTGGGTTATTTTTTATTACTGTATTGTATAAGCTGTTTGTATACTTTGGAAATGAAGCCCTTGTCATTTGTATCATTTGCAAATATTTTCTCTCAGTCCATAGGTTGTCTTTTCATTTTGTTTATGGTTTCCTTTGCTGTGCAAAAGCTTGTAAGTTTGACGAACTTACGGTTACCAGGGGGGATTGGTGGGAGGGAGGGATGGTTAGGGAGTTTGGGATTGACATGTACACACTACTATATTTAAAATGGGTAACCAACAAGGACCTACTGTATAGCACAGGGAACTCTGCCCAATATTACGTAACAACCTAAATGAGAAAAGAATTTGCAGAAGAATAGATACATGTATTTGTATAACTGAATCTCTGTACTGTACACCTGAAACTAACACAACATTGTTAATCAACTATACTCCAATATAAAATAAAGAGTTTTTAAAAAGCTTATAAGTTTGATTAGGTCCCATTTGTTTATTTTATTTTATTTTTTTTTTGTTTTTTTTTTTTTTTTTTTTTTTTTTTTTTTTTTGTTTGTTTTTTTTTGCGGTACACGGGCCTCTCACTGTTGTGGCCTCTCCCGTTGCGGAGCACAGGCTCCGGACGCGCAGGCTCAGCGGCCACGGCTCACGGGCGCAGCCGCTCCGCGGCATGTGGGATCTTCCCAGACCGGGGCACGAACCCGTGTCCCCTGCATCGGCAGGCGGACTCTCAACCACTGCGCCACCAGGGAAGCCCCCCCATTTGTTTATTTTTGCTTTTACTTCTATTGCCTTGGGAGACTGACCTAAGAAAATACTGGTACAATTTATTTCAGAGACTGTTTTGCCTATGTTCTCCTCTAGGATTTTTATGGTGTCATCTTATATTTAAGTATTTAAGCAATTTGGAGTTTATTTTTGTGTGTGGTGTGAGGGTGTGTTCTAACTTCATTGATTTACATGCGGCTGTCCAGCTTTCCCAGCACCACTTGCTGAAGAAACTTTCTTTTCTCCATTGTATATTCTTGCCTCCTTTGTCGAAGATTAATTGACCATAGGTGTGTGTCTATTTCTGGGCTGTCTGTTCTCTTCTGTTGATCCATGTGTCTGTTTTTGTGCCAATACCACACTGTTTTGATTACTGTAGCTTTGTAGTATTGTCTAAAGTCTGGGAGGGTTATGCCTCCAGCTTTGTTCTTTTCCCTCCGGATTGCTTTGGCAATTCTTGGTATTTTATGGTTCCATATAAATTTTAGGATTATTTGTTCTAGTTCTGTGGAAAATATCATGGGTAATTTGATCCCTGTCACCTTAAATCTGTAGATTGCTTTGGGTAGTATGGCCATTTTAACAACGTTAATTCTTCCAGTCTAAGAGCATGGCATATCTTTCCATTTCTTTGAATCATCTTCAGTTTCCTTTATCAGTGTTTTAGTTCTCAGCATATAAGTCTTTCACCTCCTTCGTCAGGTTTATCCATAAGTATTTTTGTATTTTAGTGTGATTTTTAAAAGGGGTATTTTTTTTTTTTTTTTACTTTTTCTTCCCTAACCTTTGATTATTCAGGCTTAATATATTAAGTTCCTTAATTGCCTCATAGAATATTTCTAGGCCTCTCATACCACCTTCTTCTCTGGAGCTGCTTTGTTGTTCCTATTGAAATATGCACTCATAACTAAGTCTTGTTTCAAGATAGTGATTTAATTCTATGTTATTGGCCTTTCTCTTCCTGGATCCTATTTAAATTATCAAAGAGAACATAAAAAAAAAATCCAAGGTAGCTTTAGGAAATCACGTCACCGTCGGTGTACCAAAAACTTTGAAAGTTTCTAGAAATTATGAAGCAGATTAGATTGGATTCAACATAGGCATGGGAGAGTCATGTTTGATAAATAAATGGACTGATGTTTTCAGTAGAGCTGTTGAGTAAAGGGGGCTGGAATGCAGGGTGGAACATGGGACTGATGGCAAATTGAAGGATTTCTATGACTCCAATGAAGTTGGAGCCGTTCTCCACAGAATTTAACCTCAAACTTTATGGATGCAAACAGTACTCTAAGTAGGGCATTTGTTACAGAAATAAGATAAAATTTCAATGAACTACCGAAAGACAAGTGAGGGCCAGCATGTTGGTCTGGATTGACTGGGGGCCATAGACACAATGGGAGTTTATACTTACAAGCTGGTTCCTGTGGGCATTAACTGGGTGCTCATGAGAAAGATGGAGGCTGTGCAAGAGACCAGAAAGAGCCCCCACCTCAGTTGCAGGCAGCTGTAGGCAGACAAACATGAAATACCATGCATTTCCTTGCATCTTTTTTTCCTATTAAGTAAAAACCTTAAGCCACTGAGAGTGGGTCAGTTAAAAGACTCACCCCAAAGACACAGGCAGAGACACATTGCTGCTGGGGTAAGAGTAGAAGAAAAACCTGTCTACCCCTGAGCATGGGGGAAGGAAACCTTGTGTCTAAGATTCTATACCAATACCAAGCAGAGGTATTACTCCTACTACTGCTGGTGGAGCAGCAGGAAAGTGCTTCCCAAGACCAATCACAGATACAAGGAGAAGTTTGGATGCCCCAGGGTGGAGGGGCAGGAACAGAGAAATCCATACCCCTGGGACTCAGGTGCACATGGCCTGCCTGAGACTGAGAGTGGATGAGGATCAGATGGTAGTGAAAGCCACCTGGTTGGGGATGGCAGACTCAGAGTCACATAAATTTTAAGGTGCTTCCAGCAGTTTAGGAGAGCCACACCAGCGCATTGTCCTTAGGGAAGAAGACTCCAGGGCCAGTTCTGAAAGAGAAAAGGTCATGCTTCTCCCACTCCCATACCTCTTGGGGTCTAAGGTATGTCTCTTCAGATGCCTGCTCGTTGCTCTCCACTGCCAAAAGATCTCGGTGTTCCATTTAGCTATAACTTCACTATCTTCTAGTGATCTAGAAGTGTTAGGTGCAAGAGGGACAGGGACATTTTTGTAAACCCTAACCAGAGTTAACTTTGACTCCTCCAGGTCCCTTTTTAGCTGAGCTGCCACCTGGAGGATGCACCAACCAGCTAAGAGGCAATGATGATCCCTTTCTTAGGGACAGCACATTCAGTGGCCAAACTGTCTGAGTTTAAGGAGTAAGGTGAACCAGGAGGAGGTTATGGAAGCAGAGTCAGACATCATCAGTGCATTGTTGAACAGCTTTTCCGATAAATGATTCATTAGCGTCAGTGCAAATAGTCTAGAAAGCTAAAAACATGACACAGATTACTTTCAAGGGCCACAGTAGTATGGACATGAGGGGCTGATTGGTAACCTGAAAAAGTGTCAGCAGCTTGAGGAACCACCAGTAGCCCTAGGGGGAGATCAAAAGTTTGATGTAGTCCATCTGCCAAGAGCCAAAAAAGGGCAGTGCCCTGTGCAGTGAGACCTCCCAGACAGGAATCATTAAGTCTGGCATGCAGTGGTATCCTCTGCATCAGAAACACAGAGTCAGACTTAATCCGAAGCTTGATTTCAGTCTAAATTAGAGAATGGGCTCTTGCCATGGGTAGCTACATTAAGTGACCCAGACCATTCAATTAGCAATTAAAATTTGTTTTCAGTTTGCAGCCCCAAAGAGGCTACCTTTAATCTGTCAGTTGTTATTTTCCAAGTGGCAGACCAAACAGCTGGGCCACTGGCAACAGCCCAAGAATCTGAGTTCTGCCCACTGAAGAGAATGCTGTGTCTCCTTTTGGTTCTGCATAGCTCTGAGGCTGAACAGTCATGGCAGCCCAGTGGACACTGTCAGCTTCAGCTTCTATAAACCATTAGTGAACCAGGCTGAGGCATTTCAGGGAACCTCATTGATCCAGTAGCTTTGCTTCAGACAGTGGAGTAGGAATAAAGTTTCCCCTCAGAGGACTGGCTGCCACTTTTTCATATAAAGCCAAAATGCCGTTGGGGCAAGGCTGTCCTGTATTCTTGAATATACCACTTCCATTTGGCAAGCAAGGTTTTTGGGGCTCCTTCTTACCTTGTTAGTTGTGGAATTTAAGTTTGACCCAACCCCAAATGGGACTATCAGGCCAGAGAGTCACTAGGCCTGCCTAGATCAAGCAGACCCATCTGGAGGCTGTTTCCCTTTGCCAAAGGCTCCACTTGGCAGAATCCTCAGTAACAAAGATTTGTGCTGTTTCCAGTACCCAGAGTCTAATTGTGTTGGGGTTCACCAGCTAGTCCTGCTGGTGGAGGTATTTAGTTTAGCCAGTAGTAGTATATCAGTGTTAATTTATGTGTTTTGACAAATGTGCTGTGGTTATGTAAATTGTTAACATAGTGGATATTGGATGAAGGATATACAGAAACTCCGTACTATCTTTGCAACTTTCCTGTAAATCTAAAAGTATTTCAAATTGAAAAATTACTTTAAAAAGTACCAGATGGGACTTCCCTGGTGGCGCAGTGGTTGAGAGTCCGCCTGCCAGTGCAGGGGACACGAGTTCGTGCCCTGGTCCGGGAAGATCCCCCATGCCGCAGAGTGGCTGGGCCCGTGAGCCATGGCCGCTGAGCCTGTGCTCCGCAATGGGAGAGGCCACAACAGTGAGAAGCCTGCGTACTGCAAACTTTCCCACACTCACGTGGTGCTTTAGCTATTAGTCTACTCAGTGCAGTTGCAGTGTCTTGAACATGCCTTGACTTCTCATGCTACGCCCTTTTTGTATGAAATGCTCTTATCCCACCTCTTCACATGGCAAAATTAAAGCCAAGCTTCAAGGCTGTGCCTTGGTCTTACCTTTCCTGTTAGCTCATCATTGATGCTTCTGACTCAGTACTAGCACAGCTTTTTTTTTTTTTTTTTCGGTACACGGGCCTCTCACTGCTGTGGCCTCTCCCGTTGCAGAGCACAGGCTCAGCGGCCATGGCTCACAGGCCCAGCCGCTCCGTGGCACGTGGGATCCTCCCGGACCGGGGCACAAACCCGTGTCCCCTGCGTTGGCACGCGGACTCTCAACCACTGCGCCACCAGGGAAGCCCTAGCACAGCTTTTTGTATGTATTTCTGCTTAGGATGCTTCACAGGTTAACATTGTAAATGCTGGTAGTCATCTTCTAGAGTAAGAGTTCCTTGAGGATGGGAATAATACTTCATTCATCTTTTCATTTCCAGTATTTAGCTTGTTGCCCACTTCCAGTGAGTCGTACACAGTAATTGTTCAAGTAGATGTTAACTGGGTGAGTGAAAAGCGTTAGGGCCTTGCTATGTATGGTTATGATAGAGCTTTCCTCTTTGTGTCACTTCAGTATTAAGTACTGTCATTAAATAGATATTTGTGATTCTTGTTTACATTTTGGAATTGTATTTAAGTATTCTCGTGTATACATTATAAAATATTTTTCTTTCATTTATGTTTTAGGAGGGCCAAACATGTGGGCTATTACCTCTGAAGAACGGACTAAGCATGACAAGCAGTTTGATAACCTCAAACCCTCAGGAGGTTACATAACAGGTTTGTGTTTATATTTTATTTGTAAATTATGCTCCTTTTCATGTAGTATCTTATAATTAGTTTTAATTTGACTGCCATCAATTTGTATTATTTAATGATAAAATTCATATCAATCAGAATTCTAGAATTTTTTAAAAATGTGACTTCCTTATTTTACCCGGAACCATCTTAATTTGTTGTCTTTGGATTTGGCATAATAGAAGATCTTTTCCTGATCCTAAACTTTAATTGTCCAGTTTCACATTTTAACCTTATATCTGGAAAGTTTTCCATTTATTTCTCAAGGTAGTTGAGACTTTTTTCCCTAAGCAAATTTATTAATGTGTTCTTAATATGTTGTGCCAGTTACTAGTATAATGATCAGTATTACTAAAACCTAGTAGAAATATATATATCAGATCAGTTTTCTTGAAAATAATCTAGAATTTTTTTTTCTGGAATCTGTTTTCCTAACATTTAGCCCTCTGTCTTTGGGAGGCTTTTTAAGCATTGATTGTTGATGCTATAGCCCTTGTTTTGCAAGAAGTCCCCCAGAACCAAAAAAGGATTAATTTAGGTGTGTCTTTCAAATTTTTTTCTATAAGTGAAACTTTGTTTTCTATGCTAAAGCACCTTAGGGCTTTATTTACAGTAGTAGTAAATATAATGGCTAATATTTACCAAATCTGTACTGTATTTCAGATACTATACTAAATGCACTATCTCCTTTAACCTTCACAACAAGCCGGTGACTTTGCCCTGTCATTGTCTGTATTTAAAGATGATAGAACTGAGACTTTGAGGTGTTCTGTAACTTGCCAAGAGATGGTTGGTGGTGATCTGGGCTTGGAAACCTTTCAGTCTGACTTTGGAGTCCATCCTCTTAAACATTATAGTTTAATGTTATTTGCACTTCAGTAATAAAAACTACCTTACCTGGTATCCGGGTTGGGATTTGATTACCCTACTTACAAGGTAATAATTTGGTCTGTTACTGTCTCATGGATGCTGGCAGAAGACCCAGAATTCCTGAGTCAGAGACCAAGGACACTCTTTCTAATGGCACAGCTGGTAGCATGAGCACCGGCATATTTCTGTCCATTTCCCTCGTCCCCTGAGTCACATAGGGGCCAGGCAGAGGGACCAGAAGGATGCTGCACATGCGGTGGTTGTGTTATAAAAGAGGAACACTGGGCTTCAGGGAACCCACCATTTTTCAGGAGGCAGTAAGCAAGCTTATTCTTTGTCCCAGAGGGAAACATTACCTCATCCTTCAAGACAGCTCACTGCAAACCCAATTCTGATACATGATCCAGGTAAAGAGCAGTTAGAATCTTACGTTCTTGGCATACACAGCAGGACATATCAGACATATCAGACACCCATGAGGAGTATCTTTCCCAAACCTTGTATTTTTTTTAATTAGAGCTCTTCTAGGGAATAGTGTTTTTAACTATAAATTTTATTAGATAGGTGTATTATCAAATAAGACCCTAATTATGAGGAAAAACTAAGATGAATAATGTAATCTTTCATCACTGATTAATGCATATATAACTTCAGTTGTGACATTTTTGTTTTAAAACCTCTAAGTCTTATTAAAGTAATATAAATAATTTTTCTTTAATAATTGTAATTAGGGACTTCCTTGGTGGCGCAGTGGTTAAGAATCCTCCTGCCAATGCAGGGGACACGGGTTCCAGCCCTGGTCTGGGAAGATCCCCCATGCCACGGAGCAACTAAGCCCAGGCATCACAACTACTGAGCCTCCACTCTAGAGCCCACGCTCTAGAGCCCGCGAGCCGCAGTTTCTGAGCCTGTGTGCCACAATTACTGAAACCCGCACGCCTAGAGCCCGTGCTCCGCAGTAAGAGAAGCCACCGCAATGAGAAGCCCACGCGCCACAAAGAAGAGTAGCCCCCACTTGCTGCAACTACAGAAAGCCCACATGCAGCAAAGAAGACCAGTGCAGCTAATCAATCAATCAGCAATCAATTTATAAAAAATAATAATTGTAATTAAAATAAATCAATAACATTGTTGTTATTGGCCATTATTATTATTCAGAGGCATCAAAGTAATTCCATTTACTAATACGCTGTTTGATTTTTTTTTTTATTGTCTTCAGGTGATCAAGCACGTACCTTTTTCTTACAGTCAGGCCTGCCAGCTCCTGTTTTAGCTGAAATATGGTAAAATGTTTTCTTTTGTAGATGAGCTTAACTTTCTGGTAGTCTGACTTTGTTCTGTTTTTAATACTTAGTGTTAACATAAAGTTGTTTTTACTTGTAGTCTGTTGTTAATAAGAGTATTTCTGGGCTTCCCTGGTGGCGCAGTGGTTGAGGATCCGCCTGCCGATGCAGGGGACACAGGATCGTGCCCCAGTCCGGGAAGATCCCACATGCCGTGGAGCGGCTGGGCCCGTGAGCCATGGCTGCTGAGCCTGCGCGTCCGGAGCCTGTGCTCCGCAACAGGAGAGGCCACAACAGTGAGAGGCCTACATACCGCAAAAAATTAAAATAAGAGTATTTCTTCAGCTTTTTAGAAAATAAATTTTATTGAGTAAATGACTAAAAATCAATTGGGGTTTTGTTCTATAGGATAAATTTCTAATTTCCTTAGAATTTCTAAGGAAAGGAAATTTCTAAGTGTTCTTCTATTAAAAAAAACACTTCTTTACAATTTGGCAAGAGTCTTGATCTTCATTCTGTTATTTTGTAGTTGTTTCATTTATTTCATCATCTATAAACCCCAAATTAGCCCTCCCTTCCCTTATTCCTACCTTAAAGAAATTGTTCTTTATAATATCTAAGGTTTTGGGTTTTTAATGTATTTACAATAAACATCAACCCCTACTCCATCCTTCTTTCCATTCAGAATATCCCCATGCCTGGCAGAGTGCCAGGCACATAGCAAGCATTCAGTAAATACTTGAACAAATGAATAAATTGTTTACAGTGGTTATACTCTTGTATAATTTCTTTCCATCTGCACTGGTGGAATTCATCCCAAAGGTATCTAGATACTATATAGACTGATAGTATTTTATTAGATACTATCTTTGGTCAGTTTATATTAATGTACAGGTTTCAGCTTTTTGCTATACACATACACATATTTAATTAAGTGATGATCTACATGTAAATGCTATGTCATTGTTTCCATTTTATCATCCTCCTCAAAAGTAATGTTGACCCTGAATAACAATATGTCACCCTCCAAACTAAGTAGCAGATGCATTAGTTTGATCTGCTGTCAGGTTCTGTGAGGAGGGCCCTGTTCCATCCTGAATAAAAGGGTGACTTTGAGCTCTTAAAATCAGGGGAGCTCAATACATCAAAACAAAACAAATCTACCGCCCTCATTGTCCTTTTAGGGCTTTGTCAGACCTGAACAAGGATGGGAAGATGGATCAGCAAGAGTTCTCCATAGCTATGAAACTCATCAAACTAAAGCTTCAAGGCCAACAGTTGCCCGTGGTTCTTCCCCCTATTATGAAACAACCTCCTATGTTCTCTCCATTAATTTCTGCTCGTTTTGGTATGTGTTTATTAATTTAATTAGATGCATTTGATAGTTAAACTTGATTCCTAGGCATAATATTTGAGAATCAGAAAAGGATTTGTTGGCATAAAATGACAGTCCCCAGACTCCAAGTTAACTTTCATGTCTGAGACTAGAAATGTTAAGTTCACTGTCATAGCTAGGGAGTCCATGTGTCCCAGTTTTCCAGGGACAGTAGTGATTATGCCTGTTGTCCTGGCATCTAGTCTGGTTAGTGTTCCCTTTCATAATTCCCAGTTGGATGATAAATTATATGATCCTGCTAGTTATAGCTGAGCCTAAATACTATTCTTAATTAGTTTCCTCTATACTCTGTATGCATAACAAAACTGTGAACAATTTAAACTCGAAATGGTTTCATTTGGGGGGTAATTTAAAGTTATACATAGTAGACATTTCTTTAATTTAAAGGTTAATTAGCCAGCTAAATTTAGGGCTAAAAGTTGGAGACTTCGTGCTATTTAATTTGCATATTCATCAGAGGTAACTAGTTTTCCATTAATTTTGACTAGCCATTTTCCTATTATTTGTGAGAAGCACTCATTGGAACAGAACATTCAATTAGATATCTCTATGTATCAGAAACATGTTCTTCCACTCTAGATGTTAGACCTTAAAATACTAAATTCTTTCACTATTGCAGTGAATTCTAGAGATAATATCAAATCCTGTGTAACCATATTTATATAGCGTACTTCATATTCTGCAGTTAGTAAACAAATGAGTCATCACTTTGTTCCTTTTAAAGAATTGTCCTTGAATCCATATGTATTGTGTTACGTATAAGAAAAGTGAAACGTGTGGCATGCTTTCTTCTTGCACATAGTGTGTGTGCATAAATGGTTCTCTTAAAGTATGCAGTATTTAGAACATCCTTTACAGGGGAGGGGAGAGTTTGGGGAGTGAGTGAGTGTGTGTGTGTGTGTGTGTGTGTGTGTGTGTGTGTGTTAACAGCACTGTATTTATTATCCCTACACAAAACCCCACATTTGATCAGGTAATACATTCTCTCATTGAGGATACTAATATTTAGTTGGAAAAGGCTCTTTAGTTTTATTCATGATACTAGAAGAGAATTTTTAACTCCTTAGTAGGCATTCGCTTAGTTCACACAGGTCAGAATATTGATATTAAAAGCAGTAGCTTACCTCCTGCACTGCACTGGGTCCAAGCTGCTTTAGTGAACTTTTTAAAACTAGTTTGCCAGCAGTGTTTCTGTAACATAGCAGTTGCTCACTGTACTGTGAACTTGTTTTCTGTCATGTGTTTTATAATTGGTTTAGCAGCACTGGGGAATGTGTTCTGTTTTGTCCTTAGGAATGGGAAGCATGCCCAATCTGTCCCTTCCTCAGTCATTGCCTCCGGTCGCACACATAGCAACTCCCTTGTCCTCTGCGACTTCAGGGACCACCCGTCCTCCCCTAATGATGCCTGCTCCCCTAGTGCCTTCTGTTAGCACTTCATCATTACCAAATGGAACCGCCAGTCTCATTCAGCCTTTATCCATTCCTTATTCTTCTTCAAGTAAGTGCTTTGTTTCTGATGACTCGGTATTTTATTATGAAGAAACTGTTATATTTGCATCGCAATAGATAGATTTTCTTCATACTTTGTGAAATTGTTTGGTATGAACCTTTTTCTTTTTTCGTTTTTTTTAGCATTGCCTCATACGTCGTCTTACAGTCTAATGATGGGAGGATTTGGTGGTGCTAGTATACAGAAAGCCCAATCTCTGATTGATTTAGGATCCAGTAGGTATGAATACTTAAAACTTCCAACTTTTTAGGCTTTCAATAAGGAGTATTTAACAAATGACTTTTTTTTTTTTTTAAAGCTCTGAGCTTATCCAGGTTTTACTTTATAGTGGCCAAATGTAAACACTTGGTAAATTTACTATTTGTAATTCACATAAAATAATTTTATTTAAGAATTATTAACTGTCTGTGGTATTTTACTTTTGAAAAATATCTTATGTAAACTAAAAATATTCTGTATTTTTAATCAATCAATTTTTTGCACAAAGCTACATTTTTCTTTCAAAAATATTTCTCAAAACATCTCATAATCATTGTACATTATTATTTCTCGAGCAAAAGCTGCTGATTGAGTATCTTTAAAATTTCAGAAAGCACAAAAGCATCAATGTTCATTCATCACCACTCGTATAAATCACAATAATACTCTTTAAAGCAATGACCCAGAAGAACAATGTCTGCATCCTTGTTTAAACACTCACTGATTGTGTGACCTTGTTTTTCTCAACATCACTGAGCCATAGTTTGTCCATCTAAAGGATGGAGACAGTAATACTTTTTAAGTTTGACATGAGGATTAGAAATAATATTTGTAAAAACCCTAGCACAATGTGGGGCCTGGCACATAGTAGGTTCTTGGTATATGGTAGTTCTGTACTTCATATGGTATTTGCTTTCCTAAGAATAAGGATAATTGATTAAATTTTTTCAGTATCAAGTATAAAAGTAATTACTGTTATATTATAGAAGGTATGATTCTTACTGTCTCTGACTAAACTAAACGTATTTTATTTAGTAACAAAAATTTTAAATAAATTTTGTTACAGCTCAACTTCCTCAACTGCTTCCCTCTCAGGGAACTCACCCAAGACTGGGACCTCAGAGTGGGCAGTTCCTCAGCCTTCAAGATTAAAATATCGGCAAAAATTTAATAGTCTTGACAAAAGCATGAGTGGATACCTCTCAGGTAAGCGGCATACGGTGCTTAAGAATGTGAGAGAGTTATGATTTTATATGGACTTCTATTAAAGAAATTTTATTTGAAGTTGTATTTTGTAGCTCATTTAAAATTTTAACATCCAAAAAATTTAGCAGGCATTTGATAAATACAAATAATGTTTAAGTTGTGTAAGCGTTCAAAGTTCTTATAATCAAGTTGAGCACACCCAGCTTTTTGGAAAGAAGATCTCTCCCTTGAGCAGGTCAAACCTCATCCTCCAATGCAGTGAATGGAGAACTTCATGTGATAAGAGAGTATGGCACTAAGCTTCAGCTCAGTTTCCCTGAGAGTCTCCCTCCTCATTGGTTCTTTCTCTGCTTGTCCTTCCAAACACCTCATGTGAGCATTGTTCTCCTTTAAAGCTCCAACCCAAATGTAGCCATAAAACCTGACCTGAGATCCCCATAGAACATTTGAGTCCATGCTAGAACAAACATCCAAACTTCACTAATCGAGGATAGTGAAGGGGACATAAACAGAGGGTAGTAGGCAAGTAGAATTCCCATCTTCTAACTTTTGCCTCTCTCTTCATTTAACAACGAATTATAGTTTAGACAGAGTAAAATGAGTGTTTAAAAATAATAGAGCTTTAAAGTGCTAGGGAACATAGAATAGGAGATATTAATACTGAAGAAATAAGATAAAACATCTTATAGGAAGGGAGCATTGAAGCCCTATCATGAAAGAAAAAAGTTAGGATTCAGATAGAGATTGAAGGTGAGGGCATTTGAGGGTGACAAGGAAGAAATCCTAAGAGCAAAAAGTACACGACATGTTTGGAGGATGAAAAGCAGTATATGAAATAGGAGTATGGGGTCTCTAGTTGTGCATTGGGGCAAGGGAGCAATAAAACTTTTGGAATTGATTGGAAAAGCTAATATGCAATATTTTCTTTAAAGATACATATCTATGTGGTAAAATCTTAAAAAAAAACAAGAGAATTATACACAAAAAATTCAGTATAGTAGTTGCCTTTTCTGGGGGAGGCATGGAGATAAAATCAGGGAACACAGATAGCTTCAAAGAATTTAGTAATGATCTAGTTCTTAAGTTGTATAGTAGGTTAATGGGTGACTTTTATTAGTATACTTCATAACTTACAACTATACTATATATGTATCAAATATTATATAAGAACTATAAATTTCTGTAACTTTGTTAAATTATGTGGAACTATACTATATTTTTAAGTAATCTTTTTTTTTTTTTTTTTTGGAATTTTAACATCTCTGAAATTGGGATATGTATTATCATCAGTGGTATCTTAGCATTGTGTCACGTTTTGGGTTTTTTTTGGCAGTGATTTTTCCTTCTTAGTGTTACTTAAAATAATGGGGTGTCTTATAATGAATGGCATCTTAGATTCTGTGTAATTATATTCAAACTATAGTATTTAAGATTAACATAAAGTCAGACAATTCTCATATTTGAAAAAATGAACTTCTTTGGGCTCTACATTTTGCATTGAAGAAGTTTCTTTTTTCAGATTAACAGAAGTGGACTAAAAAGACATGTACAGAAGTGTTCATGGCAGCTTTATTCACAACATCCAAAAAATAAGTAGCCTAAATGTCCATCAACAGGAGAATGGATAAATAAATTATGGTGTATTTCTTTAGCAGAATACCCTGCAGCAATAAAAATGAATGAACTGCTGATACATGCAACAACTTGGATCATTTCACAGATGTTGCATGAGTCAAAGAAGTCTGGCACAAAAGATCCATAATATTTAATCCATTTATATGAAGTTGAAGAACAGGAAGCTGAATTGATGGTGATAAAAATCAGAATAGTGTAGTTACTCTGTTGGACAAGGGACCATGTTAGAACCTTCTGGGGTGCTGGAAACATTCTGTATCTTGAGGTGGGTGTTAGTTGCATGTGTGCATACTCATGTAAAAATCCACTGATCAGTACACCTAAAATTAGTACCCTTTGTGTATGTACTGCAAACATAGAGTATAAACAAAAGTGGGTTTGTGTTGCAGTATGAAGGGCAGTGGGGAGCCAACTGTGAGGAAATGTTCCCTTAATGTTACTTTATTTGTATGTGACACATTGCATGAAGGGTGTGTATCGTGTTTTCAGAAAATGTTATTATTCTTAGACTTACAAGAGTAAAGCTGTATATTGGTAGTTAAGGGAAGGATTGATTTTCTTTGAAAGAAGAAGTTGTCTCTGGTGTCTTGAAACTGAGCATGAGCCCCACGTATATGAGGACAGGGCTAACCTAGACTTATGTGGTATGCTTTGTTCAGTGAATGTAGCAGTTAGTGGTCTAATTTTTCCCTTTTGTTCTTCCTCCTCTCTTCCCCATAAACCCTCAGTCATGATTTATTTAGATTGATTCATTGACTCAAATATTTCCTGAGCCACGTATCTTCTGGGCACTCAGTATGACACTGGAATGCAGACAAGAAGACATGGCCCATGTCTTTAAAGAGCCCATAGTATAGGTCACATAATCTCAGTGAACAGTGGTTTAAAAGTGCTGTGATTAATATGGATGAGAAAGTGACTAATGCTGAGGTTGTAAGAGAGCGTTTCACAGGAGAGGTGACATTTGAGCTGGCTCTTAGAGGATAAATAGACTGCCTGGTAGAGAGTCGGGGGACTAGCATTTTAGGTGCAGGAAATAGGATATCCAAAGTATTGGCGAACCAGTAGTGTGCATGCTCGAGTGAGCTTCCTTAGTGCAGCTTCCTCTGCTGCCTCTCTTTGGCCTCTGTATTACTCACATGGCCTGCACACATTTAAGCCTTCCGCCAGTGCACTTTTAACCATTGCATTCCTTCCCTTCCTCCTGTTGTTTGCTCTGTTGCCTAGTGCGAGGGGTCTGCTTTGTTATCTTTGTCCAAGAGCTGAAACTTTAGTTATAGAACCTTTCTTGGTTTGAAATCGCCTGCCATTTCTTTATTGGAAGAATCCTCTTTTTAACATAAAAACCTCCTCAAATCTTACTTTTTATATGAAATCTATTGAGAAGTATTAATTGAGTGAGGCTGTGAGCTATTTCCAGTGTGTTTCCTTTATGTGATTTCTGTTAAATGGCCAGATAGAAAAAAGAATGGAAAAGATTTTAAAATTATATAATACAAACATTTGATTGCTTGTTATAATGTGTGGTATATTTGAGGTTGTTCCATATAGAATATGTAGCTTTGGTTATCCAGATCTCTGTGTTCAAAGCTCAGTGAAGCAGTGGGTTTAACGGCATCGGTGCTGGCTTTGTAGTGCAAGTTGTCGCTGAGGAAGAGCTGGCAGTTGTATCTCTTCTGTGCAGAGTTGTTTCGAGAGTCCTTGACTCAGGCTAAACGCAGGGTAGGGCTGACTCTTCTGGCACTTGTGGCTTAGGCACCTGAGAGTGGGAGGTGTAGCACCTGCTTTATTGACTAGGTGACCTTCCCTAGAGAAGCCTCAGGCTTCATCATGGTCAGAAAGCCACAGGCAAGCTCACCGGGAGTGAACGCTCCACTGAAGCAGAGAGGGATTTTCTGTTCTGGAATATATTCATTGAAGATTAGGAGCCTGTTACAGAGACATATTTTTGTTTTCTCACACTGAGGGAGAGAAAAGAAGTTGAACAGTTTACCATACATAGTAAGCATTCAGTGAGTGTTAGCTATTGTTATTATCAGTTGCTATCACATAAGTAATCCCCCATTGCCCCTTAGATAGAGGATAACTTTGGATTACAATTTTCTTCATTACTTTAGCAAATATTTGTTAAGCATCTGTTTACTAGGTATAGGGTATACGTTAGTGGATAAAACAGTCAAGGCTTTTGTCTTCATAGAACTTAGCATAATGAGGGAAATAGACAAACAGGTAAACAATCAAATGTTACATTACAAATTGTGATATGAGATATAAAGGATAAAAGCAGGAAATGTATTGAATGGTAGGGTGGACAGAGAAGGCCTTTCTGAGAAGGTGACATTAGATTTCGACTTCACAGGTGAGAAGGACCTAGACATGCAATGATGTAGAACTGTAGGACTTGATGTTGGATATGGGTGTACAGGAGAGGGAGGGTTCAGGGGGGACTTTTTGATTTCTGGCTTGAGCCACTGGATGGATTGTGATACCATTCATAGAGAAGGGAGGACTGAGGAAGAATGATTTGGGTGAAGATTAGGAAGAGGGGCCTGGATGGGGATTGAAAGAGTAGTTTTATATGTATTTGGTTTGATATGCTTATAAAATACATACATTGATTTTTCAGTTGGATATAGAAGTCTAAACTCAGAGGAGAGGTTTGGGCTGTGGATGTACATTTGGGAATCCTCAGCCTCTAGGTGCTGCTTAAAGTCATAGAAATGGATATGAATGCACAGAGAGAAAAGAGTGCCCAGGATAGATCCGTGAAGAATGCCAGCATTTACAGGTCATTTAGAGGAGGAAGAGTAGAGACGAAGGAATGATCAGAGAGATAAGAGAATATCTGAAAATGCTTAAGGAAGCTGTGCTTTGAGAGCTTGGCCTCTAATACTCTGTGTCGCTGGCTTAGTCCTTCGTGTCAGTCACTTGTGTGTACCATTATCTTCTGAAAGGACACGGGAGCACTTGATTCTACTAACTGTAGACTTTAAACTCCTTGGTCCAGGGAATGTGTTTGTTTTGATGACTACTGAATGCTCAGTGTCTGGTGCATGGTAAAAGCCGATGCTATCCCAGGGTAGCAGCAGTGTTATTTCAAGGGTACAGCTATTTAAGTTTGCATGACTTTAAGAGGCTAAAGAATTTTTTTATGCTTTTTCTCACACAATCAGGTTTTCAAGCTAGAAATGCCCTTCTTCAGTCAAACCTTTCTCAAACTCAGCTAGCTACTATTTGGTGAGTTTGCCCGTTAATTATGATTTTTAACTATACATTTTCTGTTACACTGTTTCTGTAAAAGTTTGTGACACAGAAGCATTCCATAAAAGCGGCCATGTGAAAATTAATGCAAACCTGTAAGCAAATAAAATTGCTTTGTAAAATGTTATCCTCAAGAATTTGGCATTTAATTATTTTACAAGTAAAACTTGTTTGCTTTTATATAATGCCTTCTATGGAGAATTAGAGAATATCTCATTTTTAATGTGGAGCTAAATGTGATTTGATGGGTGAATTAACCATGTACCAAGACAAGCCACCTTTTCAGAAGGAATATTTCCCTTTCCATTTCAACGTTTCTTCCCTCTCTTTTGTGATATGAAAATTGAGGGTAAAAATTAGCTCACTTTTCTGTGTGTATTTACTTTTCACTAAAATGTGTTAGCCCAGCTGTTCTACTGTCATTATTCTTGTTTTAAAAATAAAAAATTGAACTCTTCTGAAAATATTTTACTCTAAATAGACTTTCTTAGTTGTGAATTTTCATATTTTCTTTAGGACTCTGGCTGACATTGATGGTGATGGGCAGCTAAAAGCTGAGGAGTTTATCCTTGCAATGCACCTCACTGATATGGCCAAAGCTGGACAGCCATTGCCACTGACTTTACCTCCGGAGCTTGTCCCTCCGTCTTTTAGGTGAGTGCCTCTGTAGATGAAGGGGTGTTGTTTCGATCATGTTTGGCAGACATGATTATTACTTTGGGATTTCCTGAGGCCTCTGCTCTAGTTTCGTGGAAAATCGAACATTTACATTGCCATTTGATTTTGGTATTTAATGAGTTACACTGAGAAGAGAGTAGATATTAGAAGTAGGTGTGTATTTTCACCACATCATAGATAAGGAAACTGATGAGTAAAGAGATTAAGAATAAATTTACCCAAGAATAGCAATTGGCTGAACCATGATTTGAATCCACATCTCTCTGGCTTGATAATCCATACACTGCTGTACAGTGTAACTATAGACCACACTATATTTTAAATATCTTTAATTACATTCTAAATACTAAATTGCTCTAGTCAGTGGTAGTCTATATAGTCTGATCTAAAAATTCTCAGATCTCATGATGCTAAATTTATTTGTTGTTTGCTTTTCTTAGAGGAGGAAAGCAAATTGATTCCATTAATGGAACTCTGCCTTCATATCAGAAAATACAAGAAGAGGAACCTCAGAAAAAATTACCAGGTAGCATCGAGTGTCCAAGTTGTATATTTATTGTGAATTCTCCTAAATTTTACCGTGAAATATAAATGAATATTTAGAATTTTTAAATTCTTAATATTTTATATGCTGTATGAGACACTATTTGATGAATGGGATGGATTTCAACATCAGTAAAATTAAGATAGTCAAAACTGAGAGGAAGAGACAGGTGTGTATATTTGGCAAGAGTGTATGTATTAGGTGTCCTAGTTAAAGTGTTTCTCCCACTTTTGGAAAAATCATTATAGCAAGCTTTGTAATGAAATCTTGAGCTTTAAAAAATGTTTAAGTACTGGTTGAAAAAGTACATGTGTAGGTATTTTAAAATATTAAAAAGTTAATGACATATACCAAATATAACAAATATATAGCCATACAACTTTGGTTATCCTTGAAGAAAATGCTGAGAAAAAAATTGAAAAGCATTTTCATTGGCAGGAATAGTAAAATTATTTTTCTCTTGGATGGACTCAAACTTAGAGATTTGTTTTCCAAAAATGAATATTCTTATAAGAAAGTAAATATTTTACTATTTACATTTGAGTTAAAATTATCCTTCGGAGAAGTATCCACAGAGAAATAGCAGTCACGTGATCACGAGGCATGAGGACGTTGAAACTAGATTACAGGTTCATTAGGCTTGATGTTGAAGAATGCTTACAATGTACCTTATCTAGTTACGTTCGAGGACAAGCGGAAAGCCAACTATGAGCGGGGGAACATGGAACTGGAGAAGCGACGCCAGGCCATGATGGAGCAGCAGCAGAGGGAGGCAGAGCGCAAAGCCCAGAAGGAAAAGGAAGAGTGGGAACGGAAACAGAGAGAGTTACAAGAGCAAGAATGGAAGAAGCAACTGGAATTAGAAAAACGCTTGGAGAAGCAGAGGGAATTGGAGAGACAACGGGAGGAAGAAAGGAGAAAAGAGATAGAAAGACGAGAGGTTATTTTTTTAAGTTATTTTATTTCCCAGGAAAATCATTTCATTTAGTAAGTGGCTACATTTCATTTGATAAAAAATGGTAATTTTTGTTGTGATTTTTCTCAGCATCATTCGTTCATTCTTAGCCTGTACGAATCTGAATCTTCCTTCTCCTGTGGAGAGATAGAGGGTCCTTGCTTGTGAGGGGTTTCAGGGCTGGCAGCTGGTAGAGAAAGCATTGTCTGCAGGTGATACCTCAATCAGTGCAAGATTGGTTGCAAAGCTGAGTTGAGTGAGGAGCCAGAGGAAGAAGTCAGTGTGATCAGGTCCTCAAACGAAAGTGAGTTTAGGATCCAGAGTGAAAGGCCAAGTAATTGGAGAGGCAGAAAGAAGAGAGTGGGGAGTTGAAGGCCATGAGAGGGATCACGAGGGTGGGCTTGCACAGGTCTTTGGGAAAACTGGTGCTGTGTGGGGTCCCTGGGAGGCCTGGTTGTGTTTTCAAGGGCTGTGCGTGGACCACAGTAAATTACAGTGGCACTGAAATAAGGTAAATAAAATATTTTTCTTCCCTGATGACAGAATAAAGGTACAGTTATTCCTACTAACATTTGCATTTATGAAGTCATCTTTTTTTTTTTTTTTTTTTTTTTTTTTTGCGGTACGTGGGCCTGTCACTGTTGTGGCCTCTCGCGTTGCGGAGCACAGGCTTCGGACGCACAGGCTCAGCGGCCATGGCTCACGGGCCCAGCCGCTCCACAGCATGTGGGATCTTCCCGGACCGGGACACGAACCCGTGTCCCCTGCATCGGCAGGCGGACTCTCAACCACTGCGCCACCAGGGAAGCCCTGAAGTCATCCTTTTGTTTATTAAGGGAAAAGTAACTACAGCAAGAGGATGGCCCTATGAAGCAATCAGAAAATTTGGCGGATGAATTTGCTTTTGTGGAAGTCTTTAGATTAGGCCCATTGATAAAACTAGGTTTGCCCAGTTACCCTTAGAAACTCAAGCCCACTCAGTGCTAAATGCTGCCTGATCTTTACTTTGTCATTCCATCAGTTTTTGAATGAGGCAAAATTGTTAATTTAAAAATTAACTTTAATTCATTATTTTCAGGCAGCAAAACAAGAACTTGAAAGACAACGTCGTTTAGAATGGGAGAGAATTCGTAGACAGGAGCTTCTCAATCGAAGGAATAGAGAACAGGAAGAAATTGTCAGGTTAAACTCTAAAAAGAAAAGCCTTCATCTCGAGTTGGAAGCACTGGTATGGCTATAGGTTTAAGTGAAATTTATCTAAATGATGCTTAGAGTTACCTGTTGAAAAATATTATTGTTTTTTAAATCTACCTCATGAATGTGTTATGTTTTTTTTTTTTTTTTTTTTTTTTTTTTTTTTTGCGGTACGCGGGCCTCTCACTGTTGTGGCCCCTCCCGTTGCGGAGCACAGGCTCCGGACGTGCAGGCTCGGTGGCCATGGCTCACGGGCCCAGCCGCTCCGCGGCATGTGGGATCTTCCCGGACCGGTGCACGAACCCGTGTCCCCTGCATCGGCAGGCAGACTCTCAACCACTGCGCCACCAGGGAAGCCCTGTGTTATGTTTTAATGTAATTAAATAGTCATATTTTCATATGTGCTTTTTAACAGTTTAGACAGTATAGTTTACTAAAAAAGGATAGTGACTCGAAATGCTGAGAATTATGTTGTGGTCTTAGTTCAGATGTGGATCAACAAGGGACTCTTGGGCATGGTCTCTGGAAGGTGGTCTGCAGAGGAATAACCAGAAGGGGGAGAGGAGAGCCTAGGTGCTAGGACAGCATCTCCTCTCCCCACTTCTTCGTCCCACATTTCACAACAGAGAATCGCCACATTTATCTGCTGTACTTTTATTGGAGTTTTATCTAAAATTTGCTTGGAAAAAGGGGTTCTACTGCTAAAAAGAAAAAATGACTGGAAACTGCTGACCTAAATGATCTCTTAGGATTCCTTTCAGTTCTAAAAGACTATGGTTGTTAACAAATATTGGCCATTATGCTTATCAGTTTTTACACATCAGATGTCAGAGTATCTGTTAAAAGACTTTGCTTGAAATGCAAAGTGAGAAGATAGAAAGGGTCTGAGTAAGGCATACTGTTCTACTACGACCCTGTAATCCCGTAAGCCTGACCTGATTGTACAGTAAGGTTTTGCAAAACATGCATGTGTAGCTATGTAGTAGAGCCATATTTACATCTTGTTTAATTGTAGTCTAATGTTTTATTTGGTTGATGAATTGAATTACATTTTTTTAAAAATCACAATATCTTTCATCAGAAAGGTACTGTTTTATGCCTTCAAATGAATAGGAAAGCATACCACAGTTGTTAATCATGCCATAGTTCTACAAAACAGTCCTAAAAACTTTAACTACTTTGTGTAGCTACTTGGGTATCTGTCTGAACCGTTATCTTGACTGTGTGTTTTTCCTTAAAAATACAATGGGAGGAAACCTTTTGATTGTTTTTCCCCCAAGAACTGGGGTAACACACCAAGCAGTAGCATAGATTAATGTGCAGAGTCTGGAAAGGTCCAGGGCCTATACATATATTTGCTGAAGATAATAACATGATATCCAGGGTGGACACAGCATATTCCCTTCAGCGTGTATTTCTCAAATATGAAACATACTTTTCAGTAAAAACTTTCATTATTGGTGATTTTTAACCAGGAGCCTCATTTTTCCTCACCCCACTTTATTTGCTAAGGCTGCCATAACAAAATACCACAGACCAGGTGGCAATTTTTATCACAGTTCTGGAAGCTGGAAGTCCAAGATCAAGGTGTCAGCATGTTCGATTTCTTCTGAGGCTTCTCTCCTTGGCTTGCTGATGGCTGCCTTTCGCCGTGTCCTCGTGGTCTTTTCTCTGCCTGTGCATCTCTGCTGTCTCTATTGTGTCTAAATGTTCTCTTCTTATAAGGACACCAGTCAGATTGGAGTAGGGCCCACCCATAAGACTTCATTTAATTACCTCTTTAAACGTCCTATCTCCAAATGCAGTCATATTCTGAGGTTACTGAGGGTTAGGACTTCAACATATAAATTGTGGAGGACACGGTTCAGCTCATAACACCTCACCCTTCTTATTAGCTTCCATTGAGAATCCTGCTGTTTTTTGTTCTGGTTTTTTTTTTTTTTTTCTCAGAACAAGGGGAAAGGAATATTGGTATAGGAGAAGAGTAGTGTGGCCCCAAAAGGCCCTCCTGTACACTGTTTAATTAGAAGAATTAGATGGCAGTATTGAGGATAGAAATAGAAGTTCAGAGAATGTAATGCTGATTGTCATATGCAGACACTTATTCCTCCTTATTATTCTAAGAGATTGTTTATATTTTAATATTATGAATTAGTGCCTAAATGCTGAGTTCAGAAAAAAATTCAGCGTGTTATGTTTGTGCTTTCTCATCTTAACATAATAGGCTCTTACACTCACAGTGGTACATTTCCTGCTAATAACTCTCTTGAGTTAACTTGGTTTTAGACATTTATCTTCGACTGAGTATAAATGATAAATGACATTTAAAATTTAAATAAAAATATTGTTCTCTTGATAAGAACATTTCCTATTAGCATTTTATGTTACCATATGTTTCTCTTCCTATAGAATGGCAAACATCAGCAGATCTCAAGCAGACTTCAAGACGTCCGACTCAGGAAGCAAACTCAAAAGACTGAGCTGGAAGTTCTGGATAAGCAGTGTGACCTGGAAATTATGGAAATCAGGCAGCTTCAACAGGAACTTCAGGTAAGTCCTTTGCTGCTGAATTGTCCTTAAACATGAGCAGTTATTAATAATTCTTCCTAATAGAGTGTTTTTCACTTTTGGGGTCATGAACCCCTTTGAGCCTCTGATAGACATCCTTCCTAAAGGCATGTAGATAAACACAATCTTGTATAATATCAGGAATCTCATGGACTCCCTAAAACTGTGCTTAACATCTGGTTAAATTCTGCTTAATATTTATACAATATCTGGGCATTTACCACTTTGAGTTTTAAGTCTTTAATAAATAAATAAATACATCATTTAATTCCATTTTAATTTATCCATAAGTTGTAAGCAATTTACATATTATTCTATGTATTATTCCTATACTAAGTTTCAAGAGTGATTAAATCATGTTTTAACATTTTCAGAAAATTCTTAGACAACATTACAGAGTTTCTTTTTCTTTTTATAAGGAATATCAAAATAAGCTTATCTATTTGGTGCCAGAGAAGCAATTATTAAGTGAAAGAATTAAAAATATGCAGCTCAGTAGCACACCTGGTAAGTCTCTAAGGTTTGTTTTGCCTCTTTTATTCTTTTCTGAATGTATCAGTTATATTCTGTTACGTTTTAAAATAGCATTATTCTGTTATAAATAACATTTTTTGTCTATAGTTAAACATTTTTAAATAATGTGAAAAATATTCCCTCATGTTGGAGCATTTTTAGCAATAAAATGTAAATAGAAATAAAATAACAATTGTGGTCTTCCTGTCTTGATACCATTTTTATTTATATATTTCAAATACCAATCAAACAAAATGTTACATTACAGTTAAACAGGACCTCAGTTTGGCTTGAACACGAGGCTATATGTGCATTTTGGCAAAATCCTGCACTAATTGTAAAGAACTGTTTGTGAAGGGACTTTTCTATGGAGCCAAACCTGTTGGATTCTAGGGTGATAGTGTACAGCAGTGACAGGCCTAAGCAGACTGGTATGCTCTTCCCAGACCTTTTATATCATCTAACTTTGTGATTCATGTAAGGAATTTTTCCACTTTGGCCCTCTGACACCTGTGGAACAAAATATTCCAGTGTAATTTATGAGAATATAACATTTCTCTTGATTCAAGTCTCAACCAGGAAACTGAAGAAAAAAAAAATCTCTACATTGGATAGCATGCCAATAACAATGTAGCAGAAGAAAGATTTATTTAAAGAAAAGTAACTCTGCAAATGTGTTAGAGCTAGCTAAAGTATCCTAAATGTCTCCCACTGAGTATCTGTCAGTTTTTTCATTCTAGGGCTCTTTATTACACTTTTGTTTTTTTAGGCAGGCCAATAAGTAGGTTCATCCCTCTTCTTTGCCCAGATTCTGAACAAATTAAGAAATAAGGCAAAGGAGCAAGACGTGAGAGACCAGAATATCACCTCATTATTCATAAAGCTGATGTTAGACAGCATGGCTTATCTGTGAGCAGCACAGCTGCCCCTGTAAGACACTGGGTGCATGAACAAAAAAGAATGCAGATTCCTGTAGGCAGTTCAACCTCAAGAAAGCAAGGGATAGGAAAGGTATAGGGCTGTGTACACCCAGGTCCTTATCTTGATCTCACCAAGTATTTAAGAGTTAGAAAGAAGCTGGGACTGTTGTTCTAGTAAAGGTCCCTTTACATCAAATACCAGGAATAGAAAATTTGATCTTGTGAACTACTCTTATTATGTCTCCCACCTTCCACTGATGTCTCAGACAATCTTCCTTGCACAGGGTGCTTTTCTTGGCCGTTCGAAGTGTATCAGCTCCTACCTTACCCCTCACAGGCATTCCAGAAGCAGGATAAGGCAGCACTTCTGATCTGTGCAGGGTAGAAAGTATATTGTCATCTTCATTGTTAGTATTTGGATTGTGAAGAGAATGTAGGATATGTCTTATTAGGGGCCTGGTAGAGCTACTCTTTCTCTGTGGAATGTGATCCAGTTTAGCTTTTATAAATTTATTAATTTTTGCTGTAGTCCAGTTTAGAATAGGAAGCTTTTATTTGGAGTTTGCAAAGTACCCAGTATCCCTTAGACTCCTCTGTCCATAATAATAACCATTTAAGATTTTCAGCCCTGTGCTAAGCACCATGCTAGGCAGTTTTCATGCATTATTTCCTTTCATCTTTACAACAACCCTGTAAAGTAGTCGTTGTTATTTCCATTGTGCAGCTTGGAAAAACTGAGGTTCACAGAGAATAAGTAATTACCCAAGATCACGTAATAGTAGGTCTCAAATTCTTGTGTGTCTGACTCCTAAAGCCCACCACACTACCATGTTGCCTCTTTCAGTTACCTAACACAGTGCTCGTAGATGTGATATGATCACATTCAATATGAAAGCATCCATTATTACTGATGCTCATTTTGAATACTAAGAATGAATATTCTTTTACTGTTATTTTTCCCATTGCTTGTCTCTCACCTTGACTAGAATAGGACCCATGCCTTATCCTTCACTTTTACCTACCATTGACAAAGTGCAAGGCCTTGCATATAGCAGATTTGTAATTTAATGATTAAATATTTATTGAAATACTGGAAAACTGTTAGAATTATAAGACAATTTAACAAGGTGCCTGGATACAAAATCAGCATATAAAAATCAGCAACTTTACTGTATATCAAAAGTGTTTATTTAGAAAATAAGGGGGAAAAAGGTCTCATTCACATCAGCATTCTCATTGTTAAATGAACAAAGAAGAAATGCACAGCCATAAAACTTTACTGATTGACATAAAAGATTCCTGGATAAGTAGATACATATTATATTCCTGAATGAACTTGCTCAATATTTTAAAGATGTTATTTAGTTCTCTACTAATTCATCCATATATTCAGTTTTATTCAGGTTTCCTTAAATGAAAATTGACAGATAATTCACAAATTAACCTAGAAGAGAAAATACACAACATGAGCCAAGACTTAAAAAGAAAAAACATTGGTGGGGGGAGGAGTCTAGCCCTATCATATACCGAAACATGAGTTATGAAAAGGTATAGTACCTAAAATAATGTATTATTGATCCAAAATAGAAACAGAACACTGGAACTAAATAGAGAGTCTAGAAACAAGCATATATATATATATATATATATATATATATATATATATATATATGGCAATTTAGGATTAGATAAAGTTGGCATTTAACATCAGTGGGGAAGGGATGGGCTTTCGATAGTTACTATCTCTTCATTAAGTGATTTGAGGGATAGTTGAAAGGGGGGTGAAGAAGCTCTTTACCTCACTTTATGCAGATATAAATTCTAGGTAAAGTGGGAGGCTAAACATAAAATATAACTCTAGAAAAAAATGTTACAGAGGAAAACATTTTTATAATCTTGGTGTCAGAAAAGTCTCTTCAAACAATACATAGAGCTATGAAGGAAAATAGTTTTTGATGAAATAAAAATGAAAAACTTTTTCATGATGAAAGATGTCATAAACAGTAAAAAAAAAAAAAAATTGAAATATGTATGATACAACAAGAATTTAGAGCTTCTACAAATCAGAAACTAAGACAAGCCAATAGGAGGAAAAAGCCAGCAAAGGTTGAGACGAGACAATTCAAGATGATGGCTGATAAATGTAAGTAGGTGGCCATATAAATAGATGTTTATCTAATTTCAGTAGTTGTCAAGAAAATACAAATTAAAGTGACAGTAAGAATTTTTTTGCCAGTTGGCAAAAATGAAAACTGAGTGATACAATCTCCAAAATTCACAAGCAGCTCCTGCAGCTCAATATCAAAAAAACAAACAACTCAATCCAGAAATGGGCAGAAGACCTAAACAGACATTTCTCCAAAGAAGATACACAGATTGCCAACAAACACATGAAGGGATGCTCAACATCACTAATATTAGAGAAATGCGAATCAAAACTACAATGAGGTATCACCTCACACTGGTCAGAATGGCCATCATCAAAAAATCTACAAACAGGGCTTCCCTGGTGGCGCAGTGGTTGAGAGTCCACCTGCCGATGCGGGGGACATGGGTTCGTGCCCTGGTCCGGGAAGATCCCACATGCCGCGCACGGGCCACTGGGCCTGCGCGTCCAGAGCCTGTGCTCCGCAACAGGAGAGGCCACAACAGTGAGAGGTCTGTGTACCGCAAAAAAAAAAAAAAAAAAATCTACAAACAATAAATGTTGGAGAGGGTGTGAAGAAAAGGGAACCCTCTTGCACTGTTGGTGGGAATGCAGATTGATACAGCCACTATGGAGAACAGTATGGAGGTTCCTTAAAAAACTAAAAATAAAATTACCATACGACCCAGCAATCCTACTACTGGGCATATACCCTGAGAAAACCATAATTCAAAAAGAGTCATGTACCAGTGTTTACTGCAGCTCTATTTACAATAGCCAGGACATGGAAGCAACCTAAGTGTCCATCAGCAGATGAATGGATAAAGAAGATGTGGCACATATATACAATGGGATATTACTCAGCCATAAAAAGAAATGAAATTGAGTTATTTGTAGTGAGGTAGGTGGACCCAGAGTCTCATACAGAGTGAAGTAAGTCAGAAAGAGAAAAACAAATACTGTATGCTAACACATATATATATGGAATCTAAAAAAAAATGGTTCTGAAGAACCTAGGGGCAGGACAGGAATAAAGACGCAGATGCAGATGTAGAGAATGGACTTGAGGACACGGGGAGGGGGAAGGGTAAGCTGGGATGAAGTGAGAGAGTGGCATGGACATATATACACTACCAAATGTAAAATAGATGGCTAGTGGGAAGCAGCTGCATGGCACAGGGAGATCTGCTTGGTGCTTTGTGTCCACCAAAAGGGGTGGGATAGGGAGGGTGGGAGGGAGACGCAAGACGGAGGAGAAATGGGGATATATGTATAGCTGATTCATGTTGTTATACAGCAGAAACTAACACACCATCGTAAAGCAATTATACTCCAATAAAGATGTTTAAAAAAAAAAGAAAGAAGAGTGATAGTATCTGGTGATAGGGATATGCAGAAACAGGTAATTTGGTGTCATTGTTACTGGTACAGCTTTTTGGAAGGGCGGTTTGGCAGTTTCTGTCCAAATTTAAAGTGTGCACATCCTTTTACATAGCAATTCTTTCACCTCCTAGCCTTTTAAAATACCTCCTTGTGTGTGTTAAAATGTACATACAAGTATGTTTATGGCAGCATTTTTATTTAATAGTAGAAAATCAGAAACAACCTAAATGGCAATCAAAAAGGGAATCGTTACATAAATTACGGAATACCCATAATGTGGACTACCAGGGAGCAATTTTAAAGAATGAACTAGATCTAGATGTCTTTAATGGTGAGATGTGTTATTAAATTTAAAACAAGTTGCCAAGCAGTGTAGACAGCGTGATCCCATTAAAGCCCCATGGAAATGCTGAATATGCACATATTAAGTACCTAAGAGGGGGGTAGGAGTTGAGATGAAGGGAGACTTTTTTACTTTTTACTCTATATGCTTCATTTTATTTGAATTTTGTACTAGATTTCTGTACTTTAAAAAATACAATAATGTTTTAAAATATGTGCAGTTGACCGTTGAACAACGTGGGTTTGAACTGCACAGGTCCGCTTCTGTGCAGATTTTTTTCAATAAGTAAATACTACAGTACTACACAGATCCGTGGTTGTTGAATCCAAGGACTTAGAACTGGGGATATGGAGGAACTGCACCCACGTATGCTGAGGGCCAACTGCAAGTTATACTTAGATTTTCAACAGAGCAGAGGGCCACCCTCCAATTGTTGTTCAAGGGTCAGCTGTATTTAAATAGATGGTGAGATTGCTATCTTAATTTATTGAAATGTAATCTGTATCATATATTTCCATCCAGTTTTTTCATCCTTGCCTAAATGTGTAAGAAAAGGTCATATAAAATGAAGCTCTCTGTTCCTACCTCCTAAAATAATACCACTGAATGATCCAGTTAGTAATATTTATTGAGTCCTTGTAGTGAATATTCCCCTATTCTTGGTAGCACTGAGAATAAATAGAAAGCTACTTTAACAATAGGTGCTATTAATTGAGTATTTACTATGGGCCAGACTCTGTACTAATGGCCTTTATATCATCACCTCATATATGAGGTGGGTGATATAAGGCCCATTGAATAGGAGAGCCTATGGATCAGATTGGTGAAGCAGCTTACCCAAAATGGAGCGTCACTTCAAGTTCTAGTACTTTTGAGTACAGAACCAATGCTTATAACATTTCCACATGAGGATCTTCCAAGATATGATCCGAAAAAGGGAAATGACTGCTGATTGTTTTTTCCCTTGAGTTGATCCACCTTATGTGTGTATAGCCTTTGGCTCTCTAGTTATACCAATTTGACCAGACAGTAAATGTTAATTACTGGTAATGACAGAAACTTCTACCAAATGTAAACTGTATGATGTTTGTCTTTCAGATTTAGGAGTCGGTTTACTTCATAAAAAATCATTAGAAAAGGAAGAATTATGCCAAAGACTTAAAGAACAATTAGATGCTCTTGAAAAAGAAACTGCATCTAAGCTATCAGAAATGGATTCATTTAACAATCAACTAAAGGTATTTATCTTCTATTATATTCATTTTTAGTTAGCTGCCTTCTACCTTCCTTATTTTGATTTAATTGAATAAATAACTGAAGCTATTATTGTTATATGTAGTACACATTTCATAATTTATTTTATAATTTGTGCTATACCAGAATTGCAGGATTGTTTTTAATGTTCTCTGTGTATTATAAACATTGAGTTGTATAAATAAACTTATAATTTACCATAGTTTCCAGTTTTTGATGACTGTTTTTATTGGCATCTATACATTTTCTTTTTTTTTTTTTTTTTTTTTTTTGCGGTACGCGGGCCTCTCACTGTTGTGGCCTCTCCCGTTGTGGAGCACAGGCTCAGCGGCCATGGCTCACAGGCCCAGCCGCTCCGCAGCATGTGGGATCTTCCCGGACCGGGGCACGAACCCGTGTCCCCTGCATCAGCAGGCGGACTCTCAACCACTGCGCCACCAGGGAAGCCCGCATCTATACATTTAAAAAACAATTACCTTTGTCAGGATTAGGATTAGATTAGATTAGATTTGTCAGTATTAGATCTCAGCCAGAATGATCTTAGGCAAATTTGAAAATGGGAAATATGGAAAATTTTAAATAGTCCAGGTTGTAGAGGCTCTTTTAACACACTAAATTCTTTTTTTTTTTTTTTACAATTTAATTAACCTTTGTGAAATAATGCCATAACCAATGAAATCCAAAGCATAATTTGGCACTAAAAATTTTGCATGAAAAGTAGATTCATGATTCATTATTTGCTGCAGTGGCAGAACAGATGTCCAAAACGTATACCATATGCTTATCATTCTGTTCAGTGTTAGTTGTATACTGAAGCCATGCCTGTGAAAGAAAATATTAAAAGCTAGCAACCAGAGTAATGGCATATGATTAAAATTTGGGACTAGTTTCAGTTACTCCCTTGCTAATGAAGCATGAAGTTTTTAGAGCATAATGTATTACAGAGCTTTTCAGGCAGCTCTCTGTCTCTTCATGTGACTTTCATTTTGCTGACTTATCTAGAGTAATGTTACACCAACCATAGAGTAAACAGAATGGTAAAAGAAACCATGGTGGCTTCAGTTAAGAAAGGGAAGTTTGAGGTGAATAATGTTAATAATACATTCTACCCAAGCATATATTCTGTAGAAAAAAAATTTAAAGAAAACCAAATAATTTGTCGTTGATAGACAAACCAGCCAAGTTATCTTCCCTACATTATTATTTTTTAAATCTGTACATAGTTTAATTGGCTTTTTATCTGCCTTATCTTACAGTGTGGGAATATGGATGACTCTGTTCTTCAGTGCCTTTTGTCTCTGCTAAGCTGTCTCAACAACCTCTTCCTCTTACTTAAGGTTATTTTCTAATATCTAGCTCCTTTTCTTTGAGTTACTTTACTGTTTTCTTTTTTAAAAAACTAGACTATTCTTTGCATTTATCTAAATATCCTTGTTTGAAATAACATATACAGTATAGACATTTTTTTTTCTGCTTGCTTAAATATCCTTCTGCTGTCTCACTGCCTGTTTGAGTCTAATGCTAGGAATCACTAGGGTTGCCCAGAGTAACCTTTCTCATGAGGAGCCCAGGACACTGAGAAATATTTCCTGGTTCCCGTACAGCATCCCTGTGAGTTGGGCTAACTGATGGGATGATTACTCATTCAATTAAAAGGGAAACTAAGGGAATGTGAGATTAAATTATTTACCCATATCACTGAAATTATTGTTTAAAATAAAACTTATACCTTCTGAAATCTAGTGCAAGGTTATGTCACGTATATATCAGGCTGCTTCCTAATACTGCTATAAGATTTTTCTTTAAGAAAAATCTTAAAGAACAAATAATGCAGGTGCAGCTTTAGTTCTGTCTAGTTATCAGGCCTCATATTTAGATACCCTTGCACCACAGATAAAAATGTTTAAATCATATTTATAAACAAATAGTTCACTTTGTCATGTATAGATAGCACAAAGAATATTTAAAACATTCAATGAATTCCTATTTTAATTTAGTCTAAAGAAAGTTGCTTTATATTTACCACTTGCTGACCCTAGTAGATTTTTGACTGTATTCTACTCAGTACTAAAATGGATGGCAGTGGGGCAATTACATATATATACACAGTGAAGACGAGAACATAAGTAGAGCTCATTTGTTACCTAAGCAAAGGTAGGGCAGTTGGAAAGATGGTATCATCCTTTCCTTTATGGTTATAGCATGAATGGCCAGATTATCTGGTCTTAGAACTTTTGCTGCAGATCACACAGAAATGTAAACCTAGGTGTTTCTTCACGTATACAGTGCAGTTTGATGATGTTTGTGGACTGTACTCACACACAGAAGTCTGATGCTTCGAGTTAGCATTTGATTCTCCACAGGCTAGCAGATTATTCTTGCCTCTTGTTTTCCTTTCTTCCTTCTGCTTCCTGCCTTCCAACCTTTCACTGCTTGTTGAGGTTTCATCAGAGGCAATTTAGGAATGTAAAAGGGAATGAAACCTATACTGTCAGAGTGGTCAGGAGACTGACTATTGTTACAGAAAGCAAGAAAAGAGGCTTTCTGTAGTCATTGGAAATGATACAGAGCAGTCAGTTAACTTAGTACTGAAAAGTATCCATTGAATTGTCAACAAGGAGACCTTTGAAGACCTTTCTGAAAGTGCCATCTCAGTTGAGTGACCAGCAGAGGCTGGATTGCAGCAGATCAGGAATGAATGGGAGCTGAGGAGGGGTGGAGTGCGTGTAAACAACTCTTTAGGAGAGTGAAGAGAGCATGAGGAAAACTTTGTTTGTTTAAGAAAGATGACAAAGGATACAAAGTTTCAGTTATGTAAGATGGATAAGTTGTGAAACCCACTGCACAGCATGGTGACTATAATTAGAAAATTTCAACTATACAATACAGTATTGTTAAGAGTATATATCTTAAACATTCTCCCACAGAAAGAGAGAGAGGAAGGAAAGGAAGGAAGGAAGGAAGGAAGGGAGGGAGGGAGAGAGGGAGGGAGGGAGGAAAGAATGGAAAGAAAGGGGAAAGAAAGAAAGCGGGGAGAGAAGAAGAGAGGGAGCGGGGTGGGGGGGGAAGGAGGGAATGGTAACTATGAGGAAATGAATATGTTAATTAGCTTGATTATGGTGATCATTTCACAGTGTATATGTGTATTGAAGCAGCAAATTGTATACCTTAAATATATACAGTTTTTATTTACCAATTATACTTTAATAAAGTTGAAAAATAAAAGAATAATTAGGACCACCCTTGAAAGTGGTATCACCTTTTTGTGCAGCATATGGATACATGAGGAATGGATAGTTTCTGTTAGGACCGGAGAATGGGAATGGAGAAAATTAAGCTTTTTAGGTAACTAACCTTATCCATCTCAGTGTCTTAAAGATGATTGCCAGGCTCAAGCCAAATATTTAGTTGCTGAATTCCCAGCACCTAGAACAGTGCATGGAACATCATGTATGGCAATACACACTTGTTGAATGAATGAATGGTTTTGAATATTCTCAGTCAGAAAATATACAGCATTTAGAGTTAGTATTGGTATGTAGAGTTTATGAGAAAAAAGTAGAAAGAAATTAGTCAAAAAACAGCAGAAAACCATGTATCCCAGGTTTTAGGAAAACTTCTGATTCCATATAATTTATTCTTTTAAGTAAAGGCTATTTTTTAAATTCAAGAAAAGGAAGAAAGAAAAGTAGAAGAGAGAGGAAGGGAAGGAGGAGGAAAGTGAGAGATTGAGATTGACCGTATAAAGTAGTGATAATTGATGGAGCAAAGTCCCAAGGAAGCAGACTAAGATATAATCTGGAGCATAGATTGAAGGACAAGAGAAGAAGAATACTTCCAGTGTAACATATGGGGATTAGATAGGTGTGAAGTCAGCTAAATTTGTTGGTAGAGAGTAGGAAGTTGATAGCTTCAAAACCTAAAATCAGAAGCAAGTTAGATCATTACAAAGAGTCTTCATAGGTGGTTGAGGACATGAAATAACTCAAACTAGACTAGAAGGAGATGAATGCAGATGGAAGAAGTTTTATTGCTTTTGAGATGGAAAGATGAGGGAATTCCAGTCTGGCTTAATGAGGCAAGATTATTGGCTGGTAGTGAAAAGAATGAATGGAAGATTGGGGAATTTCAGGAGTGAAAAGTAGGCATGAAATACACATCTTAGTGGGGGTGGGGAGTGCAAGCTTAGTAGAGGAAAACAGTAGGTGTCCTGAGCAATGTTGAATGCCTATTTGAAGTTGGAGTTCATGAATTTAAATTGAAAACAGCAGGCCTAATTGTGTCTTTTTTTTCCCCCACCAAAGTTCAGCTGTTTATGTGTAAGCATGGAAAAGGATGATGACATAGGTTAATAGATTCATACGGGTTTGAGGTTTTAATAGACATGGGCAGAGAGGGAGGAACAAGGGAGCTACAGATCTTAACACAGTAACTGTGATAAACATGAACTCTGAAATAGGTACTGGACATGAAGGGATATGAAGAGAGGAAGGGGTGCTGATGAAAAAAGAGAGGATGATGGGGTCAACAGAATGGAGGTCTCAGTGAGGTTGGAAACCTGTTGAAATGGATGTACCATATATAAGAAAAGCTTGAAGGATAAGAACTTATGTTTGGAAAATGGGATACTGATCAGTGGTAGTTCTCTTTTTGATGATGACAAGATTCAGGGTATAATAATGCAAATGAGGGATTAAATGGAGTAAAAAAAATCATTGTTGAGATCAGTTGTTTTGTTTTCTCTTTTTTTAGTTAAAATGAGAAGTTTTATTTTCGATGGATTTTATTTTATTTATTTATTTTATTTTATTTTTATTTTTTTAACATCTTTATTGGAGTATAATTGCTTTACAATGGTGTGTTAGTTTCTGCTTTACAACAAAATGAATCAATTATATATATACATTTGTCCCCATATCTCTTCCCTCTTGCATCTCCCTCCCTCCCACCCTCCCTATCCCACCCCTCCAGGCGGTCACAAAGCACCAAGCTGAGATCTCCCTGTGCTATGCGGCTGCTTCCCACTAGCTATCTACCTTACGTTTGGTAGTGTATATATGTCTATGTCTCTCTCGCTTTGTCACAGCTTACCCTTCCCCCTCCCCATATCCTCAAGTCCATTCTCTAGTAGGTCTGTGTCTTTATTCCTGTTTTACCCCTAGCTTCTTCATGACATTTTTTTTTCTTAAATTCCATGTATATGTGTGAGCATACGGTATTTGTCTCTCTCTTTCTGACTTACTTCACTCTGTATGACAGACTCTAGGTCTATCCACCTCATTACAAATAGCTCAATTTCGTTTCTTTTTATGGCTGAGTAATATTCCATTGTATATATGTGCCACATCTTCTTTATCCATTCATCCGATGATGGACACTTAGGTTGTTTCCATCTCCGGGCTATTGTAAATAGAGCTGCAATGAACATTTTGGTACATGACTCTTTTTGAATTATGGTTTTCTCAGGGTATATGCCCAGTAGGGGATTGCTGGGTCATATGGTAGTTCTATTTGTAGATTTTTATGGAACCTCCATACTGTTCTCCACAGTGGCTGTATCAATTTACATTCCCACCAACAGTGCAAGAGTGTTCCCTTTTCTCCACACCCTCTCCAGCATTTATTGTTTCTAGATTTTTTGATGATGGCCATTCTGACTGGTGTGAGATGATATCTCATTGTAGTTTTGATTTGCATTTCTCTAATGATTAGTGATGTTGAGCATTCTTCCATGTGTTTGTCGATGGATTTTATCACAATAGAAAGTTATAATCCTCCTACTGTGATGCTCTTAAACTTTATAACCTTCTTAAACCATATACACTTTTTAATAATTATGTTTTATAAAACTATCTATACAGAAGATCTGTTGTCAGATACTTACATTTGCATAAATCCTATTTGTGTTTTTCAGTATTTTTTTCAATAATTCTGAGGCAGGAAAGGAACAGTGCCAAGGGATAATTAAGCCTTCTTATCTGTATAATATTCACTTGGAAAATTTTCCTCCAGTGTGCTGAAATACATATGTTTAGCCCCAAGAATGAACATTGAGAATGCTTTTGAATTCATAGTTTCTGGTCACTTAGAATGACTTAGCAGAGCTGCCCAAGTCCTGTCAGCACCCTGGACACCAGTTCTTACAGTTTTCAACTCAGCATCAAATAAACCACATGCTCTTAGTTGTTACTTAACTGATATTTCCCAGGTTACTATTTCAATCCCTACCTTTTTTTTTTTAACATCTTTATTGGAGTATAATTGCTTTACGATGGTGTGTTAGTTTCTGCTGTATAACAACATGAATCAGCTATACGTATATCCCCATTTCTTCTCCGTCTTGCGTCTCCCTCCCACCTCCCTATCCCACCCCTCTTGGTGGACACAAAGCACCAAGCGGATCTCCCTGTGCCATGTGGCTGCTTCCCACTAGCTATCTGTTTTACATTTGGTAGTGTATATATGTCCATGCCACTCTCTCACTTCGTCCAGGGTTACACTTCCCCCTCCCTGTGTTTGAGGAGATCAGTCTGAGTTGAGGTTTTGATGGGGTCATCTACATTGATGTCAAAGACTGGAAGAATAATGAAAATGAATGAATGAGGATCAGTGACCAGGTGATCCATAGATGACAATAAAGGGGAATGGGAGGGTGGTACTGCTGGATGTTATTCTGAGCCTCAGAAAAAGATGGAGTTTGTAAGAGTAAGAAGAAATAATCATCTAGAAATGGCAATGAAGAGCAAAGAAAATACTCAGGCCAGAAACTGGTAAGCCATCCTCAACCAAGCAGTCAAATTTAACATTACCCAAATGGCAGAAGCTGACATTATGTGTCTCCTGATATGATGCGCTGAAAAAGACACATCACTTCTTTTTTTTTTTTTAAGACACATCACTTCTATACTATTTTTGCCAAAAATATTTCATCTGTGTAAGTGTAAGGAAATAATTAGACAAACTCAAATTGTGGTTTGGTCTGTAAAATAGCTGACTAACCCACACTCTAAAAATGTGAATCTCATAAAAGATGGAGGAAATCTTACAATGATGAAATGAAATGTATGGTCCTTGATTGGATTATGGAGCCAAAAAAAGGCTGTTATTAAGGTCAATATTTACACTATTGGGAGGTAACATCTTTTGAATATGAATTCTGTATTAAGATTATTATGTCACTATTAAATTTCTTTAGTTTGTTACTGACATTGACACCGTAGTTACATAGAATAATGATGAAGTTCTGGGGTGAAAGCATCAGCGTCTTCAACTTGGTCAAATTTTTTGTAGATCTGAAAGTTTTCAAAATAAAAACTTGGAGAAAAATTATGTTGCAAAATGTCAAATGTTTATGAAAATGAAATAGAATAAGTATATTTTTAAATTATAACAAACACTGGAAGATGGAGAGGAGATAGGGGGATAGTGTAAATGAGCAGATTCCCCATATTCCATATCAGGAGTCAATAACTATTTTCTAATTCATAAGATATACTAATAATAGGATTTATTAAAGGCTTTATCTGTGACTGGCACTGTTCTAAATGTTTTACTTATATTAATTTATTTAATCCTTAATATTAACCCATTGAGGTGGGTCCTATTATTGGTTCACATTTCACATAGGAGTAAATGAAGTTGCACAAAGATAGCAAGCAGAAATTCAACCCAGAGAGTCAGGATTTGACCTTCAATGGTTATATTTTTGTTAAAAAGATGAAAATTTATAAGCTAAGTGTTCAACTTAAGAAGCTAGAAAAAGACTAGCATAATAAAGGGAAAAAAGTAGAAGGAAATTAGTGAAACAGAACACAGATATTTAATACAGAGAATCAAGAAAGCCAAAATTTGACTCTCTTTATAGATTAATAAAATTATCAGACCTTTGGCAAGACTTAATTTAAAGACAAAATAAAAATAAAGGAGTGAAAAAGAGCTATAACTAAATACATTGCAAACAATAAAAGAGAAGGGACTATTACGAAAAATTTTGCACGTAAATATGAAAACGTAGGTGAAATGAGCAAATCAGAATTTGCTGAAACTGGCTCAAGAAAAATAAAATATTTAGGTAGCTCTATTGTCACAAAATATTTTAATTCCATAGTTTAAAATCTTCTCTAAAAGAGAATCCAGACCCAGAATTTTACTGAAGGAATAAATAACTCCAGTCTTATACATCTGTTTCAAAATGTAGAAGAGGGAATATTCCCAACTTATTGTATGAAACTATCATAAACCTCAAAATTTGATAAGAATAGTATGAGGAAGGATCATTATAGACCAATTTAGCATAGAGGCAAAAATTCTAAAGAATATTGAAAAGTTGAATGTGGAAATTTATAAGAAGGGATACTCCATTATGACCAAGTTGGATTTATCTTAGCCATGCAAAGATGATTTGACATGTAAAACTGTTGACTGTAATTTGCCATATAAACAGATTAAAGGAGAAAAATAGTATGCTTATCTCACTAAATGCAGAAAAGGTATTTGATAAAATTTAACATCTATTCATGATGAAAAAATGAAAAAGTTATTAGCATATTAGGAATGGAAGAGAACTTCCTTAACCTGAAAAGAATGATCTGTTATTCCGTTAAGATGGAGTACAGTTCTTTTCGTTAAGTGCAGATTGTTTACTTCTTTTCAGTTAACTGATAGTTTTTTTTTTAATTGAAGTATAGTTGATTTACAGTGTTGTGTTAATTTCTGCTGTACAGCAAAGTGATAGTTAACTGATAGATTTAACCAGGACCTCCTGGAAGCATGACTTAACTCAGAGGAGTGAGTCTAATGATAAGAATTTCTAGGATCATTGTAAGTCAGGCAGAGGAAATGTTTTTGAGAAGCCCTGTGGTGCTCTTCAAATTGTATTAATATGCATAGACTATGGTTTATGTATTTTCATTCATCCAGTAAATACTAATTAAATAACTACACTGTACTAGGCTCTCTCTTGGGTGGGGATACCTTGATGAAAGGCAGTCCTGTTGTCAAGAAACTCACTCCAGTGGAGACAGTCATACAGTCAGAAGACGCTGCCTGTGATAGGGGAATGCACAGAATGTCTTGGGGAGCACAAGGAAGCTCGTTAATTCACACACTGGAGCAATGGGCTAATGAAGGAAGACTTGGAACAGTATTTTAAAGGACAAGTTAGAGGGCTAACCTTAGAGCCATATTAAGATCAGACATTAATTTGACTCCTCTTCACTCTCCTTTTAAACTTATAATTCTGTTTATGACTTCAGCCAGTAATATAGCTAATATTTACTGAGGACTTACTATGTGCCCTGCCCTATTGTAAGCACTTTATGTGTATTAACCCATTCAGTCCTCATAGCAGTGTTATGAGGCATGTACTATAATTAACCCCATTTTACGATGAGGAGACTGTTAAGTAACTTTCCTAAGATTACTCAGCTAGTCACAGATAGAACCTGATTCAGACCTTGGCATTCTTATTCCAGACCAGTGCTCCATGTGCCCTTATCACTAAACCACACTGCTTCTCCACAGATTGTAACCATTGTAGCCTTCCGCTTTTCAATAGAGTTGTTTGGTTTTTTTTTTAAACGATTTTTTTTGATGTGGACCATTTTTAAAGTCTTTATTGATTTGTTACAGTATTGCTTCTGTTTTATGTTTTGGTTTTTTGGCCGCGAGGCATGTGGGATCTTAGCTCCCTGACCAGGGATCGAACCTGCACCCCCTGCATTGGAAGGCGAAGTCTTAACCACTGGACCGCCAGGAAGTCCCATCAATAGAGTTTAGACAAAGGTGCAACAAAGAGAACTACAGAAGCTGAGATCTGTGAAAACTTTGCTATGAATGTAGTATTTGTATTCTTGTTGTCTTAAGCTGCAAGTCTTGATCTTAGACATTTTGGGCATAGTCTCTGGATACCACATTTACTTAGATTAGATCTACCATTTCAATCAAGTTAAAAGGGTTCATCTATAAAATATTAAGAAGTAGAGCTTAGGTTGTTTTCATTTGTTTGTGGTTTGGAGTTTTGTTTTTGTATGTAGATAGATGCCCCAAGACATCTTTTACCAAAAAATTCTATCTAAATGTTGTTGAAGCTCCCACCTTTGCCATGAAGTCTCTTTTGTTTACTTTAGGTTTTTGTGGGAGTTTCTTTGTTTTTTGGTTTTTTTTCCTCTTCCTTATCCCAGGCTTTTTCTACTCCCTTGTTCAGGATTCTATAGATTCCAAGTAAAAGAAATTCAGTTCAAAATAGTTAAGCTGAAAAGAGTGGTTATTGCAAGAGTACTAAGACCATTGACTGAATCAGTAGACAGGGCAGTTCCTAGACACAGGAATGAAGTTGGAGATTTGGTTCCCCCAGCACTCCCTCTCTCTCCAACTCTATCTCTAATCTTTGCTTCTCTCTTTCCTGTTTTGACTTCATTCCTACCCCTGATGGCCTCACTGGGAAGTGGGGCAGTTCCAGGTTTACCTTATCCCATTTTAATGAGTTTAGTGAAGGAAAGACTTCTTTCTCCCCTCTTCAATATATCTGAATCCCGGGAAGGGCTTGTGGCCCAGCCTGGATCATGTGCACATCCTTTGAACCAGTCATTCTTGCCAGGGAGGTGAGGTGCTGTGATTGTTTAGATCCAGTGACCACACTTGGGTGGGAGTTAGGAGCACTGAATCTGACAGACTCATCAAAACCATATAGAAGGGTGGGATTGGGGGGTAAATCAGCTTCCCAAAAGGAGGAAGGGTGCAGTTAGCAGAAGAGGGAAAGGAAATGCTGAACAGATAGTCACAAGTTTCTGCGAAGACACTTACCTGTATCCCAGATTTTGGCACTTTACTTTGAGACTGAACTCTTTGAAGACAAGGACTATGGACTTGGGAGTCAAGACGGCCTTGGATTGGATCGCTGTGAATCTTTATAGCACTTTGCACAGAGCTAGATGCTCAGTAAACAATTGTTTATTTTAATCCCTCTTTGGAATATTTTTCATTATTTTGGCCCATTCTAGTCATGGTTTTAGGTAGACATTATCTTTTCCATTTTTAGTTATTATTTAATATATTATTTAAATTAAATTATTGAATAATTATTAAATTATTGAATAATTGCTTCTGTGTTTAGTTCACTATTTTACTGGGTAAAAGTTATGGGTGACTTGGTTAAACTACATGTGTCAAAAATATGACTGAGCAAAATTCCTCTTCAAATGTTAGAATAAGCAAATTGTTTCCCTGTATTTTTAATAGATTGCTTTTTTATTGAAAAGGAAGTACCAAATCAAAGAATTAGCTTGTGAAAGATTCTGTGTTCCTTAGAAATGAATTAATATAAAAGCAGATGATTTTAACATGCATTTGTCCTCATTGGCCACATACCTTAAATACTTACTGTTTTCAAGAATTTTTCAATCATCTGGATTTTTTAAGACTTTTAATCTTTTTACTTTAGTTAAACTTGCTTTATGATTTTTATCTTTTAATGCAGTTGCCACATTTTTGCATAAGACAAAAGTATTTAAATCAATGCCACGTTAACTTCTTATTTTCTCCTTAGGAACTGAGAGAAAGCTACAATACACAGCAGTTAGCCCTTGAACAACTTTATAAGATCAAACGTGACAAGCTGAGGGAAATTGAAAGAAAAAGATTAGAGCTAATACAGAAAAAGAAACTAGAAGACGAGGCTACAAGGTAATATAGTTGATACATTTATTATACTATATTGCTATTAGAATTCTAATTTTGTTGCCCATATTTTTAGTTAGACTATGAAAAATTAAGGGGAATAAAATGATTATCCTAAGATGCTAATTAGATTCTAAATTTTAGAAGTTCAGTCCTTCTTTTGTGGACTGAGTTTACAGTAACCAATTTTATGTTCCATTAGTGAAAAATACAGACTTTTGAGTCAGACCTGATTTAGAATTCTTGATCTACCACTTACTATCTGGATGATCTTGGTTAAGTCACTTTACCTTTTGGAACCTCAGTTTTTCCATCTGAAAAATAGAAACATTAATGCATACCTCATAAGTAACTCAGAATTAAATAAAACTAAAGAACCAAGTATAATGTTTTGCAGGTAATAAGCACTCATTATTTCTCTCTCTCAATAATAAATCCATTACCGTTTCCTGAAAAATCATAAAAACCAAGTACTTAATTTTATAGAGTGTAATACTGAGTGTAGAAATGCCATGTTGATGCAGGCTTCTTTGTATATATCTGAGCTATATCAACTGCCTACATTTATAGCAAGGAAAAGTGACACAGTTGTGGTATCTGAAGCTTAGAACCATTCATTTAGAGACTTTGCATGATTTTTTTTTTCTATCGGTAAGATTCTATTTCTAATATGTTCCTATGTTTCTCCCAAGTTCTCTAGTGTCAGAAATTATTATAATTAGTGAACAAATATCAATAAACCAACATTTCTTTGCCCTGGAGAAGAGTAGACAATAATGTCTATGAAAGAGCTAATAGTTACTGGGAAGGCAAGAAAGACACATTACCATATAGCAGGCCTCTTTTCTTAATGGCTTTAGAATAACCACTTAAACACATTTTTACTGAGTGGTCACTGTTGACTGCGATGCAGGTAGTCTCTGGGTTACTCCTTGCCCCTAGATTTCTCATAATTCTAGTAGGAGAGTCAGACAGCTAAACAAATAGCTATAATATTCTTTATTCTAAGACCCCTACTTTTGTGATTCCCTAACAAGAGATCCCAGAATAATATAGACGTGGAGACAGTAAAGTTCAAATTAAGGCTTTTATTTGCCACCTAACTTGTGCCACTTAACATTGCACAAGGGAACTGTGCGGTGCAGTCTCTGTGTTAGAATTTTCTTTTTTTTTCTTTTCTATTTGAATTTATTCATTTTGGGCTCTCCCTTAGATATAATAAGACCATTTCTAAAAAGTAAAATGAGTAGTTGTCAAAGAAATTGACAGACATCAAAATAAATCATCAAAATAAATCAAATTAGTCACATTCAGAATGTTCCACAAATATTATTTTAAGTCTTCTGAAGAGCATCCTCAAATAAAACAACTTTTATTCATTCATTCATTAGTAGTAAATAATCTTCTTGATTGACAGAGATGGAGACTGTCATGTGCTAGTAAGAATTTTCTGTTTACACATGCACGTATCTTGATATCTCTCCATCATTGCTCACAATTCCTTTCAGGCCAACAGACCGTATTAGTAATACACATTTTCATTTATTCATTGTCCTTGCACATTATCCTGCTTTAGTAGAGGGAAGAAATCAGAACATGTAGAATTGGTCCAGAACTGGGTCTTAGTACTACATCTTGATTTCTTGGCCATTTGCTCAGGTATGTTGCCTTCTCGTCCCAAGCTATTGGTAATAGTCAGGTTTTCACATTGTAGATGTGGCCTCTTTGTCCAACTTCTGAAGCATCTTCTGGCCGTGGACCAGTTTCTCATCCACAAACACGCACATAGAAACTTTACCAAAATTTAATTTTTTATTCTCTTAACTCTCTAGCCTTTATCCCAGTAAATATGTGGCAGGTACTCTGATAGTGGTGTTTATAATGCTATGGGAATTTAAATAAAGGTAGGTTGGGTCATCCTAGGCATGGGAGAGTGTCAGGGAAAGTTACTGAGAACTGGGAAAGGGAATATTGGTCGGAATTGCTTAAGGACTGCAAGAGAAGCATGCCTCTCAAAGGAGAGCTGGATGTCAGTTACAGAAAGTGCTAGAGAAAGCACTCTGCAAAGTGATAGAGGGTGTAGGAGGATTTGCAAAGGGTTGAGAAGAAGTTAGTTGTGGGATAATGAACCAGGAGTATGAAGTATAAGACATTTGGGGGATGAGGAGGAAGGGTTCATGACTGAGTGGGTGTACAGTTTTTGGAATTATCCAGGATTTCCAAATTCCTCCAGGAATTATAGGAATAGAGATATGGAATTAAGCCAAGACTTTCACCTTGTTGGGGCAAAGATGCCCCCAAATCCTAGGGATGCATCCAGTCACAATAGCCCCTGATAATGTGTGCTGAGACTTGAAGAAGGTGCTAATTAGTGGTGACTGCTCTGCCTCCAGTAAGATCATAAAAAGTATATGCAAGAAGAACTCCAGTGAGCATTAATTCTAATACTAAAACAACTAAGCTGATCTTAGACCATCTTGACCAGCTAGAAACCAAGCTGCAGCTATATCAAATGTCATAGAAACATGTACAGAAGTATGGACCTATAGAGGAAAAATGCTCTATTATCTAAAATCTAACAAATGAAAAAGACTTTTAAGTGATAATATAAGAAGTAGATAATCTGTCCAGCAGCATTTCCTATTTTCACAGCAATGACTCAATCCTGAAAACAGGGATTAGCTAGGATAGTGGGAATAAGAGTTTGACAGCAGTCCTTGTGAAGAATCTGGAGACAAGGGAAGGAAATTTAGATATAATTTTTAGATTCGTTTTCTGAACAGTTCCATTACAGTTTTTTTCCACTTTTTTTCTTGGGTTTGGGAGGTTGGCTGGCAGGAAGAAATTTGAGAGTGTGAGAAATTGTTAGTCATACTCCCTAGCTCATCTACTTGTGCTTAGTTTCTCTCTTGATTAATTGATTGATCAATTGGTTTTCCCCTTCAGCCCTGACCCCCATGGTTTCTCCACACCCCCCTACTAATATGTCTTTGCTATATATAATAAATATATAACTATATAAGATTGTATTTTTTTTTTAATTTTGTTGTTTTTGGCTGTGTTGGGTCTTCATTGCTGCACGCGGGCTTTCTCTAGTTGTGGCGAGCAGGGGCTACTCTTTGTTGCGGTGTGCAGGCTTCTCATTGCCATGACTTCTCTTGTTGCGGAGCACAGGCTGTAGGCGCACGGGCTTCAGTAGTTGCAGCACATGGGCTCAGTAGTTGCAACATGTGGGCCCTAGAGCACGCAGGTTTCAGTGGTTGTGGTGCATGGGCTCAGTAGTTGTGACGCACAGGCTCTAGGGTGCACGGCTTCAGTAGTTGTGACCCATGGGCTCAGTAGTTGTGGTGCACGGGCTTAGTTGCTCCGCTGCATGTGGGATCTTCCTGGCCCAAGGCTCAAACCTGTGTCCCCTGCAATGGCAGGCAGATTCTCAACCACTGCGCCACCAGAGAAGTCCCTAAGATTATATTTAAACATATAAGAAATGTGTAATTTTTCTTTAGTTTGTCAGGAACAAGATCTTCTATTACATTTTTATTTTGCATAAGAAAAAGTTAGGACATTATGCAAACTCTTTTTCTTTCATGTAAAGGAAAGCAAAACAAGGAAAAGAAAACTTATGGAAAGAAAATCTTAGAAAGGAGGAAGAAGAAAAACAAAAGCGACTCCAAGAAGAAAAAACACAAGAAAAAGTTCAAGAAGTGGAGTGGAAAGCTGAGGAGAAACAAAGTAAGGATAAGGATGAAAATAATTGATTTGATTTTTCTGAAACAGCAACAAAAGTGAAAAGAAAAAAATAGACTCTGATGAGGTTCAAAAAAAGAAGAAAATTAAAATGAATGCTAATCCTTAAGAGTCAGAAAAGACCTTTTCCTAAATTAAACTTGGATGAGAAGTTCGTGGGTTTATTAAAACAAACTGAGGAAAAAAAAAAAAAAAACAGACTGAGGGTAGAAATCTTAAAGCGACACAAAGAAAAGAAGATAGGCCTCACTAACAGTGCATAAACCCTGGCACAGTTTTCATAATTGAAGTAAATAGTTTAAAATATTTTATTCCACCAGTGTAGCTAAACTGTTTATTTTAATGAAGCAACAGTAAAGTTTTAAGTCTTTGCACACTGAAATTTTCTCAGAAGATATACATTGTTTTTGATACACCCCAGAGTGCATTTCTAAAATACTTTAAATATTATTGTATTTTTTCTGAATGCACAAACCTTTGAATCCTTATTAATGATACAATGTGTTGAAATTTTTCTAAGTTAAAGCATTTATTCTACAAATGAGCAAAGGAAAATATCTATTGTCAAGTACACTTGTGAACTCTTGTACTGTTTTTTTTTTTTAGAACCGTACTGATACATCTGTAGTCAACCCTGTTTACTGACTAACCTTCTGTCTGTGACCTCCCTTTTGTGCTCTTCTTCCCTGTGATATTCTGACCTTTGCAGATCAAATTAAGCCTCTTGGAACTTAGTCTCCCTCCACTTGACAATTACCACCCCACCTTCCTTCATCCATGCGCGTGGCACACCCTGCAAGCCATCTCTTTGTTTTACTGACTCCTACTTAAGACGAATATCCTTGTTTGTTTTTATATTGATTCTGTGACTATTGAAAATATTTAAATTCTAACAAGCCTATATTAAATGGATTTTCATGATACTGTTTGATGCCCAGTTTTTTTCTTTTCAAGCTCTTTATTGAGTCATAGCAAAGATGTGTATATATGAAAGAAGCAGATAATGACAATTATCTTCTCTTTAGGTGAGCCAGCCGGTGCTTTGGTAAATTACAGAGCATTATATTGCTTTGAAGCAAGGAACCATGACGAAATGAGTTTTAATTCTGGGGATATAATACAGGTAGGAAACAAAATCTTTTTTTCTCATGAATAAGCTGAATGCAATGTACTATATTACTTTCTATGATAATATTGAGTATACTATTATATAGTGATTTACCATTTTAAAAATATACCTTAAGCATTACCTCATTTGGTTCTTATGACATACCACAGAGCTGCATAGGACAGTTATTATTACTGCCATATTCTAGGTAGGAAGACTTAACACAAGTTGTAACTGTCAGCAGCACACTGCCAATGTGGAGTGCAAGTACATGTCTTTTGATTTCCAAATCCAGTGTTCTTTCCACTCTGCCATACTGCTTTATGTCATAAAAGGTGCTATTTTGTTATTTTAATAAATTACCAATGAAATTTGGGGGAGCTGGTTATTTTCTGGCAACCATTAAAAGAGTTGAAGGAGTTAAGTTCTGTAGCTCTAATCAGATACAGACCCTTGTTCCTTGGAACAGAAAGATTTTTATTGTATAATCACAAATGATGTAAAATGAATGAATAAGAGAAGATGCAGGGAATAGCATTTGACAGAGCTATGTGATTTACTGGAAAGAATACAGGCTTTAGAAGCATACCGACTTCGATTTTAATCCTGGCTTCAGTTTTCTTCTTAGTAAATAAAGGCAGTATTACTTAGAATACCTAGCCAGTGTCTGTTTTCTTTTTTAACCTGCACTGTCACCACTTTGGTGTATTTTATCAGTTAGGTAGCAAATGTTTAATGATACTTGGAATAGGGTTTACCAGAACCATCTATTCAGATGCTCAAGACAATCCCCAGCTACATATTCCTTCTGTTGCCATTGCCACACTGACAGTGCCACAGCTGCTCCTCAGCTGAGGAGCTTGAGTCCATAGTCTTCTGCCCTGCTGTTCCTCCTCTTCTACTTGGTGATGATGAGGTAGTGTCCAAGAGTGAAGCAGTGTAGCCTAGATCTGTTTGGTCAAGAGCTTATATTTTTGGTTATATCTTTTATTTGTTTCAGCAAATACTTGTTGGGAGCTATGATAGGCTAGGGATATAGTGAACAAGACAGTCTCTGCTCTTAGTGAGTTTATGGTTTAATGAGAAAGACACATCCTAAAGAAGTAGAGGAAGAAAGGGTGTAGACTGCTTCCAGCTTTAGAGCAGACGTCTCCCACAGTCAGAGAGCCAGTCTGGTGGTAGTGACAGCGGGAACATCATGTTAGCTGGAGTTTCTTGAGTGCTTGTATTCTCTGCCGAATCTTTGACGTAAAGAATGAGTCATGAGTTACTACCAGATACCTGATTTGGACAGCTTGGTTGATAATGGTGTTCATTCATTAAGACAGGAAGATTAGAAGGAGGAAATTTAAGTAGGAATTATAATGAGTTCAGTTTGGGATGAGCTTCAGATTTCTAGGCAGCAGTTGGATATCCAGAGCTATCTAGAGGCCAGTTTGGATGTCATCAGTGTGTTGTGATGGTTATTGAAGACGACTGTGGCAGAGCTCATCCAAGGGTGTAATAAAGAAGGGGGAAGATGACTGAGGATGCAATCCCTGAAAAGCACGGACATGGAAGGGATTGTTAGAGGAGGGGGAGCCATAAAAGAATGACCAGAGGTAGGAACAAAACAGAGTTTAGTGTCAGGGACATTTGAGACGAGTGGTCCACATGTAAAATAAGACAGTACTAAAAAAATAACCATTAGATTAACAACAGCACAGTTATTGTTAACCTTGAGGAGAAGAGTATTAGTTGAGTGGAGTGGTGGGGGAAGAAGCCAGATTTCAGTGAGTTGAGGAACAGTTGGAAGGCAGGAAGAGGAGACAATGAATATATGAAACTCTCTGAAGGAGCTTGACTTTTGAAAGAGGGGAGGGAGCAAAGGTGGTAAATAATGAGGAATGTGGGTTGAGGGAAGTTGTTCTTGTTTTTTGTTTTCTGTTTTTTAACTTGGCAGAAGCTTGAGCAAGTTTAAATAATAGAAAGGATCTGCAGAGGAAAAGGGTTAATGATACCAGAAAGAGTAAATCACCAATGGAGGGAGGTGTTTTTTCTAATTAAAATGTAATTTACATTGAGTGAAGTACACAACCATAAGTGTACAGCTCAAGTAATTTGTACATGTATATAGATCTTTGAAACCACCACTCAATTCAACATACAGAACACAGAGCACTCAGGAAGGCACCTCATGCCTCACTGTCAGACCTCTCTGTTCTGACCAACGGATGGAGAGGAGGAAGATTCATGATAATCTTGAGGGCTTGGGGTCTATAGCACAGGAAGAGGGAGAGGTGGAAGGGCTAGATACATTTTCCTTCGTGATTGGAGGGCTGGACGAAGGGATGGATGGGATCATAACTTGTGCTGAGGTAGAGGTGAGGTCAAATCTGAGGGCTTCTGTATTGTTGGTAAGACAGGAGGCAACATCTGGTCAACTTAATGAATGAAGGTGGCCGAGGAGGTTTGAGTGAAAGTGAAAAAGATGATAAATTCCACTGAACCATGGCAACATTTTTCATGACAACCTATTTTTCTGTCCTTATCTGTTAATGATATTTTTGAAGTAATAGTTTCCCTAGGCCTGTGAGAATTTATGTAAATTTTTCTAGTTTAACTCTCTGTGTAAATTGACAACTAGAAATCAATTAGAATTATGAACGACAGGTATGAAATTGGTTAAAATTGACCCTTTACAGAGCCAACCTGGTCTAACTCTGAATAATAAATGATTGGGCCTTTTCGTCTTCAGAAGGTTGAAAACATTAGGAAATAGTATTAAAGAAATTTTGCTTTTAAAAGTTTGTAAGAAAAGGAGGAAGTGAGTGTTTGAATGCCAGTACTCATACCTTTCAATGATTCCTTGCCTTTAGACCAAATATTTAAATCAGGTTTAGGTTGCATATTCCTCAGGGTTTATTATGTTCTTGCCTTCATTTTTAGTGCTCTGGATTAGCTATTTTAAACTAGTCTTAACTAGGTCTACAGGATAATATTTTATCAATGGTTCCTTTGTTCTATTTCAGAACACCATTTTATGGTAATTAGATAGTTATGATACTATCTGTAATTAACCAAAGCAGCTTAGATTGAGGGATTTTTTAAATATCTCATTCATGATGTAATAAATAGCCAGACATATGGCATTAAAATGAGAATTATTTACCATAAACACAAATGAAGTTACCTGATAATAAATCCATTTGTTATTAATTAAACTTTGAATCTGTTGTTTATCTAATTTAGAATAGTCTATTCAAGTTAACATTTGTTGAGTTTCTAGCCATGTGCCTACTGGGGATATATAAAAATGAATAAGGAAGGCAAAGTTTAGGAAGAAAAAATAAATATGTATAATTGTACAAAATATAATGTGATATGTTTAGATTAACCATTTAAAGAAATAAAGTGCTATAGGAACCCAGAAGATGAAGCAATAACACAACCAAATAGCATTGGGGACATTTTCCCCAAGGATAGGATGGAGAAAGGGCTCAAAGTATTATGCTTTATACTTGTTTAGAGCTTTACAGTTTACTAAGCACTTTTATAAATATTCTTAATTTAATCCTCAGAATAACCTGGAGGAAGGTAGGGCAGGTATTTTCCCCCCAAATTTATGGATGAACATACTGAGGCTTTAGATGATATTCATTACCTTACAGCAGATTACCAGCCAGGTGGCAAGGCTAAGACTGAAACATGGTTCACTTAACTCCAAAGTCTGTGTTCTTTCCCCTAAACCCGACAAAATTCTGGCAGGAGGAATATCTTGAACAAAAACACCGAGCCTGGTGTGTTTAAAGAATGTCACATAACCACTTACCTAGAATATGGGACAAATATTAGGAGATGAAGCTAGAAAGGTAAGTTGGTACTTGACAAAGAAACCACAATTTCAGAGGCCTTGAATTCTACACTAAGAAGTTTGAACTTTGAAGAGCTTAAAACTAGAGAGATGGGATCTTCTAGGATAAAAATCGTAATGGATCTGCAGTGACTCAGCATAGAATAAAAGACATCAAGATTGGAAATGGAGAAGTAAGATTTAATTTGCAGAAGACATGATTGTGTAGAAAATCCCATAGAATCTTAAAAAAAAAGCTACTAGAAGTAATAAGTGAGTTTAGCAAAGTTGCAGGAAACAAGATCAATATACAGAAATTAGTTGTATTTCTACATACAAGCAATGGATATTCAGAAATTGAAATTAAAAATAACATTTACAGTAACATACAAAATATGAAATGCTTAGATATAAAACTGACAGGGGCTTCCCTGGTGGCGCAGTGGTTGAGAGTCCGCCTGCCGATGCAGGGGACGCGGGTTCGTGCCCCGGTCTGGGAGGATCCCACGTGCCGCGGAGCGGCTGGGCCCGCGAGCCATGGCCGCTGGGCCTGCGCGTCCGGAGCCTGTCCTCCGCAACGGGAGAGGCCACAACAGTGAGAGGCCCGCGTAACGCATAAAAAAAAAAAAAAAAAAAAAAAAAAAAAACTGACAAAAGATGTACAGGACCTGTTTATTGAAAATTACAAAGTGTTGAGAAAAATGGAAGACCTAAATAAATGGAAAGCTATACCATGTTTATGGATTGGAAGACTCTATATTAATAAGAAAGCAGTTCTCAAATTTTTCTATAGATTCAAGGCAGTTTCAGTCAAACTCCCACCAGGCTTTTTTTTTTTTTTTTTTTAAGAATATAAGCTAGGGGGCTTCCCTGGTGGCGCAGTGGTTGAGGGTCCGCCTGCCGATGCAGGGGACACGAGTTCGTGCCCCGGTCCGGGAGGATCCCACATGCCGCGGAGCAGCTGGGCCCATGAGCCATGGCCGCTGAGACTGCGCGTCCGGAGCCTGTGCTCCGCAACGGGAGAGGCCACAACAGTGAGAGGCCCGCGTACCGCAAAAAAAAAAAAAAAAAAAAAAAAAGAATATAAGCTATGCAGTTTAATTGTATACATTGGTGTTAAGATTTTTGGTCTTATTACTTGCATATGTGATCTGTTTAACACTCTTTAAAACAAAATCATTGAGTAGCAATCAGATTTCAAAAAGTCTTCCAAGTACAGCCAGACAGTTGTCTATGTGATATGCTACATATGACAGCATAGAATGTACAATTATATTAGCACAGACTTCTTTTCCAAGGGGTATTTTCACACGTCTAATAGGTCTCGTGCACAAGATAACAGAAACAGCAATATAGGCGTCTCTCAATCACATTAAGTTCATCAGACATATTAAAAGGGTAGCCCTTTTTAATAGAGAATTTTTATACATATTATATATTTTTTTTAACATTTTTTTTCTAAATTATCTCTGTTTTAGATAAATACAGAGCTTAGGAAATAATACTTAAACGAGAACAGTTTGGGCAAATCCTCAGGCTCTATCCTACAACTGTTCCATTCAGGAAGATCTCAGTACTTCTTGTCCACTTTTTTGTAAAAATTTACAAGCTGATTCATAACCAAACCACTTTGGAAAAAGAAGAACAAAGTTGGAGATCTTATGCTACCTGATTATAAGGCTTATTATAGAAGTTATAGCAGTAAGAATGGTGTAGTATTAGTATCTAGATTGGAAAATAGACAAGTGGAACAGAATAACTGGATCTACAACTGCATATTTATATAACTGATTTTTTATAAAGGTGCAAAGGCAACTCAGTGGAGAAAGGATACTCTTTTTTTTATATATAAATTTATTTATTTATTTATGGCTGCATTGGGTCTTTCTTGCTGCACAGACTTTCTCTAGTTGCGGCAAGCGAGGGCTACTCTTTGTTGAGGTGTGCAGGCTTCTCATTGCGGTGGCTTCTCTTGTTGCGGAACACGGGCTCTAGGGCGCACGGGCTTCAGTAGTTGTGGCTCGTAGGCTCTAGAGCGCAGACTCAGCAGTTGTGGTGCCTAGGCTTTGTTGCTCTGCGGCATGTGAGATCTTCCTGGACCAGAGCTCAAACCCATGTCCCCTGCATTGGCAGGCGGATTCTTACCCACTGCACCACCAGGGAAATCCTAGTCTTTTCTAAAAAGCAAATGACATTGGAACATTTGGATATCCATATGCACAAAAATGAATTTTGATTTATTCCTTACAACATATATGAAAGTTAACTCAAAATAGATCAGAGGTAAATCCTGAAATGTAAAACCTAGAACTGTAGAACTTCTAGAAAAAGACATTGGAGAAAATCCTTACAGCTTTGGGCTGCTCAAGGGTTTCTTAGACTGTTAGATACAACATAGTACAAGGTTTCTTTTTAATAGAGAAGGTTCTATAATTGATTGTGATAATGGTTGCATAAGTGAATATACTAAAATCCATTGATTTGTGTACTTTAAATGGGAGGATTGTATGGTGAATTATATCTCAATAAAGTCATTATTATCAGTAAAATAAGTTAAGCATGCATCTACCATATGAGCCAGCTCTGTCACTCCTAGATCTTTACTCGAGAGAATTGAAAGCATATGTCCAAGCATACAAAGACAAATGTTTATAGCAGCTTTATTTGTAATAGCCAGAAACTGGAAACAATTCAATCTTACATCAGTAGGTAAACAGACAAATTGTGGTACATCATACAATGTAATATTACTCAACAATAAAATGAAATGAACTATTCACATTCACTACAACATGGATGGATCTCAAAATAATAATAAATAATAGGCCGAGTAAAAGTCAGACCCCCCAGAAAGGGATGTATATTGTGTGATTTTATTTATATAAAGTTCTAGAGCATGCAGACTAATTTATAATGACAAAAAGCAGACCAGTGTCTTCCTGGAGATGGGGTGTGGGTCAAGTGGAGGAGTGGGAGGGAGTGCTTTCAGTAGAGCAAAAGGAGACATTTTGGGTTGATAGATATGTTTATTATCTTGGTTGTGTGATTTTTCACAACTGTATACGTATGTCAAAACTTATCACATTTAATACCTTAAATGTGAAATTTATAATATACTAATTATACCTCAAAAAAAGTGTTTTTAAAAATCTTAATGGATATGGAATCACCATACAAATTCTACACTGTCAAATCTATTTTAGAAAGGTTATCTAAAAAGTGTAGAAAATGGAGTGGAGAACAGAGACATAGTTGGCATATTTATTCAATGAATTAAGCAAATATGTATTATGCTGGGCAATGGGTATCAATTAAAAGGCTCACAGACAAATGGAAGAGTACATGTAAATAAAGAATCACACAGTATGATAATGCATGCTATCTCATGACAGTATGTATGAGATAACTCTGACCTAGTTTGGGGGCGGTTAACAGAATCTTGAAGGATGAGTAAAGATTACAGTAATCTAGGTGTGAAATGAAAAAGGCCTGAAGTAAGTTAGGAGGGTAGGGTTGAAACAAAAAAATTCGAAAGAGCTTTTAGAAGCAAAATCAACACAGTTTGGATATGGAAGTGTAAGAGAGGTAAGAGCCAAAGATTTTTTTTTTTTTACATCTTTATTGGAGTATAATTGCTTTACAATGGTGTGTTAGTTTCTGCTTTTATAACAAAGTGAATCAGTTATACATATGTCCCCATATCTCTTCCCTCTTGCATCTCCCTCCCTCCCACCCTCCCTATCCAAAGATTTTTTTATTTAGAATGACTAAGTCTGTGATGGTAAGAATAACAGAGATACAGGAATTTAGGAGAAGGAGTAGACTGGGGAAGAAAACAAGTTCAATCTTAGACTTGAGTTGGAAGTTCTTGTGGATCATCCAGTTGAAGGTATCTGGGAAGTAGTTGAAAGTACAGGCTTATCCCATTAGAAAAAAGAAGTCAGTTCTGCAAATATATCGTATAAAGAACTGATCACTATAGAAGTGAGTGGGCCTCTTCCAGAAGAGTATAGTATGAAGTAAGAGAGCCAGTGATAAAACTTGAGGTATCATCAGTGTTTAAAGGACAAAGGACCAAAAAGCAGAAGAAGGGGTGCTGTGAGGACAGAGGATGCCATCCAGACTATAGGAGGGAAATGTCTGGGAGAAGAAATGAAACTATAAATCTCCTCTGTGTTTTACCAGCTGGAAAATAGTATTCAGAAAAAGTTTTCTGTTTCTCCTAGAGAGTTCAAAAAGACTCTGATAGGAATGTAAACTATTTTTGTGTATTAACTTGGATAAAATTAAAAATTTAAATTTAAAAAGGCACCTTGTCCATCATTAGAGATAATAATCTACTGTAGAAAGTGCTTTAGCTGTTTAGTTAGACGGACTTAATTCTGAAAATTAGGTTGCTGGACAGTGGTCTGCATCTCTTTCCTTTGTAAATAAGTGGCTTTCTAACCACTGTTAACCCTACTTTTTGTTTCCATAGGTTGATGAAAAAACCGTAGGAGAACCTGGTTGGCTTTATGGTAGTTTTCAAGGAAATTTTGGCTGGTTTCCATGCAACTATGTAGAAAAAATAACGTCTGAAAAATCTGTGTCGCCTAAGAAGGCCTTACTTCCTCCTACAGTGTCTTTATCTGCTACCTCAACTTCTGAGTAAGTTTTTAGCTAATAATGGAGTTTACACGTCTCTGCAAATGTGTGAACACCTAATATGTATTTGTGTCAACCTGCTACTTAATCATATTGTAATCTACCCTGGACTCTCTAAGAGTACCTTTTGTTCCAAATTTAATGCTGAAGTTTAGTAAATAAAAACATGGGTCAGTAGTTCATAAATTTTGTTTTTTGCCCAGGTTGTGTTTCAACACAATGTATATTATATACAAATAGATAAATTGGTAGTACTTCATTAGATTCTGAACAATTAAGTATACTTTTGTCATATTGTTATATTTATAGATCACTTTCTTCAAATCAACCAGCATCAGTGACTGATTATCAAAACATATCGTTTTCAAGCCTAACTGTTAACACATCATGGCAGAAAAAATCAGCTTTTACTCGCACTGTGTCCCCTGTATCTACATCACCTATTCACGGACAGGTATGTATCTTTAATTTTCTTGTGTTTTATTCTTTGACATTGCTCCTCGTTCACATAAAATAGAATGAAGATTTTTGTACAAGGCCATCATTTACTCATCTAACCAAAGTTTGTATCATTTAGTTTCTTTTCTTACCATTCATATGTGATACGAGGTTGAAGAAATTATTAGAGGTTTCCCAACAATTTATTCTCATAGTAGCAAGTTGCTACCAGCTAAGGTTTCTGAGCTCAAAGTATCATTTTTACAAATCTGATTATAGTCTTAATTTGTAGTTATTGTAAGAAGAGCTTGGGCTTGGGGTTTTTTTGTTTGTGTTTTCCTTAAGTACGTCATTTGTGTGAGAACTGTGTTATATATATGTTTAGCCTCTCGTTTAGATGTAACCGAGATGCCAGCATTGTTACATTAACATTATTAAAAAGAAATTGCAGACTTCGTCAGAATAGAGTCCTTCACTCAAAAAATGTTTATTGTGTGACCACAGGTTCCAGGCATTTATTATGTGCTAGAAATTTAATGGAAAAAAAAAAAAAACCTCTGCCATTAAGAAGTCAATTTAATGAAGACAAACATATAAATAAATAACTGTATGAGAAGTGTTGTAATAAAGATATTTTATGAAATCTTGAGGGGTATAGGAGAGAGCATTTCAATTCAATCTGTGGGAATTGGAGCAGGCTTCACAATAGGTAAGGCATTTCAGTCGAACCTTCAAAAATGAGCAAGCTTTCACCAGACAAAGAAGGAAAGTTATTCCTGTGAAAGAACAATTTGGGAAAAGTCACTGAGGCATGTTAACAAGAGGAGTTTATAGGAAGCAAGTATTGTTTATAGTGTGGCTAGAGTACAGAATTCATGAAGAAATGGTTAAGTGAAGTTGGAGAGAGAGGTTGAGGTTTATTTGTGAAGCATTTAATACCATGCTAAGCAACTGGCAGTGGAAAGCCCATGAAGGTTTTTAAGAGGAGAGTTGAAGTGTATATTTTAGAAGGATAACTCTGGCAGTAGTGTAGAGGCCAGATTAGTGGAAGGAAGCAAAGGGAGGAGACCAAGAAAGGGAGGATATTACAATAGCTAAGTAACAGATGATGTGAACCAGTAATGAAAATATATAGAAGAGGAGATGGACTTAAAAGAGTGTTAGGAATCAACATAAAATTGGCAATTCATTGACTGTGAAGAGTGAGGAAGAAGTTGGAGTTAAACATACCTCTTCAGGGTCTTTAGCTTGAGTAACTGAGAGGATGGCAGTACCAGAGGAGTGGGTTTTGTGGGTTCTAAAAGTGATTACATTTCAGACGTGCAACTTAGGTATTTGTAGGAGGGACAGCCTGCTGGGAAGGCCCAGCAGGCAGCTTGATTTACAAGTCTGGAGCTCAAAAGATAAAGTTATAATTAAGATACAGATTTGAGAAATCATAGGCATAAATAAGATTAGGGAAATCATGTAAAACACGAAGGGAAGGAGACTGGACTAAAGAGGAGCCATCCCATCAATCACCAGAGAGTGAACTTCACGAACTGCAGGGGTTTTAGTGATGTCAGCACTGTTCAGAGATCAGAGAAGGTAAGGGTTTGCAAGAAGCTTTTGGCTCTGATGTTATCAATGATCTTATCAAGAGATTCAGTATTGTGATGGTTACAGAAGCTAAATTAGAAAGGACTGAGGGGTGAAATTGGAAAGCAAGTTTAAGACTGTTCTTTCTTTAAGGAAGTTAGAAGTAGAAGTAAGGGAACTTCCCTGGTGGTCCAGTGGTTAAGACTCCACACTCCCAATGCAGAGGGCCCAGGTTCAATCCCTGGTCAGGGAACTAGATCCCAAATGCCACAACCTAAGATCCCACATGCAGCAACTAAGATCCCAGTATAGCCAAATAAATAAAAAAATATTTTTTAAGAATTAAAGAAGTAGAAGTAAATAGAGAAGTGGAAAGTTAAAGATTCAAGAGAGAATTCACAGTGTTACAAAATATTGTTAGAAGGTGGGAGGACATGATAGAAAGTTTAGAGCACAGGTAAAGAGGCTAGCCCTATCAACAAAATGAAAACACTCCTTCCTCTGAGAGAAGAAGGAAAGAAAGAAGGATGAATAAGAATACGAAGACGTTATGAAACAGAAAACAGAAAAGTGGAGGGAGGCCCATCACAACTGCATCTCCATTCCTAGTGGAATAAACAGAATCCACTGCAGTGAGGAGACTTTGGAAACTGGAGGAGAGAGAGGGTTCCCCTTTTCATTTGTTCTGTGATACATACTTGATGGATCTATGAGTACACTTCTTGCATACCCAGGGTTTACCTTCCATACCTGTGATACTTAGTGCCAAGATGTTTCCTTGAATGGTAGCTGTTGGGTCTTTAACTTCACAGAAGGCTATTCAGGTGGTTGTCTGTCATATATAATTTTAAGTTGGTTAGTAGATTAAGTCACCATTGATATTAAGTCACCACCACACCAAACTGGTCTGCTGTTTGAACAGTAAGTATGTTATATACTAGAAAACAAAAATCATGGTTACCATTGTGTTTTTTGTTTGTTTGTTTTTAATTTTGTGGTTTTGATTTCACAGGGACAGGTTGTAGAAAACCTAAAAGCACAGGCCCTTTGTTCCTGGACTGCAAAGAAAGATAACCACTTGAACTTCTCAAAACATGATATCATTACTGTCTTGGAGCAGCAAGAAAATTGGTGGTTTGGGGAGGTGCATGGAGGAAGAGGATGGTTTCCAAAATCTTACGTCAAAATCATCCCTGGGAGTGAAGTCAGGCGGGAAGAGTAAGCATTTTTTTTTTTTTTTTTTTTTTTTTGGCGGTACACGGGCCTCTCACTGCTGTGGCCTCTCCCGTTGCGGAGCAACAGGCTCCAGACGCGCGGGCTCAGCGGCCATGGCTCACGGGCCCAGCCGCGCCGCGGCATGTGGGATCTTCCCGGACCGGGGCACGAACCCGTGTCCCCTGCATCGGCAGGCGGACTCTCAACCACTGCGCCACCAGGGAAGCCCAAGAGTAAGCATTTTTGTGTGTTTACATGAGGCGTGGATGTTGGTATTTTCACTGATGAGTCAGCCACAGTACAGTTGGCTGTGCAGGAAAATTAAAAGTTTACGCTTGAGTTTGATATCAGAAGGGTGATTCCTAGAGTGAAAAAAATCATACCTCAGATGATTTGTTCCAATTTTTGAACATCTTTTATTCTAGTTATTTCAGATTCCTAAAGTTTTCAAAGTGCTTAAGATTTTAGATCTGTTGCTTTCTTTGTACTAACATCAGGTCAGTTAGAGAAGTTATTTTTCATTTCCTTTGGAGGTTTCTCCCTTATTATTTACTGTAAATTGTCAATATTTAGACAAATCAATACCAAGGGCCTCACCTTTGCCAGAGTGAGGCGTTCCCATCTCTGGGCCTCCAGAGTTCCCTGAACATCACGTTTCTTACGGCTCATGACACACTGTGTTGTAGTTATTTACTTTCTTACCTATATCCCTTATCAGGTCATAAACTCCAGGAGGGTGGGATTCACATCTCTTTTGTTCATTTTTCAGTTTTTCCATACCTAGTGTGATCTTAATGCATAGTAGCTACTCAATCATATTTACTTAGTAAATGAGGAGAGAAGCGAATGAAAGGACAATCAAATGAATGAACTTTTGCATGAACAAAAAACAAAACCAGATAAGGTCTCTGGCCTTTGTTTCCCAGTCTGTAAGGGAGTCAGGTCATCAGACATCTTTAATACAAACAAATAAGTACTCTAATATAGCTGTGGGTAATTATCATTTGTGTTTTATATGGAAATTGATCTAAATAGAAAAGCAAAATGATTTATTGAAAAGGAACGGGGTCTTTGGAAATCAAGAGCCTTGAGTTCTGATTCTGCTATTTTTGCCAGACTGTATGGGGTAACCTGCTTGGTCTCTAGTTTTTTAATTGGTTGAATGAAAATAATAAACTAAAAAATCTTTAAAAATCCTTTCAGTGCTCAGGTTCTATACATCAATTTTCAGTTCAAATGCAGAAATTTACTTTTCAGACTGACATGGAATTTTAGATTTAGAGTGTGTAATAACAGGAACAACAATAATACATAGCTGATGTGTATGCTGGCACTGTGCTAGACCCTTTATAGTAATTATCTTATTTAAACTCCATGACATTTTACAGAGAAGGAAAACTTAAACACAAAGGGATTAAGTTTAAATGCCTTAAAGGGCATTTCTTCTAACTTTTCATTCAATTACTGATCTTTTCTAACAGATAAGGCATGCAACTCGAAATGCTGCGGTAATGGAGAATTCGTCAAGGCAGTCCATTCAGTGTGCTCATGAGCTGTAGTAAGGGTCCCCTCTGTTAACCTACAAACTGCTTCACTATACAATTTACCCACAGGTCCTGGGGAGCCCTGGTGTATTCTACAGATGTCTAGTTCTTAAAATGCCACAGTTTTCCAGATTTTTGAAAACAGTTTCCTGGGTTAAGTTGGAAATAAAAGCTATGTATGTTCCAAAATGTAAAAATAAAGTCCCGTTATTTTTACATATTTTTAAATGTACTGTGCTCTAAACAAGTAGTAAAATTTATATACTGCCCTTATTTTTCTCTAAACCAAGTCAAGTCCCATGTGTGCTTTACCAAATAACTGCCCATTTACCAATGCCTCATGTCTTTTAAGTTACTTTAGAAAGGCAAAATATCTCACATTTGAAAAATTATTTATAAATCATATTGAAATTACCTCAATAGATTTAAAAAATTAAGTCGTTTGTAAGTAGGCAGTTCTTAATCCACTAGGATTTTGCATATGAGGGTATTTCTAGCCTGTGTACTGAGACAATATTTCAATTAATTTTAGCCCTTAAAAAGAATGCACTGCTAAAACCTCCTGTTTTCATCAAATCACCTTTTTTATTTACTTGTTGATGTCTTTTTTTGTTATTTTATTATTTTTTTTAATCTGTTTGTGTGTATATTTGGCAGACCAGAAGCTTTGTATGCAGCTGTAAACAAGAAACCTACCTCTGCAGCCTGTACAGTGGGAGAAGGTGAGCTTTTGGCGATTTATAAATTAGATGGAAGTCAAATTAGCTACTGACTTCCCACAGTTGTTACTCTCCTTACTTCTGTGTCTTCAGTATTAAAGTGAGGTTAGGAAAACCTGCTCCCGCTCTATTTCACATGAATATTGAGGATATAGAAAATATATAGCTGAAAATACTTGACGCTTTTAGAAAATCAGTACTATAAAAATTCAGCATAGACTGCCTCAATAAATAAGATCATAGATAAGTGTTGCAGTGAGATAGCATGAAGTTTTTTGTTTTCCTTTTACTATATATCTAGATTATAGATGTTTAGAATATAAGGAAATTTCAGTACATTTAGTTGTTTATGAATTGCACTTGTTTGTTTGTTTGTTTTTGGCCTTACTGCGCGGCTTGTGGGATTTTTAGTTCCCTGACCAGGGATTGAACCCGGGCCCTCAGCAGTGAGAGTGTGGAGTCCTAACCACTGGACCGCCAGGGAATTCCCTGAATTGCATTTTCTTTTTTTTTTTTTTTTTTGCGGTACGCGGGCCTCTCACCGTTGTGGCCTCTCCCATTGTGAAGCGCAGGCTCCGGACGCACAGGCCCAGCGGCCATGGCTCATGGGCCCAGCCACTCCGCCGCATGCGGGACCCTCCTGGACCGGGGCACAAACCCGCATCCCCCCCATTGGCAGGTGGACTCCCAACCACGGCGCCACCAGGGAAGCCCCCTGAATTGCATTTTAATTACAGTGTACCATGTAAATCATTAAGTAGGATTTGAAATCAAGATACACTTTAATCATAAATATTACAAAGAATTTTTTTATTGCCCTTTGGGTTGTTTGAGTATCTTAATTTTGATATTGTGCTGAAAAATGTCCACCCTTATTTCAGACAATATTTTTATTTAATAGTTGTATAGGTTTATAAATGAATTATATATTCACTGTAAAATTAGTTGAACAGTTTAAGTACATTTTGTTTATATTGCTCAAGAAAATCAGCTTAATGGTAAATTAAACAGTTTATTCAGTATCTACTACATTAGAGATTGTATGCTAGAGCCTGAAATATACACGGATGAATAAAATACAGTTTCCCAAGTGCTCACAGTAAAATGGGAAGGCTAGGCATATAATTGTAATAAATTATATAATGAATGAACAAAAACATAATTTTGAGTAGGACCTGTGAATCCACAGAGGTGACCATGTTGAATCATCTTAAACAATGAGTAGGTTCTTGCTTAGTGATGAAGAGAAAGCTTGGTGGACAGAGGGAAAGGTATGAGCCAAGGCTCAGCTGTGAAAGGTTAGGGAACTCAAGTCACCAGCAAGGCTGCAACCAGAGGTTTACTGTGGAATAACTGCAGTGGAATGATCCTAGGAAAGTGGTGAGGAGCATTTTGGAAAGGACCTGGCTTGTTGCAACATACCTTAACCTTGTAAGCATTTTTCATCTTTTGAAGTCAGCTAAATTGAATAATATGGGAATGTGGATAGTAAATAGTTTCCGGATACTGGTTCTGGCCATCTCCAGTTTATGATCTACAGAGCAAATTTCATGTCAGCAAATACAAATAGTACTAGAAGAAAGAAAAAGAGACTTCTAAAACCTTGTCATTGACTGTTTCTTCTAAGTACTAGTAATCATCTGAACAAAAAAACAAAGCCAGTATAAAAACTTAGACATTTCCCATAAGGTTATTCATGAACAAATATTTATTGAGCATCTATTCTGTGCCAAGCACTGTGCTAGGAGCTGGGCCGTTGTGATGGAAATTGGCCTCTAGTACTGATGTCAGCTGAATAGTGGGCATTTCCATAACTGTATGTAAAAGAATTAAAGAGAAAAGAATTTAGCAGATTAAACTATATGTAAGAAGGTTAAAAAAAACTTTTCATGTCTTGACTATCTGTAAAGATACTGATCTATTTGTAGTTTTGGGGTTATTCTCTGTGACATGATGTATTAAATAATTACTTCATTCCGTTTTCTACCTTAACATCTCTTTACATTAAGTTTCCTTAAATCACAAGGGCTTTTACAGCAAAATTACTCAAGATCTTGGAGATCAACAGTTTGTTTTTTTTTTTTACTTCTGTAATCTTGCAACCAAAACTAGTTTCTTTTTGCTTTGTTTCCTACAGAGTATATTGCACTTTATCCGTATTCAAGTGCAGAACCTGGAGATTTGACTTTCACTGAAGGTGAAGAAATATTGGTGACCCAGAAAGATGGAGAATGGTGGACAGGAAGTATCAGAGATAGAACTGGAATTTTTCCATCAAATTACGTCAAACCAAAAGATCACGAGGTAGAGTTATTTTGATATAGAAACAGAAGCATTCCTTTCCTGTTGATCAGGGTTCATATTTAAAACAGATGCATGTATATGGTTTTGGTCAGGCTGCTTTGGTTACAAGGAAGCCACTTAAGGTAGCTTCAGTAAAATGTAGTTTATTATAGGGATCCTGTTAGAGAGATAAGGGCAAAACTATTTCTATGAAATTCCAAGGACAAGAGCCATAGATAGGGCTGGGCCGCATGATAACTGAAGTTAGGGAATGGTCTGGATTCAGGGAGGCTTACAAGGGACTGCCTTGAAGAAGTCTAAATCTTTAAGGCTCTGACATTAATGTGACCCAGCTCACACTCTGAGTTCCTGGTGCATTTCATCCCACCACTAGTATGATATAGTGTAGCAGTTCTCAGACTTTTTGGTTTCAGGAACTTTTTACATTCTTAAAAATTATTAGGGACTCCAACATTTCTGAAAATATATGGATTATATCTAGCAATACTTTCCATATTAGAAATTAAAACAGAAATTTAAAAAATATTTATTAATTCATTTTGAAATAACAAAATTAAACCCATTATATGATGACATAAATGACTTGCTTTTTTAAATTTTATTTTATTTTATTTTTTTCTGTTTTTTTAAAATTTATATTCTCTTGCACATAAAAGTCATAAGCACATATGTATAAATATATATTTTTTCCTCATTTTAAGAACCTATCCCACTTTATTTTATTTTTTATTTATTTTTTTGTATGTGTCCAATGAACGTTTATTATTACTATTATTATCATTACTGTTAGCACTACTTCTCCCCTTTTAGGAATACAGGGAGAGAGGAAGTGTGCATGTAGGTAGAATTTTTCTCCACCTATACTTCCGATGGACAATTTGAGATTTAGAAGCTTCTGGAGCAGTAGTTCTTAAACTTTTCTAACTCAGAGAGGCTGGTGAAAATTACAGCCTCTCCTTGAATAAATTCACCTACACATAAAATATTGTACACAGTTTTGCAAGTAGGATAAGGACCCTTAGAAGGGATAAGCCCTTTTAGCATAAACTCTAGACTTCCCAGGGTGGTGGGACAAAGAGCCAGATGCAGTTCTATAGACAGTGTTTACAAGCACTACATTACGTGTGGAGAGAGAACACAGACACATTTAAGAGAGACTTTAAAATAGCCACTAAATTCATGTAGCCAACATTCAACAGAGTAATAATTAACATGTGTCCAAGCCCCTGTTGAACATTCTGGAAAATGCAAAGATCTATAAGACTCTAGACGTCAGGGTCTCAGATTCTTGTGGTGGAGAAGTACTAGACCAGAGTCATGTTTAAGGTCCAGGGGCATGGAGCCAGGAACCAGCTTGCTGGAAGTGGCGACTGAGTGGCTACACTCATTACTGTAAAGCTAATGATGAATTAAAAACATTTACTGAGCTGCTGCAGTCGATAAAAGCCCCAATTAAGGGACTTAACCGCGTAATGGTGGGGAAGCATTCCTGAAAAGGTTTAATGATCTCAGATCCTGACATAGCCGGGAAGTCATTAGTCATTAATGCCACATCTAGATCTTGATTATGAAGTTCTCTGTAAGAAAACACTTGGCATATAATAGCACACAAGATTATACCTGATTTGTTACAGAGAGCAAGATATACCTTTTCAAACGTATTTTTAAATCTCTATGTGTTCAGGTAAGAAAAGTGGCCAATTATGAGCAGAAACTGCCTAGTGAAAATCCATAGCATGATCGCATGCCAATTAGATAAGCAATACCACTCAATAATAGTAATAATAATGGAAATACAAAATGGAACATGGTATTGTACTAATTAATAAGACTGTGACTGTGCCTATAAAGTACTTCGATTGATTCCCAGTGTAATGTGTGGAAACTCCTTTAACATAAAGCTGCATTGAATCTAGAGAAAATTAAGCAGGTAGAGTCTCTGCCTTCTTAAGTATTCATGCACTTACTCGTTCATTCAACAGCTGTTCACTGAGAGCATCTGTGTAAGGCTTGGTCGGGGGCTCTGGGAAACAGGTGAACAAAGCAGTCAAGGTACTCATGAAAGGTACAGTCCAAATAAATGATGATCGACTGTGATAAGTACAGTGAAGGAACAAACATGGTGCAGGTAACAACAGACGGAAGATCTTTTAAGATGAGGTGGTCAAGGGAAGGCCTCTGAGGAGCTGGTTCAGCAAAGACCTGAACTGTAAGGAGGCCAGTCTTGAAAAGGCAAAGCAGGGGAAGAAAGGAGGGGTGGAACTTCTTGGCTATTTAGCATCTGAATTCCTTTCCTGAATTCCTTCCCACGGTGTGAGTCTTGGTAAGGGGCAGGCTTCTCCAAAGCCCACCTACTCACTTTCCTAGCCTTCCTTGCAGTTAGAGTTTGGGAACATGACCCAGGCTTGGTCAGAGTCATCTGTCCAAGGCAGTGAATCAGGAACTAGTGATACCAAAAAGCAGAGCTGAGAATTTCTTCTAGGTGGCAATGAGTGTGGTAGCAACATTCAGTTTTCGGAGCAGTGATTCCAGGATATCCTTGTCTAAGGGAGCATTGCGTTCAGAGGCAAAGGCAACAGAGCCCTCTTCAGGCTGGTTCTGGGTGTGATTCTGCATGAAGTTCTGTCTGTCCAGCTTTGCTTTGTCTCTTCCTAATCTCCAGACCTCGTATTGCAGCCTTCCTGGAAGTTCTGTGAGCCACCCAATACACTCCATTTCCCTTAGGCTTAAATCAGCCAGAGTCGGTTTCTGATGATTCCATCTAAAAATCCTGATAGACTGGAGTACATTGCAGGTAGATGCATATGCAGTAGCCCTAAGGTGGGAGGAGAGGGAGAGAGAGCTTGGAGGAACTGAGAAAAACCCAGAGTGGCAGCATCAGTGAAAAAGATGGCAAGTGAATAAGATGGCTACAGCCGGCGAGCCAGGCAAGAGGCAGAGCAAGCAGGTGTGCGTAGCAGAAGCCAGAAATGTGCTGGGCCGAGCCTTTTCTCAGGGACACTCAACTAGCTCCCGTGTCCTGATGGGATGTGTCTCTACTGGTCTCTGAGGGCTCTGAGGCAGCGCTGAAGGGTTCTGGTTGGGTGGTTGCCACTCTGCTGTGCCAAGGAAGTCCAGACTGTTCTCTACTGAGGAGGCTAAGCCTGAACTTGCCATTTCCAGCTCTGTGAGATCGCTCTCTCTTTCTCTCCTTTAAGTACCAAGATATGTATCTCTAAAGGCATTTATAGCATTAATTTGGTTATATGTTTTTGAGTGTCATATCCATCATCAGACACTAGCTAACTCCCTGGGGTCACAGTGGGGAGGTGGGATGATTGCATGCCTTGGATTAAGACAGATCTGGATTTTACCTCAGACAAGTTGCTTCACTTCTCTGAACCACAGTTTTCTCATTTGAAAAATGAGGATAGTAGTACCTCATTGAGGATTACATGCCCTGTAAGTTACTATACAGTGCCTACCACGTAGTAGGCACTCTGTTATACTAGTCCTTTGTTCCTTAGTATTTCATGGAATTGAATAGAATCTTCTGCAGCTAGGAAAACAATATAAAATCCTTGCTTTTGTGCTTACCTTACTGTAAAGTGCTAATTTAGAATAAAGTACCTTACATTGCTTTCTTAGTTCAGAATTTGATCATGAAAATTTCCTTTTTCTTAAAAATTCCCTAAAGAGTTATTGCCATTTATTCAGTTCACTCCAGCAAAATTACTACCCCCCCCAAAAAAAGACCATTTTTCCCCTTCTAACATCCTTATATTAATGATGTAGACTACAATTAAAACACTGCATCCAAAACCAGAAGGTGGGCTTCCCTGGTGGCACAGTGGTTGAGAGTCCGCCTGCCGATGCAGGGGACACGGGTTCGTGCCCCGGTCTGGGAGGATCCCACGTGCCGCGGAGCGGCTGGGCCCGTGAGCCATGGCCGCTGAGCCTGCGCGTCCGGAGCCTGTCCTCCGCAACGGGAGGGGCCACAACAGTGAGAGGCCCGCGTAACGCATTAAAAAAAAAAAAAAAAAAAACCAGAAGGTAGATTTTGTTATTCTTGAGAAACAGAGGAAGATATTACTCAAGTCCTGATTGTCTTAGCCAGAATATTCCCTTATGTAATATTCCTTGGGCTTGAGTCTTTTTCATTTTAAGAACTTGAAATCATAGATGTTCTATAGGTTTGTCATTGATTGACCAAATACGTAACTCAGCTCTGAAGATATTAAAAACTTTAAAACATCACAAAACAAAAATCCTAGAGCCTCCCAAGCCCCTTGCTTACTGACTTGAACACCTTAGTTTAATCTAATGAATTGACAATCTTAGAATCCTTTTCTTTCCTCCTTGGCTGCTGGTCTTTTTTTTTTTTTTTGAATTTTATTTATTTTTTTAATAAATAAATATAAATAATAAGCAGGTTCTTATTAGTTATCCATTTTATACATATTAGTGTATACATATCAATCCCAATCTCCCAATTCATCATACCACCACCACTTTCCCCCTGTGTTGTCCATACATTTGTTCTCTACATCTGTGTCCTATTTCTGCCCTGCACACTGGTTCATCTGTACCATTTTTCTAGGTTCCACATATATGCATTAATATACGATATTTGTTTTTCTCTTTCTGACTTACTTCACTTACCTCAGTCTGTTTGACAGTCTCTAGATCCATCTATGTCTCAACAAATAACCCAATTTCATTCCTTTTTATGGCTGAGTAATATTCCATTATATATATGTACCACATCGTCTTTATCCATTCATCTGTTGATGGACATTTAGGTTGCTTCCACGACCTGGGTATTGTAAATAGTGCTGCAGTGAACATTGGGGTGCATGTGTCTTTTTAAATTATGGTTTTCTCAGGGTATATGCCCAGTAGTGGGATTGCTGGATCATATGGTAATTCTATTTTTAGTTGCTTAAGGAACCTCCATACTGTTCTCCATAGTGGCTGTATCAGTTTACATTCCCACCAACAGTGCAAGAGGGTTCCCTTTTCTCCACACCCTCTCCAGCATTTGCTGTTTGTAGATTTTCTGATGATGCCCATTCTAACTGGTGTGAGGTATTACCTCATTGTAGTTTTGATTTGCATTTCTCTAATAATCAGTGAGGTTGAGCAGCTTTTCACATGCCTCTTGGCCATCTGTATGTCTTCTTTGGAGAAATGTCTATTTAGGTCTTCTGCCCATTTTTGGATTGGGTTGTTGCTTTTTTAGTATTGAGCTGCGTGAGCTGTTTGTATATTTTGGAGGTTAATCCTTTGTCTGTTGATTCGTTTGCAAATATTTTCTCCCATTCTGAGGGTTGTCTTTTCATCTTGTTTATGGTTTCCTTTGCTGTGCAAAAACTTTGAAGTTTCATTAGGTCCCATTTGTTTATTTTTGTTTTTATTTCCATTAGTCTAGGAGGTGGATCAAAAAAGATCTTGTTATGATTGATGTCAAAGAGTGTTACTCCTATGTTTTCCTTTAAGAGTTTTATAATGTCCAGTCTTACATTTAGGTCTCTAATCCATTTTGAGTTTATTTTTGTGTGTGATGTTAGGGAGTGTTCTAGTTTCTTTCTTTTACATGTAGCTGTCCAGTTTTCCCAGTACCACTTATTGAAGAGACTGTCTTTTCTCCATTGTATATCCTTGCCTCTTTTGTCATAGATTAGTTGACCATATGTGCGTGGGTTTGTCTCTGGGCTTTTTATCCTGCTCCATTGATCTATATTTTTGTGCCGGTACCATATTGTCTTGATTACTATAGCTTTGTAGTATAGTCTGAAGTCAGAGAGTCTGATTCCTCCAGCTCTGCTTTTTTCCCTCAAGACTGCTTTGGCTTTTCGGGGTCTTTGTGTCTCCATACAAATTTTAAGATTTTTTGTTCTAGTTCTGTAAAAAATGCCATTGGTAATTTGATAGGGATTGCATTGAATCTGTAGATTGCTTTGGGTAGTATAGTCATTTTCACAATATTGATTCTTACAATCCAAGAACATGGTATATCTCTCCATCTGTTTGTATCATCTTTAATTTCTTTCATCAATGTCTTATAGTTTTCTGCATACAGGTCTTTTGTCTCCCTAGGTAGGTTTATTCCTGGGTATTTTATTCTTTTTGTTGCAGGGGTAAATGGGAGTGTTTCCTTAATTTCTCTTTCAGATTTTTCATCATTAGTATATAGGAATGCAAGAGATTTCTGTTCATTAATTGTGTATCCTGCAACTTTACCAGATTCATTGATTAGCTCTAGTAGTTTTCTGGTGGCATCTTTAGGATTCTCTATGTATAGTATCGTGTCATCTGCAAACAGTGACAGCTTTACTTCTTCTTTTCCAATTTGTATTCCCTTTATTTCTTTTTCTTCTCTGATTGCCGTGTCCAAAACTGTGTTGAATAATAGTGGTGAGAGTGGACATCCTTGTCTTGTTCCTGATCTTAGAGGAAATGCTTTCAGTTTTTCACCATTATGAATGATGTTTGCTGTGGGTTTGTCATATATGGCCTTTATTATGTTGAGGTAGGTTCCCTTTATGCCCACTTTCTGGAGAGTTTTCTATCATAAATGGGTGTTGAATTTTGTCAGAAGCTTTTTCTGCATCTATTGAGATGATCATATGGATTTTCTTCTTCAGTTTGTTAATGTGGTGTATTACATTGATTGATTTGCATATATTGAAGAATCCTTGCATCCCTGGGATAAATCCCACTTGATCATGGTGTATGATCCTTTTAATGTGTTGTTGGATTCTGTTTACTAGTATTTTGTGGAGGATTTTTGCATCTATATTCATGAGTGATCTTGGTCTGTAATTTTCTTTTTTTGTAGTATTTTTGTCTGGTTTTGGTATCAGGGTGATGGTGGCCTCGTAGAATGAGTTTGGGAGTGTTCCTTTCTCTGCAGTTTTTTGGAAGAGTTTGAGAAGGATGGGTGTTAGCTCTTCTCTAAATGTTTGATAGAATTAACTTGTAAAGCCATCTGGTCCTGGACTTCTGTTTGTTGGAAGATTTTTAATCACAGTTTCAATTTTGTTACTTGTGATTGGTCTGTTCATATTTTCTATTTCTCCCTGGTTCAGTCTTGAAAGGTTGTACCTTTCTAAGAATTTGTCCATTTCTTCCAGGTTGTCCATTTTATTGGCATACTTTGTATTTCTGCAGTGTCTGTTGTAACTTCTCCTTTTTCATTTCTAATTTTATTGATTTGAGTCCTCTCCCTCTTTTACTGATGGGTCTGGCTAATGGTTTATCAATTTTGTTTATCTTCTCAAAGAACCAGCTTTTAGTTTTATTGATCTTTGCTATTGTTTTCTTTGTTTCTATTTCATTTATTTCTGCTCTGATCTTTATGATTTCTTTCCTTCCGCTAACCTTGGGTTTTCTTTCTTCTTCTTTCTCTAGTTCCTTTAGGTGTAAGGTTAGATTGTTTATTTGAGATTTTTCTTGTTTCTTGAGGTACGATTGTATAGTTATAAACTTCCCTCTTAGAACTGCTTTTGATGCATCCCATATGTTTTGTTTTTTGTGTTTTTTTTACATCTTTATTGGAGTATAATTGCTTTGCAATGGTGTGTTAGTTTCTGCTTTATAACAAAGTGAATCAGTTATGCATATATATATGTTCTCATATCTCCTCCCTCTTGCATCTCCCTCCCTCCCACCCTCCCTATCCCACCCCTCCAGGCAGTCACAAAGCACCGAGCTGATCTCCCTGTGCTATGTGGCTGCCATCCCATAGGTTTTGGATCATCGTGTTTTCGTTGTCATTTGTTTTTAGGTATTTTTTGATTTCCTCTTTGATTTCTTCAGTGATCTCTTGGTTATTTAGTAACGTATTGTTTAGCCTCCATGTGTTTGTGTTTTTTTCCCTGTAATTGATTTCTAATCTCATAGCGTTGTGGTCAGAAAAGATGCTTGATATGATTTCAATTTTCTTAAATTTACTGAGGCTTGATTTGTGACCCAAGATGTGATCTGTCCTGGAGAATGTTCTATGCGCACTTGAGAAGAAAGTGTAATCTGCTGTTTTTGGATGGAATGTCCTGTAAATATCAATTAAATCTATCTGGTCTATTGTGTCACTTAAAGCTTGTGCTCCCTTATTAATTTTCTGTTTGGATGATCTGTCCATTGGTGTAAGTGAGGTGTTGAAGTCCCCCACTATTGCTGTGTTACTGTCGATTTCCTCTTTTATAGCTGTTAGCAGTTGCCTTATGTATTGAGGTGCTCCTATGTTGGGTGCATATATATTTATAATTGTTATATCTTCTCCTTGGATTGATCCCTTGATCATTATGTAGTGTCCTTCCTTGTCTCTTGTAACATTCTTTATTTTAAAGTCTATTTTATCTGATAGGAGGATTGCTACTCCAGCTTAATTGATTTCCATTTGCATGAAATATCTTTTTCCATCCCCTCACTTTCAGTCTGTATATGTCCCTAGGTCTGAAATGGGTCTCTTGTAGACAACATATATATGGGTCTTGTTTTTGTATCCATTCAGCAAGCGTGTGTCTTTTGGTTGGAGCATTTGATCCGTTCACATTTAAGGTAATTATTGATATGTATGTTCCTGTTACCATTTTCTTAATAGTTTTGGGCTTGTTTTCGTAGGTCCTTTTCTTCTGTTGTGTTTCCCACGTAGAGAAGTTCCTTTAGCATTTGTTGTAGAGCTGGTTTGGTGGTGCTGAATTCTCTTAGCTTTTGCTTGTCTGTAAAGCTTTTGATTTCTCCATCAAATCTGAATGAGATCCTTGCCAGGTAGAGTAATCTTGGTTGTAGGTTCTTCCCTTTCATCATTTTAAGTATATCATGCCACTCCCTTCTAGCTTTTAGAGTTTCTGCTGAGAAATCAGCTGTTAACCTTATGGGAGTTCCCTTATATATTATTTGTCATTTTTCCCTTGCTGCTTTCAATAATTTTTCTTTGTCTTTAATTTTTGCCAATTTGATTACTATGTGTCTCGGCATGTTCTTCCTTGGGTTTATCCTGTATGGGACTCTCTGTGCTTCCTGGACTTGCGTGGCTATTTCCTTTCCCACGTTAGGGAAGTTTTCGACTATAATCTCTTCATATGTTTTCTCGGGTCTTTTCTCTCTCTCTTCTCCTTCTGGGTCCCGTATAATGCAAGTGTTGTTGCATTTAGTGTTGTTTTCTCGGGTCCTTTCTCTCTCTCTTCTCCTTCTGGGTCCCGTATAATGCAAATGTTGTTGCATTTAGTGTTGTCTCAGAGGTCTCTTAGGCTGTTTTCAGTTCTTTTCATTCTTTTTTCTTTATTCTGTTCAGCAGCAGTGAATTCCAACATTCTGTCTTCCAGGTCACTTATCCGTTCTCCTGCCTCAGTTATTCTGCTGTTGATTCCTTCTAGTGTAGTTTTCCTTTCAGTTATTGTATTGTTCATCTCTGTTTGTTTGTTCTTTAATTCTTCTAGGTCTTTGTTAAACGTTTCTTGCATCTTCTTGATCTTTGCCTCCATTCTTTTTCTGAGGTCCTGGATCATCTTCACTATCATTATTCTGAATTCCTTTTCTGGAAAGTTGCCTATCTCCACTTCATTTAGTTGTTTTTCTAGGCTTTTATCTTGCTCCTTCATCTGGTATATAGCCCTCTGCGTTTTCATCTTGTCTGTCTTTCTGTGAATGTGGTTTTTTGTTCCACAGGCTGCAGGATTGTCTTTATTTTATTTATTTATTTATTTTTGGCTGTGTTGGGTCTTCGTTGCTGCACGTGGGCTTTCTCTAGTTGGCGGTGAGTGGGGGCTACTCTTCATTTGTGGTGTGTGGTCTTCTCATTGTGGTGGCTTCTCTTGTTGCAGAGCACAGGCTCTAGGCACACGGACTTCAGTAGTTGTGGCTCATGGGCTCTCGAGTGCAGGCTCAATAGTTGTGGTGCATGGGCTTAGTTGCTCCAAGGCATGTGGGATCTTCCTGGACTAGAGATCAAACCCACGTCCCCTGCATTGGCAGGCAGATTCTTATCCACTGCACCATCAGGGAAGCCCCAAATAGCATGCTTTTAATGAAAAACAACTATGTATTCCTCCCTCACCAAAAAAGTTTAGTGAAAAGAATGGTATATTCTTTTGGTTGAAGTATATGAAGAAAATTCACCCTCACGCATATATGAGAGGAAACAGAAATGTGTTAATAACATTTGCAGATATCTGCAGATACTCTTCTTTGATATTACTGCATCAAAACTTGAGAAGTGCTAAATTGTTGTAGGTTGGTTGTAGGTTGGTTGTTGCAACATGGAATCTGAAGCCATATCAGTGAACAGTTCTTACTGTAACATTAAATTCACCAGTCTGTTTTGCACACTGAATATGATAACACCATTCATTGGTCATTTGGGAAATATTGAATCACTGAATTATGCAAATATTCCCCATATTCCTACATTTCATCATATAATATTAAGAAAATCACATTTGTGGCTTAAAGACTGAAACATAAGACATGACACCATAAAACTCCTTGAAGAGATCACAGGCAAAACATTCTCTTGACATTAATCATACCAATGTTTTCTTAGGTCAGTCTCCCAAAGCAATAAAGATAAAAACAAAAATAAACAAATGGGACCTAATCCACCTTACAGACTTTTGCACAGCAAGGGAAACCATAAACAAAATGAAAAGACAACCTACAGAATGGCAGAAAATATTTGCAAACAATTCAACAGAAAAGGGCTTAATTTCCAATATATACAAACAGCTCATACAACTCAACAACAACAAAAACCAACAACTCAATCAAAAAATGGGGAGAAGACTTAAATAGACATTTCTCCAAAGAAGAAATACAGATGGCCAATACTCACATGAAAACATGCTCAGCATTGCTAATTATTAAAGAATTGCAAATCAAAACTGCAATGAAATACCACTTTACACTGGTCAGAATGGCCATCATTAAAAAGTCTACAGGTAACAAATTCTGAAGAGGGTGTGGAGAAAATGGAACCCTCCTACACTGTTGCTGGGAATGTAAATTGATTCAGCCACTATGGAGAACAGTATGGGGAAGTTCCTCAGAAAACTAAAAATCGAATTACCATATGATCCTGCAATCCCACTCCTGGGCATATATCCAGACAAAACTATAATTCAAAAAGATACATGCAGGGGGAGGGATAAATTGGGAGATTGGGATTGACATATATACACTACTATATATAAAATAGACAACTAGTAAGGACCTACTGGGAACAGGGGACTCTACTGAATACTCTGTAATGACCCATATGGAAAAGAATGTAAAAAAAAAAAAGGATGTATGTATATGTATAACTGATTCACTTTGCTGTACAGCAGAAACTAACACAACATTGTAAATCAACTATACTCCAATAAAAATTACAAGAAAAAAGATACATGTACCCTTGTGTTCATAGCAGCACTGTTCACAATGGGTAAGACATGGCAGCAACCTAAATGTCCATCAGCAGATGAATGGATAAAAAATATGTGGCATATATACATATATATATGTATGTATGTATGGAATGGAATTCTACTCAGTCAAAAAAGAATGGAATAATGCCATTTGCAGCAACATGGATGCAACTAGAGATTGCAACTAGAGATTATCATACTAAGTGAAGTAAGTCAGAAAGAGAAAGATAAATACCATATGGTATCATTTATATGTGGAATCTAAAATATAACACAAATGAACCTATCTATGAAACAGAAACAGACTCACGGACATAGAGAACAGACTTGTGGTTGCCAAAGGGGAGGGGGTTGCAGGAGGGATGGAGTTAGGAGGTTGGGGTTAGCAGATGTAAGCCACTGTATATAGAGTGGATACATAACAAGGTCCGACTGTATAGTACAGGGAACTATATTCAATATCCTATGATAGGGACTTCCCTGGTGGCACAGTGGTTAAGAATCCACCTGCCAATGCAGGGGACACAGGTTCGAGCCCTGGTCCGGGAAGATCCCACATGCCACGGAGCAACTAAGCCCGTGCACCACAACTACTAAGCCTGTGCTCTAGAGCCTGAGAGCCACAACTACTGAAGCCCGCGCGCCTAGACAAAGAGTAGCCCCGCTTGCCGCCACTAGAGAAAGCCTGCGCACAGCAAGGAAGACCCAACGCAGCCAAATAAATAAACAAAATTAATTAATTTTTTAAAAATCCTATGATAAACCATAATGGGAAAAATGTTAAAAAAAGAATATATATGTATAACTGAATCACTTTGCTGTACAACAGAAATGAACACAGCATTGTAAATCAACCATACTTCACTAAAAAGTAAATCACATTTGTTAACATAGGAAAGTCCTGAAGTACTTTGAAGCGGTCAAGCTCATGGTGGTAGATACCAGTTTTCCCTTGAAAGCTTGAGTTTTATTGTTGGCAGAAATCCTGTCAGCTCTTCAACTTGAAGGGACAGGTTTACTTCATCCATCTTTGAGCAAATGTCTGCTAAATCTCAAGTCTGAATAATTTGTCATTAGTCATGTTTTCACATAAAAACGCTGTTCCATGAAAAATCTAGTTTAGGACACAATTTAATCACCTAAGGCTTTTCCGTGAGACAACCCTTGTACTTCAGTATGCAGCAGAAGTGCTTTGGGCACACTTCATTTCGTCACCCAGACTCTTGAAAAGATGTGTATCTGAGGATTAGGATTTAGTAAAATTTTTACTGCCTGATCAAGGACATGCTTCAGTGAAACCGGCCTTGTTTCCCTGTGAGCCTGTGGCTGTGAAGAGTATTACGACTACTAGTATTATTTGGCATCACTGCTGTGATTTGTGCTAAGACATCAGCAGTTTTACCCACCAGTGTAAATGTCAGTACAGCAAAAGAGGCAAATAATAATGTCCTAGTACTGTTATGAAAGTAGTTTTTATCTTCCAGACCCCTGAAAGGGGCTGGAAGGACTGCCCCCAGGGATCCACAAACCACACATTGAGAACCACTGAGACTGCTTAGGTTGGCTTCTGGCTCTGCCACTTAGAGCCTAGATGACCTTGGGTATGTTACTTCACCTTTCTGTGTTGCACTTTCCTTCTCTGTAATATGGGGATAATCCTAATTAATAGTGTTATTGCAAAAATTAGGTGAATATATGTAAAATTCTTGCAACACTACCTGTTACATAGTAAGTACTCAAAAAATGTTAGCTGTTGACTGCCATCAACTCTGCTTGGGTGCTTTTACTACAGCTGTGTTCACTAAGAGAAAAGGAAATTTAACTGCTTCCCTCGTCTTGCTCATCCTATAAAGTCAAACAGGTCATAGTTGCTGGGGTATCATGCGTTTTTTGTTCTTAGGTCAAGTTCAGGAGGAACATGGCAAAAATTTTTAAATATTACCTTGTATGCAGCAGGAGCTAAACTCACATATGCCTTAACATACCCAGAGCACATTTGTTTTATGTGGTAGACATTGATTCTAACCACATGGATAAATGAAATGTATTTGTGTTTACGTTTAATATTCAGGAAAGATTCAGAATATGAGCTATTCCTGTTGAGTCAGTGGATGCCAACATCAGCTACTTGTATTTAGTGTATTCTGTCAGAACCAGATCTCCCCATAAGTGTTGGATTCTTAGTTTATTTGATTAATGTAAGGTTAATCATTATTTTGCTCTTACTTGAAAGAAACAAGGACCCTGGGAATTAGAAATCTCTAGTTCCTAATAGCCTTTGTACTTTTACATCTGGATTGTTGGAAAAGGATAAAACAGTATATCTTTTCCTTACAGGATTTTGGGAGTGCTAGCAAATCTGGAACATCAAACAAGAAACCTGGTATGTATAATAATGAAGCTGAAAAGCTACTGAAGTGTTTAGTAGTCTTGAATTCAGTTTCTTATTTTTCTTCTTTTCAGAGATTGCTCAAGTAACTTCAGCATATGTGGCTTCTGGTTCTGAACAGCTTAGCCTTGCACCAGGACAGTTAATATTAATTCTAAAGAAAAATACAAGTGGCTGGTGGCAAGGGGAGTTACAGGTAATAACCTTTAAATAACGTTTATTAATTTTATTATAAAAGTAATGCATGCTCATTAGAAAAATAAGGTTAATAAAAATTTCAGATCACCTATAATCATACCACTTGGAGGTAGTCATTATTACCATTTTAGTATCTTATGTTTCTCTCTTTTGCCTGTTTATTTTTAGCACAGTTGATGTTACAAGTAACAATATGAAGAGTAATTTCCCTAAAGACATAATTGTTTTCCAATAATAGCTGTTTTAATAAACCACAGGACACCTTCTTAAAGGAAAGCTTAGCATCATCTTTGCCTGGGATAACCCCAGGCTTGCGG